>NC_090231.1:12454475-13166975 GCF_024489055.1 Chanodichthys erythropterus | reverse complement strand
CTCTGCCGTCTGAAGCACTCCTGTCCATCTCAAACCCAAACAGTTTACCACGCTGTCGCCAAGGTTACCGTGCCATTGTGTATCCCGTTGCCAGGTACCCAGTTGCTGTGGCAATGATGGAGAATCCTAACAGTGGGGTTCTGATATAAATCTTCCCTCCTGTTTTCATTTCTTGTTTTTCTTCCTCTCTCTCTCTCGCTCTCTCTGTGTCTCCCATCTGCTGTGAAAAGGGGCATAGTGACCTGTGAGAAACTGGACACAGCAAACAATGAGAGCGACGGACAGATGTCTTGTTTGTTTTCTTTTTCCCATTCCCTCTATCTTCCCCAGCCTTTAATGAATGTCTCGATTTTGTCATTAATTTTTGTGTCTCAGCTAGGTCACAAGGTTCTTTGTGTTATTATTAGCGGTGTTGGAAAGAAAAAGACCCTAGAGTTTTAGAGGATATCAAAACAACATCTCAAAATCTGTCATGATCCCAAAATTTAACTTACTAACTCAGATAAAAACAACATCTGAAATTGTGCAGCTTGTTGAGGAGAGGAGTCCAACTGCTTTTGTAAGATTTTGCATGGTGGATGATATAAGGATTTTGAACTTGTGAAGCACCAAAAGGAAAATTCCTGGCTTAAATTAAGCATTTTTTATTTTATTTTGAAAGGACACATTAAATCAATTAAAAGTGACACTAAACACTTTTGCATTGTTACAAAAGATAAACTATATGCTCACCAAGGCTGCATTTATTTACTTTCAAAAACATTAAAAAAAAATCTGACAGACCCCAAACTCTTTATTAATCAGCTAGTATCCAGAAGTGTATTTTGGAAAATGCAAATATGTGATTTTGTATATAAATTATGTGTTATCTCATCATAAATCAGTGGAACATGTCTCATCAGATCACCTGAAAAACTGGATATAAAATATTATAATATAAAACTAAAAGGTAGAATTATCAGTCATTGTTTACATTAAATATGATTATTCTCCATGCCAAAATGAAAACTGTTAGCCAATCTGTTAAAGTTGCGGTTTCTGTTTATATTTTCAGCCGAGATATTTGGTCAAAATTTCAACGCATTCCTATTTGAAACACTAACCAAAAACCTATGGAAGAATATAAGTAGCAATATTCAATTTTAAATGTAATATGTAAAATGGCAATGTATTTCTGTATTTAAATTTACATTTTCCATACCATATGTACAGCGTTTGGAGCAAAATTATAATTAAAATTCAATAATATAATTTACATTTGCTATTTCATACACTAGTTTTAACATATAGTTTAAACATATTTTAATTTTTTATAAGTTGCAAAATGAAAATGAAAATGCATTGCAGAAATGATTAGATATGTTCAAGCTAAATTTGTAGCAAAATTATCATCTAAATGTTATTTTTCTTAAAATCATATTTGATCACCAAAATGACATATTTAAAAAAAATTCAAGTGAAAAAAATGTCTTCATGCTTGAATGTAACTCTACACCCTTGCCTCATTTAATATACACGGATCAATGAATATGCAAACTAGCCCCGCCTCCACTAGCTCACGCCAACTCGGAGAGTCTACTGTTGCTGTAGTAACGAGCAATTTGTTGTTTGTGTTGTGGATATTTAAGAAAAAAGTTTGCTTCGCTTCATATATTCAGTTTAACAGCTGTGCAACTGATCTGCTCACATATTTTCTGATGCTTAAACTGTGTTTTAAATTATGAATTTGCAAAATGGTCTGAATCCACTTGCATTTGTTTGGACTGCTCTCTCACTAAATCACCTGAAACGATTTCTCAGTAAAACAGACAGTGTCAAGAGAACAAGCAGCCGTTTTCCTCTGTGAATATGTGCCAAATGGATGCTTGACAATTTCATTGTTTTCAGATTTAAAAAAAAAAAAAAACATTTAGATGAAATATTGCAGGCGCCTTCTCCATACATGAAATAAATGCACATCCTTGAATGAGCTTGGATTTCCAGCGTATTTACTTGAACTTATCAGGTAGGCTAATATCTATGGTTTAATCCATTCCAGAGGCGGCCAAAATCAGAATTTTTAATGGACTGAATAGCTCTCTCAGAACTTGCCGTGCGATTCCACACTGACTGAATATGCACATGAATCACTGTCACACGCCCAGAGCAAAATTGTTTTAGCTATTTTTTATAGTATTAAAATATTTCGAAGGACAAAAACATGAACGGTCACTTTACTTTGGTGCAAGCCCCTATGCACTCGCATACTTGGCACAGCCCTTGTGACAGTTCTGTCATTAATTAATATGAATAGCCTTTTGCTTGACTTCATTATCAAACAGCCAATAATGTGTTGCTAATGTTACACACACCGTTCCTGTTCTTCATCTCAAAGTCAGACAGCTGCCTTCTAATAATCAGTATCCTTACAAACGCTTTGAACAACTCAGAACGTCAGTGGAGAAAGGCATATAGTTCATCATAACATCGTAATAGACTCGCTATATTGCAAAATCTACACTATTTTTCATATCAACAGAAAAATATACCGGGATAACCTGGCTTTTCTCGAGACTTTCCTGCTTCAGAGCAGTCTTAGTTAATGATATGCTAAAGCCTGCTGGCAGGTTGTTGTGATTGGTTACAAAGTAGTCTGTGTCTAAAATACTCAGCAATGGTGCTGACTTATGAATTTGCACATGGTTTGTCTTAATGCATATTAAAAACACCACATAGACATATAAACAACATTAAAAATTTGATTTTGACCACAGGGGGTCTTTAATTGCATTTATACTCACAGACACTTGCGATTGCCATTTTCATTAAATATTACACGATCGATGTAGCAAAATTCAATGTGGATTTTGAAAATGCATTCTGAGCAGATCACGTCCCCACCCCGCCCTGTCAATTAGTGCATTAAGGCAGGGCCAGGTGTTGAAAACATGGCGGCAGCAGAGCTATTAACACGTGCCAAAATAGCTCTTTAGTTCCGCCTGCTCCCATGAAGTACTGCAAATGATGTAATCAAGATATATATACACATACATGTATATCATTTTCCGATTTTCAAAAACTTTTTTGCTTCAAATCAAAGTTTGTAGTGCTATGATTCACCTTGTAGCTGGTTTGCTTGGTTCATGGCTTACTGTATTACTCTTTAATGAAGACTATTTTAAAAACCCTATGGGAAAAATGAATGGAAAAAATACTTCCAGAACCAGCGCTGCTGAAAAAGGGAGCGGGCACTGTTGAAGTCCATCAAATTTCATCAATATGTATTTATATATATATAAAATAAATAGATAAATAAAACACCTGGCTACGTGTACTGTGCTAGACTAACTGGGATTTTTCACAGCACTGACATATTGTTTTTGTTGATTCAACTGCATCTATTGTTCTCATTTGTAAGTCGCTTTGGACAAAAGTGTCTGCTAAATGATTAAATGTAAATCATAACACCTTAGCAACCACACAGCAACTCCCTGGCAGTGGCAAACACCCATGACACTCAGGGACAAGCACCACTCACATTTTCTTCAGACCTCAAAAATCTTATTTTATTCGTTCTCATAATGTACTGAGTTACTGCAGACACGATCACTCTCTCTCTCTATCTATCTGTCAGTCTCTGGTGTTGTGTATTATGTGCGCATCAGTGATGTCCTGTCTATGTGTTGTGATAATCATGATACAAACTGGCCTTCATAGTTACAGAAGAACAGAATGGAGTTTGCATCTGATGTTTGAATTCGAAATCAGCGTGTGATAGACTGTGTGTCAGTGTGCGTGTAGCGCAGACGTGGAGAAAATGCTTCGCTGATTTGTATGGTAATACCGCCTGTTCACGCAGCGGGTTCTGCCTCCTGAAACCATCGGAAAGAGAGAGAGGAAAAAGAGAGAGATCAGTCGCCATTTACAGTGTGTGGAGACGTTAGTGGGCCACAGGTCAGTAATGTCCACAACGACATATGTGTGAATGGATGTCTGCTCACCTATATACCGTATGTGTGAGGTGAAGTATGGACTACCATAAATCCAATCTTAGCTTCATTATAAGAGTGTTGCATGTGTGAGACGGGGTGCTATATGCTGAAATACATGGGTTCCCTATGGGGCCCATATCTACTCCTATTTCTTTCCCTGGAGTGGGCTATTTACAAAGTTTGAGTCCTAAGGGAATATCGACCATCTTCTAGCAACCAAATAAACACCTTATGGTGCCTGTCTTCCTGTCTGTCTGTCTGTCTTCGGCTCTCCACCTGTGAGATGTGAGCCTCCCACCTCTTTTTCATCTGCAGCATTTGCTCTCCCTGTCCGTTTCCTCACACTCATCTTCTCTCTCTCTTGCTCTCTCTCGAGGGCTGAGATTGAATCAGCGCCTTGACCCTCAGCACAGCACCTGCGCCTCTTCAAATGACTAACCTAAAGAGGAGGGGGGAAAGAATTATGGGTAGAAAGCGTACTATGGCGCCTTCCGTAGTTTCATTATCTGCTATATTGTGACTTTTCCATTCAGGCCTTTTCAGTTCCTGAAACAGAAACATTCAAGTGTTACGACTCATTACGCAGAGTGAATCAGTGAGGGATCGGACTTGTCTCTGGTCAAAGGAAAGAATAACCACAAATGAGATCTCGTCAGTGTCTAAATTGTTTCTCCTAGATAGCTATAAGATTGAAAGAGCAGATGGAGAGTGTTCTGCTTCTAAGAATTTTCTCCTATGAAAAAGATCCTAGCAATGTCATTTCTCTAGAGAGATGACATATCAACAATACTGTCATCTTTTTTCTTAAAACAAGTTTTTAATATTTATCCTAAAATAAGTAAATATCTTCATGAAACATAAAAGGTCTTTCACTACGTTCCCTGAGATATGGGGAAAAAACTTTTAAAGAAATAATGAAATCAATTAAAATAATATGGCTGCAAGCAGCAATTATGGGGTCAAGCCGAATAAGGGCAGAGAAGGAAATATTTGTGGACATCTGTGATCATAATGTTAGGATAAAGCTGTATTTATTACATCAGTTAAAGCACTTATAATAACATGGTTTATAACTTCTGAGCGGTAGGTGGCGCTATGACGCTGCATGCACCCTGAAGTCATGCCTGCGATGACATGTATCAAGTTTTGTGTCAAAACAAAAAACTTTTGCAAAGATACAGCCGCATATTCATTTTGGCGTGCTCGCAGTCAGTTTTGTTGACACAGTATAAAACAACAGTTGGGTCTTTTAATAACTTTTTGTCATAAGTGTCAGATGCTACATACCAAATTTCACACAAATCTGACAAATTTTGTAAGAGGTGTTCGAAAAAGTAGGTTTTCAATAAAAATGTAATATGGCGGACAGTAAGCATGGTAGAATATGGCAAATTTGGTATCAGACTTGGCATAAGCCAACAAATCTAATGATGTAAGTTAAATGAAAATATGCTGAATTTTTCATATGTTATAAGCATTTGTATTAATTTCATTATATCTCTTAAACACTAGGGGGCACTGACCTAAAACTTTACGGGTCCTCTCAGAACATGGCCTTGATGAGTCATGCAGAGTTCATGCATTCGTAAAACACAACATTTTATGACAAAATTCAAAATGGCCGATGCCCAAAATGGCTGACCAAAGACGGTTCTCGTTCAACTCAGCATGCCTCAACGAATCTAAGGAGACCATCCTCATAATTAGGGACAAGGCATTCAAAAGTTATAAGTTATATCTTGGTACCAGTAGGTGGCGCTGTGACAATACTGTGTATGTACCCCCAAGTCATGCCTGTAATGACATATACCAAGTTTGGCGTCAATATACCAAATCATTGCGAAGAATAATAATAAGAAAACTAACAATTTCAATAAGGGTCTTCGGGGCTTGACTCCTAATAATTCGGAAATAAATACTATAAATAATGATATATAAATATATATGAAAATATATATGATATGAATTAAATTCAGCATAATTAATTATATTTATAATTATATAATGTGTGTGTGTGTGTATATATAATATGCATATTATATGTATATTATATGCATATTAAACCAAAGAAGTGGTTTAATAACCAAAAAATATATATATACAAAGTATATATACAAACCCGATTCCAAAAAAGTTGGGACACTGTACAAATGCTACTGTAATGGAAATCACAACATGGGCTCAGGAATACTTCCATACAACATTGTCGGTGAACACAATCCACTGTGCCATTCGTTGCCGGCTAAAACTCTATGGGTCAAAAAAGAAGCCATATCTAAACATGATTCAGAAACGCAGGCGTTTTCTCTGCACCAAGGCTCATTTAAAATGGACTGTGGCAAAGTGGAAAACTGTTCTGTGGTCAGACGAATCAAAATTTGAAGTTCTTTTTGGAAAACTGGTACGCCACGTCATCTGGACTAAAGAGGACAAGGACAACCCAAGTTGTTTTCAGCGCTCAGTTCAGAAGCCTGCATCTCTGATGGTATGGGGTTGCATGAGTGCGTGTGGCATGGGCAGCTTACACATCTGGAAAGGCACCATCAATGCTGAAAGGTATATCCAAGTTCTAGAACAACATATGCTCCCAGCCAGACGTCGTCTCTTTCAGGGAGGACCAAATTTTCCAACATGACAATGCCAGACCACATACTGCATCAATTACAACATCATGGCTGCGTAGAAGAAGGATCTGGGTACTGAAATGGCCAGCCTGCAGTCCAGATCTTTCACCCACAGAAAACATTTGGCGCATCATAAAGAGGAAGATGTGACAAAGAAGACCTAAGACAGTTGAGCAAATAGAAGCCTGTATTAGACAAGAATAGGACAACATTCCTATTCCTAAACTTGAGCAACTTGTCTCCTCAGTCCCCAGACGTTTGCAGACTGTTATAAAAAGAGGGGATGCCACACAGTGGTAAACATGGCCTTGTCCCAACTTTGAGATGTGTTGATGCCATGAAATTTAAAATCAACTTATTTTTCCCTTAAAGTGATACATTTTCTCAGTTTAAAGGTGCCCTAGATTCAAAAATTGAATTTACCTTGGCATAGTTGAATAACAAGAGTTCAACATACAGTGAGTCTCAAACACCATTGTTTCCTCCTTCTTATATAAATCTAATTTGTTTAAACAACCTCCAAGGAACAGGCAAATCTCAACATAACACCGACTGTTACGTAACAATCAGGGTGTACTCCCCCAATATTTGCATATACCATCCCATGTTCAATGCATTACACAAGGGCAGCCAGTATTAACATCTGGATCTGCACAGCTGAATCAACAGACTAGGTAAGCAAGCAAGGACAACAGTGAAAAATGGCAGATGGAGCAATAATAACTGACATGATCCATGATATCAGGATATTTTTAGTGATATTTGTAAATTGTCTTTCTAAATGTTTTGATAGCATGTTTCTAATGTACTGTTAAATGTGGTTAAAGTCACCATCGTTTATTACTGTATTCACGGAGACAAGACTGTTGATATTTTCATTTTTAAAAACTTGCAGTCTATATAATTCAAACTTCATTCTTTATAAATCTCTCCAACAGTGTGTAATGTTAGCTTTAGCCACAGAGCAATATCAATCTCATTCAGAATCAAATGTAAACATCCAAATAAATACCATACTTACACGATTAGACATGTTGCATGACGAACACTTTGTAAAGATCCATTTTGAGGGTTATATTAGCTGTGTGAACTTTGTTTATGGTGTTTAAGGCAAGCGCGAGCTCTTGGGGCATGGAGCACGAGATTTAAAAGGGGCCGCGTACCCTGAATCAGTGCATTTATAATGATAGGCAGTAAAAAAAATTAATAAAAAAAAAATCTATGGGGTATTTTGAGCTGAAACTTCACAGACACATTAAAGGGACACCTTAGACTTATATTACATCTTTTGAAAACATGTTCTTCGGCACCTTTAAACATAATGTACAAATTAATCAATCTTTAAAAAAAAATACTAAATTCACTCATTTATAATTTTATAAAACTGTACATACATATAACACACACACACACTCCACAAATATTAAACTGAATAATCCAAGACTGAGGGTTTGTCTTGAATCAAACTGTCTTGAATCAAACACAAATGCAATCATCATAAATGTTTAAAGTTGAATGATGTCATTTGCGTACTTAGCTACTAGTGTTTTTTATGATGACGTTGAGATTTATAGCAACAACATCAACTGTTACTGGAGCAGTGAAAATACTGATATCATTGCTATACGTGTACATGAAAGAGCATCATGCATGCGTTTGCTCAACCTCGATCTTCTGGTCTTATGGGAGTAACCTTGACAGTCAACAGAGGAAAGTGTTGGCAGAGTAGGACACATTACGTTAGATAGGCCTCATAAAACTGGAGCGCTTGTAAAAGTCACTCACACACACTGTAGGTTATCTGTCTCAAATACTCCAGTTTTTGAACAAGGCCTTTCTTCTTTTGTTTGCCATCATCCCTCTGACTTTATTCACTGCCTGCTTCCTCATTTCCCGTTTTCATCCTCATCTCCATCTCTCCCTCCGTCTGTAGTGACCCTGTTTCCCTCGCTCTCCAACAGAAGGTGGTTGTGAATCTCCGGAGACGAACCCAGAAACAATGAATGGAAATGGGACAGTGGCTGAATACATTTGCCATCACCGAAAGAGGGAGAATGAGATGAAAAGATACATAGATGGATGGTGTTCATCTTCTTGAGTGCATCTTTTGCCTGTATGACACATGTGTGTGTAGCCTCATGTTCACCCAACAGGCTTTCCATTGATGCAACATAATTATGACAAGCTCTCTGCTGTACATCAGTGTGTGTTTCGTACTGTACGTGTATCGCCACACACACTGATTTATCTGGTGTCCCCCGACAGGCATCACCACATTCATCAGTGCAGGATTAGAGAGGCATCAGGCTGAGAGACGGATCGATGCTGAAATATATAAATAATCGCTAACAACTGACCCAGGATCAGCTGCCGAGGCAACAAGTGGTGACTGCAGCGCTGCTCTCTGACAGCAGAGGGAGAAAAAGAACTGCCCACTGCAAAAACACCCCGAAAGAAACCATTACTACACGTCAAACACATGCTCTGGGCACAAATGCAAGCATTTACACTGTTATTGCCACATTCAAACTAATTCTTTCATGGGTGGGTACACAGCAGCTGGCAGAGGGCATGGTTGTGTGTGTAAGAAAAAACGGAGATGAAATAGATGTGTGTATGAGTGAAAGTCTCCACAGCTGCTTTTCATTTTGGAGAACGAGAAAGTTAAGCAGCGTTTTTATGAAGCGAAAGCATGGAGAGTAGGATGCGCACGGTTCACACACACACACACAGATCGTACTAGCTGCAGGGCACATGCGCAAAAATATAAACACACACACACACACAGTAGTGTTTAGTTCTGTAACCGAAAGCTCTGATATTCAAACCTAATGGAAACCATACTGCTGGAGAAAGTGAGTGTGTTTTCTGTGTGCATTAGTATGTGATTGATGGCTTTTGCATTCTGGTGAACATGTACTTCCATATTCTGTTAATTAAACAGACTCATTTAGTGGGTCTGTATGAATTAATGTCTGCACACACACACTCACAGAGTTGTGTGGAATAATATTAGCGCTCTAGTGCCGTGACGCTCACAGCTGTAATTAGTTGAGTACACTCAGCTAACTGAACAAACTCACTCGCTCTCTCCATCCACAATGTGGTGAAACTAGAAGAACGCCGTTTCCAGGTACATATCTGCATAATTAAACCTGTTACAAATGCATTCAATTTAAGGTCTGGAATTAGATTTGACAGGACTTCTTAATTGTTTCTGCCTAAAACGCAGAAAGTGACATTTAAAAATTGCACTTTTTAAAGCTTGATGAAGCTATTTTTGGATAGACATTTGCAGCAAATAGTAGTACTAAAACACCCACACAGAGATTTTCTACAATGTTGGGGACAGTTTAACCTTAACAAAAAACCCTGTGCATTTTTACATTTCATTAAGTCACTATTTAATATTAATGTTACTTGCTTAATGTAGGCAATTTCATATTTTAATATCCTTGTGAGATTTGCTCCCCACAATGTAGGTAAAATCTGACCTACCCCTACCCCTAACCCTTGACATGATGATTTTTATACTGTATATTCCATCTCCTAACCCTAATGTTAATCCTACCCATCACAGAAAACGTTCTGTATTTTTGCATTTTCAAAAAACAATCACCTATTATGATTTATAAGCTGTTTTCCCTCATAGGGACCAAAAAATGTCCCAACAATGCAAGAATTACCAGTATTTCTATCCTTAAGGGGACATTTGGTCCCCATAACGTAGGGATTACAGGACACAAACACACCCACACACGTTACCTTGTCTGCAGCTAAACTAAAAATACTGTACCACACTCTCATCCTAATCCAAATGATAAAAATGCGCATTTTTTGAATAATTAAAAGATGTTTTGCTTACATATACTTTTCCTCTGAGGACATCCCTAAAAAGCAGGTTTTATAGATTCTAAACCATTTTTCAGCATCCTTGTCCCCAAATACAAACACACAGACTCACTTACACATGCACAAAGTGCCAAATACATCCATAATAAATACAGCTATGAAAAACAACACATCGTATCGATATTGTACAAAATGTTTCATATTTCCCTTAATGCTACACTGCTTTTTGTGTTGGATGACTACAGAGCACTTTAAGAACAAAGAGAAGAAAATCTTTTTCTCTTTCCACTACAGCAAACAGTTTGTGTGTGTGCACGCTTTTACAATCTTTTCACAATCTGTACACTTCATTTGAAAAGACCATTGCAAAATTACTGTTTTGGTCTTTTTGGTCTTCTATAGGTTGTTCTATACTACATATATTGTTAAAACAAGCTACATTTTTCTTAGATCAACACAGAACTTGCATATGATATAAGAGGATTTTATGAAAAAAAGAGAACCTTTTTGACTTTCTTCTTTGGCAGAACACAAAAGATATGTTGAAGCACACTGGGGTACAAACAATATTGGACCCCATTGAATTTCTTATATATAGACAAAGAGGACATGGAGACATTCAAAATACCTTCTTTTATGTTCCACAAAAGGAACAAAATCATACAGGTTTGGAACAACATGACAGAATGTAAATGATGACAGTTTTCATTTTGGAGTGAACACTCTAAAAACTAATTCAGGGGACCTTTAGTCATTACTTAAATATATATATTGTTGTGAAATAAAAAAATCAAGTTTTGAAATGCTGTTAGACTTTTTACTTGTAATTGTTATTTTATTGAGCTTGGATGACACACAAATTATGCCTGTTGATTCGATATACTATCATGTTAATGTAAAATACAATCTGATAACGTGTAAACGTGTTTCATTATTTTGAGTTGTATGAACACTTCTTTTAATTTAAACGTGAAACTGGGCTGGGATTTATATTTCTTATCATGCTTTGCCCATGGCACTTGAAAGGGAGAGTAAATGCTAAAATTAAGTGTTATATAGTGTTTTTTGCACAAGATTAATGGTAAGGGAGATTTAGCAGTAATTAATGTGTTGTTATGCTAATTTAGAAGAGTTTCTGTTAATGTGGGTTTTTACCATCATGGTGACAAGCGGTGCTTGGTAAGTTCATGTTACTTAGAAATGCGTTTTATAGTGTCCAAAATGTTTCTTAAAACATTATGTTGGATCATCTTAAATAGTTGCATTCATGTTACTTAGAAATGTGTTTTTATTGTGGCAAAAAAAAAAAACATCTTCACCTTACTTAAAACATTAAGTTGGATCAACTTAAATAGTTGCATTCATGTTGACAATTATTAAGTTCATGTTACTTAGAAATGTGTTTTTATTGTGGCTAAAAACGTCTTCACTTTACTTAAAACATTATGTTGGATCAACTCAAAATATTGCTTTGAATTAATGTAATTCTCCCAATTGGTTTAAGTTAAAAATTCTAGTGGAAAACATTGTTTTATTTTTTAGAGTGAACTATGATCTATATTTTGCATTTTGTCTTCAGCCACTGGTCATTTCTTTATCAGTGAAGTCACTAACTGTCCCAAAATTATCCACATCATGTGAGCGATTTGGGAAAGGGCCCAAACGGAATTGCAATTTTTTTTTTCTTTTTTTTCTTTCAGAAACACTCCCGATTCATCGTTTAAACTGAATCAAACCAAGGAATGTTTACATATAGCTGTCTCTAAATATTAAGCGGTGCTAGGAGAATTTATTTTAACATCTCCTTTAAGCAAAAACCTCAGAAAATATTTGCTTATATAATTATTGTATTGCTATCAGCCATTTTTACAGTAATGCAGTAGTGCGTTTAGCTGCAATAGAAATCAAATGTCCCTTATAATATTTTACGAGTAAGTGTGTATGTCACTGCTTTTTCCTGCCCATGTGATTTTCACATCATATATTGTATCCATATGGACATAACACTCAATAAAACAGCACAACAGAACAGAGTTTGCCTAGAGAGAAAAAGAGAAGGCATTATACCTGCTGAAATGCACAAAAATAGCATTATATCATTCTTGCTTCCTCTTAGAACAAACGATAGCTTATAGAGAAAAAAAATCTACCTCCCGTACACACACCCGCAGGACAAAGCGAGAGAGATGGGTGTGTGTGTTGTAGACTCATACTAACGCAATATTGTTCCAAATGTCAGGGATGAGGCACCAACCCCACAGAGACTGCGGGAGCTGTCAGCACACACGCGCCTCTCCTCTCTCTTCCTGTCTCACTCTATCACTCCATCTTTCTTTCCCTCCTTTCCTTGATTTTCAACCCATAACGCACATTCTCTCTCTCTCTCTATCTCTCTCTCTCTCAGTCAGTCAAACTCCTCGTCCCTTCATTTTATAGAGGTGAGTATTTTTAAAGGCCACAGATTGTGTGGTGGTATATGGCCGATAAGGTCTTATGGGAGATTAGAGCTCATGTCAGTTATTGCTTTTTCCTCCTGCCATAATGAGGCCCGACAAGCTTCAAGAGAATTACGTATAGAATTCACACACACACACACACACGCACACACACACACACCACACACACACACACACACGTACACTAGGTTTTTTATGTTTTATGGGGACATAATTATTTTTATACTGTACAGACTCTATATTCTGTCCCCCAACACTAAACCTACCCATCACAAAAAACTTTCTGCATTTTTACATTTTCAAAAAAATAAACATAATTTAGTATGATTTATAGGCTGTTTTCCTCATGGGAACCAAAAATGTCCCCACAAGGACAAGGATTTCTGATATTGCCATCTTTGTGTGGACATTTGTCTACCAGGACAACACACACACACACACACACACACACACACACACACACACACACACACACACACACACATGTTTGTTTTTGTGAATTGTGGGGACTTTCCATAGACTTCAATGCATTTTACACTGAACAAACTGTACATTCTATCCCCCTACCCTGCCCCTACCCCTAAACCTAACCCTCACAGGAAACTGTGCAAACTTTTACTTTTTCACAAAAACTCATTCTATATGATTTATAAACCCATTTACATTGTGGGGACCGCTGGCTGGTCCCCACGATGTAGGTGAACTTAGGTTTATATTACATCATGGGGACATTTGGTCCCCACAATGTAATATAAACAAAAGCACACACACACACACACACACACACACACACACACACACACACACACACACACACACACAGGACATTCATTGACACATTGCAAACTCTAACTCCTTACTCTAACCCTACCCATCACAACTAAGGGCCAGATTTACTAAACAGGGCAAATTAGCAAGAGAGTGCAATTCCAAAACTCCCTGATGGGATTGGAAAGTTCAGTGTGTGATCTACTGACAACACCCAAATTAAAGAACACAGACGCAGCCGGATCATTTCCATAATGACCAACGCAATCTACCAAGAGCAGCGCAAATTAGCGTCTGGTTTAAGACACGCTTCTTTTGGGTGGTAAATAATGGCGCAAATACCAGCAAATTTACTGCCGTAAACCTTCGTAAATCACCTTGCATGATTCGTTTAAATACTCTCCTTCCATAAATTTTGCATCTGAAAGGGAAACTCCAACAAATGCACATGCAATAAGGTCAGCCGCAAAAATAAGTGACCATGCCTTTTCAGCACTAAATTTTCACTGCATATCTTTAGTAAATCCTGACAATATTTTTTTTTAAAGCCAAAAGGGGGTTTGCACTGGCACATGCTTTAGGTATATCTGGCCCTAAGTGCCTAACCCCAACCCTTATCCTAAAACCATGCCTTGACCCTCACTGAGAAAAATGAATCATTGAGGCTGTAAGTGTAACATAAAATATAATTATTTTTTTTACAAATAAATATTTGTTTGTTAATTTACTTGGATAACTTGAGTAGCTCACTTAATTTGGATTTGTAGCAAAAACTTATTTAGTATAATTATATATTGCACGTCTTATCTTGAGTAATCTAGACAAGGTTTTGTAAAAACGTGCATTTCCAACATACTATTTAAGTAACATTTACTTAAATATTTACTGCTGGATTTGGCTGATGCAATGGACCCTTTGCATGCTGATGACGTTTTTTTTTTTAAAATATTGCAACATAAATCTAGCAATTTTTCACATATTTCATATTTTAAGGCATTTTTTTTACAGTGTTGTCAACAACAGCCGTACCGTTGTTTCGCGCCGCACCGCGCAGCTTACGGTCCGTAGACATCGGTCTATACACTGTGACGCATCAATGGAAACTTTACAAATCCCGACCTGGAAGCTTCGCAATCGCGTGCATTACCTCAGGTACAGGGTATCTGTTCTCATCGCGCTGCACCGCATATTGTTTACCTTGCTTTTGACGCGTCGAAATGCTCCTCGCATTGCTGTAATCTTGTCTTTATTTATTTAATTGTTTGGAAAGTCGTGGATTTTTGTTTTGTTTTATTACTGATATGGAATCATTCAGTCAAAACGAGGATGTTTGCTGCTTTTTCAATAGGCCTATTTAAATGAACATTTACTTAATTTTATTGTGTATAATCTACTTACTGGGGGATTTCTAGTTCCCAGAATGCTTTGCATCGGATTTAATTCGAAGAGAAAATGTTTATTTTGTTTATCTTCATGTGTTTATAAGCAAGATAAATAAGTAGAAGTCTTGTTATTATTGTTTAATGTTCTATTAAGGTGGGATTTAGAAAAGTTTTTGTCTTGTTGGGAGTTTTGGGGGTTACCGTCTTGGTGACAAGTGGAGCCTGACGTTAGGTTGACTACAGATTAGCGTAGAATGGCATTTAAACAACTACTTAATCAGTAATTGTTAGCAGTAATGTTGCTATGCGGCTTACATTGACAACATACTGCTCATTATATGACATAAATCTTCTGTGTTTCTAATTAAAGCGATTATATTGATATTTGGAATTAACATAGTGTATACTTAGTATAACTATGTTGTTGTTACTCAATTTCTTTGTATTATTATTATAAGAAAAATTGAGTAGAAATTACTCATAGGTGCATGTTGAAGACATGTAAAAGCCAAGTGGTCAAACACAAATTAGATGAGTTCAAAATACTAAGAAGTCTGATGCAAATAGTTGCCTCAATTTTTTTTGAGTAAAACCAAGGCAAGATTTTTTACAGTGCAAACATGCCCTTAAAGGGGTCTCAGAAAGTGAGGACCAACCAAAATGTCCTTACTTTATTCTTTGTCCTCACTCTGATGGTCTAAAACTCAAACCAGCCCTTACAAAGATAGTTGTACAAGTACACATACACACACATCTACAAGTGTCGTACACATACTCCTCAGATTCTGGAGCCAAGTGGATTTTTTAAATGCATTAAAGTCCCCAAAATGTGTTTGCATATTGGAAAATTAAGGTTTATTGCCATTCACATGTTGGAATTTAGTTGGTTGATTTGCTCTTCCACAGATCTGAAATCTCACTGGACCAAAGTACAACAAATATGGACAGAGAGAGACTATGGGAGTTGAGAAACAAAATCAAAAATGTACTCTGTCTAAGGAAGCAACATGAAAGTCATGAAAATACAAGGACTGTGCAAACAAATAGCAAGCAACCCATCAACATTCTCTTCTGATTGACTGCAATTTATGACTGATTGCATCTCGTCACACAGAATTTTCACATTCTGGTAGACAGACAAAGTATTGTTGCTTATGATTTTGTGGTGTTGCTGATGGTTAGGACACAGTGCTGTGAAATGAATTACTAAGTCCCTAAAAAGTAGTTTAGTAGCAGGAGGGGGTCATGTCTGATCTGCAACAAGTGAGACAGGACCACCAATGGTGCCCCATGAAAAAAAAATACATAATACATCACCAATAAAAGAAAAAGACAACTGACGTGAAGCTAACGACAACCTCAAAGTCACATAAACACACACAGTCGCGCTCAGCGGTGAGCTTTACTAAATGCGACTGCAGTGACACCGGTGAGAATTTATGTCTGTCTTCCGCTTTGCAGCGCACACAAATGCACACATGCAACGGCAGATAAATGCACATGTGCGTAGCATGTGTAACGGTGGTTTAAATTAAGCCGGTTGTAAATCTCGTTTTTGGTAATTAGACAGAAATGAAGGTTTAAGATAAATGTTGCCATGTGCTCTACATCACAGTGTGTGAAATGTGGTGCCCCGGCTTCCTGTTTTAAAAGAGCCGCATATGAGGGCGTGTGTGTGTCTAACAAGGAGGTGTGACATCAAGGGTACGACCACAAAGGCTGGCAAACGGCGCCATCCGGACAGAAATACCCACAGAATGGCACTGACATCGGTGACAGGATCGCTCTGCGGCATGTCTCCTTACGGGAATGGAACAACAGATTTTTTTAAAAGGATATAAAATGAAGTTGGAAACTCCCAGCTGGGGTTTTAATCTGAAGACACACACACACTCACATATGCTTTAGCTGTGGGTCTGGAGTCAAAGGACCTGTTGTTGATTCATAGACTGGGGCGACAGTGGTTTTTGCTTGGACTTGGGCTGGTGGGCCGCCTGGATATTAACTTTAGACTCAATCCTATAGAGGCTTAACCCCTAAACCCCAACTAACCAAACCCCCCTTTAACCTCAACCAACCTCCCCCCATGACCTTATGCCATCAGTTTCTCTTACAATGACCTCTGACCTCCCTCTCCACCTTCCCCCTGTGCACACACACATACATCCTCACCCGTCTGTTACTCTCTTCTCCACTACAAGAGTCCAAATTGGGATCCCATCTGAAAAAACAGGCTGCTCAGATAAGCGCGTCGGCTTTGAACGATGCCGTTACGTTGATTCAGCGTCGATACAATGCTGAAGATAGCCAGGTGCCTGCAGCGTTAGTGGAGATAAGGTAACAATTGCAGACCGGACAAACGCTTGCTTAATGTAAGGCATCAAGCTGGAATCTTGCTGGCCTAAACGTTTTTAACCAGATAAAAAGAAGCTAAGCTGGAAAAGTGGGGTGCTTTTAAAAGCGAGGAATGGCACAATGATAAAGCGTGTGCGAGTTTGTGTGTGCGTCCACAGAAAGGCATGAAAAAAAAACGAAAAAGGGACTTAATGACGGCAATCACTGTAAAGAAGGTGCGAATTGGAACTGGCAGCAAGATCAAATCAAATCGCCACAGGAGAGAAGGAACAAGAGAGTGAAAGAGAAAGAGAGAGCTATGTACTGTCTTTAAGAAAGGGACAGAAGGGCAGAGAACAAAGAGGAAAGGACAGGAAACCACTGCGAATGAATCATGAGAAACAAACAGACTCTGACAGGACAAAAAAATATCTGTTGAAAAAGTAAGACCTTTACAAGAAGAGTTCACCCAAAAATGAAAATGAGCTTTGCATAGATTTGGAAGGACAAGTTTTGAAAGGGAGAATATAATGCGTCTTATTTAAAGCAATGCAGATCATTCACTTAAAAATTAAAAATTAATATGGAACAGAAAAGGAGTGATCAATTTGTTTAAATAAAATAAACACATTTTAAATCAATAAATGCCAACATACACAACCAACACATAAATATCAAAAAATAATAAATATAAATTAAAAAATATATTTAAAAAATGTAAATAATAAATATATATTTTGTCCTTTCAAAGTCTGTTATTTTTGTAATTTCAGTAAAAGTATTGAGTAAATTTCAAGGATATTTTTGTCACAAAGCAAAAACTGTATGAAATAAAAAGTCCATGTAAATGATCAGGAGAATTATTAGTGGACACCTGTAAGTATTTTTTTTCTTTTTCTGCTGTCGTCTCAGACATGACATCAAATACCTTTGGTTCTCATGTGTGACGTATCCGACTCGTTTACGGATGTGCAAATGCATTTTGATAGGTGCGGCAGAGGGGAACATTTTCAGAAAGTCATACAGATCTAGGACAAGTGCGAGTAAATGAAGATTGAGTATTTCTTTTTGGGTGAATCATTCCTTAAAATAAGCAAAAATGTAGAGAGACCTAGAGGAGAGTGAAAGAAAGAGAGCAAACGGGCAGGGAGGTTAAAGCCAAAGTCAATTGAACAACTAATGTGAATCGATCAGTTTCCTCTGCCATGCTCTTAAGGGAGGGAATGACATTTTACTGGCATATTTTATTATTGAGAGGAGAAAGAGCAGCTCCATCTGAACTACTGCACTCACACCACACTAAAAGCTGGGCTTTTCCAGGGAAAAAAAGAACCAAAACTGGGTATGTTTGTCGATGTGTGTGTGTGTGTGTGCGCGTGTGTGTGTGAGTGTGTGTAGATATTAGAATTATTTATTACGACTGAGTGAAATCTGGTAGCCCTCAGAGCCAGCCTGGAGCGAAGACGAGAGGAATGATGGGGGTGTCTGGGAAGATGGGGGGGGGGGTGAGAATAGAGCTCAATTAAAAATTAAAGCCCTTTAAAACGAGATCCACCCTGCTGCCAGGGGCATCGCTCCCAGAGGACGACTGAGAGAGAGAGCGAGAGAGAAAGAGAGCAATTGTCACATTGAGGCAGAGCAAAAATCTTTTCCTTAGTTCCTCTTCATATAGTTTTTTCCTCCAATGGTTAGTCAATAAGGCCTGTACACACAGTATAGAAGCTCAAATCTGCAGAAGAAAGTGTGTGTATATATTAACATGAAAGAACGAATGTTTGAAGGAGATGTATAAAAAAAGAGCATGAGAGAAAAAGAGACAAAGGCAGAAGAAAATGGAGGAAAGAAATATTTTTAATGCACGCGTATTCAAGGATGAATGCTTCAAAGACAACACAGATAATAATCCCTCACACACACTCTCACAGGTGCTCGCACACGCACACACAGAAAAATTGAGAGAAGATGTACGTTCACAAACACACCACTCACTCTCTGTCGTGTGTGATCAAGTGAGAAATTAAATTTTTCTGATGAAAAACATGTCATCCCTTCCCCTACTCCCCCCTTTTAATTTATTCACTTGTTTATCAAACGTTTGTTTCACTGGCACAGAAAAATGAAAGCCACGCAGTCGTGTGGACTATACTCCGATTATCAATGGCAGTCAAAATTAAGGCTGGAATACACTACGCATTTTTTTAAAAAAGAAATCTGAACTGATTTTTAAAACACTAGGGATACTTGCCGACTTTGTAAATGGTTACAGAGAAAAACTGGGCATCGTACACTAAACGACTGAGGATCACACACTACCAGACTTCTAAATCGTTCCAAACAAAACAAATTGATAAAGAAACATGTGCGTTGTTGCACTGTAAAAAAGAATTGTTGGTTTTAAGAAAAAAATAAGTTACCTGATTGCCTTAAAATTTTGAGTTCTCTGAAAGTGATTGGTTTAATCAACAGAAACTCAAAATGTTGTGTTATTTGAACTACATTAATTATCCAAGTTGATTTGACAAAAGAAAAAATGTTATAACAAATCATGAAAATACTTAGTTAACCCTAACTCTCAAAATACTTAATTGCTTTGAGTAGGACAAACTTAAATTGAACAAATTAGTTCAGTTCAGTTAAATGAACTGTTATGAGTATTTCGAATTTTCTTTTTCTTTTGAGATCACAGCACTGACATATTTTAAGTAAACTGAACCGTTTCATCGTTTTGAGTTGTATGAACTCATTTCTTTAACTGAAACTCATTTCAGTTTAACTGAAACTGGGCTGGGATTTCTATTTTCCAGCATGCTTTGCCCATGACAGTCAAAAGGGAAAATAAATGCTAATATAAAGTGTTTTGTTTTTTTGATTAGAAAAGTCTTAGAAAAGTGTAAAATACAACTACCTATTGTTAAAAAAAAAAAAGTGAAGTCACATGATCATTATATTTACATGGTGCAAACATTTGTAATCAAAATATTTCACTTGTCGGACCAATATCTATACGACAGACAATGCATATTGTTATAAATTTGTATATAGCAAAGAAGTCAAAAAATGTTTTGAATTCAAAGGTATCCAAGATGTCCAAAAATGTTAAATGCAACAAAAAACTGATCTTCCCAAATATACCCAAAAACACTGTTTAAATTCTTATATGTGAGAATTTTCATGTATTAAAGGGTTAGTTCACCCAAAAATTAAAATAATGTCATTTATTACTCACCCTCATGTCATTCTACAACCGTAAAACCTTCGTTCATCTTTGGAACACAAATTAGGATGTTTTTGATGAAATCCGATAGCTCAGTGAGGCCTGCATTGCCAGCAATGGTACTTCCTCTCTCAAGATCTATAAAGATCTATAAATGTTTAAATCAGTTCATGTTGGTATGGTGGTTCTACCTTAATATTATAAAGCAACGAGTGTGCAAAAAAAACTAAATAATGACTTCTTAACAATATCTAGTGATGGTTGATTTCAAAACATTGCTTCTTGCGGGTGTAGAACGACACAAGGGTGAGTAATAAATGCCATTATTTTCATTTTTGGGTGAACTAACCCTTTAATCGTTTTTTTATTGCCAACGTATGAACAGCTTGTAAAGAAGTTGATTTCTATAGAGAACTGTAGACTGATTTTCATGTGAAGGGCTTGGGATGCTTTTGCCAGGAAAATCAGAATTATGTTTACGCCCCCGGGAACCTCTCTTCCGTTCAATGACACATGAAACAAATGATTATACTACATTTAGGATGCCAAAAGAGCTATTCAATACTGCAATGTCAATGTGTCATGCAAAGAAATGGGATTAATTCAAACTATAGTCTCACATAGCCTGATCTATAGTCTGAAATATAGGCCTACTTTATAATCAAACTATCATAGCAGTGTAATTTTAACTACTTCATCTTTCGACATGATGCCTGTGAATTTCAGAGCTGGTGCAAACATATCCACATCGTAGTAAGTTGCTGGATGCAGTTCACGTAACATGATATTAATGATGTTCAAAAAATTATTTAAACCGAATGTTCTATGATATCAAAAGTACTGTCTAGGTTTTTGAAGCAGAGCCTAAGTGTGTATTAAGTGGCTCAGCTACTCCTTTTCAGCAATCTTCCTGGCAGCAGTGCACAAAATGTTACCCGTTGTCTCAGCAGATTACAACCTTCTAACTGTGCACCTTTCTTTGCCCCCTCCCCCCAACAGACGCACACACATGAACATATGCAAGGATCCGTGGAAAGAAGCAGTGGATCTTGTGCACTTGTGTGTTCTGCTCTCCTTTTATTGGGAAAGGCATTGTTACCCTGGTAACAGCCGCTGCGCAATTTTACTTGTGTGAGTTTAGTGTCCTTAAACATGAAGAGTACTTCACTTGGTATAGGGAACTGAGGTGTATTGACATAAATCTTTTGATGTGATGTCTGTGTGTTTGTCTATCTGTGAGGCATTTAAATATCAATCATGCACATGCCACAACCTTAAAGAAGATATTTTGAAGAATGTTGGTAACTAGACAGTTGATGGTAGCAAATGACTTTTTTCCTATTATGGAAGTCAATGGCTACCGTCAACTGTCTGGTTACCAACATTCTTCAAAATATCTTCTTTTGTGTTCAAGAGAAGAAAGAAAATAATTCGGGTTTGGAACAACTAACTTGAAAGTGAGTAAATGATGACAATTTTAATTTTTGGGTGAACTATCCCTAAGTAAAATGAAATAGTCAAAGCCTAACTTACATTGGATGTGCAAAAAAAGTTAAGTGCCATGCAAAATATAACAAGTAACTGCATTACTCATCACAAATGTGAGTAAAGAGTTATTTTAAAATGTAGTTGAGTAGAGAGTAAAAGTTGATAAAGGCATATTTTGAAAATTGAAAATTATACCAAGATTTACTCACCCTCAAGCCATCCTAGGTGTATATGACTTTCTTATTTCAGGAATTATATTGGAATCGGAGACATATTTATCCAATATAATTTTAGGAATTATATCTGAATTATATAGGAATCGGAATTATATTTATAAAAAACTACTGTTGGGTTGGAAAAATATCCTTTTTTTAAACTTTATTAACTATAATAACTAGCTTCTGGCAAACGGCCGTACTCATTGATTTGTGGCGGAAGAGTAACCTCTGACCTGGCGCATGACATAATGACGAACGTGGAAGCACAGAGGAGAGAGCAAAACACAACACCGGTCACAAATTAGAAGTTTTTAAAGAGAAATGTCGGAGAAGATGAGCTTGAATTTGTTGCCCAGCCCTATTTGTTTAAACCGCGAGAGGCTTCTAAGCTTACGATACTCCTACATCCACCTTCATACATCGCGTCAGGGGTTACTCTTGTGGTGCAACTTGATTTGTGCAGTATGCGTATGGTCGTTTGCCGGAAACTAGTTATTTTAGTTTGTAAAGTTTTAAATATGGATATTTTTCATACAAAAACCCATCGTTTTGCTTCAGAAAGCCTTTATTAACACCCTAGAGCCATATTGATAATTTTTATGATGGATGTATGCATTTTTTTTAGGATTCAAAACACACCCTCTGTTCACTACCATTATAAAGCTTGGAAGAGCCAGGATATTATTAAATACATCTCCAAATGAGTTTGTCAAAAAAAAAAAAAAAAAGCACTTAGGTAAGTCGCTAATGGAAAGTTGGATAAAAGGGGAAAAAACAGACTGTAGGTGCTACTTGGCCAGAATAAACTAAAAATTGGACCAAACTTTATGCCAACAGTTAAAAATCTGGCTTTGCAAGAAGCATGAAGTGCCAGTTCTAAACAGAGATGTTCTGTACATCTCCTCAGCAATACATTTCAAGCCATAACTTGCTTTCCTATGTTCTACTGCATCTTCCCTGTCTTTCCTTCAAACCGTCTTGCGTTCAGTCTACCCTGCCAGACACGTGTCTGTCTTTCATTCCCACGCCCACATTCTCCCAGCATGCATCAGGCCCTGTTGCAGTGAGTGACTCTATGCAAACATATGCCCCCTGCATAGCGGCACACTTAAGACTGCATTTCGCCGCTCTATAAACAGTGGGCGAACAGAGGCGGGGCCTTGGTTCTTGACGGACAGCTGCGTAGGTTGCGGTCAGGCCCAGACATGTTAAAGACCGCTGGGCTGCAATAGAGCTCGTTGACACGCTGATTGGTGGAATGTTGTCGTTAAGTGGCAGTATATATGTGTGTAGGTGGACGGCTCCATGTCCGACATGCTGCTCCTGTTTAGATTGGACAAGCCTAACACCCACAACATCTATGCCTGTCACTCTCCGCTCCCACTCCATACACAAGGCCTCACGGACAGGAAAAATCCCCTCCTGCGCCCCCTGCCAGCCAATAGATCAAGACTGATTGACATCTTGTTTAAATGAGATATAGAGCAGTCTTGCTCCATTGATCAGCAGACGTAAAAACCACTAATCAATAGCTAGTCGTGGTGAAGAGGACGATGAGGATTTTTTTTACCCAGCTTTACCAGTTCCTCTAAGGTCTCTAAGGTCACTCATGGAGTCATAACAACTACTTAAGCCATCAGTCACATATTGAACGCCTGTTAAAAGCCCACAGCTAACATCACCCATCGTCTTTCTCTGGCCTGATCCCAGCTGGGATGATCTAATGGACATATACACATGATATATGACAGCCAGAAACAGACAGATTTATCAACCAATCAGTGACATATCTATGCTTTATGTAAGCCAATCAAATTGATTTATCAAGCCATTACTGCTAGGTTATGCATCAGCCCAAAGCAGAGGCAATATATATATATATATATATATATTTTATATATATATATATATATATATATATATATATATATATATATATATATATATATATATATATATATATATATTTTATATATATATTAATTTTATATTAAAATATCCATAAAAATATTTTATATATTGTATACATTATTTAATCAATGGTATACTTGAAGCTGAATATTGTAGCTCTGACATGAAAATACCCCGACTAATCTCTGTGTTAAAGGGAACAAGAGAACTAATTAAGAACCTGCGCATAAAATCTCTTCTCGTTTTCATGATCTGTCTATTTACATCTGTCTATTTACATCAGTTTAATTCTGAAAATAAAGTGTGAGAGGCAAATCATCCCCTTATGGTCTTTTTTACCCTGCAAACCCTGCTCCTTATCTTCTTGGTTTAAAAACTGAGTGTGACTTTTCTCCTCAAATGCATGAAATGCCGTGAGAGGAATTGACATCTTAACAACAATAAAGAGCAAAATAAACAGAATAACCCTCGTCGTTATAATTATCTACTGCCCTGAGGCTCAACTATGAATTATTCATTTAGTAGGTAATTAAATGCATGTGTGAGGGGTGCAGTGACAGTACGTCGCAGGGACGTAACATTGATATGTGACGTTAAAAAATAAATCTTTGTTTCCTGCAATCACACCCAACAGTCAGCTCCACTCAGCAAGGGAAATCTGAATTATTGTCATTGTTCACAATTGTATTCGCGTACAATAGCACAGAATATTTATGACTACCAAGTTTCATATCTTTGCAGAATAAGCCAAGCTATTTGAGTCTTGATTGCTAATATTATGGAAAAATTGTGGTCTATTACAGCCAGACAAAAGGTCACATGGGCCTCTTTCCGTGGTTTAATGCTTTGGTTTAGTCTTCAACCACACATATATGACATAACGTCATCTCACCCAGTCCACGGTGTCCAATACCATAACTCAGAAATATTACCATTAGTCACTACTTTTATATTGTCCTCTATAAAAGAAAGAGTATGTGAATAGAGAGCCTATTACGTTCTGACGGGTGTATGTGCGTGTGTCCAAGACCACTAATATCACGGTCTGGTTTGTACTGTAATAACATTACACTCCATTCACTTTATTACACATTACAGGGATTGTGGTCAGATTCATTTTGCCCTAATGGCATTTGGTGGGTTTACTAATCAGTCTCTAGGGAAGATTGTGTCTCCAGACTACCTTGATCTCCTAGTATCTGCGCGCACACACACACACACACACACACACACACACACACACACACACACAGACAAACACACGGCCCTGTAAACAGGATAAACAACAGTATTCATGCAGCATGGGTACATATCATGCTATCTACAACATCAAGAATCTTTCATCAGACCAGCTGAAGCATTAAAATCCTCCTGGGGCCGGTAGCACCAGCTGTGCGTAAGTTACAACTTAGCCTAGTTTTGACGTAAATGGGCACTAAGTTACAATTTACGCACTACTAATATTTTTGCGTTGCACCATTAAACTTAATTGAAGCCTAACTGTGTTTAAACTAAGCGTTTACGGAAGCCTCTGATCAGGAGTAATGGTTGGAATAAATAAGCAGACTGACTGAACTGCATCAATAAGCTTATATTTTACCCAACAAACTTCAATTCTTTAGACATTTATGATAACTGCTAACATTTCCACTCATTTACATTTTAAAAGAGAGAGCATTATGTGAATAAACTTACTTTGTTAGCAGCTCTTCAACACGAACCCATCCTAAACAGTGCGTCTCTGTGCACATCGGTCCATATTGTGCATGTAAAAAAAAAAACATTTATAATAAATAAATGTAATTTCTTATGTTTTTTTTTTTTTTTGTATCATTATTTATTTATTGATCCTTTAGCTTCAAATACAGTTTCTGAATGTTATTTACATAAAAACACCGTATTATGTTATTCATGATTAAGTCATATTGTATTTAATGGAAGCATATTTTTAGGCAAAAGAAGTTAGAATGAAAGAAACTGAAATTCACAGCATTTAAACAACTTCTGTTAACGTATCTGAAGGCTGTTATTGTATCACTCCGGGGAAACGTCATATTACGCGACTGCGCATTACTTTATGGAGAGCTTACAACCTAGCTATATTCTGCCTTAAAGGTGCTCTAAGTGGTCACGCATTTTTAGGCCAAAACATTTTTTGTCACATACAGCAAACATCTCCTCACTATCCGCTAGCTGCCTGTCCCCTGAACACACTGTAAAAAAACGCGGTCTCTGTAGTCGCCACAAGTTCCGAAAATGGCAATAAAAACAAACTGGTGCAGCCTGGACCACAAATCATAATAAACATGTTCCAGCCAATAACCGACAAGAATGATTTTAAATGTGCGTTCATGACTGTTTCAGGAAGCACGGATGGGAGGGGAGGAGGAGGAGGTAGGGTCAAGCTAGCCTCTGTTTTGTTTGACAACACTTCGAATGTCAACAGGAAGTTACTCCACCCAGGATCACATAGAGCACCTTTAAGAACAAATGTTGCAACAGAGTACAGAGTTAGTTACAAACTAGTAGTTACTAAGCCTCTAGTGTGGATTTTACATTTTAGTTTAAGTAAGAACTTACGAATGGCTGGTGCAACCCTACATTGGAGTTCCAGGCTGCCTTTAAAATATAAGTTGATTTCTGGACTTACTTCAGAAGATTTCTAAAAAAAAAAAAAAAAAAAAAAAAAAGAGTCTGTTTGGAAAAGCACTAGTCTAGCCGGACAGCTGAATGACTTCCATTTGGCAAAAAGTGCAACAGGCACCACAGCACACTACCAGGGTTGTGCAAAACTCAAAACTGAAGAATGAGAACACACTCCACGTAAAGTTGAATTGGAATTCTAAATGACAGATGAAATTACTTCATGTAATTACTAAATGCAATAGACTTTATGCTGAACATGACCTGAACAAACTGGAAAACAGGTCGCATTGCATCCACTGTCAGGGAAAGTGTTAAAAGCAGTATGACCTGATTGCAATATCTATGAACTTTAAGGTAATCAGCTAACCTAGCTATAGTTGTAACGTGTCGGTGTTGTAGAGACGAGACGTTCACGGACTTCCACAAGTAATGGGATTTATTAGGAGATAACGGAGAGAGACAACATCAACACATAAGCATAACACAATAACAGACAAGGAGTGAAGGGAGTGAGTACATATTTATAGGGAGTGCTGACGAGGAAGTCCAGGTGTAGATGATCGGTGATGATTGGGAGATGACGAGGGAAGTGAGTGCAGGTCTGGAGAACAGGAGGATGATGGGAAATGGAGTCCAGGAGACAAGGGATCTGTAACACTAGTTCTTTTTATTGTTGTTGTTTTATTCTATTTAAATATGAGATGGACATCGGTTATGCTCATCTTTGCTCGCTCCTTTAAAAGGTATCTTGAATTAAAAAAAGGCTCTATATTTAACAAAGCACATACAAAAGACCTGAACCGGAAGTGATGTGACCCGTTTTACAGAATACAGAAGTTTGTTGCGCATAACCCCCATTACTACATGCAACATTCAATGCATTCTGCGAAATTAAATGGTCTTTCAGATCTATCTATCTATCTATCTATCTATCTATCTATCTATCTATCTATCTATCTATCTATCTATCTATCTATCTATCTATCTATCTATCTATCTATCTATCTATCTATCTATCTATCTATCCCTAACACAACCAATTAATTGGTTTGAGTAGAGCCAACTCAAATTAAACAAATTAGTTCAATGTAATTCACTTTTATGAGTATTTGGAACTTTCTTTTTCTTTTGAGTTCACAAAACTGACACATTTTAAGTAATCTGAATTGTTTCATTGTTTTGAGTTTTATGAACTTGTTTCTTTTGATTTAGGCAAACTGAAACTGGGCTGGGATTTTCATTTCCTAGCATGCTTTGCCATGACACTCAAAAGTGAGAGTAAATGCTAAAATTAAGTGTTATAAATGTTTTGGTGCAAGATTAATATTAAGTGGGAGATTTACTACTGTTTAATGTTTTGTAATGCTAGTTTAGAAGAGTTTCTGTTATGTTGATTTTTTGTAGGGTTACAATGGTGACGAGTGGAGCATGAGCTTTATTTTAACAACAGATGTGTGTTAAATGTTTTATATTCCTGTACTCAGTCAGCAAGTTATATGCTATGCTGTTACCAATTAGCAAGGTAGCATTTATTGAATAAGTAAGCTAGTTAAACTAAACTATAGAAATATTTAAATTGAGATTACATGATAATTTCAAGTTAAATGAATGAATTCGCTTACTCAAATATTTTTCTTTGAAAAACCAGGGCTCTAAAAAAGTAGTACTGTATTATGTGGAAGCCGAATTTTAAAGTCTTTACAATGGCATTCACTGTATAAAGATCATAAGGTTAAAAAACTCACAACTTCCATAGTAGCTTTATTGAAATTGTCAAGAATTTGCATTACCCTGACTAAGGTCCATACAGTATATACTGTGCATTATGCAGTTTTCCAGTCTAAACATTATGCATTTCATGCCAGACAAAAGTTCAATAGAATTTCACTGACGATAAGTCTGGAAAGACCTTCCAAAGTAACCACACTGCATACCTTTATTAAGCACACGTGTCTCTAATGTCTCTAAACGAGAAGGTGTTAGATGATAATTGTAGCTCAGAAAAATTAAATCAAATCTCTCTTACATTAAACTCAAGGACCTACATAAACATTTGCAATAACAAAACAAGTCTCCACATGTATCTTGCAATGAACAATTGGAGACACGATCACATAGAGGGCAACAAGCTCAAGGTTGAGCACCCTGGGGGCTCTTGGGTGGGTCTGAGGCTCAAGACGGCTAATGTTCTTGGCTCTAAATCTTCATTACCGATTCCACCAACACACCCTCACAGCCCTCAGTCCAGCTGGGTCTCCCTTACTGACAGACTGGCAGACTTTAAGATGCCCAGGTGGCACAGGAAGCCCTGGAACTATGCCTAGCTGAGCGGACACACGCAAATACACACATTAACAACACGGCGAATATAATACATTTTGCACACAAACAAAGACTAAAGCGCCGCTCCACCTTAGCGCAATTAGCGCAGCACACATTGCTCGAGGGCGCGAGAGGAAATGAGATTTTTGGTAGGCGTGGGGAAGATGAGGGAAAGGAGGGAGGGATGAAGGAAGGAGAGAGGAGAGGGAAGCAGGGTGCAGGAGGATTAGGTAGGCGGTGGGGGGTTATGCTTGGAGAAGGAAATATAATGCATAGTGTGGTAGTATGTACTCAGTAAGGTAAACGCTCGGCGCCCATATAAAAAACCCCTCTCCAATCCTCACATGTACCTGTCTCCATCTAGCGCTCACGCTTCCCGGCCCTCACGTCGCACCTCTCGCTCTGTCACGCCTAATTATAGGGAAAAGCGGGATGATGACAAAGCAAAATGCATTATAAAAGCGAGCTGTGCTTAAACAGGCTAATTAACTACTGTCAGCCGCCTTTTACACATGCGACAAAGCGCCGGGTTTAATGGGATTTAATTAAAATTTATCAAAAGGCAGTTCATTACAAACACTGTTTCCACATTATGTATCATACAAATTTCAACAAATAAATGTGTCACGGGAAGGACGCATAGTTATTTATGAAGTGTAATACCGGCACACTGAGTAGAGGACCTCATCTAAATCAAGTGTGAGATTTTGGATTAGGTCTACTACTGTCAACTATCACTGACACATCTGCCCTAACCGTTAAATGATCTTATGGGTTAGCTGAATACATTTGAGATCTTACGCACACTATCTCTGCAATTCAGATGTTCAATCCAAACCTTACAGAAGTTAGAACATGCTTTAAATCCACTTTTTAAAGAACAGATCACACAAAATTTAATTTACTTACAGTCATGTTCAGAGCGTGTCATGAACAATCGAGTACGCCTTGGAGCCCATATGGGTAGCCGTTTGTAATGCCAGATCAAACAAAAAACAACCTGTATAAAAATTTGCATTGGTTATTGAATAAGCCAGAAGGCTAGTCGACTAAGCTAGTATGCTGAGTGGCCATCTAGCAAAACAGAAGCTAACAAAAAAAACACAAAGATGAAAAAGTGATTAATTTCACAATCTATAGCTTCAGTTACACTTCTGTACACTACCGTTTAAAGGTTTGGGGTCACCAAAGATGCATTAAATTGATTAAATGTGACAGTAAAGACGTGTATAATGTCTTTATACACATACAAAAAATTTAGGTTTCAAATAAATGCTCTTATTTTGAGAAAAAAAAAAAAAAAAAAGTATCACTGTTTCCACAAAAATTTATTAAGCAGCACAAATGTTTTCAACATTGATAATCACAAGAAATGTATCCTGAACAGCTTATCAGCATATTTGAATGATTTCTGAAGGATCATGTGACACTGAAGACTGTAGGAATGATGCTGAAAATTCAACTTTTCCATTACAAGAATAAACTACATTTTAAAATATATTCCAATAGAAAACAGTTATTTTAAATTGTAATAATATTTTACAATATTATTGGTTTTACTGTATTTTTGATCAAATAAATGCAGTCTTGGTGAGAATAAGAGACTTCAAAAACATTTTTAAAAATCTTACCGATACCAAATTTGTGAATGGCAGTGCATGTAAAATTGTAAAAGACATTAACTGGCATATAACCAGGACATCATAAAACAATTTTTTGAGATTTCTAATCAGGCACTAAATAGAGTATGCATTACAAGTATGCATTTTTTTAAATACATCATAAAAGTAGCATATTGAATTTGCATCCTAACTTAGAACCATTTTGAAAAGATCTATAGTGTGATATGCATGGCTACACATATATGTACAAAAGGAAAAAATAAACTCTATAGACATAAGTGACAATGAGCTGAGACGTGTTTGGAACATGCTACTCATTTTATATTCTACCGAAATGAGGAAATGTCTGCTGGCCTTGCGCTAAGGACCCTGGTGTTCAGCTTACTTTGGCAGTATTGGGGTGCGCAGCCTGAGGCTTTGGAGGCCCCTGGCAGTCCGAGGTCCTGGGGCGTTAGGCCCAATGGCTCTATCCATAATCCAGCCTCGCACATGTTCCAAAACCATGAGTGACTTTCTGCTGGAACACAGAAGATGTTTAGAAGAATATTCTTTTCTATAAAATGAAAGCATATTGTGACCATGAATGGCCAAGCTCTAAAAAAGGGCAAAAAAACACCAATAAAGTAGTCATACAACTTGTACGCTACATAACAAGTCTTATGAAGCCACATGATAGCTTTACATGGTTCTTGTGCAGTTTGTAAAGTTGATTTTCTGTGAATAATGGCTGTTTCTCATTGTATTGCATTGAAAGTCTTAGAAGATGAAATAACTAAATTTATGGTATTTCATAGAGCTTTTTTGTTGTTTATAAGGCCTGACAAGGGGGTCATTGTATGTCTTTGATATATTGAAAAGAGCAAGTTCACAAAAAAAATAAATAAATAAATCACACAAGTTTGGGCCAAAACAGTTTTTAATAGTTTTACTTTTAACAATAACAATGTTTTGTTAACTGAAATAAAGCTAAACTTAAAATTGTGAAATGTTGCCTTGGCAACTAACGTCTCGGTTACATAGGTAACCCTCGTTCCCTGAAGGAGGGAACGGAGACGTACGTCGGACAGACCGACGAATAGGAATCTCGCTAGAGAGGCCAATCTACTTCGAGTGTAACTAAACGAGCCAATGCACATTGGCATGCAATCATATGCATCAGCTGCTTGCCTCGCAGCGCGGGTATATAATGAGCAGCAGGTGCGTTGCATCTTCAGGTTTTCGCTGAGGAGCCGAACCGAGCAGGCGGCAGCATCAGCAGGACAACGCCTGTGGCGACGGGACGTACGTCTCCGTTCCCTCCTTCAGGGAACGAGGGTTACCTATGTAACCGAGACGTTCCCATTCAGTCGGTCACGTTCGACGTACGTCGGACAGACCGACGAATAGGAATCCCTACCAAAGCGCCACAGGAGCTGCCCTCTTCCAGCGCTCTGACGTGAGCCACCTGAACCCCCTTGCCTAAGGACGGTGGGACCAGGCTCACGCAGAGAGGGGTCGATCACTGTTGTTCCCAAAACCCACTCAGTGCGACAATTGGATAACGCTGGGAAAGCGTAGCCTTACATGCGATAAGGAACGCTGCGGAAGCCATATCCTTCCCGAAGGAGTTATATGGATAAGTACATATGGACTAACCTTGTAGGTTGTACAACATATGGAAGAACTGGGGTGACTCCACTCGATGAGAGATGGGTTCTCCCAGAGGGAAAGACACGGGCTTCGTTTAGGAGCAGCCGTGGAAAAAGCCATATGGGATCCCCGTAGGGTCACACATATGGAACCCAGCCTAAATCCGGTTCTCAAGGATACAACGGAGTATAGGCCTGGCGCCAGACGCTCCGCCACGTCGGCTGCCGAAGGGTAACCGGAGGACTCAACAGGGTCTGCCCGTAGGGACTCTCTGGAGAATAGAATGCGCATGTAGCGCAGCAAGCCGACACTAAGCCGGGGCCTCTCCGTGCCTCTGACCTGAGGCGAGAACACGGGAGGAGACCGGCTCGACACGAAGGCTATAGTATCTAGCGAACGTGTTAGGTGTCGCCCAGCCCGCAGCTCTACAAATGTCTGTTAGCGAGGCACCACGAGCCAGCGCCCAGGAGGATGCCACACCTCTCGTGGAGTGGGCATGCAACCTGAGCGGGCAGGGCACGCCCTGAGCTTGGTAAGCCAGGGCGATGGCATCCACTATCCAGTGGGCCATCCTCTGCTTGGAGACAGCCTTTCCCTTCTGCTGGCCTCCGTAACAGACAAAGAGCTGGTCTGAGGTCCTGAAGCTTCGAGTTCTGTCTAAGTACAGTCGCAAGGCGCGAACTGGACAGAGCAAAGCCAGGGCTGGGTCTGCCTCCTCCGAGGGCAGCGCTTGCAGGCTCACTACCTGGTCCCTGAAGGGAGTGGTAGGAACCTTGGGCACGTAGCCAGGCCGGGGTCTCAGTACCACGTGGCTGTCACCCGGCCCGAACTCTAGGCACGATTCGTCGACCGAAAATGACTGCAGGTCCCCTACCCTCTTGATGGAGGCCACCAGCAGCAAAGTCTTCATAGAGAGAATCTTTAAGTCTGCTGACAGCAAAGGCTCAAAGGGAGCAATCTGGAGTGCTCTGAGCACCAGAGTAAGGTCCCAAGAGGGTATGGAGGGGGGACGAAGAGGATTTAACCGTCTCGCCCCCCTAAGGAACCTGATGACCAGGTCGTGCTGACCAACAGATTTGCCATCTATGTGGTCGTGGTAAGCGGATATGGCAGCAGTATGGACTTTGAGGGTGGAGGGGGACAGCCTACGCTCCAACCCTTGCTGCAAGAAGGAAAGCACGACTCCGATCGAGCATCTTCGGGGGTCTTCTCGACGAGAAGAACACCACTCGACGAACAGGTTCCACTTCGAGGCGTAAGCACGTCTCGTAGACAGTGCACGTGCCGAAGTGATGGTGTTAAGTACCTCAGGGGGTAAGTCACCTAGAACCTCCGCGTCCCGTCCAGGGACCAGACATGGAGTTTCCAGAGGTCTGGACGCGGGTGCCAAGAGTGCCCCGTCTCTGAGAGAGGAGGTCCTTCCTCAGAGGGATGGGCCAGGGAAGGGCTGTCGCGAGGAGTGAGAGTTCTGGGAACCAGGTCCGGTTGGGCCAGTAAGGCGCAACTAACAAGACCTGCTCCTCGTCCTCCCTGACTTTGCACAGGGTCTGTGCAAGTAGGCTCACTGGGGGAAACGCATATTTGCGCAGGCCCCGGGGCCAGCTGTGAGCCAGTGCATCTGTCCCGAGTGTTCCCTCGGTCAGAGAGTAAAACAACTGGCAGTGGGAGGTTTCTGGTGAGGCAAACAGGTCTACCTGAGCCTCTCCGAACTCTCTCCAGATCAGCTGAACCACCTGGGGGTGGAGTCGCCACTCTCCGGGCAGCGCAGCTCGTGATAGCTCGTCGGCCACACGGTTGAGCACACCGGGGACATGAATGGCGCGAAGCGACCTCAGATGCTTCCGACTCCACAGGAGGAGATGGCGGGCGAGTTGCGACATGCGACGGGAGCGTAGACCACCTTGACGGTTGATGTACGCAACGGTCGCAGTGTTGTCCGTACGGACCAGTACATGCTTGCCCTGAAGCAGGCCTTTGAGGCGGCTCAGAGCAAGGTGTACTGCCAGCAACTCGAGGCAATTGATGTGCCAATGCAGATGGGGTCCCGTCCAAACACCTGAGACTGCATGCCCGTTGTACGTGGCACCCCAGCCGGTGGCAGAAGCATCTGTGAAAACCACAGCATGCCGGGACACTTGTTCTAGGGGCACTCCTGCCCGAAGAAACAAAGGGTCCGACCACGGACTGAAGGTTCGGCGGCACTCCTGAGTGATTGGCACCCGGAACGTGCCGCGTTGCCACGCCCATCTCTGGACTCGGCCGTGAAGCCAGTGCTGAAGCGGTCTCATATGAAGCAGACCGAGCGGTGTTACAGCCGCTGCAGCCGCCATATGCCCCAGGAGCCTCTGAAAGAACTTCAGTGGGACCGCTGTCCTGCCATTGAACGTATTCAGGCAGTTCAACACCGACCGAGCACGTTCCTCTGTGAGGCGTGCTATCTGTTCGACCGAATCCAACTCCATACCGAGAAAAGAGATCCTCTGCACTGGGGCGAGTTTGCTCTTTTCCCAGTTGACCCGAAGCCCCAACTGGCTGAGGTGACTGAGCACCAAATCCCTGTGTTCGCACAACTGATCCCGAGACTGTGCTAGGATAAGCCAGTTGTCTAGATAGTTGAGAATGCGAACACCCTGTTCTCTCATGGGAACAAGGGCTCCCTCCACGACTTTCGTGAAGACGCGGGGAGACAGGGCCAGCCCGAAGGGTAGGACTCTGTACTGATATGCTCGACCTTCGAACGCGAATCTCAGGAATGGCCTGTGTCGCAGAAGAATCGAAACATGGAAGTACGCGTCCTTCAGGTCGATCGCTGCAAACCAATCTCGGGGACGGATGCACTCGAAAATGCGTTTCTGCGTGAGCATTTTGAACGGTAGCTTGTGAAGGCTCCGATTCAAAACTCGCAGGTCCAAGATCGGTCGTAACCCGCCGCTTTCTTGGGTACAATGAAGTAGGGGCTGTAGAACCCCGACCTCAAATCGGCTGGAGGGACCGGCTCTATCGCGTCCTTCGCCAGTAGGACTGCGATCTCCGCACGCAGAACAGGGGCATCGGCATCTTTCACTGTAGTGAAGAGGATGCCCCTGAACTTGGGGGGCGCCGGGCGAACTGAATCGCATAGCTGAGCCTGATGGTCCGAAGGAGCCAGCGAGACGGACTGGGGAGCGCTAGCCAGGCTCCCAGAGACCGCGCAAGCGGCACCAAGGGGACCACCGGCGTACCCGCCGCGGGGCAGCGAGGTGGAACGCAGGGACGCGGCCCGGGAGGCTCTCTGTGTGAGGCGGCGCGAAGCGGGGTCACAGTGTGCTGTGCAACACTTACCTGCTTCCACGGGTGGACAGAGGGAGCAGTCGAGGTTTTGCCTACCTGCTGCTCGCTGCTGTCCGCTGGCGACAGAAGAGGTGGATGAGAGTGGTGAGGTTCTAGCCCTCCCACTGCTCTCCGAGCCCTCTTCGGACCCGGAGATAGAGGAAACTGCTCTTTTATTGAAAATTTGGGTACCGCTGGCCGTTGAGCCAGCGGCGGAACAAAAGAGGGAAACAAAAGATTCTCCACCCGGCCCTCCTCCGGGGAAGGAGCGGTGCGGTCACCACCTCCTGAAGAGCAGTCCCGTCCATCTCCGGGTCGCCCGTCCTAGGGCCGCTTGGACTTGGCCTTGCCACCCTTCTTCTTAGGGGGTGGCTGGACGGGCTGGGCACCCCGCCCGCGACCGGCTCCACGACGCCGCTTGGATGGAGGCTGCTGCTGCTGGGGCGTCGGAGCGGGGGCGGCTGCAGGGGGGCGCCCTCGGCGACGGGCAGTCTGAGGTGCCGCCGGCGGTGGAGGTGCAGCAGCTGACCGCCTCGGCAGGATGTGACTGATCGCCTCTGACTGCTTTTGTACAGCCGAGAACTGTTGGGCAAAGTTCTCGACCGCGTCGCCGAAGAGGCCGGTCTGGGACACGGGGGAATTAAGAAACCTGACTTTGTCGGTATCCCTCATGTCCGCAAGACACAGCCAGAGATGGCGTTCCTGGACCACCATGGTGGACATCGCACGACCCACTGACCGCGCCGTAACCTTCGTCGCTCGGAGCGCGAGGTCCGTCGCGGCACAAAGTTCTTGTAGAACTTGCGGATCGTGACCACCCTCGTGCAGGTCCTTCAGTGCCTTGGCCTGATGGACCTGCAACAACGCCATAGCGTGTAATGGAAGCGGCTTCCCCACAGGCCTGATAAGCCTTGCCGGTAAGATCCGACAAGTACTTACAGGCCCGGGAAGGGAGAGACGGCTCCCCCCGCCAGGTGGAGTTAGGGCACAGTTGCATAGCAACGGCCCGTTCCACAGGGGGTATGCGCGTATAACCCTTAGCCGCTCCACCATCAAGGGTGGTGAGGGAGGAGGACCCACCGACACGGCTTCGGGCAGTAAAAGGTGCCGTCCACGTGCCAGTGAGCTCTTCATGCACCTCCGGGAAGAAAGGCACTGGGGTGGGGGGCTGAGAACCAGCCCTTGCCACCCCGAGATACCAATCATCCAACCTCGAGGGCTCGGGACACGGTGGAGGGTTCCACACGAGCCCGACCCTGTTGGCGGCCCGGGAAAGCATAGCCATCATTTCCGGGTCTGAATCGGGCACAGTCGTCACTCCCGAGGGAGGCAGCTGCGCCGAATCGTCATCCCCAGAAGCGTCAGGCTCACCCTCCGATGCAGCGATCGACATCCGGTCGTCTTGGGGAGCTCCGAAGGATACGGATGGTACACACCTCTGGGGTGGTCCACCGCGTTCCCCCGGCAGCTCTACTGGCTGCGGAGCGCAAGAGGGGTGAGGGTTCCTAGGGGGTTGGTTCCCCCGAAGGAAACGCGCTCACCGTGATCCTCAAGTCACCAGCCCCGCCGCCCGAAGCAACCCTCTGAGGAGGATTGGAACGAGGCGTCGGGACCGGGACTCCACCCCTTTGCAGAAAGTGGATTCTCGACCGCAGCTCCGCGACGGTCATCTTCCCACAATGGGTACATGACTCGTCCACAAACGCCGCCTCAGCGTGCCTTAAGCCCAAGCGCGCGATACAGCGCTGGTGACCATCCCGAGGCGCCAGGTAACGACCGCATCCAGAAACACACAAGTAGAACGACATCTTTAAAAAGACGCGAACTACTCGTGTAAGCTCTTTCAAGGACTGACTCTTTTAGGTGCTGAAGCACGCAGGGGAAAAGCCGCTGCAGCACAGACAGGGAAATGTGCAGCCTGTCGTGTGCACTCTCCTTGAAGGCGCTCTCTTACCAGCTGTAATAACAGCTTTTTAGCGCTCTAGGCGCACCGTTTCACCAGCCGTGAGAACGGCCTTCACGCTGATTACAGCTTTTGCTCAAATAAAAAAGGCAAAGAAAAACAAAGGAGAAATCGGCCCCGCTGCTGCGCTGTCCGCCTGCACCGCAACCAAGAGACGTCTCGAAGAGCAGACTCGCTCACACTCGTGGTTTCAGTAGCTATCTTCTTCAGTGTTGAGAAGTTTTGGCTCCGAAGCGAAAAGCTGAAGATGCAACGCACCTGCTGCTCATTATATACCCGCGGTGCGAGGCAAGCAGCTGATGCATATGATTGCATGCCAATGTGCATTGGCTCGTTTAGTTACACTCGAAGTAGATTGGCCTCTCTAGCGAGATTCCTATTCGTCGGTCTGTCCGACGTACGTCGAACGTGACTGACTGAATGGGAACTGAAATTAATAAGTTTAAGTTGCAATAAAAAAATAAAGCTGCAAGCAGCAATAAAAGGGCCCTCGTACCCGGGGCCACCACCACCTGGTGGCCTTAGGAAAACACTGAATAGTGGGTGACATGCATGTAAGCAAGTAAATACAGGAGAAATCTGAAGCTTAAAGTTTGGGGCAGATTGGACATTGTATGCCTGAGTTACAACAGCTTCCTTTTTCAGGGCGAAACATCAGATTTTGTCAGGCCGCCACAGGCACGCCGTTCAACGGAAACCCAAGATCATCGCAATTTAACATCACCAAGGCCTTAAAATTAGACTGACAACATATGATGTTGATTTGATTAAATCTCAACGAGGAGTTAATCACAGTGTAAAACATGACATTTCCTGTTGCCCACAGGTGGCGCTATGACTGTAACAGCCTTCAGTGAAAACTCAAGATCTTCACAATTTAACATCGCAAAGGCCTTTAGATTAGACTGACCAAATATGATGTTTATCTGATTAAATCTCTAGGAGGAGTTTGTTAAAGTACAACATCTGGAAATGGCAAAAGCTGCAAAACTTTTACAAAAAAATTCAAAATATCTCGCTTCCTGTTGGGTTTTCAGATTTTGCACCCAGGGAATTTTTGTAGGGATTGGGCTGTTACATCTGTCTACTGTATGTCATACCTGTACGTGAAACGTAGCGCAAAGGACACTTTATTGAAATCTTGTAGGTGGGGCTATTGAGCCATTTTGCCATGCCTAATTCTGAAACTCTTATCAAATGTAAACTTTCATCAATTCTGACGTGTGTGCAAAGTTTCATGAGTTTCTGAGCATGTTTAGGGCCTCAAATATGCAATTCATTTTGGAGAAGAAGACTGACTGAGCAATTACAATAGGGTCCTCACACCATCGGTGCTCGGGCCATAATTATTAAAACTGAAAAAAAAGCGCTAGATGGAAAAAAACACAAAAAAAATGCAAAAACTTAAACTAAAATTAAACTAAAAATGATTTTTAAAAATATATATATATAATGAATTAAAATGAAAAATGTGTTTTATACGTTTAAGTTAAAACTAAAATTAAGATGAAAACTGAAAATGTTTAAAAATAAAAGCACATTCAAAATATTAATACATTCTATAAAAATAATATATTAAAAAAAAACACTAAAATAACACTGAGCCAAAATGAGGTGAGAGTAAATGACAGAATTTCATTTTTGGGTCAGCTATTCATTAACCTGCTGTTTTGGGCTATCCCACAACACATTTCAGCAACCGGCTAATTACTCACAACTCCTGTAGAACTTGAAAAACACTTTTATCCACTCCTTAACAAAACATAAATATGCCAATAAAGTCAAAGTGGCGAGCAAGTAATGACTGAGTATGAGTCAGTAATGGCCGTCCTAATGAAAAGTAATGGCTGGGGAAGAGAAAGGAAAAGTCATTAGTGTTTTTCACAAGTAAGAATGGAGGGAGGGCCTGACATTTGACAGTCTCCTCTCTGTCTTACACTCTCCCTCTGTCCTGTTGTGTCCTGATGGCAGATGGATACTGCATGACAACAAGGTTATGAGGTCACAACCACACGGGAGGGAATGTGTGTGCGCGCTTGTGTGTGTGTGTTTTCCCTGCCAGTTCGGTACATGGATGAATGTGAGCATTACATGTGTCAGCAGACGGGTGACAGCACAGCATTCATTAATAAAAACAAAAAGAATTTAGCTCCAGTAGTGCAGAAGAGGGGCTCGAAAAGGGGGCGCACGGAAAAATGGGAGGGATAGGTTTCACAGACAGGCCTGAGTGTTCAATACTGCCACGGCTGTGAGCTTTCTCTATCATTCTCCCTCTCCTTTTCTTGCTCCCTGACAGAGCCAACAAAGAGCTCACACTCCAGTCTATGCTGAGGTAAGCCAGATCATAATGAAGCTGAGGTCTCAAAGGGGATTCCCTTGTGTGGCGGCAAATCTCAGTGTGTGTGTGTGTGTGTGTGCAGCTACACATTATGAAAGTATGTACCCCTGAATATTATGTCTCCAGAAGTGCGTTCAAACATCTTGGAGTGTTTAGTTGCTATCCAAACTCTCTCCCTCCATCTCCATCTGTCTGTTCACTGTTGAAAGGATCAGGTTTTCCTATTAGGCTGCGTAACTCGTAAGCCTACCTTAGTCAGTCAGCTTATTTTATGACTATACTAGTACACCAACTAGACCACTACCAAAACCAAGAATGGAAATTCATTCAAGTGGTAGGTCACCAAAAAAGGTCATTTACTCTACTGTTTTTGTCCATGCAATGAAAATCAGTGGCAGGGCTGCACAATTAATCTTAATAAAACCGAAATCAGGATGTGGCTTAGCGCCATCCTTTGCGATTTGATAACTGCGCTGTGCTCTTTTACACGCAAGCAGCTCGTGATCTGGTGTTTTCAGCATCTCAGACTAATCTCTGCATCTGCTATGAGTTTGGGTCGCTTATAAAGTGCAGTTGGGAATGCAACATGCGCCAACCATCTTCCCAAAATTTTAATGAGAAACGCTTATAAATTAGTTGTCAAAAAAGAGAAGCTTTTAAGGGCTTCCTGGTTTTCCTCCAAAATACAAGCTTGATGGTGTAATGTTTGAAAATGAATTTAGACAGCCGTAAACATTTGTATTGCAATTTTACAGTTGAATAACAAAAATTAGACACGATATAAAATTACATATAGACACACAGCCACCCACATATACCAAGTACCAGTAAAGTTTGGAAACGTTAAGGTTTTTTAATGTTTTTCAAAGAAGTCTCTTCTGCTCACCAAGGCTGCATTTATTTGATATAAAATACAGTAGAACAGTAATAATGTGAAATATTATTACCAGCATTTATTTGAAACAGAATCTTTTGTAACATTATACACTACTGTTCAAAGGTTTGGAGAGAAATTAATACTTTTATTCAGCAAGGATGCATTAAGTTGACCAAAAGAGACATTAAAGACATTTATAATGTTACAAAAGATTCTATTTCAAATTAATTCTGTAATTTTGAACTTTCTATTCATCAAAGAATCCTGAAAAAAAAACAAAAAAAAAACTGTACACAACTGTTTTCAACATTGATAATCAGGGCTTCACATTAACATCCACAAACCCAACAAATGCGGGTGGATTTCAGCAGTGGCATGTAACGCAGTCACTCCTACTAGCCACTTTGGCCATATTTTATATTTAATATATACTTTTTTGGTCACACTTTAGATTAGGGTCCAATTCTCACAATTAACAAATTTTTAACCATGGACTTTTGCCTTAATAAACTCATAATTACTGCTTTTTAATAGATAGTAAGGTAGTTGTTAAGTTTAGGAATTGGATAGGATTAAGGGAAGTAGAATATGTTCATGCAGAATTACATTAATATTTAATATTTGCTTTATAAATGCTAATAAACAGCCAATCTCCTAGTATTCTCTACACCTGTAAGTCTAAAAATTAAGAAATTTTTGATCAAATCCGATGGCTCAGTGAGGCCTCCATTGTCAGCAAGATAGTCAACAATAATAAATTGTTAATAAAGACATATTTATAACAGTTCATGTGACTACAGTGGTTCAACTTTAATTTTATGAAGCAACAAGAATACTTTTTGTGTGCCGAAAAAACTAAATAATGATTTTATTCAGTGAAGCTTCGAAGCTTTACGAATCTTTCTTTTGTTTTGAATCAGTGGTTCGGAGCATGTATCAAACTGCCAAAGTCACGCCCCCCAGTGGTGAATTACTGAATATTTGAAACACTTATGATGTAATGAAGCCTCATTACATTCCAAACCACTGATTCAAAACAAAAGATTCATAAAGCTTCGAAACTTCATGAAGCAGTGTTTCTATATGAAGCAGTTCATGTGACTACAGTTGTTCAACCTTATTATGAAGCAACGAGAATGCTTGTGCACCAAAACAAAAAAAAATAACGACTTTATTTAACAATATCTCGTGATGGGCAATTTCAAAACACTATTTCATGAAGATACCAGCTCCGAAACACTGATTCAAACAAAAGATCCGTAAAGCTTCGAAGCTTCACTGAATAAAGTTATTGTGTTTTATCGGTGCACAAAAAGTATTCTCATCGCTTCATAACATTAAGGTTGAATCACTGTAGTCATTTTATCAAAAATATCTTAATTTGTGTTCCGAATATGAACGAAGGTCTTACGGGTGTGGAACATGTGGGTGAGTAATTAATGACTGAATTTTCATTTTTGGGTGAACTAACCCTTTAATATTGAGAACTGTACCCTAAAGTGTTACCCTTTTTTAATTGTAGTCTTTTAAAAAGGCATCTTAAATAATAAAATAAGTGAAATGTAGTGTTGTCAAAAATATAGATTTTTCGATAAATATAAATTCTGAAATACCTGCTGAAAACCCATGTGTAATAGTATAATAGATCCATGCGTCAGGTCTTAGTGACAGCAGCCTAATATACCTACTGTGGTTACAAATTATTAGATAATATTAAAAATATCTATATGGCAGTTTTCCCCATGGTATTGATGTCAAAATTGTGGCCTGTGAAAATGATGAGTGGCTAGTAACTTTGGAAAACCACTAGCCACAGTGGCAAGCCCTGTTGATAAGAAGAAGAAATGTTCCTTGAGCAGCAAATCATCATATTAGAATCGCTAATTCCTTTGTCATCACAGGAATAAATTACATTTTAACATTCAATATTCAAAGAGAAAACAGTTATTTTAAATGGTAATAATATTTCACAATATTACTGTTTTTACTGTATTTTTGATCAAATAAATGCAGCCTTTGTAAGCAGAAGAGACTAATCTAAAAAAAAGAAAATTATATTAAAAAAAAAAAAACATTATTATTATTATTTTCTAGACATAATGATTTATAATCACAAAATGCCCTTCAAAAAAACAAATCAAAAAACAAACAAACGTGGAGCTTTAAAAATATTGCACCCCACTGACTTTCATTGAACAGACGAAAAACTGAAACATTTTGTGTTCCACAGAAAAAAGAAAGTCATGCAGGTTTGGAACGACACGAGGGTTAGTAAATGATGACAGAATGTTCAGTTTTGGAAAAACTATTACTTTTAAATTGAATGGACATTCAATAATAGTATGTTTAAATGCTCAGCCTCCCTCCTGAAATATCCCTGTCTGTCAGCACACATGACTGAAGCCCAGTTTAGTATTATAGCTGTATGGGAAGGAGACAGAGACACACATTATACTGTTCAGGGACCCTGCACAGCCCCGGACCCTCGCGGACTGGAATGCTGAAAATGAACAAATTAGGAGTGGATGGAGGTGTATGGGGGATGTAGTTACGATTGGGAAAGAAAAAAAATGTGCGATCAGTTGTTTTTGGACACGCATCATTTTCCCTGCAAAGAAGCTTGGCAGCTGCTGCGTGAGCAGGAAGGGGGGTGATGGGGTAAATGGGAGTCAGGGAAAAAGCAAAGCGGAGATTGTGTGGACGAGAGAGACCGTCCATCCAGCATTGTTTGGAGAGAGAGGAGGAGGGGAGGGAGTGACTGAAATCAAAATGAAAAGTGAAGGAGGGGGTGTTACACAGAGACCACCTGTTTTGTTAAAGAAACAAACAAAAACATGCTTCGAGCTGATAAATGATATCAAAACTGTTCTCTAAAATCATTACTAGTGATGCGTGGTGAATGGAACAAGTCCATAAGCATAAGCATTAAACTTTGCCGTGTAACTCATCCTGTACCATTTGTGCTGCAGACAGAAGTGATACCTCAAAACATGTAGCAGGTTGAGGAGAGGTGTGCTATTACTTTTCTATGCAATCTGACTAATGACCTGCTGGAAGACAATAAAACAAGCAAAAACATCCCATAGACTTACACTGAAGGAAGGATGTTAATCATGTCTAAAGGTGTGTTCACCGAAAATTGAAAATTGTCATTAATTACTCACACTCATGTCGTTCCACACCGGTAAAACCTTTGTTCATCTTCGGAACACAAATGAAGATATTTTTGATGAAATCTGAGAAGTTTCTGATCCCCATGGAAAGCAACGTATAACTACCACATTCAAGGTCCAGAAAGGTAGTAAAGATGTCATTAAAATAATCCATGTGACTACGCTGGTTCAACCTTAATGTTATGAAGAGATGAGAATACTTTTTGTGCGTAAAAACAAAACAAAAAAAATGACTTTATTTAACAATTTCTTCTCTTCCCTGTGCAGCACTTCCAGGTTCTATGTCAGAACGCTGACTCAGTATTAAATAAAGTCATTATTTTTGTTTTGTTTTTGCATACCAATAGTATTGTCGCTTCATAACATTAAGGTTGAACCACTGTAGTCACATGAACTGTTTTAAATATGTCTTTAGTGGATTTCTGGACCTTGAATGTGGTAATTACGGTAATTACTTCTTGGATTTTTAGAAAAAAATATCTTTGTGTTCCGAAGATGAACGAAGGTCTTACTGGTGTGGAACGACATGAGGGGGGAGTACTTAATGACAGAAATTTCTTTTTTGGGTGAACTAACCCTTGAAGGCTGCTCAGTTGCTGCTCAAAATTCTGTGTAAAAGCCAGACAAAATTGTGCCTGCTCTGAGCCACCTCAGCTTCTCGTATAAAAGTATACAGTTAAAATTGCTGTGTAAATGCATTTACACCACATCTGTGCATCTTTAAACAGTCCGGGACTTGGGGTCGGGCTCTGTTGACCAGTAAGCAGAAAACCAGAAAAGAAAAAAATAATAATCCAAGTTTAATACAGTAATCAGTTGTCACAGCTGCCAAAGCAGCATCTGATTGTGATTATTTAATCAGAAAGAAAAACATTATTGCTGGACAATAATAAATGCAGTTAAGGTATTGAGTTGATGTTTTTGAAAGCTTAACATGCTCAACAAGACTTCATTTATTTCACCAAATATAAGTAAAATCAGTAATATTGTGAATTATTACAATAATAAAAATAACTGTTGTCTATTTTAATATATTTTAATCCTTAATTTATTCCTGTGATCAAAGCTCAATTACTCCAGTCTTCAGTGTCACATGATCCTTCAGAAATCATTCTAATATGCTGATTTGCTGCTCAAGAAACATTTCTCATTATCAATGTTGAAAACAGTTGTGCCGTTTTATATTTTTATGGAAACCGTGATACATTTGATGAATAGGATTCTTTGATGAATAGACAGTTCAAAGGAATAGCATTTACTTGAAATATATTTTTTGTAATGTTTTAACTGTCACGTTTTAATGATTCAAATGCATAAAAGTATTAATTTCTTTCAAAAAAAAAATCCTACACTGAATTGTAGCATACATTTAAGCCAATTTACATTTATGTAGGCAACTATCCGCAAGTTTTAGTGCATAAAAGTGCGAGGACTGATATCCATAGGCAATCTTTAGAGGTCGGAGACCTTAAGGCCGCCAGCAGCATATATGAAGGAAACGTTAGGTTCTGTTCAGCTAGGCTGAAGAGATTTAGGTACTGACCAAAATGGGACCTTAAAGTGAATCACGTCACACACTACTGGATATTACACGTATATATCCGCTTCTGCCACAGAAATCGATAAAGCCAAGTGTGTGTGTGAGAGATGGAAAAGAAAATCATAGAGCTGCCCCCACATCTCCGAAAACACACATTTTGAGACAAAACGTGACGGCACACCTTTGTCTGTCTGTGGCCCAGCTGCACAACCTGGACACACACACACATTCCTTCTCTGAATGCAGCATTTGGCAGTATTTGAGGCTGACACTGCTGATGTCATTTGCAGCAATGAGTCATTGGGCCCACACTCCTGCTGTGTGTACTGGGCCCCTCGCACACACACAGACTCACACACACTTCTAGAACTGAACATGGGCCCATCTATTTGCTTCCCTTGGCATCGGAAGTCGTATATTTATGAGTGTGCCCAGACAAAACAAATATCCCTCATCTCTTTTCTCTTCTTTTAATTTAAACTCCTTTTTTCTCTTCTCTCACTCTCTCTCCGTCCCCGTCGCCGGTTTAGCAAGCTAGCACGACTCATTGGCCCTCTGGACACACTCTATTCTGCCACTCCATTGTCAATCCGACGGCCTTTGTTGTATGGAGAAAAAGAGACCCCCGCCGTTCTTTCTCTGACACACACACACACTCACACCCACACATACACACACATTCCACAAGCACAGAGGTCAAAGGGTGCAGCTGCCTCAATAAAGCAACGGGAGTGTGTGCGTGTGTGTGTGTGCGTCTTAAAAAGAGAGTAAGTGGGGGAGTGTGGGAGGTGGCGGATTCATTTTTACTTTTTTCCTCTTTTCTGGGCTGAAAGAGCAAGTGAGGGTGGGGAGAAGAAGGGAAACAGGGCAGCTATTCTGCTGCTGAAGGACTCTTGTCATTTGGAGAATTTTTGAGAAAACTTTTCAAATTGAATTTCGAGGCTTTGTGGGGTCCATTATTGTCTCGTTGTCTGCGAGAGTTCACGCAGCTAACGATTTTGTCTTGTTTTCCTGTGACATCTTTTTCAGTGTTAACGAAACCCCACAGAACACTTTTTTCTTTGAGACTTGAAAAAAAAAAAACCTGAAGAAATCCCTCCAGACGAAGGCCGTATTGATTTTTTTTTGTTGTTGTTGTGCTATCTCAGGGTGTTGAAGTGTTAAAGCAGGGTGAGACTGACCTCAGGTCACTGGGCATCAAAACAGGCCATGGGGCAGAGAGATGGACGGTTGGTTTAAAAACATCATGCCGACAGGGCGCTCTAAAGGGATGGTCCTCTGTCCAATCTGAAAGATACTGAATAATAATAGGGTTTAGAAACAGACAAAATTTATCTTAACATACAGAATGACAGATAACAAACAATAGCAGAAAAAAAAAGTAATTCTGTAGGCTTCTCAATCCTTTTCAAAATGTTTTTGCTTCCTACCATCACTGACCCACGCACAGTATACATCCACTGTGACTAAAGTTTGATGGCAAAAATACAGTAAAAACTGTAATATTGTGAAATATTATTATGATTTCAAATAACTGATTTCTATTTCAATTTATTCCTGTGATCATTACTCCAGTCTTCAGTGTCACATGATCCTTCAGAAATCATTCTATGAGATGATTTGCTGCTCAAGAAACATTTCTGATTATTATCAATATTGAAAACAGTTGTGCAGCTTAATACTTTTGTGGAAACCATTACATTACATTTTTTTTTCAGGATTCTTTAATGAATAGAAAGTTCAACAGAAATAGAAATCTTGGTAACACTTCACTTAAAGCCCTTATGTAATATGTATAATGCATTATAAAGGCATTCATAATGTATGTTATAATGCATTATACTGTATCTTTTCATGAATAATTGTAACCAAAGTAAAAATGGATTATAATATTTTCAGATTTGGAAATTGGTTGTTTGTTGTGTGTTTTAATGCATTATACTGTTCAATGAAGAGACAAGTATTATAATGTATCATAACTGTGGTTACAATTATTTATGAGACCATAAGGTGCATTACAAGGCATAATTACTGCATAAAAAAATATTTTTCAAATGCATTATACATTTATGGATAAAGGCTTTAAGTAAAGTATTACCGAAATCTTTTGTAACATTACAAATGTCTTTACTGTTGCTTTTAATCAATTTAATGTGTCCTTGCTGAATAAAAGTATCAATTTCTTTCAGAGACAAATACTCTTACTGACCCCAAATATAAGTGTGCAACAGGGAATAATGGATTCTATCCATCAAGAATGTACTGGACCTTGAAAAGTGGGTGTTTAACACAAGAATGTTAAATGTAAATTTGCAGGAGATTTCTGAGTACGTTTACACGACAACGATGTATTAAAAACAAAAAAAGTTTTTCCTTTTTTCACTTACAGACGACAATGCTGTCAAAAAAATCCCTGTTCACGCGGATCCGCGAAAATGACTACGAGCCTGTAGACCAGGGGTGGGGAACATTGATCCTGGAGAGCCATTGTCCTGCAGAGTTTAGCTCCAACCCTGAAAAAAACACTCACCTACCTGTAACTTTAGCAAAGTCCCTAGAATGCAAGCCTGCAACCTATAGCCAAAAAAGTGTAACGGTTAATGCTAACGGTCCGGCTGTGGCGGTACGCATGGGCGGTACGCAGGAAAGGAGACCAGAGGTCATTACACGATAGGCTGAGAAGTGCCGCACGTGATTAAGTTAGCCGTTACGCTTTTTCCAATGGTAAGACCCTCTCATCTCCCTATAATATACAATCTCTGACTTTAGTAATCCTGAAGACCTTGATTAGCTTCAGGTGTGTTTAATTAGGGTTGCAGGACAATGGCCCTTCATGATCAACGTTCCCCATCCCTGCTATAGACTGAACATGTAATACGCATGCACATGACATCACCTTTTTTACAAATTCGTGGTTTTGTAGTTTAAACAAAAATGATAAAAGTATAATTTTCAAAAACATGCACTTTGAAACTTTCACGCCCCAAAAACGGCTTTGTCGAGTAAACGAATGTTTTCCGTTTTTAGTGAAAACGGTGTCATGTAAACGGCCCCTAAGTTGTTGTCCCAGGCATCAAGCCATATTTTTTTTCAGCCTCTACTGGGAAACAATATGTGGAGAATGAAGGTCAAGTTCACCCTCGAGAGCATCTTGATGAACCAAGTCTCTGCTGTAACCTTTATTTTTTATGCAATCACATAAATTTAAGATATCTACAGTGCATTCAAGGAGCATTTTATCAATTCCTAAGTTCTCTGAGACTCAACATATGCTGCTAGCACCTGTGCTCCAGGAACACTTTATGAAGCGGCAAGAATACTTTTTGTTTTAGCGCACAAAAAGTATTCTCGCTGCTTCAAAAAGGTTGAAACACTGCAGTTACATTTTAACAATGTCATTACTACTTCTCTGGACCTTGAATGTGGTAATTGTGTTGCTTATTATGGGAAATTAAAAGAAGCTCTCAGATTTCATCAAAAAGATCTTAATTTGTGTTCCGAAGATGAACGAAGGTCTTCCGGGTTTGGAATGACATGAGGGTGAGTAATAAATGACAGAATTTTCATTTTTGGGTGAACTAACCTTTTAAATTACTGTTTGGGACGATTATAAAAATGCTAAATATAAGTTTAAAAAGACATGGACAAACATACTCCGTCTGAGGTGCAGGTCAAGAGAAATACATCTATATATATGAGATCTGACCGCACACTCACTTGCAAAAAGTTGTTTATTATCCAACATTTCGGCGCAAAGTATCATACTTTGACAAAGGCTTTGTGCCGAAACGTTGGATAATAAAAAAAGTTTTTGCGAGTGAGTGTGTGGTCAGATCTAATAATAGTTTAAAACAATGTCTAAATTGTAACTATTATAACTCGAATGACAAAAGAAACCAAAGTATCAAAGATGAAAGAAACACTCTAGATTCAATGTGAATGAATGATGGATGAGATCATGGGACCACCACACACTTTTCTGTGTGAATATCCAAGGGCAAACGATTACCCATAACTCCTGGCAATGTTTCCGGATGCTATCATATAGATCTGAGGGTTTGTGAGAGAGTGTGTGGTTTGTGAGTAAAGTGAAAGAGTGAACATGAGACTGTGTGGGTGTATGAACTGTATTGTATCGGATGTTCGGCTGGAATCATTTTGTGTCATGTTAATAAATTAATCATTTGAAAAGAACACCCTCTAACGACTCTCTCTCTCTCTCTCTCTCTCTCTCTCTCTCTCTCTCTCCAGCTCTGTTGCTTTATCAGCTTCATTTTTACCAGCCCAGCTGCACTTGTCATCAGCCCCATTATTAACTGTAGCAGTTTGTTTTTCTCTCTCCTACAACATAAAGAATGCAAGGCTTTATCGAGAGAGGGAGGAGAACATGTCGAAAGAGGGAGAAGAAAGAAACACAGAAGGAGTGAGAGAGAAAATGCCCCTGTCAGAGATCAGAGCTGTGGTGGCTGTGAGACCGAAGGAGAGATTAAGCAGAGGGGTTCCTGGTGACGACTTAAAGACCCGTCTTTTCATCAGTCGCTTCCAGTCGACGCTACCTACAGGTGCAATCAGAGACGGAGAGAGAGACACTTGACTTTCAGCCCTCACCTTTCCTCGCCTCAGCCTTTAGAAAGGAAACGCAGGGGAGTTGGCCTGTACTTCATTCTTCATTCCCTCTTGTTTCTCTCCATCGCTCCCTCGCTCATTTTGCACATTTGATATGCAGATGTCCGACTGGCTATTCAAATGGCCAAATTGCAGGCGGCTAGGAAACGATATCTCGCTCTCTTTGACCTTCAGGAGGGTCCCCATAGCAACGCGGTCTTAAGGCTCCCGTAGCGACATTCAAGTCAAGCACGCCGGTCTTCTGGATTTTTAGCCTTGCCGCCAAAACCTGTTCAAATCTGATTATAGAGGATTATCTCCTAATTGATTTCACTCCAGGCCAAGTATGAGGGTTTTTTTTTTTTGTTTTTGTTTTGCTTTTTTTTTTTTTTTTTTAACAATACAACAGAAACTGTGCTTTACTTCACAGAAAAGCACAGCTGTTGCCGGGAAGAAAGCATTATGTGCATTTATTCATGTTTCTAGGTGTATTAAAAAGACTTAAAACCATATATGCTTGTAAATATATAAAATATACAAATATATATATATATATATATATATATATAAATATATATATATATATATATATATATATATATATATATATATATATATATGTGTGATAGAATTTCAAAAATTATATATGTGTACATGATTTTATTTAATTATAATGGTTGCATAAAGGATTGACTGTTAAAAGATTGACTGAAGTTATGGAATTACAGAGTTAAAGTCTGAGAATTTGCACTGTGGCCGTGGGCCTATGATGATAACTTTCAAATCTAATGTTTAATGGCTAACACCTCAAAACTGCATATTTTTAAAAATCCATTCAACAGAGGTAATATCTGAGACACTGGCCTTGACAATATGGTAAACAGATAAAAAAAATAATCGAGCAAGTGTTACGTGCTTCATAACATGTCGCCATTAAACCAGCTGGATTTAATTTTTGGCTATCATAGCTGTCACTGTCCTTGTTATGAAATACAGGCGATAGCATTTATCTCACACCACAATACTACTCACATTAAAGGGTTAGTTCACCAAAAAATGAAAATTCTGACATTTATTACTCACCCTCATGCCGTTCCACACCAGTAAGACCTTTTAAGATACACAAATTAAGATATTGTAGTTGAAATCCGATGGCTCAGTGAGGCCTCCATAGCCAGCAATGACATTTCCTCTCTCAAGATCCATTAATATACTAAAACATATTTAAATCAGTTCATGTGAGTACAGTGGTTCAATATATTATAAGCGACGAGAATATTTTTGGTGCGCCAAAAAATAATAAAAAATAACGAATTATTTAGTGATGGCCGATTTCAAAACACTGCTTCAGGAAGATTCGGAGCATTAATGAATCAGTTTGTCGAAGTTCAGAGCGCCAAAGTCACGTGATATCAGCAGTTTGACCTGAGATTGAGACGCGATCCGAATCATGATTTGACACAAAAGATTCATAACACTCCGAAGCTTCCTGAAGCAGCGTTTTGAAATCGGTCATCACTATAAATTGTTATTTTGTTTTTTGGAGCACCAAAAATATTCTTGTCGCTTTATAATATTAATATTGAACCACTGTACTCACATGAACTGATTTAAATTAATGGATCTTGAGAGAGAAAATGTCATTGCTGGCTATGGAAGCCTCACTGAGCCTTGATGCAGATTTAAATAGCTTTATTGGTGTCGTGATATGACTCTTTACATTGCCTATGCATTAGTAACATTGCACATACAAATTTACAACATATAGCCTACACACATAATAATAATCATGAAATATATATATATATATATATATATATATATATATATATATATATATATATATATATATATATATATATATATATAGAATAAAATATGACATGGAATACAGATGAGAATAAACCTAGCAATAAAAATGTTTACTAGAATAAAAGTGCCTCTAGGCATATAGTGTGGTGTGGAGGTAGTTCTCACGTCGGTGGTCCTATCCCACTGGATGCTCTTTTTACTGAGACAGGACCTCACATACCTGCCAGCCAGGTTTGAGCTTGCTGGGCTTTCTCCTAGCAGGTATTTGGTTTCTGATGGAAGCCTTTGTGGTGGGTTGTGAAATGGGGATAGAAATGGGGCAGTTGTGCCCTAATGGTTAGAGAGTCAGACTTGTAATCTGAAGGTTGTGGGTTTGAGTCTCAGGAAATGTAGGCGAGGGAGTGAATGAACAATGCTGTCTTTCAGTCTCATTACCCTGAGCACCTCAATCGCTCCCCAGGCAACACAGAAAAAAATGGCTGCCCACTGCTCTGGGTATGTGTTCACAGTGTGTGTGTTCATTACTCAATGCTGTGTGTGCACTTGGATGAGTGAAATGCAGAGCACAAATTCTGAATATGGGAGACCACACTTGGCTATACATCATGTCACTTTCAAAAAAGTGACCCTAATTTGTCCTGTTTCCACTTCATTTTCTGTGCAGTGGGGGCACTGCCTGTCTTCTTTTGGTAGCCAGTGTCTGCCTGTCTCTATGGTGAGTGTGTTCACAGCGGTCAGGACTTTTTTAAGTTTAGGGTCAGTTTCTATCCTGCCAATTTATATTCTCTGTTTAGGGCCAAATCTGTAGCATTCCAATTTACTTCGTTGGGCTGTTGCATCAGTCCAATGTTTTAGGTATTTTTCTTTTTGTTTTAATTATTTGGTTTGGTCTGGCTACGTTTTTATTCTCACATGTTTTAGTTTGTGTAGTCAGCTCTAAGACCAATTGGCCTAGGGCGTTTCTTTCTGGCGTCAGCTCTTGGTAGTTTAGGGCTTTGTGATGGAGGGTCTGTTTATCACTATTTTTTAGATGGAATTTAATGGCCCTTTTTTGAATTGTGATTAGGTATAAGCCTAATTCTGCTCTGCAGGCTTTATTGGGGGTTTTGCACTGTGCTTGTGGCAAAATTTTTGCATAGCTCAGCCTGCAGTCTATTGGGTGTTTGTCCCATTTCTGCGTGTGTTCAAGGAGCATGTTGTCTAATTTAAAGCTATGATGTTGGTCTTGGCGGCTGGGTCTTTTTTGAAATATCATTATTTTGGGTTTTATGGGGTTAACTAACATGGCCCATGACTGACAGAAGTAGTGCAGGAGGTCTAGATGCTGCTGTAGACCCTCTGTCTTTAGTGGGTGACAGCAACACCAGATCATCAGCAAACAGAAGGCATTTGACTTCAGTGTCTCTGATCTAGAGCCCTTGCTAACTCATTTATGTATATAAATTGAACAGCATGGGACTTAAGCTGCAGCCCTGTCTCACTCCATGACTCTGAGGGAGGAATTCTGTGTGCTTGTTACTGATTTTACCAGCAAATTTGTATACATTGATTCGATGATGTCATATGTTTTTCCTCTGATGCCGCACTGGATTAACTGAAGTAAAAGACCTTCATGCCAAATGGAGTCAAAAGCTTTTTTGAAGTCAACAAAGCATGAGAAAATTTGACTTGTGTTTTGGTTGATTTGCTTATCGATTAAGGTATGGAGAGTGCATATATGGTCTGATGTACAAAATTTTTGTTTGGAAGCCAATTTGACACTTACTCAGGACCTTTCTGTTTTGAGAAAATTGGCTAGTCTGCTTTCTAGGATGTTGCAGAAAGGTTTACCTAGGTTGTTGTTTACACACATCAAATCTCTATCCGCTTTTATGGATTGGGGTGATAAGACCTTTGTTCTAGATGTTGGGGAATATACCTGAACTAAGAAAGATATTGCAATACAATACAAATTGTAATTTATAGCACATTTAAAACAACTGCTGTTGACCAAACTGCTTTCCAGCATAATTAATACAACAAGTCACACAAACAAATTAAATCCTGTCCACTATAATCAGTTCTAAAAGCCATACTAAAAAGATACAACTTCAAACTAGACTTAAAAGCATCCACAGATGGGTAAGATTTAATGTGCATTGGAAGAGGATTCCACCAGCGTGGAGCAGCCACAGAGAAGGCCCTATCACCAATTGAATGTGATCTAGGTTTAGGAACATGAAAAATCATCTGACTTGAAGATCTCATATTACTTGTATTTTGATAAGGTATCAAAATATTGAAGAGCATGAGGATGGCATGAGAATTTGAATTTTTTTGAATTTGTGTATTGTGCATTTCGTTTAGGATGCCATCAAGCCGTTTTTAGGGATTTCAGGGTTTGTATTTTGTCTAATGGTTCAGCTAGTGTAATCTGATAGTTCTGGTAGACTTTGATGGTTGACTCTACAACCATTAGTTTGTTGTACAGGACGCTTTGTTCCTGATTGTTGTTTATATTACTAAAAAGGTTGGAGAAGTGGTTTATCCAAGTATCTCCATTCTGGATGGCTAGTTCTTGATGGTAAGATTTTTTTAGTGTGTTCCAGTGTTCCCAGAAGTGGATGGATTCTAAGGATTCTTCAATTTCCCTGACTTTTTGTGTTTTGTTCATTTTTCTTTCCTGAAGTATTGCTATATTGTTTAAGTTTTTCATGATAGAGATGACGGGTGTTTTTATTGTCAGCATCTCTGGTTTGATAGGATTCTTACTTCTTTCCTAAGCCTTGTGCAGTCATTGTCAAACCATTTCTCAGTGGCATGTTGTCTGTTTGGTTTTCTTTTTGTGTTTTTTAAGTTGGTCTTATCTACTGCTTTGTACCTTCACTGTTGTGTGGGAAAGGAGTGGTGAGGAATTTATCTAATAGAGATTGAATTTTTGGGTGGCTAATTGTACATGTTTCTTTACTGTTCTGTGTCCATCTATACATGTTTCTAAGGGACTGGAGCTGGTTGGGCATTGCTCTGTTTAAGTAGAGGGTTATTTTAGTGTTTAGTGGGCTGAGAGAGTTTGGGTTGAGGTTTGTACCGAAAAGATGAGCTGTAGGTGTACTTACCATAGGATTCTCCTCGTAGCCTGCCCTTGAATATGTACAGACCCAGTGTGCAATGTGGTTTTTTTTTTTTATATATATTCATAATTGTGTTTTTGTATGTTTAGGTGGGAGGATGGAGAGGATGTCACCTGCAGGCAGGTGTTTGCCCCCATTGGATTCAGTCTTAATGCATCCTCTGAAGACAGCATTTCCAAGCTTTCAGACGCAGCCCAGGTTGAGAATCACTTCCATTGAGCTTCATGATTGCAGGAGGTTCAAGAGATGATGAAATGTCAGTGCATTAAATTAAATATATTAAACTGAATAAAATGTCTAATTAAAAAAAACTGAATCAGAATTGAACACAATTTTATTTAAAAAATAATTCTCTAAATTATGTGTAGATGTTATGAAATTCAATACTTTCGATGAAAGGTTAGCATTATTTAAAAAAATTGAGGTACTTAAAAAGGTTGAGTGAGCATGATGTTTTTCCTTTTTGTGATTTTATTTTTTTGTGTGTGTGTTTTGAAGTTAAGCATATAATTAATTTAGGTGTTCAACTGGAAAAAAAAGGTAACTGCTCTCAGATACAGCAATGACATTAAATGGAGATAAAAACGAGCTCAAACATTTCTTATTCAATTCTTGTTAAAACCTAATTATCTGCGCTATGCAATCCGCATTAATTTTTATCACATTTTATCAAACAATTGTCTCATTTGCTGCCATTCTATTTTATAACCAAAGAAAACTGAAGGAGAAAAATCTGAGACATGGTTGAGAAACTCCCTGAGCAATAGCTGGGCAATAAAATATTCCTCTGGGTCATTAATAGCATACAAGTACATTTTAGAAAAATTATTACACAATAAAGATGACCGCAGAAGCCTTTAAGGACATTTTCAAGTGTTTTTCTTTCTCTCCCTTGTGTTCCAGAACCTTCCCCTTCACACCTAAATCACGTCACACCAATGAGAGGATTGTGGCGCGACATAAGCGTTCCCAGGCCAATAATACAGTCCCTGCCTCAGCATCACCTGTAACTGTGTGGCAACCTCACGGGGACAATCAGTACCAGATTTCGTGAGTTTTCATATAAATGAAATTGTTGCCAGAAGGCAATGGTTGCTTTGGCAACTGAATGGTATTTCAGAAAACATACAGAAGGATCTAAAGGAAAGCAATAAAAGCGAAAGAGAGATACAGTCTGAAATAAATAATATGAGAAAAGATATCTCTCTGTACTTAAAGAACACATTCATTGCTCTACTGGCAATGGATGTTTTACTTTAGAGAAGATGTAATACCAGGACTGATGAAAGTGGTAAAGTGGAAAGAAAAGAGCATTAAATGGTTCTCATCTCATTCAATTGCATGTTCAGTGAAAGTACAAAAAAACACAAGCAGGAGCAGAGTAAAGAAGATCCGAGAATGCATTGTAAAGTTGTTTTTTTGTGTTTTTTAATCAACATTTCTTCAAAGGAATGTATTAGTTGTTTAACCCTTTTAAAGGCATGTATGCAGGAGGGAAAACAAGAGAGGGATCGTGAGGGGGGGCGAAAGATGGAGGGATGGACACAGAAAAGAAAACATCACACACAAACATGGTGTTTTACAAACGTCTGAACACATCACTGGAGAGGAATGGAGGTCTTTAAAGTGGCCGCCACCCGCTGGCTATTGGCACAGAGAAACACGTACACACAACTGAAGCGTTCTCTAAAAAAATACACACTTTGTGGTTCCGTCCCCCGCTTGTGTCTGCGTACAGAATACTGGTCCCAGCGTTCATGGCGAAAGCAAGTGCACAAAGAACCGCTCGATGTGAAAGACAGAAGATGGAACTTTCTGAGGCCAGATGTTCGATAAACGAGACCTAAAAAAGGGAGGATGGTGAGCAGAGAGAGTTTGTGTCTCCTCATGTGTCCTCTGTGACCCGAACGCAACAGCACCTGCGAACGCTCTCCTCCACTTCGGTCCGTCCTTGAACGACGTCAACGTGTGTTTCGGACAAATACGTGCACCGACACGCACACACACGTATCCAAGTCCATGTGCACAGGGTCAGAGACATGGCTTACGCTGATTGTTTTAGTAAATGCAACAGAATTGGAACAGAAATTGAACGCTTAAATATGTATGAAACAGCTCACGAGTACAACAGCGCCGAACAAATGAAATACCTCCACATTTTAGGCAACTCGATATTGAAGTAACAAAATCCAAATTTGCGTGTAAGAAGAAAACATCAATGTGACAGAAAAACAATGTCGTTTTTTTTTTTTTTTTTCTCACAGTCTTGATGCACCAGAGTGATACAAAACTAAATGCTTTTGAGAGACAAATATTGAAGCTTTCTAGGCAGATTGAAAACAGTAACAGATTGTTCAAGTCCCAACGTCAGTCACAAATCACATCTGGAAAATAAGACCACCAACATTTTTGGGTATGAATGGCTTGTTATTATGTGCGTGTATGCGGTGTATTTCTTAGCGATAACATTCTTTTACACGCATACAAAACACACTGTGACAATGGCAGTGAAACAGAACACAATTTGTACTCCTAAGGCCGGAAAAATATTCTATGCAAGCATGCAAACACAGATGCTAATGCTTGGTCGACACATTAGAAAGTGCTAGATCAAATGTGAACGAAGTTTAGCTGTTTTCAAGAATAGCATTGTACTAATTTGTTCCCTTATTTTAATTAAATCATGGTCATGATTTTAATAATGTAATAGTATACTAGCTTATTAGTATGCCATTTTGAATTCAGCCTGTTAATAGCTTTAGCTAACTTTTTGGAATAGCATAGATGGCTAACCTGCTTAGTGAGATTGTTTCCCAAACAGAAAACTGACTGTAGAAGAAAAAAAAAAGTACGCTAATACACCCTATAGCACCCTTTGTGGTCATACTGAGAATGCAATTGAGTTCTAACACATTTCAGAATCTAGAGACGTGCTAGAAGCATTTGCGCTAGCATACTTGCGTAGAGTATGTTGCAGGCCTAAAAGAGATATTTTCATTGGCACTAACTGAGAAAAACACACAGCTAGTTACAAAGCTGCATGATTGTGTGTGTGTGTGTGAGAGAGAGAGAGAGAGAAAAAGGCAAAGAGAGGGAAGAAAGAGAACGTGAAAGAACAATGCTAATCACTGCATTTGTTGAGGTAACTAGCATATATGCCCAATCAGAATGGCTTTTGATTGTGTTTTGGAGGTGTGCATGTGTGTGTATGTGATTAAATCTCTTTACAAGAGATTTTCTGTGTGCCATGGCCATTGAGTTGTTCTCCAAATGTGCGTGTGTGTGTGTGTGTGTATGTATGTGTGTCCGAACAAGTCTACATTAAATTGAGACGTGCCCGCAGATACTCAAGAATTTGAAACGAGTCTGGAAATATTTCCACTTCACTTCATGTGAACACAAAAGTGCACTGTGTGTCTGTAAGAGTAATTCTGTGTGTCCATCTATCCTGTTGTCCATCTGAGAGAATGAGATCCTTTCTTCGCCTCATCTGTCTCTTTGTACCTCAGAAGACCACCGGGCCTAGATCTGCCTCTTCCACTGTTTCAGACGAGTTAATAAAAACCTTTCCATCCCTCTCTTTCTCTCTCTCTCTCCTCCTTCAAGCACCTTTCAACTTTCCTTCTCTCCCCTCCCCTATTTTTTTTTTTTAATGTGTGATTCTTCCATAGTTTCACAGTCGTTCTGGAAGTTTCCTCGCTCGTGTGTTTGCCTTCCCAACAGGCGGTGTTCGCATTCTTTTCTTTTTATTTCACCCCCATCCAATTCTTGCCTCCTTTCTGGGTTTTTTTCCCCTTTTTTACAAGCGTCTTTAAAAATAATAATAATAAAGAAAAAAACCTTCTCGGATTGTTCTACCTCAACACATTCACAAACGAGGTCTATCTTCAAAACTACATCAGAGTACAAGGAGCTATAAAAATATATGTGTAGAGCGGAGGAAACTCCTGGGAAAGTGAGGGGGAACCAAACAAACTTGGTTGGTTTCTGCAACAAAATGAAAGCATTAAATTAATTTACAACTCAAAAAGGGAAGGAAACAAGGTCAGCATGTCATAAAAAATAGGAAAACAAAAATTAGGCCTAGCAAACTGTAAATTTACATGGAAAAGAAATCTAAAAATTATTTTACTGAGTATTCATATATAATTATAATCTATGTGTTGAAAGCGATAAAAAACTTTTTTGATGTTCGCTCATATTTTTGTGTTTTGGTTTGAAACGGTCTAACAAACACACACGCCCTTGCTCACGCTAACACTGTACGCGATCACACACTCATCCACGCACAAAAACACTTGCGAGTTGTATTGATGCACGCCGGTCGCGACGTGTGCGACTGGAGCGTTGGAATATTTATCCTACACACTCACAAAATACACACGTTATTAAAATATACAAGATTCTCCACGCCACTACAATCCACCAATCAAACACATGGGTCCTAGATCACGTGACTGCAGCCCTATGTGACGATTGGCTGAATCAATGGCCCCTCCCCCTTACGAAGGAGTTTAACACAAACTAGACTGCTATTTGTGAGTAAATGTAGCATTCAAACTCAAAGTTGTCTTTGTAGGTTTGGACAAGTTTTCTTTTTCTTTTTTGTATGTTTATAGTCTCAGTTTTTGCAAGTACATCAGAAAAAAGTTTGGATCCTTGTGCTCCAGAATGCCCCCCATAAAAGGAGTTAATGTTTTTCAGTTGGCTGAATCGCTCCAGGAGGTCTTCTCTAGCTTTAAGAACTTTTCCCCATGTGAGACGTCAGAGAGAGGGAGGCCCTCACAACAGGACATCCTCTCTCCAACAAAAGGCCAAAGTTGGGGGGAGTGGCGAGGAATGATAACACACACACACACACAGACACACTGCACCACGAATGGTCAGTGTGTCGGAGAAATGCGTGCGAAGGTAAAAGAATCTGATCTACGGGGATGCCGACTGTGGGGGGGCGGGGCTTGGGGGCGTGATTTAGGTAGTCGTTTAAGGTGGGTGTGGTCTCAGCGGATGTTGTCGGTAAGGTCGTCTCCGGTTCTCATACTTTATAGTAGATGTTGGCGGGACTCTGAGGGGGCATCTCCTGTACGATGTAGACCGGATGGCCGTAGTCCCCGCTCACTTTCTCGTAGTGCGGGCAGTAGGCGGAGTCAGAAGTCCGCAGCGGGATGATGATGTCGCTAGGCTCCGAGCCGTTGTTGTTGCCGCCTCCTACGCCCCCACCGCATCCCCGTTTGGGAGAGGTCAGGGAGGAGAGGGACAGGGGAGGGTGGTGTGATTCGGAATGCTTGGCATGTCGTCGTCGGTAGCACACCACGCAGATCACGGCGGTCACAAGCAGGAGGAAGGCCGAACCGCCAGCCGCACCTGCGATAACAGCAATGTTGGAGGGAGGAAGGGGGCCATTTTCTCCACCAGGACTTCTGGGAGGAATTCTGGGATGTGTGTTGTTTCCAGCACCTGCAAAACAAAGTGAAGAATTTGAGCAATTCCACAGACACTTCATATATATGCCACCTACTCAATCATTTTGACTCGGATATAATTAACAATTTAGAGATATAATAATTTAAATGGTGGCTGTCATTAAAGCTGTTCATTGAAAAAAATTCCTCTTTTTCAGACATTTTTTAATGGAGTTTAGAGATTTATTCTAACAAAGACTACCATTCAAATGTTTTTTTTTTTTATGAAATTAATACTTTTATTCAACAAGGATTCATTGAATTGATCAAAAGTGACAGTAAAGATGGTTTCTATTGAGCAGGTAAAAATAAGTAAAAATAAAATGCATATATTAAATATTGCACATATTTCATATTTATGATTTTATTGATGTGCATTTTATTTAGCTAACTAACAAGCTATGGACACTGAATTAGTTTCAGCAATGTGCCACGCCACATTAAGGTGACAAAACAACATTTATGGTCTGAATATCATAATTAAAAGGGCAGTTTGAAAAGAATTTATCAACAATTACAAGTTTTGTGATGGAAATGATGGAAGTCACATATTGATTGAACAAGCTTCAACATTAAATTAGTTCACATAAGTCCCGTAAAGTGACGCCCCTTGGCTGAGCATGGTTTTCCAAAGTTCAGTGCTTTTTGTCAGGAAACTTTCTGGATTGCATGTGGTGACACCCATTAGTGAGATGACCACCTTTAACTTGTTCCCGTATTGGAGTGCAGACTCAGAGAAGTGCCCTCTGACATTTACATGAGTATTAGTCTGATGTTGCGGGTTCATTAGCGCTGCCACATCCTGCCCTCTAGCAGCGCCTTCCTCCGTCTACCTCGTCATTTGATGGGCTAGTTAATGACTTTAACCAATCAAATGGAACAAATTAAATGGAGCCAGTCATCTAACCCTTTTGATTGGCTTGTTCATGTCCTTAACAGATCAGACTGAACCAATTAGAGCCCTCCATGTTCACTCAAACTGTCAGAAATCGGAATAAAGTTGGAGGATGTTGTAAAGTACTGGACTTTTCTCTGAACTCGCTGACCAGTGACTCAGATCAAAATGAGTCAAGGTGGATTGGGTTTCCGCAAACATGCATGTTTTGGCACGTGTAAACCTGTGGTCAGCCGCTGTGGTCTGGCAATGGAGACGTGAACCACAATCATCGGACCGTTGAGTTGAAAAAATAGAGATCGGGAGATGAGTATTTGGATACAGCATTAAGTCCTGTTCACAACAAGAACAAAATGCAGAAGTGACACAAATGTCAGACAAAAGGTCTGTTCAACTGTAAACCAGAAAAACTTTCCATAATCAGGCAAAGTTTTGTCTCCAGTAAGAATAGTTTCATAGAAGTGCTCTGTTTTTAAATTCAAAATTGTTGTTTTTTGAGTGAATATCCATGCTGAATATTTCCTCTGTGTGAATAGGCCTTTACAGTACTTGTAGACGAGGCTACACCATGAATTATTCTTAATATAGCAACAGTTTTTTTGTTGCTGGAAGTTGTTTATCGTTCAATTTTTTTGCCCTAAAAGCTGTTAAACACTCAGAGGACACACCGGGGAGCAGCAGCTCTAAATGTTCTCTTCTGTAATAAAAACACATAATAAATAACTTTTTTTTTAACACATGGAAACATGAGCTGTGGTTTATGGGCTGCAGTATTGAGTATTTAGCCTCTTCTATGAACAACAGCTGAGAGAGCATTTTAATAGATGTGGGATCTATGAGGCTATATTAGTCATTTATCTTTACATAACGGGATTATGGCGTGTGGGAGGCATTTCGCAGGGGAAATGAAAGCCAATCTAAACGCTGTGACTTGATTGGGCTCTTTAAGATGAAGAACCTGTGGAAGTACAAAACCTCACAATAGAGATGTGCTAGATAACCACCACATGGTCATTCTCAAAGGTGGACTGGCTTACTATAAAGACTTTATAGGTTATTAAAGAGACAGTTCATCCAACAATGAACATCTCAAACCCGTAGGAGTTTCTTTCTTTTGTATGTCCAAGCTGCTGCTTTGACACATAGGCTGTCAAGCTTCAAAATGGAAAAAAGCAAATTGAATGTAGTCCATGTGACTTCAGAGGTATATTTAAAGTCTTCTGAAGACATTCATATTTAAAGGGTTAGTTCACCCAAAAATGAAATTTCTGTCATTAATTAGTCATGTCGTTCCACACCCGTAAGACCTCCGTTCACCTTCGAAACACAAATGATGATATTTTGATGAAATCCGAGAGTTTTTTTTTTAATCCTCCACTGAAAGCAAAGAAATGATCACATTCAATGTCCAGAAAAGTAGTAAAAACATAGTTACTTGACTACAGTGGTTTAACCTTAATGTTATGAAGGGTTCTCGTCCTTTTTGTGTGCAAAAACAAAAAAATAGGGGTTTGGAATGACATGAGGGTGAGTAACTAATGAGAGAAAGGGATTTTTAGAATGAAAATCTTGCCCTCCGTCACCACACCACGGTTGGTTGCACAACATGTACGAACCAACGGTGTTTGGTGACATCAAATATGCATGAAATGATGAAATTTCATAGAATAACAACTTATGGCCTCTAGATTATTACATTTAAAGCATGCATTTTCTGTAAAGCTGCTTTGAAACAATATGTACTGTATTGTGAAAAAAGTGCTATACAAATAAACTTTTGAATTGAATTGAAATTGTGGTATTCACACAAACCTAGTTGTATGGAACACTATCATGTTACTTTTTGACAGCCCGTAGTCATTGTATACTTTTAGTGTATGTAAATTGGCAGTTTGAAAATTCATCAATGATGTTCTAATTTTGTGTTCCACGGAATAAATAATTGTTATTTTCAGAGTGAACTTTATAAAGGCAAACTATAGCCTTTGGGAAACACAGATGGGAAAGGTACAACAGGTTTGATTACACACTTTAAATAAAAGAGATGGAACAAATGACCATTGTGCTAACTTAGCTGGACATAGCTGATGTTTCAGTGTGTGTATATGTGTGTGTGCAGCTGTGATCTCTACGGGAGACAATGAGAGCCCCTGCCGAGCAAGAGAATGGTCGGAAATACAGGGATCTGTCTGCAGGCGCTCTCAATTGGCCCATCATTATTCTTGACACAATTCCTCTCGTTTTCTCACTCCATCCCTCACTCCTTTCCTCCACCTCCACCTTCGCTCCATGTCTTTATGACTGTCCGTGTTATTTATGCTCGTAATGACCTGAAGCCCCCCAAACCCACCTACACCCTCCACCACTCCAACTGAAGACAGATAGACAGACACAGACAGATAGATAGATAGAACAACAGATACAATGACAGACAGACAGATACAATGACAGACAGACAGATAGATAGACAGATGGATAGATAGATACATAGACAGATAATGAGACACAATCTCTCTCTGTTATTTTGTGTCTGTATGTCAAAGAAAAAACAGAATAAGACACAAGGCTCCAGTCTCGCACTCCCAAATGTCATACCCGAGGAAACAAAGAGTGTGAGTAATTTTCTCATTCTATCATCATACACTAATCATCCCTCTCTCCCTCCCATTTTCTGTGTCTTTCTTCCTCTCAGGACCAACTAAACCCGGGCCGCTAAACTAATGGCATTAATAAGTCTCCGAAACGATGGCTCTCTCCTCCTCTCATCCTTTATCTTTCCCTGTACGGCCATTACCCCCACCGCATTCTGCCTCCAGTTTGCAGCTTAGGGGCCTCCGTAGAAGATGCAGAACAGAGGAAAAGAGGGAAAAAAATGAGGGAACGTGAGGAGGAGAGAACAAACAGAAGGGTGGAATATATCAAAAAGAACCTGAGCACCAAGACGCCTGTTTCTCTCTATCCATCTGTCGCTTCCTTCCCTTGTTCCTTTAGTTAGTTCTGTTCTTTTATTAATGTTGTGTCTGTTTGGGATGAGCCGTATCCTCATGATACTGAAGGCAGCTGTGTTTACCTGGATTTTGGTTGTTGATACGGCCCGCAGGGTCAGGTTTGGGAGATTTGGCCGGCAGACCATATGGACCTATGGACAAACAATTGGGAAACAGGTTAGTAATAATAATGATTCAGTCAACCTGAAAACAACGTAAGAACAACATATGCATCTGTATCACAACCTTGTAAGCAGTCGTGTAAAGTATTTGAGTAAATGTAATGGTCCCACTTTATATTAAGTGGCCTTAACTACTATGTACTTGCATCAAAAAATAAGTACAATGTACTTATTGGGTTCATATTGAATTGCAAAACACTTTTGCTGCTATTGAGGTGGGATACGGGTAAGGTTAGGGACAGGTTTGGTGGTATGGGTAGGTTTAAGGGTAGGGGTAAGGTGTAAGGGATGGGTCAACAGTGTAATTATTAATGTAATTACATTAATTAATTACTGATGTAATTACATGCAGGTGTTTTAAAATATAAGTACAATGTAAAAACATGTATGTACACAATAAGTGCATTGTATCAAAGGATTAATTTAAATGTAAGTACATAGTAGTTAAGGCCACTTAATATAAAGTGGGACCAATGTAATGCTTAAGTATCTTTTTGGTTACTTTGTAGTTTGACTGAGTATCAAAGATATTAGTGTTGTCAAGTAACGACTTCGATACCAAGTCAGTACTGAAATTTTAAAAATGTGATGCGCTGTATAGCGGATTCATAAACACCTCTGATTGGCCATTGTGTTCACACACTCAACATATATGTCTGTGATTAGCTTCAATGATCAACGCAGGGGAGCGTTTGAAAGCACACGGAAATGTTTGAATTTGAAAACAGGAGTGGGAGCATTTGAAAGCTGGCCGGTCTGCTGATAGACGCCAGCTTTCAAACGCTCCTGTGTGTATCTGTGTAAGCTCTCGGTGAACAGTGTCATTGATGTCTGTCAATGACACTGTCAAGACACTGTCATGTTTTTGAAGTGTTGATCATTGTAGCCAATCACATACATATCTGATGAGCATGTGAACACAATGGCCAATCAGAGGTGTTTACGAATCCGCTCAACAGCGCTCAAAGCATCACGTTTTTTTTTAAAATTTCAGTACCTTCTTGGTATTGCAGTCGGTACTTTTGACAACACTAAAAGATATTAGCAAATTTTACTCTCTACTTGAGTACATTTAAAAAAAAATAAAATTTTGCATGGCACCTAACTTTTTCTGCAGCAGTTTATTTCTGCTACAAATGAAGAAATATTGCCATCTACAGGACATTGAAGGTACTATATCTTGTGCATTTTGCCCCTACTCACTCAAACCTGTCAACAAGGCTACTTTACGCAAATGCGAGAGCATTAGGAGGTAGTTGTGAATCGCAGGTGTTTCATAGGTCCCACTTTATATTAGGTGGCCTTAACTACTATGTACTTACATCAAAAAATAAGTACACTGTACTTATTGGTTATATTTTGAATTGCAAAACACTTTTGCTGCTATTGAGGTGGGATACGGGTAAGGTTAGGGAAAGCTTTGGTGGTATGGGTAGGTTTAAGGGTAGGGGTAAGGTGTAAGGGATGGGTCAACAGTGTAATCATAAATGTAATTACAGAAATTAATTACAGATGTAATTACATGCAGGTGTTTATAAAATATAAGTACAATGTAAAAACATGTACACACACAATAAGTGCATTGTATCAAATGATTAATTTAAATGTAAGTACACCTAATATAAATTGTGACCATTTCATATGAGTTGAGGACATAGCTACAGCCAAAACCAAGTACGCTTTGACTATTTAATTTTACTTAACATTATTTTATTTATCCGTTATATCAAAGAGAACTTTGTGAAGGATATTGGTTTACTTATGCCCTTTTTGAGCACTTGAGCTCAACTGAGACTTGAGTGTTTGTAGACGTTTAAGAGGCTTTTGTGTCGACCTTGATTTATTGCAATATTGAGATACAGGGAACAACTTTAACAGAATAAAATGCAAAAGTTAAAATGTGGTCCCTTTAAGATGTATCACACCACAAATGTTGCTGTCGAGGGGCTACTGTTGAGGTTACAAACACTTTAGACAGCAGACAGACATTTCACACAAACACACACACACACACACACACAGTCATCTCTGAGCTTACGGCGAGCTGTCACACTTGTCAAAATGCCATGACAGTCTGTGTGTGTGCAGGCACATCTCATCAGATATCTCCAACCGAAACGGCTTTTATTTAGATGACAAACAAAACAGACGTGACCTTTCAGCCACGAAGCAGATAACAACTACAGTGAGAGAGTGAGAGTGGAAAAGAGAAACAGAAAAGGATTTTCAAGTAAAGTCAATAAATGTTCTGAAAAGAAAAATCTAATTATAGCCAAAGATGGAGAGAGGAAAAAATAAATAATAATAAACTGGAAAAGAAAAACAACAAAATGTTTCATAGCTGTGTTGAATCCTCTTTCATTCAACAGTGTAGTTTGATAGGCATGACTGATAAATAACTCTAAATACACAACTAAACAGACACGAGTGTGTGTGTATGTGGTGTACTGTTACGGCTCAGGGAGTTGTGTCCACAGTCTGTTGGGATTCACTTACCGCTGTTTTCCTGAGTTTAATAATGAAAACTAACAAGGGCCCGACAGAGTTTGTGTGTAAACAACAGCTATTGGTCATGAGAGTGGTCATGTGTGCCACTGAGAGAAACGCTTTACTGAGCCTAAGTTTCTGCAAATCCAGCATCCGTAACTGTTTCAGGTGACCAACCCCTCTGGCTTTGTCTGCCGATATGCTCCCAAGAGTTTGTGTTTGTGTGTATGTGTGTGTGTGTGTGTTACTCACTCTGTCCCACTTTCAGCACCACCTTCATGCCCTGTGTAGCGCAAACTCCTCCTCTCATGCTCTCCAGCCCCTGACGCGTCCCGTCTGATGTAGCTGTGAAAGAAAAGAAGAGATTTTATTATTTTTATACTGTATAATATACAGCCATCAATCAACATCAATACAAAAAAAAGACTGTTTTGAAGGTCTTATTACATTTTTACAAGTAAAATACTTTAAAAGAGAAGAATATTTGAAATGCAACCCTGCATAAGATATTACGCATTGTTTTCATAGATTATATCTTGAATGTACATCTATTTTTGTATCTTTTTTACACGTGTATTTGTGTTTTACTGCAGTGGCAGATTTTTTCACTTGTTTTAAACTGCCAGTGCAGACAAAATACACTTCTATTATAGATACATTCTCTGAACACAAGTCTTAATATCTTATGCAGTTTTGCTTCTCAAGTTTATTTATGTCGTTTCAAGGGGAAGATTTTTTTGCGGTCTGAACTGATATTTCCACAAATATATCCAGAGATATTGTACATACAACGTATAAAATAGTTAGCATCAGAGCGTAGTAGTTACTTTGAATTTAAAACGTTATTCTAAATCCACAATTTGAGTAAAAATGTCTAAACTTTTGCCAGTCTGATCAAACGGTGAGTCAAGACAGAGATAGTAACTATCTCAACATAGGTCAAGTTGAGAGCACTGCATTGTGGGATACAGTATCTCACATGGTGTGCTCTGGTCGTATACTGCACAATTGATCAAATCTGGGTATTTTATGCATACAGAAAAAGTACCTAATGTGCACAGCATGCATACTGCATGCTACAAAAACAGCATGTGTAATACACTATGCTGCCGTGAACAGACTCGCAGACACAGATCTCATACTGTAGCAATAATAGTTCCCACTGACACACAGTCATTCTGCATAGATATTTGATCTAATGTAGATTAACACATACAAATGTCACTCTGCATCATGGTGCTGCTCTAATGAGGCCTAATTTCCGGTCCCAGAGGAGGTCATTTAACATCCTAAAACGCCTCAAACTGCATCCATCACTCACACACACAAACTCTCTCAATCCAGGACTCATTTCACTTCCTCCATTATGCTGACAGGATCTTGAGAAATGATATTGGTGAGCTTCATGGACCTAACTGGGCCAGCGATGGCTGCTCCTGATATGAAGTAGGCTACAGGTGAATGTTATGTGAGATGCATGTGGGTTGAAGTGAGCTAAGAGTGGCCGACGGCTGGTTACATGTGGGCCAGACCCACGGGCCAAAGACAGGACAGGACAGCTTGTCCTTGGTAATAAGGTCTGGCCGTCTTAAATGAGAGAGAGAGACAGCGATAGAAAGAAAGAAAGAAAGACATAGAGAGAAATAATGACCTGATGTAAGTGAGAGTGCCATATCTTATTTACTGAGAGAGAGAAATTAAATGGAGGACAGACACACCCTAATCCTTCAAGTGTATAATATTTATAATCTCCTGATTCTGATTCCTTCATTTATTTCAAATATATCGCTCTCTGTCAGTCTCAAGTGGACCTTTTAAACAATTTGATCAGCATCTGAAAAGAAAAAAAAAAATTACCCCTAGGCAGAAAAATAACATTCCCACCAATGACCCATGAAGGGTGTGTGAAGAAAAGAGACCTTCACACCTTCATCTCACCCTCAATCATGCTCTCAGCCTCACCGAAGGACTGCAGAGTGTGTTTGTACAGGGTCATAGGTAAAACAATAGACAGATGGTCTAGAACTGAAAGATGAACTGAAATGTGCTTTTAATATACTATCTCTGTATTTAAAAAATGTATTTAGATATCACTTATAGTACAACCCATAGTGTAGGGCTGTCAAACGATTAATTACGATTAATCGCATACAAAATAAAAGTTTGAGTTTGCCTATTATATGTGGGTGTACTGTGTGTAATTATTATGTATATATAAATACAAACACATCCATGTATATATTTGAGAAATATTTACAAGTATATGTATTTATTTATATTTTCATATAATTTATATTATATATAAATAATTTTTTTTTGTACATAAATAACATATTTCTCTTAAATATATACATTAATTTTGTGTGTATTTATACACTACCATTCAAAAGTTTGGGGTCAGTAAGATTTTGTTAATGTTTTAAAAGAAGTATCTTCTGCTCACCAAGCCTGCATTTATTTGATTAAAAATACAGACAAAAACAATAATATTGTGAAATGTTATTCCAATTTAAAACAGCTGTTTTCTATGTCAATATACAGTAAAGTGTAATTTATTCCTGTGATCAAAGCTGAATTTTCAGTGTCTTCAGTGTCACATGATCCTTCAGAAATCAATCTAATATGATGATTTGATGCTCAAGAAACTTATATGATTATTATCAATGTTGAAAACAGTTATTTACATTTTTATTTCATGACGCTATGATGAATAGAAAGTTCAACACAACCGTTCAAAAGTTTGGGGTCAGTAAGAATTTTAATTTTATTTTTGGGGGATAGAAATAAAATTAATCAATACTTTTATTCATCAAGGATGAGTTAAAAGATCAAAAGTTACAGTAAAGACAATTATAATGTTAGAAAATATTCTATTTTAAATAAATGCTGTTCTTTTGAACTTTCTATTCATCGAAGAATTTTGAAAAAATATTGTACACAACTGTTTTAAACATTGATAATAATAATGAATGTTTCTTGAGCATCAAATCAGCATATTAGAATGATTTCTGAAGGATCATGTGACACTGAAGACTGGAGTAATGATGCTGAAAATACAGCTTTGATCACAGGAATAAATTACACTTTACTGTATATTGACATAGAAAACAGCTGTTTTAAATTGGAATAATATTTCACAATATTACTGTTTTTGTCTATATTTTTAATCAAATAAATGCAGGCTTGGTGAGCAGAAGACACTTCTTTTAAAACTTTAAAAATTGTACTCACCCCAAACTTTTGAACGGTAGTGTTTATACATATTATTTACACACATTACTCACACATATATTATGCAAACTCAAACTTTTATTTTGTATGTGATTAATCGCGATTAATCGTTTGACAGCCCTACCATATTGTACTATAAGTGGTAACTAAATATATTTTCAAATACAGAGATAGTATATTAAAAGCACATTTTAGTTCATATTTCATGGTGTCTCAAAATAGCACAGTTGAGTACACTTAGATGTTCTTAAGATTATCTTAAGAAGTACTAAAGAAGAATTTTTAGTATATTAAGTACAAAATTAGTGCATGAAAATAGAGCACTTTAAGTACATTATAGAAGCATACGTTTTTCACATGGGTAGACAACCAGACAGACAGGCAGGCAGACAGAGCTGGAAGGTCAAGGTTAACTGTAACCCTAAAACATCTAGATATTCTGAGACATTCTGTGAAATAGAAAAAGAGAGAGGGACAGAGAGGAAGGGAGACACTGATGGTCTGTGACAAGCTGTTGCTGATGTGATTGAGAATAGAGATGATAGGAGGTGATGGAAAGCCCAAATGTGTGAGCAGACAACAGTAAGGAAAGTGCAAGAAAGAGTGGAAAGAGTGAGAGAGGATTCTCTTTTGAGAATTATGAATGTTGCTCTTCCCTGTAAACTGAAAGTTTTTGCAGCAAAGATAAAGAAAAGGGGAGAAACAAAAGACAAACAAGAACAATACTGTTTATTGTAAATAGCAAAGCTGAACCTTTGGCTCTACTTTAAAGATAAATGGAACACAAAGAGAGAGAAACAAAGAGGTAGAGAGAGATAAAGAGTTAAAAATGGGATGAGAGACCGATGGAAACACGAGGACGGGAGAGGGAGAAAGAATAAAGTAAGGACAGGATGAGTAATTGAGACAATGATCAGCAGTGATGGCGGGATGAGGAGAAATAGAGGATGGAGTGGCAGAGGCACACCATTCTCCAAGTCTCATAAAACAGGAACGGAAAGAAACGAAGGGCAGAAGTCATTTAGAAACATCACAGTCTTTTGTTCTTAATGACTATGTGTATTTTATTCACATCAATGTGTGTATTTCTCCACGATAAGAGTAAAAACATGCGTAAAGACAGTAGCTGCTGCATGTCACAAAGATTCAAGAGAAAAGAACTGATAAAAAAAATGAAGTGTAAAGGCCACAAGAGTGATTTAGTGAACAAAACAACGAACAAATGAAGCCGGGGAGGCTCTGTATGTGTGTGTGTGTGTGTGTGTGAGAGAGAGAGAGAGAGAGAGTGCATCTCCCACGCATGTGTTTATGTAAAGGGGCTCTGGGATGCCTCTTGTCGCACTAATGATGGTGATAAAGCGCATGTCAGTCAGACGTGTGTGTTATGTGTGGGCGTTATCCCACGGCTATTATTGTGGAAGCACACTTGTGTGTGAGTGTGTGTTTAGGAGAATTACAGACAGTGAGAGACTATGTGTGTGTGTCTGATGCATTTGTGTAGCATGCATGTTAGATATATTTTTCACAGCAGAGTGCATGTCGTCATAAATATTCATATTCTGTGAGTTAAAGGAATATTCTGGAATATTTCTAACCTGTTGATTACAACCATTTTAAATCTCATCATTTTCTCACCCTCATTTCATTACATATTTGCATAATTTTCTTTCTTTTTTTTCCCTGTGCAACAAAAAAGAATATGTTTAGCAGAGTGTTCATGCTGCTCTTGCTCATACAGGGAAAGTAAATGTTGACCAGGGGCTGTCAAGCTCCAAAAATCACCATATCGGCATCATAAAAGTACTTCATATGACAATCTTCAGAATCCATAGTTTTGTGTGTGAAATATATACAATTTTAATTCGCTATTTGCAGCAAATTCAGAGTTGTTATTGTTAACTAAAAGTAAAACTATTAAAATGGTAACTGTTAACTGATGTTTTATAAAATAAAATAAAATATTGATGAAAAACAAACTTAAAGGATGAAGTACTAAATTAATTATTCAAAAACTGAAATATATATATATATATATATATATATATATATATATATATATATATATATATATATATATATATATATATATATATATATATATATATATATATATATATATATTTATATTAAAGCTAAATATAAATATATAAAAAAAATACTAACAATCTAAAAAATAAAATTAAAAATTCTTAATTATATTGCTAATTCAAAATATTAATAACAGCGTATAAATAATTCTAAAATAACACTTAAAATCTCATGAATATTAATGTATGTTGAAATATGGAGCATCAACAAGAAACATGATGCATTAAGGGTGAAAACTTTTTGAATTTGATCAAGGTAAATTGTATCTTCTGTTGCTTTCGAAGGGCAGTACTAAATGGAAAAAAATGCTATTTAAACAAAATATGAAAAATTTGGACTTCTTCATCCTCTTCAAAAGTTTTCACCTTCCGGGTCTTAATGCATCGTGTTTCCTTCTGGAGCATCAGTGAATGTTTGAACCTTTTTTAAAAGTAATTGTCCTCAGTGTGAAAAGATGGATCACAATATCATACAGTCACTGCTGGAAAGGGTTCAAATATGCAAAAGATGCTGGAAATCTGAAGAATCTGCAGAACCTGGAGGAATTTTCTGAAGAGCGCTGGGCAGTCTAACTGCTCAGGACAAACAAGGGACTCATGAACAACCATCACAAAACAAAAAAACAGTTTTAGATCATCCAGATAACCGCACACAGTATTAAGAATCGGCGGTTGACAAACCTTTGAACGGGGTCATTTTAATAAATTCAGCTATTTTTTTGTCTTGTGAATTGATGTAGACATCTTTTATGTAAAATATCCTGCTCAGGACAGTACTAAACAAAAAATAACATGCATTTTGTATGATCTCTCTTAATTTGTTAAATTTTTTCACAGATTCTGCAAGGGGTTCACAAAACTTTCAAGCAGCACTGTATATACAATATATATATATATATATATATATATATCAAAACACATCCATTATTGAGCTCCAAAACATGAAGTTAGAATTCAATGTGAGAGTTTTTTTGTTTTGTTTTTTCAGTAAAGTACTGAACCAAGAGAGATTTGCACTGCTGTCCTCAGCCAACTATTTCCACCTTTGGCTCACACTTCATATTTCCTGAAACTAAATAAGACTCAATAAATCACAAGAAACACATTCATATGGTTGATTTAAGCCATTAACGAAGCCCTCATAAGCAATTAAGAGAGTGCTGACAGGTAAAGGAGAGAAGGACGGTAGAATTCAAGAGTACCCCCCCCCCCCCCCCCCAAAAAAGGTGCCACGTAAGACTCACTGCCGGCATGAAAACATAATGTTTTCCATTAACTTTAAAAGCAGGAGAAACGCTCCACGTTCTTGCGAGGCACAATTTATGCCGTTATCCACCAAAACAACATCAATTTAAGAGGGAAAATGGCTGCTGATGTCGAAATGGATGCAGATTTTGATGGCACTTCTCTTAATGTTTCCTTAATGTTTCTGAGCGTAGCAGTCTGCGTTCTGATTGGTCAGTTTATGACATTCACAGAAGAGGCACAAGAGAGAACGTTCTCTGTAGACGACTTTCACCCTGGCGTGTCTGACAAGACCGCGATGTCATTATAAATAGCTCTGTGTGTGTATGATAAAGAACCACATCAGATTGTGTGTGTATGTGCACGTCTTTGTGTGAGCAGGACAGATTAAGGAGCCTCTTGAGGTAAGTACGAGTATATCACACTGACAGTCTTGGCAATGGTGCATAATTGCAGCTCATAATGTCCCAGATGATCACACACACACTCACAGTAACACTAGAATACAGTTGTCAAAAGCAAACATGTTTAAAACATAAATGACATATGAGAGTGTATATATAATCTACTCCCCACACACATAGGCAGGGCCGTAGCAAGCAATTCTGGGCCCCTTGACTGTATATTGAGCTGGGTCTCCATTTTTTCTACAAAATATAAGGACATTACATGTGCTCTGATGTAATTTTCTGATCCCAACAATATTGAAGTATTACAAAACTGAGTATATCTCAGTATTTCTCTTAGGATATACAATAAATTGAAAATACTTCACATAAAGCCCAGTTTGTGAATTAAAGGTGCCGTAGAATGTCTTTTTAAAAGCTGTAATATAAGTCTAAGGTGTCCCCTGAAGGTGTCTGTGAAGTTTCAGCACAAAATACCCCATAGATTTTTTTTTATTAATTTTTTTAACTGCCTATTTTGGGGCATCATTAAATATGAGTCGATTTAGGCTGCGGCCCCTTTAAATGCTCACGCTCCCCGCCCACAGAGCTCGCAACTCTATAATACATTGCATAAACAAAGTTCACACAGCTAATATAACCCTCAAAATGGATCTTTACAAAGTGTTCACCATGCAACATGTCTAATCGCGTAAGTATGGTATTTATTTGGATGTTTACATTTGATTCTGAAAGAGTTTGATAGTGCTCCGTGGCTACAGCTAACATTACACACTTGGAGAGATTTATAAAGAATGAAGTTGTTTATGAATTATACAGACTGCAAGTGTTTAAAAAAATGAAAATAACGACAGTCTTGTCTCCGTGAATACAGTAAGAAACGATGGTAACTTTAACCACATTTAACAGTACATTAGCAACATGCTAACGAAACATTTAGAAAGACAGTTTACAAATATCACTAAAAATATCATGATATCATGGATCATGTCAGTTATTATTGCTCCATCTGCCATTTTTCGCTGTTGTCCTTGCTTGCTTACCTAGTCTGATGATTCAGCTGTGCACAGATCCAGACGTCCTGCCCTTGTCTAATGCTTGAACATGGGCTGGTATATGCAAATATTGGGGTCGTACATATTAATGATCCCAACTGTTGAGTCACAGTCGGTGTTATGTTGAGATTCACCTGTTCTTCGGAAGTCTTTTAAACAAATGAGATTTATATAAGAAGGAGGTGTTTGAGACTCATTTACATGTATTGAACTATTGAACTTTTGTTATTTAACTATGCCAAAATAAATTAAATTTTTAATTCTAGGGCACCTTTAAATTTTTTTTGTGGAATGTTGCTGGTTTAATACAAGTTCAGCTCAATCGACAGCAAAAAAACAAAAAGAAAAGAAAAGAAGGAGAAGATTTAAAAGCATTATACACTATTGTTCAAAAGTTTGGAGCCAGTAAGAGGTTTAGAAGAAATAAAGAAGAAATAAAACTTGTTTTTTATGAAAATAAAATTTTGCATTGAAGAAATGTAGATTTTTGTTTGTATATGCTGTCAACTATAGTTCTTTGAAAAAAAAAAGAAAAAAAAAACAGAATCGGTAGAAATTAGCAGGTCACAATTACAAAAAAATCGGGTATCGGAATCAGCCAAGAAAATTGCAATCGGTGCATCTAGTACCATCTACCGAACTCGCAATATTCCCTATATTTTGACATAAAATGCATTGAATACATAGCTGTGGGCTCCCCTGGACCTGAATCATTCCCACCTTTGACCTCATTAGCTACAGCCCGGACATGATCTTTCCTATATGCTCAATGACATTTTCATTTGTGGCCAGTCATTCACATTTCGACCCATCCAGACAGATTACGGTCATTCCTCTCTCGATCAGCCCCCGGGGCGGCATGGGACCAGACCACAGAAAACACACACAAAAAAAAAATCACTCTTACAATCTTAAAGCTGAATCCAAAGCATACATGACACCACACGCACAGACAGCGCATACGCTGTAAATGGATGTTGTAGTGTGTTTGAGCGGGTATGAGGTTAAAGGCTCCAGTGGTCGAGTACTGAGAGAAGGCTGGTACTGGAGGCCTGCCAGGCAGGCTTATGAACCACTAGAGAGAGTTTAACCCGACTGACCTCTTAACCATTCCATCTCTAATACTGCTCCAGCTGCCAGCCCATCAGCCTGTATGAGTAAACACAACACAAATAAAAACTCCAGCAGAGCAAGTGTCCAAGAGAAGAAAGCAGCTTACGAGGGCAGAGGTCACAGAGAGAGAGCACGAGATCTGAAAAATCCCTCATCCTTCTCTCCAGATAAGGTTGATTTGAGTCTATAAATAAGCGTGTAAACAAATAAAGCATTTGGTGGCTCATGTAATGAGATCAGACAGCTTTAATCCTGTTCAGGCTGTAAAATCTGCTGGACTGTAAATCAGCTGTGGGATCTACTGTATGAATATCAACACCATCAACGCTCATAAAGCCTTTAAATACATTACATAAAATACAAAACAGATTAAATATGAAAAGATAATGTAATATGCTCTGTGCAAAAGAGCTGCGGTGTAGCGGTTACAGCAGGCACAATGAGCTTTGATCCTATTCCCTTCCTTTAAAACAAATCTTTAAATGAAACATGAAAAAAAGCCACATGCAAAGAAATACAAAAACAGAAATAAGGAAAAGTTCTGACTCTGAGGCCCCGTTTACACTAGTGTATTTTCATTTTAAAACAGCGTTTTAAAATGAAAACGATCCTCGTCTACACTGGCATTTCCGCAGCTTTTCAGAAACAATCTCCGTCTACACCACACCATGAAAACGCATATCACATGACCATTCATGCACACTGGGCATGCGCGTACAAGTCTAAACAGTTGCTTCTTGTGCATATAGGGAGCTGCAATATTACAAAAATGCAGAGTTTAACTTCAAAATGGCTACTAAAACTGACAACAAAGCCAGCAAAGATTGCAGTTCAGTCTCCATGCTTTTGTTTACACGGTCGTCAAGGATACGCAGAGCGAACATGGAGAACCATGCCATTGTTTTCAAAAGTTTCAGTTTTGGTCCATTTATATAGAAATGCAACCAGCGTTTTCAAACTAAAATGGGGTCTCCAGCGTTTTCGAAAGTCTCAGTTTTCGAGGTTCAAAAATGCTGGCGTAGCATAACCGTAGCAAAACTTATGCGTTTTAAAGGTGCCGTAGAACGTCTTTTTAAAAGATGTAATATAAGTCTCCTGAATGTGTCTGTGAAGTTTCAGCTCAAAATGCCCCATAGATTTTTTTTTTATTAATTTTTTTAGCTGCTTATTTTGGGGCATTATTAAATATGAGCCGATTCAGGCTGCGGCCCCTTTAAATGCTCACACTCCCCGCCCACGGAGCTCGCGCTTGCCTTTAACAGCATAAACAAAGTTCACACAGCTAATATAACCCTCAAACTGGATCTTTACAAAGTATTTGTCATGCAGCATGTCTAATCACGTAAGTATGGTATTTATTTGGATGTTTACATTTGATTCTGAATGAGTTTGATAGTGCTCCGTGGCTAAAGCTAACATTACACACTGTTGGAGAGATTTATAAAGAATGAAGTTTATGAATTATACAGACTGCAAGTGTTTAAAAAATGAAAATAACGACGGCTCTTGTCTCCGTGAATACAGTAAGAAACGATGGTAACTTTAACCACATTTAACAGTACATTAGCAACATTTAGAAAGACAAAACATTTAGAAAGACAATTTACAAATATCACTAAAAATATCATGATATCATGAATCATGTCAGTTATTATTGCTCCATCTGACATTTTTCGCTGTTGTCCTTGCTTGCTTACCTAGTCTGTTGATTCAGCTGTACACAGATCCAGACGTCCTGCCCTTGTCTAATGCTTGAACATGGGCTGGTATATGCAAATATTATAATAACATTTGGGATAATGTACGTACAAATACTTACTGATAATATAAGTATATAACTATTGTACATGACTGTAGCATATACATACTGTATTACCAGTGTGCATTATATGCAAGACTTGCATAAAGGATTATGAATTCTTCTTCAATGCATAAAGAATATCATAATGCATTATATATACACTCTCTTAAATGTTACCAACAAGCCTCTCCAGACACCAGCATTCTAGAAAGCAACACTCCATCTCAGAGCAAAAGAGTGGAGCAAGGCATGATGGTATATCTCTGCAGGACTCCTAGGTTATGTGGGGTTATGGAAATAACGTCATCGATGCTCCGGCACGGCTCTTTTGTAACCCTGGTAGTGCGGCGAGCTGACAGTGAGGATGTGGGTCGGAAAGGAGGAAGGACATCCAACCTAACTGGGTCATGTCTGTGGGCAACAGCGCTTGAGTGCAGACCTCAGTGGAGCGCGTGCGTGTGGATCTATGCGTTGTGTACTGCAACAGGAATCTGAATATATCTGCTTACACTGTGTGGGTTCAATTCAAAATGGATGAGTCATGCCTGCATGAACCTAAACATCCGATGAATTTTAATTAAAGACAAGAGAAAGAAAGTGTGAGAGAGGACTGAAGGAGATCAATGCATTTGATGCTCAACATCTGTCTGTCTGTCTGTCTGTCTATCTATCCATCCATTCTTCCACCTGCCTGTCATTCTATCTTTCCATCCACCTGCCTATCTATCTATCTATCTATCTATCTATCTATCTATCTATCTACTAGTTTCTCTCTGTTCTTCTTAATCAATATCGACTGTTCTTATGCTCCACTTTGACCCGGCACACCACACATTCAACAACTTGCTCAATTAGCCACACGAAACACGCTGCTGATGCAACACAGCCAAAACATTTGTTTGCCCTCCGGACAACTTTCACTTCAAGAGCGAAGACTTAGAAGTTGTTGAGGTGAAGGACAAAAGTGTGGAGGGAAAGAAAGAGCAAGAAAAGAGGGAAGTGGGTCAATGGTCTGAAGGGAGGAAGGAGATGGCATTCAGTGAAAGAAAGCAAGAGGGAGAAAGAAAGAGAGATAAAGAGATGGAGAAAGAGGGAAGGAGGGGGGTTGCTATATAAAGAAAGATGCTGGCAAGTATGAGGCAGAAAAACAGGAGAAGTGAAGCAGAGAGTGTGGCTGAATATTCTGGTGGACTGTTTGTTTCTGGGTCATATCAAAGCCAAACGGCAAACGCACAGGCACATGGGGAGACAGCTAAAGTGGTTTCAGTGAAGAGATGGGCGGGACCATGAATAATTTCATATCACTGTAATGGTATATATCACAAAATAGTTATAAAAAACATTTTATAGATTAAATAAGACTTATAAATGCTTATAAAATGATTTATAAATGCAAAACATAAGATAAGGTTATTCATAATTAATGTTAAATCTGGCATCAGCACAAAAACAAAAGGTTAGATCACCCAGGCAGCATTCATTTGATCAAAAATACAGTTAAAACAGCAACATGTTGTAATATAATTACAATTTTGAATAACTGTTTTCTATTGTAATATATTGTGTATGTATGAATGTATATAAAAACACTATTCAACCTCACAAATCACTATAGCAGGATCTCTGCTGCCTGACTCATTTCTACCATTGAACAGTATGCAACATCATGCCGCCCAGCCCTATTTCAGTTTGTGCCGAACACAGTCGAACATCTTAAAGACTGTAATCACATTTCACTGTCGTTTTAATTACAGGTTCTAATGAAAGCAAGCAGAACACTGCCAAATGAGCAAAGCAGCTAGAACAGCAGTGTGTGTGTGAGTGTGTCTATAAGCCAAACATGAAACAACGTCTTTAAACACACACAGGGGGAAATAACCCTGAATCCATTCTGAAGCCAGAACCGCACACACACACACACACTCCAACATCTGGAGTGCTTTAGGGCTGGACAGATTCTAGAGCCAACCATAATTCATTGGCAGTGTGTGTGTGGAGAGACAGACAGACTGAGAGACCAACTAGGGACAAAATGTTCGCCTTTTGTGAGAGATCCTGTTGAGCTTTTAGCTCTTCTTTTATCATTTGTGTATCCGAAATGCACAAAAACCCAAACATCACCATCACTCAGACAGCACAGGATGGAGAACGAAAATAACACAGAAAAAGAGAACGATAGTAACACAGAGAGAACAGAGGAGAAATAGGAGAAACATGGGAGGTAGCCAGTTGAAATAATGTATCCTGACATCTGTGCTTGCCCAGGGCTCGAGGGATAGAGAGAATGAAAAAGAGGGAGATGGACAGAAAGAATCAGATGAAATAGAGATGATGGATTGTGGGAAAGCAATAACTAAGATTTGCGTGCAAATTTGAGTGTGTGTGTGTGTGTTTCTACTGTGACAGGGAATATGTTTGATTAAGGCTTGTTTGTGCGGTTTGATTTGCTGAATGTGACATACTTTCTGTTGTATGTTTGTCCTTGGTGGATTCACAGACTGGAGCAGGAATAGAAGAGTGAGGGTTTGGATGGCTGGGAGGAAGATCTTTTGGATGTGTTTGAGAGTAAGATGAGAGAAAGAACGACAGAAAGAGAAAGTGGTGTTGGTCTGTGTTTATGTAAAGGAATTAAATGAGTTATTCAAGCATTTCCAAAGCCACACTGAGTGAACAAGAGCGTGCTGGTTTTCATAAAATGACAGGATGTGTAAGTATATTATGTAAGTGTTTGGATCTTACAGTTTTTTACAACTGCTAACAAGCATTTACCAATATTTAAAATACTTTTTCTAAACTCTTAACACAGCAACACACATACCCCACACGTGGCCAAATAGTTAATTTTCTGCCCAAAGCCATATTTTGTTAAATAAACACAAACTCTACATGTCAAAATGCTAACAACCTTTATATACTAAAACACAGCAAAAACACAGCAAACCTGATTCAAAATCGAGTCGTTCTGTCAAAAACATACTAACAAACAAACAAACTCACAGTTGATGGCATTACGAAAACTGCATTATGTTTCAGTTCTACCAACAGAAAAAATATGAAATGCATAGTTTATAAAAATCTGTTTCCTTACATGTAAGCCATTCTACATTTTTGGTTGAGTGTTGAATGTGTGCATTCTTGGCAACATACATAGAATGTACAGTAGAAAAAAAAGAAGAAAGTAAGTGCAGCCACTGGTCAAATGTGTCCCTTATGCAGAACTTGTGGTGTGTGGTGTTGATGGTGCTCCTGTAGAGGGTGGGATGGTATCCTCTTGGTAGCTACACTGTAAAAAATGACCGTGATTTAACAGTAAAAGACTGTAAAAATGCTGCGGTGAAAAACTGTCAATTGGTTTACAGAAAGTTTCTGTACTATATACGGTGAATAACTGTAATAGATCTAACTGTACATTTAATGTAATTTTATGGTAACATACCGTTAAATTCACAGTTTTTGGAAGTGAAAAATGACAATTCATTGTAAAATTTACAGTGAAAAAAACGTAAATTGACATTCCCACAATTCCCTGCGTGACACTTCACATTTGATATATTTTCGTTGAAATAACTCTGTTTCTTCTTAGTTTTTCTCATTTTTTTCTAATCAGTTATGTACATTAGGGTTTTATGTTACATGTAATGTTGATAAATTAATGTTTATTGCATTTTTAATTTTAAATGCATATATGGAACAGTGGTACTGGAATCATTGTAGTAAAATCGTTGTGGTATGATGAAGCTTTTACTGAAATGAAAACATGAAATTGCTGCCATTGATCAACAACAAATCCAACATGGTCTTTGGTTATTATGGAATAACTTGACTATGGCTCCAACTGAGATTGGAATCTGCTATTTTTCAATATTTCAGTGATCTGCTAATTAAAAATGCTTATCAGTTGTTTCAGTATTTGTTTGGCATGTTTTTTCAATGCTTTTGAGCTGCTGTTGTTGCAAAAGTAGAGCTTTTATACTATATTTAAAGATTAGGTCTTCATTTCTGACTTGCTGTGTTTAAGCATTTGCAAAGAAGATGACAACGATCCATGATTTTGGTATGAAAAGAAAATTTAAGCATTTCAGAAACGACTGAAACGAAATTGACTGCATTTTTTGTGAAAACAACATGAATTGTGTTAATATGGTCACAACAAAGATGTTCTGCTAAATGTGTTTAGAGTTTTGAAAATCTGACTACAGATTGGACAAAAGTATGTTAGCAATTGAAAAAATATGTGTGAGAAATATATAACAAGAGAAAGACAGCATTTAAAAGAGAAATATGATTTATGGTTTTCTTCCCAAACACACTGTCTTTTTTCTGACTGTTTCTGTTTCGGTTTAAAGTACATTTCAAATGTCGAGGACCCACATATGATCCAAAAATCTCTCACACATAAATAGACATAACTGTTATTAACTAAATATTCATACTTAACACTGCAAAGTCAGATTCATTTGAACAAATTTTGTTCATTTAAATTAATCTTACAGTGAATAAATAAAAATGAATAGGCATCACTTAAAAGTGTTCTAAGAAGTCTATTTGGTTACATATTGCCTTTTTTTTTTTTTTTGGATTAAGTTGTGGCTATATTGGATGTATTTCGTCTAAATATGTTTGATGTTCACTCTATTTTCGACCTTTGGTTGTGTTTCTTTCTACCTAAAATTACAGACCTGCTCAAATAAAGTCCTCAATCACAGCTTTTCTCAAAATTCTCCTTTACAGTTGCTTCACGAATTGGTTCAAATGAATCACCAAGAAGATTCGTTCATATGTTCTAAAGCATATCTTTCCCCATTTTCTTCATTTTCCATGCCCGAGGAGTTTTCAGAGCTTTCTAGTTTGAGAGCAGTCTGTTAGCTTGAGAGAAGACAGCAGATCCGCAAACACACACGCACGCACACACGCACACAGAGTCCCTGGCCCCCATTATCTGAGACAGCTTTGTGTTTGGAGTGTAGGGCACAGGGATTAAGTCAGATCTATAACCGTGAATGGCGGAGTGTTGGGTTCCTCTCTCCCACAGAATTAATTACCCTAATTAGACTCCTTAATTGCATGCATTACAATTCTGGTTTCAGAGGGGAGGAACAGGCTCCACACATTGAGCAGAAGGTGCGGTGGCACAAACCCAGCTGAGACATGCATCTTCTACTCCATATTAATAAACTCGTTCGCATAGCTGTAAATATATGGATGGAATATTAGCACTCAAAAGAGCTCATTAGTCAGTAGAAGAGCATATTAACCCATAGGACAGAACATACTGAGGTAATGTCTTGTTTTCAAACGACAGCTGATTTAATCTGTCCTGGCTGTGGTGACGTTAGGGTTCTGTCTTATTCTATTTTCAGCATTCGGCTTCAAGCTTCATAGATTTGTTGATTAAAACAGGAACAGTCTCGGCCTCAGATGGTACAGACGAATTCACGCACGGATGCATATTGCGCAAAAAAGTGCAGAGAGCTTCCTCAAACTGGCAAGTGTCAATTTTGGGTAGTCAGAGAATACAGGTTTTTATCTGTTCCACAGGAACATCGTGTTTATAAGTTCCCAAATGTACAAGCCTCTTACTGTCATTTCTTGGCCAGAATAAAATGCTAAATGGATGACTTAATGCTGATATTCACAAGTAGTAAGAATAATTTGGTCATTATAATAACCCTTATTACACAGCTCTGTGGAATACTTGATTCTGATTGGTCAATCAGGCCATCCAGCGATATGTTATCCCCCGACAACCACCGGTAAAAACTGATAACACAGTCTCATTCGGGTAACAGAAGTCGGCTCTTTATGCAAATTTTGAGTTTGGTGAGCTAATAAAATACTAAAACTTAATATATTGTGTACAGTTATTTAATTACAGTGGGTACGGAAAGTATTCAGACCCCCTTAAATTTTTCACTCTTTGTTATATTGCAGCCATTTGCTAAAATCATTTAAGTTCATTTTTTTCCTCATTAATGTACACACAGCACCCCATATTGACAGAAAAACACAGAATTGTTGACATTTTTTGCAGATTTATTAAAAAAGAAAAACTGAAATATCACATGGTCCTAAGTATTCAGACCCTTTACTGTGACACTCATATATTTGACTCAGGTGCTGTCCATTTCTTCTGATCATCCTTGAGATGGTTCTACACCTTCATTTGAGTCCAGCTGTGTTTGATTATACTGATTGGACTTGATTAGGAAAGCCACACACCTGTCTATATAAGACCTTACAGCTCACAGTGCATGTCAGAGCAAATGAGAATCATGAGGTCAAAGGAACTGCCTGAAGAGCTCAGAGACAGAATTGTGGCAAGGCACAGATCTGGCCAAGGTTACAAAAAAAATTCTGCTGCACTTAAGGTTTCTAAGAGCACAGTGGCCTCCATAATCCTTAAATGGAAGACGTTTGGGACGCCAGAACCCTTCCTAGAGCTGTCTGTCCAGCCAAACTGAGCTATCGGGGGAGAAGAGCCTTGGTGAGAGAGGTAAAGAAGAACCCAGAGATCACTCTGGCTGAGCTCCAGAGATGCAGTCGGGAGATGGGAGATAGTTGTAGAAAGTCAGCCTGCATGGAGTTTGCTAAAAAAACACCTGAAGGACTCCAAGATGGTGAGAAATAAGATTCTCTGGTCTGATGAGACCAAGATAGAACTTTTTGGCCTTAATTCTAAGTTGTATGTGTGGAGAAAACCTAGTCACTGCTCATCACCTGTCCAATACAGTCCCAACAGTGAAGCATGGTGGTGGCAGCATCATGCTGTGGGGGTGTTTTTCAGCTGCAGGGACAGGACGACTGGTTGCAATTGAGGGAAAGATGAATGCGGCCAAGTACAGGGATATCCTGGACGAAAACCTTCTCCAGAATGCTCAGGACCTCAGACTGGGCCGAAGGTTTACCTTCCAACAAGACAATGACCCTAGGCATACAGCTAAAATAATGAAGGAGTGGCTTCACAACAACTCTGTGACTGTTGTTGAATGGCCCAGCCAGAGCCCTGACTAAAACCCAATTGAGCATCTCTGGAGAGACCTAAAAATGGCTGTCCACCAACGTTTACCATCCAACCTAACAGAACTGAAGAGGATCTGCAAGGAGGAATGGCAGAGGATCCTCAAATCCAGGTGTGAAAGACTCATGGCTGTATTAGATCAAAAGGGTGCTTCTACAATATACTGAGCAAAGGGTCTAAATACTTAGGACCATGTGATATTTCAGTTTTTCTTTTTTAATAAATCTGCAAAAATGTCAACAATTCTGTGTTTTTCTGTCAATATGGGGTGCTGTGTGTACATTAATGAGGAAAAAAAATGATTTTAGCAAATGGCTGCATTAAAACAAAGAGTGAATGAAGGGGTGAAGGGGGTCTGAATACTTTCCGTACCCACTGTATGTCATCCGGTATCACGGACTCGCTCTCTCTTGTTTTATACAAACGCAGCTGCTGCCATTTTGCGACAATTGTTTTGGATTATTATATGATAACAAACAGGTATGATTTTAATACAGGGTTAGTAAACAGGGTTCAGGATTTGTACCTAGTTATTACCCAGTTATTGTAATTACTATAATCAGTACATAGTATGTACATAGGGAACGGGACTGTAAAATAAAGTGCTACCATAATTATTTATGTGGTGAAATACCGTGTAATAAGTGGATGGCTCCACTTTGCGTCGGGGTCCTGATCACCCTTTCGGGGGTTAATTCTGTGATAACAACCAGCTGGATGTACACTATCCCTTACTTATTTCATTCCAAACCTGTATGACTTTCCTCTGCAGAACACAAAAGAAGTTTTTGTCCACACAATAAAAGACAATGGGGTTCTGGACCTCATTGACTTTTATTGTATACAGGCAAAGACATTTTTCAAAGTTACTTTTTTGTGGTCCAGTATCTTCCAGAAATATATATATATATATATATATATATATATATATATATATATATATATATATATATATATATATATATATATATATATATATATATATATATATATATATATATATATATATATATATATATATATATATATATGGCTATGCTCGCTTTGATGGGTTAGTCATTCAGACAACCCCTAAGCAGTCAGTTCTTGGCCAAATAAGATGTAAAGTAGATCAGACTATGCAAAAAAGGAGCAGCTTCATGCACTTGCAAAGTTGACAGCTCCGTTGATCAAAATGAGGCTGTTAGTTGTGTCGCAGCAATCGCTCTCAGTGCGGATGTGTTTAATGTTACTAGGGAACTCTTGACCTGCTATGACTGAGGTGGTGAGCTTAGTTGAAATGCTTAGTTGAAATGCACTGGTACATACACACACTCACTCCAAAATGCCTGTGTGGCTTTGCATTTTTAACGATTATTAAAATCTTGGCACACCGGCCAGAGTGCTTGGTGAATTATGGCTTTGGCATGAAGAACAGCAGAATGAGAAATCTGCCAAAAAGAAAATGGGGGCCAAAACAGGGTAGAAAGCAAGAAAGATGACAGAAAAGGTCAGATAAGGGGAAGAAACTGCTTTGTGCTGGTAAGATACACTAGCTTAAAAGAAAATAAATAAACTAAGATTAAAAGATTTATACCAGGGACAGATGAGTGGATGAAGATCTGGAAGGAGATGGAACAACAAATTAGAGCAGAGAGAAGAGAGCCAAATGAATGGTGAGATTAATGCGTCCACAGAGAGGACTGTGTGTGAGTTAGAAAATAAACTTGAGATTGAAAATGTATTCACCAACAAAAAAACAAAAAACAGACAATGAACAGGCAACACATCTCAGTTGCACACCTTCTCAAAGTACTAAAAGAATTGGTAATGTGTTCATTAACAGGAAACAACATTTACAACCAATTTGACTTGCATAAAGTAGAGCCAAAATTGCTTACAGAATTGTGAAAAGGGTCCAAACCGGTCCAAACCAGTTCCAATCAGTTGGTTACAGTAAAAGATCATTTTAGGATCTGTATGATTTTTTAATATTTTGTCTCTTATGTTCACCAAGACTGCATTTATCTGATCAAAAATTACAATTTAAAATGAGTGCTTTCTATTTTAATATATTTTAAATATAATTTATTGTTGTCAACGTAATCATTGGCCTTTAGTGTCACATGATCTTTCAGAAATCATTCCAATAAGCTGATTTGGTGCTCAAGAAATATTTCTTATTACTATAAAGGATGAAAACAGTTGAGCTGAGGATTTTTTATTAATAAAAAGTTCAAACTTTTGATCAATTTAATGCATCCTTAACAATGGTTAAATAATTTTAATTAGTGGTAGTGTGTATTAATGAAAAGTAATCACACTAGGTGACATCAGCCGAAAAGACCAAAAAAAGTCATTTCAGAGGCTGAGCAAGGTAATACATTTTAATAAAAGATTAATGATGAATTCCAAATAAGACTAAGAATAGGTTCAATTGGTTCAGGTTGGTTTTACATTGACTATTCAATGTGAATTAAAAAGAAGAATCTGAATCTGAAACAGGATTGTTCAATTCCTTTCTCACTTTTTCAGTAGCACGCACTGCAACCATTTCACTCTTTCTCTCTCGTGGACAGCTGGTCAACCCCAATCCCAGCCCAACTCTTTAATCTCCCTCCACACACAGTAAACATCCTCTCTGCCTAAAGTCTGTTTACCCAAAAAGTGTGTTTGTCATGCGAGTTTGTGGTTGATGAATAGATGATCTATGAAGATGATCTAGGGAGAATTACAATATGAGCTTGTGTGTGATTTTGCATGTGTGTGTGGTTATTGTGTTTCACGCGCACACACAAGCCGTTGTGGCAGCTGTGCGCATGTGTGTGTGCTCTCTGTTCATTACTGCTATTAACGGGTCATGTTTGCGTGATCTCGCACACTAAATTGCGGCCATGTCGTCGTGTTTCTGCATTCGGCCCAGTGAGGCTATGTCAAGGGTCAATGGCATGGTGAGCGCTGGATAAGCGCACCCCCTGTTCCCGGGAAACACATCCCTCCACAAGTGGTTCCTCAGCAGAAGGAGGCACAATGCCGGCTTTGTCTGCTACTGCATAGTGTGTGTGTGTGTGTGAGGTTAAATGAATCACACAATGTTAACTAGTTGGAATCCAATTAGTGTGGGCTTTTTTTCTGTCTGACCTTTGGGGAGTATCTGTCCAATCCATCCATCCAACCACACACACATACACACGTTGGTTTCACTATATGTCACAGATTTTACACAGAAGTGATGATATTTGCTAAACTACAACATTAAACTTAAAGCGATAGTTCACTCAAAAATGAATTCTGTCATCATTTACTCACCCTCAAGTTGTTCCAAACCTGTATATATTTCTTTGTTCAACTGAATACAAAGGAAGATATTTTGAAGAATATGGGTAACCAAACAGTTGTGGGACACCATTGACTTCCATAATATGGAAAGAAAAATGTTCCCCACAAAAGTCAATGGTTCCCCACAGCTGTCTGGCTACAAACATTGTTCAAAATATCTTCCTTAGTGTTCAGCAGAACAAAGAAATTCATATAAATGCTTTAAAGTATTGTTCGTTGTTAGCTAATGTGAACTAATGTTAACAAGTGGAATCTTATAAGAAAGTGTTACCAAAATATAGAGGATGAGTAAATTCTGACAGAATTGTCATGTTTAGGTGAACTATCCCTTTAAGACGACTTCAAACGTCCTCACAAGTTGTTGTTTTTTGGTCACGCTACACTATTAGGACCTTTTCAAAAAAATGTTTGCCCCTGACAAGTATAGAAACATACACTGTACTGTTCCGATTCTTGACCTAAATTGCTGAGGCGAACTGTCACATTCACTTACTCGCACTCCACAAACAGACTCCTTAACTTCTTTTTCCCAATCCTTCTTCCTTCCTTCTATACCACAGAATGTGCTAGAAATTGATTTTCAGATTAACTTCATTTGAGCAACATCAGTATAGATTCCTAAAATCCCAAGAATGATCTTTTTTACTCTTTTAGTGTTTTCTGTACCGCTTTTCAGTTGTGATGCTGAATCAACAGCCCAACGGCAAAAGAAGTCATATTTTACCTGAGTTTGCAGTCTGAATTATATGTGTAATAAAACGAAAGGCTAGAAAATAATGTAAGAAACCGTGTCTTTCGATTGAGATGTCCTTCCATCGTAAATCTAATTCGGGAAACAACTGACTCTTAAGAACCGGTTCTTTTAGTGAATCAAAAGCATACGACACAACTGGAGTAGTCGAATTCACAAACAATTGACTCATATAAACCAGTTCTTTTTACTGAATCAAAAACCAAAATAGTTGGTTCACGAACAAATGATAAGACACGCCTTTAAATGAATCGTTTTAAAACACTGAAGAGATAGTATGCACAGTGCAGTTTGTGCTTGTGTTGATAACACTGATTAAATAGCAGCTGAAAGGCATTTCAGCAGAATCCCATTCATGGACAATTCTAATATGCCCAAATGGAATCAAACTGAATCAAATTAAAATAAGAATAAATCAAAAATCAAATCTCTGGTAGGTGATTTTGGGTTTTTAAATGCCTTTTGATATTTGCTGACAATGAAGGCAAAACCTGACTCATAAACACATTTTCAAGTGCCATCCATTTCAATATTTCATCCATTTCATTTAATTTGATCAGTCATTCTGTCAGGATTGATCAACATGGCTCATCATATGTGTGTGCGATTCCTCGAATCCTTTACTGCCATTGTTATTCTGATCACTGTCATCACTCAGGGAACGCTTGTGCTCATCCGTCTGCACCAAAATGTTCTGATTGGCTAAAGCTGCTAAATGAGTTTCTTCTGATCCAATTGGATCATGTGGGCCAGATGTGCACTGATAAAAACAACTGGCAGAACATACAGGCTGCTGGGAATTTAAGTGTAAAAAAAAAAAAAAAAGAAAAACCTCTCTCTCTCTCTCTCTTTCTCTCGCGCTCATTTACCTTTCTCTTCTCCCTGGTGTTTGTGGTTAGCTTTTGTCTCAGTAAGAAGGGAAAACTTCAGTCTGGGGGCTTTAAAACGTTCAAATATTCATCAAATATAGATCTCTCGGAATCCCTTGCTCCCTTTGCTCTTCGACCGCCTCTTCTTCTGTTTCTGTTTTCTTCTCTTTCCCTCTTTCTATTTCTGTCCCTCTGTTGTTTTTCTGTTCTCTCAAATCTTAAAACAGTCACCATAAAAAAAAGCAATTAATATGGATCAAAACAATACAGCACCATGAAACACAAGACGTCACACGTACGTGCACAATGATGAGGATTCACAGGGTCGTAAAATAATCGCGCAGAGATTTTCGGCATTTGCGTGTGTGTCTGAGAGGCTGTTCTTTGGAGAAACACGGTAAACCCCTGTAAGACCCGTCTGTCCATCTTGTTCTTTCTTCCTCTCCACATCACTCTCTCATCCTCTTTTCCTCTTGAGTTCTCTTCTCTCAGTTTGAGTGACAGTTAGCCATCTGTCTGTGTCCGCTGCCACAGCAATGCCATGGCGATAAGAAGCCCAGAGCTGCTCCGCAGTCAGGTACCCCAAATCCCTCACGCTGACTGACAGCAACATGTGTGTGTGTGTTTACAAGTACAACTCTGCTGTAAGATAGATAGGCCTACTGGAATGACTGCAAATCAAAGAAAATCATGCTTTAAAGCATGGTTCTCAACTGGTTTGACCATAGGACCCACATTTTCCACTGGTCATTATCCTGCGACCGATTGTTTTAGAAATTCCTAAAATTATTCTATAAACTTTTCACTATTATTTTGCCTTTTCCTTACTTTTTTGGAGTGTGTTGCAGGCATCAAAATTGAAATTTCTTTATATTTACAAAACACATAAGTTGGTCAGTGAAAACATTGAAAATCTTTTCTTTGTACTTTTGTAGTTAAATAAAGGTTAAAGAGAATTAACAAACCACAGATTCTTGATTTTAATGCATTTTACAAAATGTCCCAACTTTTCTGGAAATGGGGTTGTTCACAAAATACTAAAACTAAAAAATTAAAACTAAACTTAAAGTTCATTTCAGAATTCAGGTTTCATAAAGATATTCATGTCAGTCGAAACAAAATTATGGTGTTTGAGGAAAAGGGATTTTTCTCCATATAGTGGAGGGATCAACAGGTTGAAGGTCCAAACTGCAGTTCAAGGGGCTCTAAATGATCCCAGCCAAGAAATATGGGTCTTATCTAGCAAAACAATTGGTCATTTTCTAAAAAAAAAAAAAATAATTATATACTTTTTAACCATAAATGCTCATCTTGCACTGCTCTTGAACAAGACTTATTTTTCTTATTTTTTTCACAAAAAATTACCTATCATTTCGCTAGATAAGACCCTTATTTCTTGGCTGGGATCGTGTAGAGCCCTTTGAAGCTGAATTGAAACCATAACCTGTTGATCCCCAGTGAAGTCCACTATATGGAGAAAAATCCTGGAATGTTTTCCTCAAAACCATAATTTCTTTTTGACTTAAGAAATAAAGATATAAACATCTTGGATGACATTACCAGTACATTTTAATTCTGAAGTGAACTAATCCTATAAACTAAAATTCAAAATATTGATAATAGTCTATAAGTAATACTAAAATAGCACTGTTGATATGACACAGACTTACTGTCCTGTACAGTGCAGAAAGTCATCCGGGTGAGTAATTAATGACAATTGCTTAACAAATGATGATCATTTTCATTTTGGGGTGAACTATCCCTTTAAGAGTATGTGTGTAAACACTGTTATTAGTGACCTAAGGGCATCTTCGTGACCCATGTGATAATTAGACAACGAGATTGGAGCAGCCATAATGACCTGTCAATGCTCTCTTCCACATAAACACACTCATTCTCTCTCTTTCTCTCTCTCTATTTCATGAATCATTCCTGTTCCAGCTCATTTGAGCTAGGCTGAATAAATTAGCGCATGTTAAGGTAGGTTAATTAATACCATTCTCCCTAAGGTCCAAATCTCTAATGTACACATACCCTTACACACACACATATGCACCAACACATGGGCATGAAGATGTCAGAAGCCATCAAATGTGCACTCTGGTGTAAAATAGAACATCAGCCGTTCATGACAGATGCACACACAACTATTTTTAACACGAATGCACACACATGAACACTAGATTAAATGTTCAATGACCCTTAAAATCACTTTTCTCCTTTTTTCCATGTGGACGCTGGTTTGATGGTTTCTCTCGATCTTTCTCCATCTTGCGTGAGTGTGTGTGTGTGTGCCTTTGACCTTGCATTTGAGGACTCATAGACTGGCACAGCCTGTTGATCGATTTGTCGGGCCTGTTGGAGCAATGATAAAGCCTACAGTGTCTGTGCGTGTGTGTGTGTGTGTCAGTGACACCTACGTTAAGGCTTAACAGTGCACAGAAGAGCTCCGGACTCTGCCTGTGACCACATACCAGAAATCTCACACTTGTTTGCCCATTAAGGAGCCAGTGGAAGGAGCTTGATTCTTATCACAGAGACACAGTGTCTGTGAGACCTGTAACTGCTAAAATTAGACATTACACCTTCACACATACTTCGCACATGTCATAAAAACAAACACAAAAATATAACCTCAGGCTCCTGAGCACCAACTATTTATTACCTCCCATATTTTAAATGCCGTTCGTTTTAAAAAATATGAATACAATTTGACTGACAACTGACCCCAATCTGACATATAAAGCCATCAAATCTCTTCTGTCTTATGCATTTTTTCCCCATCCTTTCTGTCACTCTCTCTCTTTCTTTTTCTTTATGTGAATAAGGGCTCACACACTTTTTAGCCAATCAAATTCCATGATTTGTCCATGATTTTTCTAGAATTATGTTTTTAAATCATATTATAGAAATTGCTGGGAGAGATTTCCATACATCAGGTACTTGGAATTAATATATTTAGAGAAATTAAGATCATTAAGATTTTTTTTAAAAGAAATTATTACTTTTATTCAGCAAGGATGAATTAAATTGATCAAGATTGACAGTAAAAAAAATTATAGTGTTACAAAAGAAATTAGGTTCTTTTCACCTTTCTATTAATCAAAGTCAAACAAATTTCCACAAAAATATGAAGCAGCTCAACTGTTTTCAACAATGAAAATCAGAAATGTTTCTTGAGCAGCAAATCAGCATATTAGAATGATTTCTAAATGATCATGTGACATTGAAGACTTGAGTAATAAGCAAAACAGTAATAAATTACATTTGAAAAATTATTAAAACATATTTTCTCAGTATTACTTTTTTTACTGTATATTTGATCAAATAAATAGTCTTTTTGAGCATAAGAGATTTCTTATATATATATATATAAAAACTTACTGACCCCAAACTTTTTAAAAGTAGTATGTATTCAAAAATTTGACTCTATTTACTTTGTTAGCACATATGGTTTTATTCTGCATGATTCACTGGTACACACCAGGGTCATACTAATGTCCAATTTCATAATCCAATCAATTCCTGCTGGATAAAATTGAGCCCAGTCCTACATTTTTTCCAGCTGAATATCCTTTTTGGAACGATATCAGATTATGGATGTAAAATGTTGGTTGAAAATGCAGTTTCAGGTTTCGTGATAACAACTATACTTTTCAGTGTCCAAATGTGTCAAAAACTCCTGAGATTTGAGTGTGTTTAAACTGGAGATTTAGGAACACTAAACTAAAGTTCCATGACTTTTCCATAAAGATTAGAATCACATTTCCATGACTTTTCCAGATTGGAAAAACTTTTAAAATTCCCTTCCATTTGCAGGTTTTCCGTGACTGTGGGAATGGATTCCAAAAACACACCCACTGGGTGTTTTGGGTCTGAGCGTGTTGGGGCATCACTTTCCTTTGTCAAATCTACTTTCTGAAATGTTGATATTGACGGGCTTCCGTTTGCGCTGACCACATTCCCTCCACGCTACTGTGCACTGTTTTAAAAACAACCCCCAGTAACATGACCCAACACGAGATGGCTCCATTTGATAAAGTCACAATCAGCCGAATCCCATCAGAAGATTGTGACTTCATTGAGAACCCACAAGCCTAAACTAAAAACAAATCAAAATAAACGCAGTGATGAAATACCATCATGCCAAAATACCATGAACACACAAAGTGCAAGCCTATTACAAACAAAAGATCTTTTATACAACTAAATGTTGTTGGTTGAAATGATCAAACGTTTTTGACGTGTCTACAAACACACTTTGATTCAAAACCGCACACATGTGCTCACTCACCGATGATGAAGTAGTCCTGATTGGTTTTGAATTCGTGGCCCCACAGGTTGGGCGAGTACTCCTGAAACTTGATGGTGAAACGCATGTCACTGTTGGGCTTATCGCAGGTGAGAAGCAGGTTTGGGGCTCCGGTCACTTCACACCTGTCTGCCTGGTCCCGTGAAGACACCAGGTACAGTTTATAGTACTCATACTCGGCAGGGGCACGGGGACCGGGCGGCTCAGACGCTGGGCAAATGAGGTCCAGACGATCCCCGATCTGAGGGTACAGGACATAACCCTTATCATCACTAAACCTGCAGGAGGAGGACAAAAGTGAAAGAGAGAATTTAATGTCATGTTATTAGAAACTCATAAATCATATAAAAAATGGCATGGCTAAAAACAAATAAATAATTAATAATAATAATAACAATTATAAATACCATAATTTTAATACCATTCACTGTCAGTAAATCAAACCAGTGACTAAACGGTCAACTTCATGTTGTTTCTCTTAGTAGGATGAAAATTATCTGTTATTTAAACGGTGATTAAATTATATATGGAAAGCGATCAAAGCAATCGCTGGAGCTGTCAATCAAGTAGCATGAGTTTATCAGTGACTGAGTTCTGGATTCTCGCCAAAACTCTCATTAGAATCAACAAATCTCTTATTTACTTTGTGTTTGCACTGTTAGTTAGGATGAAAGTATTCGCGATTCATGCACTCGACATGTCTGTGATCGGCAACATGCTCATCACTGCAACCTTTCATGCCACAATCTCAATACAATGTCATAGATTTAAATATAAACATCACTTTTCACATTTAGTAAACCTTGAGAACTGTAATGGTAAAAACGTGCTAAAAGTTTTCGAGAGTTCCACATGTAATCCTTAGCTATTTCCATATGCAAAGATGTTAGCCAATCACAGCAATGGGCGTTTACACTGAAGTCTCACAGCAGACACTCCCCTTAAATCAGAGCGTTTAAATCTATGGGCTAATGTCAGGGAAGGAAAAATGCTTTTTATTTCTAAATTATGACAATTTTTGATGTAAAAATCAACTAGTGTAAAAAAACTTGAACGTTGGTTTATAAAAAAATTTTATAAACCTTTTATAAACTTTTCATTGCTAGTTCATGTTAGCTCAGGGGCCCGTTCTTCGTACGTCGCTAACTCAGTTAGCTGGATTTGATTATTGGCGATTTGGCATGATCTTGGATTGTTTGGTTCTTCGACGCTCATCCTGGACTTGCTGTCATAGCAACAGGTGCGCAAACTTAAACCTGCTCGGGAGCAGGCTTATTTCATGTAAACAGGATTAGATTGCATCTTTTTAAGCGGAGGTGATGTTTAAAGTCTGTCCCAGCCTCTGCTACTTTCCCACAAGAGTACCCTAATGTAAACCAGGGTCAATAATAATGATTTAAAAATAAATTTGCAAATAACACTATAATGCCGTGTAGTGTCATAATATAGACGCCGACAGTTTTACTCTGTGAGAGATTCATTCGTGAGGGAATAATTACGTAATATTTTTAATTGGAGTTTTACACACATGATGTACAGATGTCTATGCCATACATGCATTTGAACGATTTGAACCGCGACATATATTATGGGAGTGGCTTGATGAAGCGCAGGAGATGCAGATAACTTGATCTTGACCCTTAAGAAACTTTAATTAATGCTGTCAAATATGCTTCAAAGGTAAATTAGTTGCTAATTACAACATTGAAATAAAAAATTGAATGTACAAATAATAAAAATTGTGAATATAGCCTAAATAATTGGGTAATCATGTAAAAAAAAAAATAGTGCACATTTCATTTATCTAACATTTATGTCGTTCTTCTGTCATTTATTCGCTTGGCTGTTTCCTTATAAATGTCTAGAAATTCGTCCAGTTTTTCGTCAGGTGTCTTTTCTCATTCAATGATGTCATTACGTTGCCGTCTTGACTCCAGCCAATCGCTGCATTGCTGATCAATGTTTCTACTATCGATACATATCCCCTTTTAAGCCAACACATGAACGCGCAATTATCTCAGATAACTTAATCCAGCGATAATAATCATACACAACAGGTGTGTTTGAAGAACCCAATTAGCTGGATCATGATTAGCACGATGATATCATCTTGGATGTGTCATTTGATCTCGGATGTAATAAGCAATGTACGAAGAACGGGCCCCAGGTCTATTAATAATAATACAAACATATACAACTTTAAATTTTGCTAATGTATCAGTAAATGTTGAAATTAACAATTAATAAATGCTTTAGAGACATGTCTCATTACTGAAATAAAATGGCATGCAAACATGTCACAAAATATACATTTAGTTATAAATACTAAGTGTTTAAAACACGATATACAATAATAATGTTGATATTTTTCGCCTTTGTTTGTGGCAGAGCAAGCCTGCAAGAATCTGTCCATTATAAGTAGGATCAGCAAAAGGGGCACGGGTACATCATAGTGTAGGAATGCCTGGTTTGATATGCCGCTATAACCTCTGCCTCCAGGACATTGGCTGACAGAACCACACACTTCTCATGGAAACGTCTGTGGGTATGCTGGCTGCCTCAGGAACCGGCTGGCATTTACAGGAGCAGGTGTGAATGCAACCACACTCCACATTCTCACTGTGTTTCTTTCTATTCAATAAATCACCTTCTCTACAAGTAGAAACCCATCCTCTTCTTTTACACTTCATTCATCTACACTGCTCGTCTCTCTTCCTGTTTATTCAAAGCCCTAATGAAAGTGCTCTCTTCCGCTGTGTAAATCATATGAAGGTGCTGCGACTTCAAGGCTTAAGACGACTGCATTTTCAGGAGTATGATATTCGGTTCTTGTATCTTCAACAAGTGACTCTAATGAGAATGAATAGGCTAGTCTGGATCCAAATCCCACCCCGAGACGCTTGTTTCCAAAGAAAACCGTGTCAGATCAAAGCACAGCAGAGGACGAGTCTAGAGCTTCCAATTTCCAGGAGAATTAGACTGTTGTGCAATCTCAGGGAGTTTCCTTTGAATTCCTTCTATGTAAACAAATGACTAAACGACTTGCAGACGCTAATTACCATTTTATCATCATCTCTAAACAGCCAGCCACACCAACGGCTATTTACATGTAAACTAATTAAGGCAGTTGGGCTTTGGTTTTTTTTTTTTATGGGCTTCATGTTTACATGTGAAAAGAAATGCAAAAATATTTTAACGTAATGACGGGTGTATCCCATTTATTATTCACATACATTATCATTGCATGCTAACCCAGGGCATGTTTATTAAAGCTAGTCACTCTTTCTCTAAAGAAACAAAAGGAGAGTGTGTGAAATCGTGTGTGAGGGGAAAAGGCTTGTGTGTGTGTGTGGCATTCCTAAGGGAGAAGAGTTTCCTGTCCTTGTCACACAGGTTAGGAAGGTTATCAGTAGCTCTTACAGTGAAGAGAACAGACACTCAACACACACTTCACGTACTACAATTAGACTGACCGATAGCCACACACACACACACATATGACTTTAAAGGAATGTTCTTGGGTTCAAAACAACTTTAGTATTTGTGGCATAGAAAATACTGGACTATTTGTTCTTTTCACTTAACTTGTATTTACAGTAACAAACAGTACACAGCCAGTCAAAAGTTTGGGTTTTGTAAGATTTTTGTTAATGTTTTTGAAATGCTCACCAAGGCTGCATGCATTTGATCAAAAATACAGTAATATTTGTAAATATTATTACAAATTAAAAACTGTTTTCTATTTTAAAACACTTTAAAATATTATTTATTCCTGTGCTATGAAGATGAATTTTCAGCATCATGTCACATGATCCTTCAGAAATCATTCAAATATGCTGATTTGCTGCTCAAGAAACTTTTCTTATGATTATCAATGTTGAAAACTGTCGCTTCACATTTTTGTGGAAACCGTGATGCATTTAAGGATTCTTCTGATCAAGTCAAAAGAACAGGATTTATTTGAAATGAGTCTTTTGCAACATAAATGTCTTATAATTTTTAATCAATTCAGTGCGGCTTTACTGAATATAAGTATTAGCTTCTTTCAAAAAATAAAAAACCTTACTGACACTAAACTTTCGAACTGTGTGTACTGACAAGGAAAGTAAACCGGGCCAGTTTTACAGAACGTTTTAAAAACAGAATGTGTTTTGTTTTATTAAAGCACTTCAGTAAAAATTGATTAACTGCATTTTCTATGCAGATGAATTCCTGGTTAAGGATTAGCAATGTAAATCTTGTGTTTCCTTTCAGTTTGTTGTAAATAGCCTTTTATGGTGCATTTAATTCATGTTGGAATGATCAGATTTACTAGTTGACATAAGCATCAATACAAAATCGATACAAGTGGGAAACTTGGGACTTTCTTTAAAGCTCAGACTTTTAGAGCTGTCATGATGTGTCATTTCAAGAATCGCAACATTTGAGATTATTTTGAGTGTATTTGACTGTTTAAGTGCAATAAGCAGCGAAAAAGAACTCAATTTAGTACTGAGAGGCAGCTTTATGTGCGCGCACTTTGAGTGCGAGCATAAAATCTGCTGGAATGAGTAAAATTACGTGCAATACGATGAACAATATTCATCCAAAGCAAATGAAACAAATGAGTGAGGGGAGGCGGGTTTGTGTGTCAACTCATTGTCGGAAAGATGAAAGAGCGAGAAAGAGCAGCTACATCGTGTATCTATTCTGCAGAAAATTAGCATTTCGGATATTCAGATATTTCGGTATTGATATGTATAGAAAAATCAATATTTTTGACAACACTACATTGCACTTAGTTTATTATTTTAGATGCCTTTCTAAAAGACTACAATTGAAAAATGTATATATTATATATAAAATTCAATCCGCCAAAGTGGCTAGTAGGAGTGACCGCGTTACACACCACTGCTGAAATCCACCCGCAATTGTCAGGTTGGTGGATGTTAATATCAAGCCCTGCTTATCACATCATACTACACATTCCCCATCATTCAAGCCAAACTAGAATAATAAAACACAGATAAAGCATCAATTTCACACGTGCCTTCTTTGCTTTTCATTGGGTTGCATTAGCGCTAAAAAGCTAAGGTAAAAATAGAGAGCAAGAGAAATATAATAGTTGTCCTGTTTTTGTTCCATTTTGTTCTGAAACTACTTGAACATAAATCATGTGGTAATGCAATTACGATTTCCAAACTTGTAAGTAGGATCTTTGCAGAAAGACCTGAATGTAGCATTACATCATTCCCTTTTTACCACTGCATGCCTACACGTCTAAAAGTCTTGTGGCTATACTTTCAAAATGGTGTATTTTAATGTTCATTGTGAGTTTTGTTACTGCAACTGCAATATTGGAAAAAAACAACTAATGGATGAGTTAAACTTTTCTGTGGTAACACACAAATGCTGTCGATTGCGCTTAAGTTAATAACTTTTCTTTGTCCTTTAACCCAAAACAAAACACATACATACTGTTGCTAAGGGGTTTTATTTTCAGTTAGACAATACACACACACACACACCGGAAAAACTGATGAACAAAAGTAGCAAAACATCCTGCAGATGCAAACGACATTTTTTGCATAGGTAGATTTTTGTCTGTTGGTTATCGTAGATAGCGTCACAGTAGACTTGATTTGAAGAATAGAAAGAACAGAGACAGACACAGAGAGAGAGAAAGAGAGAGAGTTGTTGCGGATCAGAGGCGAGAATGAAAGGGGTGAATGAAAGATAAAATAGCTTATGAAACCGAGAGGAACAGAGTAAACAGAGACGAAACAATGAGGAAGGGAAAAACAGGTGGACACAGAGAGAGAAGAAAGCAAGCTAGCAGAGGATGCAGGAGATAAGGGAGCCGTTCGCTCAGTACTGGCCGTGTTGTTGACATGGTCACGCTGGTCTGCTTTAACCCACTGAACTCTCTACTGAGACCCAGACACAGAAGTAGAAGAATATTGTCTTTTATCACCACATTCACACCTTCTCTCTTTCCCTCCCTCTCACGCCTTCCGTGTCAGCATGACAGAACACCATTTAGTCAAACTCACACTCACTGCTACCAAACACACAAGTACACACTGCAAAAAAGCTAGATTGCTCACATTATAATCAGAGAAGAGGCCTGAGTCCACATGTTAGTGTTTTTACCTTGTTTGAGTGGTATTGTTAGAGACAATTCAAAGCGAATTGCCTAAAACTCCAATAACTCTCTTGCAAGCCTTGGTAAATTGTTTATTCTTCTTATTAGTAATAATAATCAGAAGAATGTGGCTCATTAGCTCAAATGTACACTGTAAAATCGAACAGTGAAATTAATTAAAACGATTCATTTCACTCAAATATTACTAGAAATTTATCATACATAATAGAACAAATTACATGAACTCAAAATCTGATTATACTAAGCTGATTATATTAACGGGTTACCATCGGGGTAAAGAGTAAGAGCCTTTGGTTACATCAAGGATGGTCTGCAAAACTTTAATACTTAAGGCCTGTTCACACCAAGAGCAATAACTATAATGATAACAATATTAGCGTCCGCACCAGCAGATGATATCTGTCACCTGTTTATTCTAAGCGTGTTGCAGTTTTGATGTCTGCCACTTTAAATGCTTGAGCTCTTTAAAGCAGGACGGATTCTGATTGCCTGTCAACGCTTTTAACTTTCATCAGCTGAAAAAAAAAAAAAAATCACTCTTGAAGTGGTTCCAATGATATTGTTTCTCTGTGCCGTTATCATTGTAGTTCTAGTGTGGAGTGTGATTTTTAGAACTCTATCTTATCATTATCATAGTTATCATCCTTGGTATGAACAGGCCTTTAAGAGGTTGGTGGGTGTCAGTGACACTTTTGATGGAGGTGGTGCTACTAGGGCTTGGGCCCATCATCGCTGCTTGCAGCTATATTCTTTTTTTTTTTTTTTTTTCGACTTCTCAGGCATTTTTGGGGCTCTTAATGTGCACACATTTGCACACATGTCAGAATCCGCAGCCATTAGGGCTGGGCTGAAGCTTTTACCCAGGCGTTGCAAGGTGCCACCTTGAATGGGATCCAAAACTTGGTCCATATATCAGACATACTTGCATATATTAGTATGAAACTTAGTACACATCTAGACCTAATTGGGCTGAAATTAATCTTAACTTAATCTTTGAATTTGTTAACTTAAAAAAATATGTAACTGTTAAATTCAAATGTTTTCAGTTTGGCCAACTTATTAGGGTTTCTGCTTATGCTTGCCGAAGCTAGGCCCATTAATATAAGTTGCGTCACAAATAATGAACTACACATTTTTAGAAAGGAAATGTTATCTTAAGTAGAACACCTAAAAATTTTTTTAAAAAAATGTTAACATCCACCTTGTTTCAGAAGAAAATATGTTGTTTCAAACACCTGATGCGTTGCCGGCAACTTTAGCACTACATTTCTCCATCCTTGCACTATGCATGCTACAAATTATCAAGAAATTGTGCAAGTTCAACTAAAGTAAACTGATCACAGGTGTGCGTACATTGGTTATTTCAAATCGGCTTTGAACGCAGAGCATCTACAAGCGCTATTTTTTTAATAACGATCCCAAATGATTCTATGGAGAATCTTGTTGAAGTTAAAGTCGCAATGTAACAGATGTAGTGACAGATAGTTTCTTCCGTATTGTGAAACACATTCAGTGTGTAACAGATTATAGCAAAAAAAAAAAAAAGTATGGCGCGACTTTGCAGATCTGAATTCGAGGTTTCTGTTGATTGTAAGAAAGGGACAGGTTAATGCAGACAAAATGATTGGGGAGTACAGGAAGAGAAGAAACAAGTCTGTCATTTCACAGGAATGTCGTGTGATGACATTTTGATTAAAAATTATAAGCTCAAAAAAAAAGAAAAAAAAGAAAAAAGAAACATGCATGGATAAAGTGTTCACAATAAGATCGATAAGAAGCATTTAGAAAATTACAATTTCCGCTAGCTAGCTACCTGAATAATAATAATAATAATAATATTAACTTTTTGCAATGCATTAACAAGTCATTTATGTCTTTGTTTGCATACTGGCTCAAATTATGTGTCTAGCCTAGTGGTGTTGTTCTAGAATAGTTGCATATAGACAGCTTTGTTTATTGTAATGGAAACATTGTAGATTTGTAAAAAAAATCAAATAAATAAATAAACTGAAATAAAGAGTCCAACACAACAAACCTTGTGAAAAAACGCTCCTTTCAAACACATGTGTGTGCGCCAGACCCAGTCGCACAGCCTGTGTAATTACATATGTTTCAGCACTGGACCGCATTAGCCTTCGTGATTGAACAACTGTCAGCCGGCAATGTCTAATGAGCAAACTCAGGGTTAAGCAAGCACTCGGCAGATAATTAGAGAACGTTTGCAGAACCTCGCCAAAGAATTTCTGACCCGTGTGTCAAGCTTGAAGGAAAAAAAACTTGAAGGAAAAGGGACACGTATAAAAATGTAGACACAAAGTCAAGTTAGAGTGTGGAATTGAAACAGGATGAAAACACCAGTCTTATACGCACTGAAAGACTTTCATGGAGGAGCTGTGTGAACGTTTGTATTCGCAAAGCTCAACAAAAGCTAACCACACACTCGGGCAGGCCTTCAAAGCGCAGATTAAAGTGAAATTATATCGACATCTCTGTTTACTCTAAATATAAACATGATAATACACTCCTCCAACCATTCCTTCTCATCCCAAACACTCATCATTCCTGTTTTGCTCTCTCTCCCACCCTCCCTCGGTTTCTCTCCCTTTCTCTCCCGCTCTGGAACAAAGGTGGCATTCATGGTCACACATTGAAACAAGGAGTGGGGGGATGGAGGGGGGTTAGAGGTGACAGGAGTGTGAGCGCGCCGGGCTCGTTTATGAGGGCAGAAACATCATTTTGTCAAACTTCACCGACGCCCTTCCCTGACCCTGACAGCTCTTGAAAAGAGCCGAGTGTTAGTTTCACCCCATCCCGCCCCTGACAGCACTGACCCTCAAGCCTCAACCCCTCCACCCAAACCCACCTTCCCTTGTCCATAAACCCCTCCACCGTCCTCTTGTTCGTCAGTCTTGCATTACAAAGATTCCACACGAGAAACTCGAGCTGTGTCCAAAAACAAGCTCGGGGCACAGGTGCAGTGAGGTGGACCTTTGTGTGTGTGTGTGTGTGTGTGTGTGTGTGTGTGTGTGTGTGTGTGTGTGTGTGTGTGTGTGTGTGTGTGTGTGTGTGTGTGTGTGTGTGTGTGTGTGTGTGTGTGTGTGTGTGTGTGTGTGTGTGTGTGTGTGTGTGTGTGTGTGTGTGTGTGTGTGTGTGTGTGTGTGTGTGCAAAAAAAAAGGAATTTCAGAGATGGCCGAGAATCTTTCACATGATAAATGCAGGGGTTTCAACACACCCTAGATGAGGACATCAGCCACAGATTTGGCGTGAATATGTACTGTGTCTACAAGTACATTAATAACGCATATCGCAAATAAAATCAGTGATAAAAGAAACTCGATTTTTAAAGAGAAGAAAATGAGTGGAGGTTGCCAAAATGTTGCTCTGCAGTTGCTAAAGTGTTTTGGGTGGTTTTATCATGTTGCTATGCGGTTATTAGGGAGTTCTAGATGTTTTTTATTAGCCCAAGACCCCAAGTCTATGAGATTCTATGAGATTATGGGATTTGCTCATCCTCCAAGCGAAAAACTTAATAGATACATACATACATACATAAAAAGCAATATGAGACTTTTTCATTGCACGTTTTATTTTCTACCAGGCGTAAATCTACAATAATAAAATTCAATTAAATAAAACAATTCAATTAAATAAAAAGCACTCTCCTCACCAACATTGAACAAATGGCACAGAATGAGTTAGTGCTGAGCTTTAATGCTTATGGTTAAAGATTTGCTTCACTCTCTAATCCTAAGTATGAGCAATAGCATGCCTCCTTTAGCAAACACCACTACAAATGTTCTCCTGCAGGCTCAACAACTAGCCAAAAAAAGCTTTCCAGATTCAAGAATTAGATCTAAGTAGGTGATTACATGTGATAACAAGCTATCGAGCTAACACCAGCTGAAATCCTTCAGTTCGAATCACCTTGATATGCAGTGAGAATGACTTTTGACTTCTGCAATTCCCACTTCATTTTCAGCTTCTATTCCACCTCACTAAGCTGATTTTACCTCCAAGCATGCATTGATCTCATCAGGAGCAGTGCCATGGAGGGGCTGGAGTCACGGCTGGTGTCCAGCAGACCAGCGGTGGGCCGGAGATATCAGCCCTCTCAGAGGAACAGTAAATCTCCCATCTCGCTTTCTCTATTTTCTCTTCATGGCTATATCGTCAGCTTCCAGGGCCCGATTAAACCCTGTCCTTGGTCTCCAGTGACCAGGCTAAACAACACCTACCGGTTAGACACATGAGCCCTTATCACATCACCAAGAGGCCAGCAAAACAGAGAGAGGAAAAGTGAGTGAGTGAGAAAGAATCTAGGTATTAAAAATAACAATGTATTATAAACTTTAAAACTTGTCAACTGATATACAGACAGACAGACAGACAGACAGACAGACAGACAGACAGACAGACAGACAGACAGACAGACAGACAGACAGACAGACAGACAGACAGACAGACAGACAGACAGACAGACAGACAGACAGACAGACAGACAGACAGACAGACAGACAGATAGATAGATAGATAGATAGATAGATAGATAGATAGATAGATAGAACTATGGATGAAAAATGGATGGAATGAAAGACAGACAGACAGACAGACAGACAGACAGACAGACAGACAGACAGACAGACAGACAGACAGACAGACAGACAGACAGACAGACAGACAGATAGATAGATAGATAGATAGATAGATAGATAGATAGATAGATAGATAGATAGATAGATAGAACTATGGATGAAAAATGGATGGAATGAAAAAATGAACGATTGATAGATGGATAGATGGAAAGAATGGGCGATGGATGGATGATATAATGAATGATGGATAGATAGAAAGAACGAACAATAGATAGATAGATAGAACTGAAAAATGTGATGAAAATCATGGATGATAAATGGATGGAATGAAATTAAATCAACTTTCACTGTTGTAGTTTCACTCAAACCACCCTTGTTCACATTACTTAAAAAAACTCATGTAACTACATGAACGTAATTTAAATGAATATAAAAAAAAGAGTATTGTCAGCTTTACTTAGTAAGTGTTTGTTCAGTCAACTTAACATTGCTGAGTGAAACGCACAAATTAATGTTGACATAACTAACTGGGCAGTGTATCTGTAGTTCCCAGCATGCTTTGCAAGGGACTGCATTAGGAAATTTAGGTATTAAAGTGTTATTTTGTGTGTTTTTTCAGTAAAGGGAAATATATTGTTAGTTAGTGTTTAATGTTCAGTTATGTTGGACATTTAGAGTAGTTTCTGTAACGTTTTTGAATTTTGTGATTACCATTATGCAGAAGAGTGTCGCCTATGTTTAGCCTGTGCGCACTCATAAACCCATGTTTAGGAGGGAATTCCTACTCTCAATTCAATTGAGTTTGTTCAATGAGTTATTTTGTGAGTGCATTTTGTAGAGAAAATAGTTTATTTAATAAGGTAAATTAAGTCAATAAATGTGTTCACCTTATGTAATAAACATAACATTATTAAGTAAACCGCACATATGAATATTTTGTAACAGTGACATTCAAATGATTTGTGTTTACTCAAAGAAATATTGTCAGCTGTACTTAAAATTCTTTTGTTCATACAACTAAATTTTTATTTGTACAAATTACTCAATATAGTTGCGTGGAACCACTTGACACTTCTCTTTAAGTAAATCCAACAATTCATTTTTTTGAGTGATGGATAGATGGAAAGAATGGGTGATGGATGGATGGATGGAAAGAATGAATGATGGATAGATAGAAAGAACGAACAATAGATTGATGGATGGATGGATGGGATGGATGGATGGATGGAAAGAATGAATGATGGATAGATAGAAAGAACGAACAATAGATTGATGGATGGATGGATGGGATGGATGGGATGGATGGATGGATGGATGGATGGATGGATGGATGGATGGATGGATGGATGGATGGATGGATGGATGGATGGAAAAAATTATGATAGATGGAGGATGGATTGAAAAAAGAACGATAGATAGATAGATAGATAGATAGAACAGATGGATGGATGGAAAGTATGAATGATGGATAGATAGAAAGAACGAATGATAGATTGATGAATGGATGGATGGATGAACAATAAATAGAGAGAGAGAGAGAGAGAGAGAGAGAGAGAGAGAGAGAACAAGCCTAAAATGACATGCAATGAAATGCAGACCTTTTATTTACACCGTCTTCACCTGCATTTTCTGATCAATTATACAGTGAGCAAAACTTAATCTGCTCCCAAGGCCCCCAAACATTCGGTAGTCCGAAGTTTGCCTAAATATTTCAGACCAAAACAGAACCTTTGCGACGTTAAGGATGTTTATTTAGATCAACTGTCACAGAGCAGCCACAGTCCCATCAGAACACACAAATATTTAACCATCTTTCTTTCAATTCAAATGAACTATGTGCAAACACCACACACAACATAAAAAAAGATTACAAAAGTACACGCAGAGACTAAAAATGAGGTCGCATTACGTCGATTATCATCTAACATCCACAGACAATTACGTCGTGCAAAATGTTCTGTGATTGTTTAGCTACAGATATTTAATGACAGCTAAAGGGCAGTATGTAAATATGGCGCAGTACACCGTGATGTTGGTACAACGTAACATAATTGACAGACAATGAGCAGATCACATGTGGCTAATTATCACATGACCTCGGCAGACAAACTCTGAAAATGATGGAAATGAGGACAACGAAAACAGGTGAAAGATAAAAGGGGAGGAGAGGAGGGTGAAGGAAAGAAGGAGAGAGCGAGAGGCTGCTGTGAAGAAAGAGAGAGCTGGAGGCACTGCTGGAATGTTTGTGGTGAGAGGAACAGCGGGCGTAATGGCTTCCATATGGCCACTCCTGGCGGGAGAGAGAAAGCGAGGAGAATTACAGAGGGAAACAAAAGAAAAGGATCGAAAATTAAGTTAACATTACGGAAAAAGAGGCTTTATGGAGGGGAAAACTGGAAGAAGATGCAAATGGAAGACATGAAGTTTACTGCCAAAAAATGTTTTGTTTTACGTTTTCCACTAAATTCATCTAAACATCCTCATGACAAGATCAATTTACCTCAGACGCAAAACCACATAAAAATATTTAAGACTTGTGTTCAGATAATGTTTTAATGTCACAAACAGGGTTATGATTGCTAACTAAAACCATAAAAAACTCAAATAAATAAAACCATTTTTTAAAAACCATTTAAAAAAAAATAATTTTCATTTAGCTTAAGTTGAAGCAGGCTACTAAAATACTACAACTTAAAAAACTACAACTATAGACATTTTAAAAAGTGACAAAAACCCAACCTAATTTAATTTAAAATTCAAATAAAAAAATAAAATGTCGCAATATAACGGAAGTAGCATCAGATCTTTTCTTCCGTTTTGTGGCGTAAAAAGGATTATTAATGGAAAATGTGGGGCAGGAACTTGGTTCTCTTCACTGGCTGTTGAACAGACCTTTCACTGGAAAGATGAGTTATGACATTTTGAAGAAATATTACAAGGGGGAAAAAAAGGTAAAACTAATAATGCATCAATGCAATCAAAAAGATGCATTTAAAAAATGGATAGGGTGAAATGGCCAGAATGGATGGGACATCATAATTAATAATATTGAATGAGTTTGGGGTGGGACTAATTATGTGAACAGTGGTTTGAGGTTTTTTTTTGTAATTCTGTTTGGTGCCATTAGCAGTGCAGAAGCTATGAACTTTACTTTAAAGTGCCCCTGTTATGCTTTTTCAATTATTACCTTTATTGAAGTGTGTAACACTGTGTCCTAACTATAGGCGATGTGATAAGATTCCAGCGACAAGCAATTTGACTGTCCGCACTAGACGCGACGTGACAATGAGAATTGATAAAATCAATCAAAAACCACAGCCAATCAGAAGACAGTGTGGGCGGGCTCTCTCGGCAAGAGCACAGCAGACACAATAAAATTCATAAATATTAGGCTATACCATTTAAACATTATTTAAAGTACATATGGAGTGACTGTTGAGTTGATAGTTTGAACGCTCTTTATTTTCAAGATCTGCGGTGAATTAGCCAGAGTTGTTTTCATTACAGCTAAAAAGCTGAGAATGCAGAATGCTATTCAAACTCACATTAGACACTTTTAACATTAAATAAAGCACATAAACAGTACCTGATATTATCATTGCCATACTTTGTGTTGCTGTTCCAACTGTGACGTCACAGAGAAATAGAAACAGATTCTAAAATAGAATCGTCGTGTGGCAAAAACTCTGATTAACATGGAAAAGATACCTTTTATCGCACGTTGTGGTGTCACGTCGCGTGTTTAGGACACTGTGTAATATAGCTGTTTGTGAACGTAAAAGGTCTTCTAAGGTTTAAAGACCAATTTGCAAGACAAATAGAGTTTGTCTTTTAAAAGAAAGAATTGATTCTAAACTGCCGAAACGATTCGTCAGTAATTCCAGTCTCACTTCCTGGTATTAAATTTGTATAATGCCAGCCTCTGGTCTTCGTTGGCTGACTGCGAACAACTTCTACTTGGACCTCAAACACTGTAGTTGTAGCTGAGGCCTGGAAGAGTTTGGTTTCTGTTGTCGACTCGACATGTTGAGAAGACGCTGCTTTCAGCGCTGTGAATCCACTTTGATGCACTTCAAAATGATGAGGACTCGCGCTGGAATTGATACAGAAAAACAGACGCCATTGTTACCGTTTGTATCACAGCGTATCAATCGCTGAGGAAGACCCCAAGTTGAAATTCAGATATGTTAATGGACGTTTTGTTTCCGACACATGTTGTAAGCGGTATACCAATCACAACAGACAGCCAATCAGAGCAGAGTAGGCTCTCAGAAAGGAGGGGTTTAGAGAGACTGAATCTTCGAATGAAGCGTTTTCAGACTCTCTGAGAAAAGAAGTGATGTCCAATGTATATTATGAGAAAATTTGTGTGTTTTTTTTTTTTTAATCTATTGTAGAAGACCTCCAAAACAACATAGGAGTTAAAATAGCATAATAGGGGCACTTTAACAATAAAACCTTTACCTTAACACGTATTTGTTTAGTGTACACTATTTTAGTCGGTAGAGAAAAAAATATGACTTTATCTTGTCCTAAAGATGTTTTTACTGGAAAGCAAAACAAAATACCTGGTGTGTCTGTATAAGCACAAAGCAGGTGAACAGAGAATATGTGTGTGTGAAGGTAAGTCTGTCCTTGTCACCGTTACTGTCATGCCCTTTCCTGACAGGAGGCGGTCTACATCGCTCCAGCGACAGTGTCATATCCCTCCACGGTGTACGCTTTCTAACCAGACAGCGGAGAAGCTGGATTGCCTCGTGTTTCTTATTTAAACATCCCTTGTTTTCAACACTGTGATCATTTCCACACCCTCTGAAAGCAGTCTGGAAAGTTTAGCATTAATCACATTTAAAATAAATGCTAATGAACGGCCATCACCCTCCTTCTGGCCAAAAAAACGAAATCGAAATCCATCAAGACTGACAGAGAGAGAGAAAAGAGAGAACATATGCTTTCCTTCTCTCACTGTCTGTATTTCATATCCTCAGATCAGGCCTGTATATTTATGCAGCCGTATGTTCTCAAAGCCCCCCGTTCAGAGAGATTAACATATGTGTGAGTCTGTATGTGCACATGAATATGATTCACAGCATAATGAATCATAATGCCGTTTAAAAGAGGTGAGCGGATCAGAAGAACACACACACACACGCACACACACATGAAGTAGGTGTGGATAAGTGTTTTTTTTTTAAAGAGTAAAATGAGTCTTTCAGTCCAGCTGGTGTGTGACCAGAGGTCTCTGTGTCAATGCCTGTGTTATTCTGTGTGAAATTAGTATGTGTTACTCTTAAATGTGTGCATATGAATGAAGTCTGTGTGTGTATTAGTGTGTGGACTCCTTCCTCGAGGGAGACGACACCAGGTTAAACTCACTCTCTCAAACTTAACGGTCTGATTAGATCGAGTCACCAGGGGTCAGAGGTAGACAGAGGGGCCACATACTGAGGGGCCCCGTGGAGACCTGGGTCAGACAGCACTGCCCCACTGTCCACCTCACAGAGTCCAGAGCATCCATAAGGCCTATAAACACCCCAACATGGGTCTCAGATGTCTTTGGGGCCCCAGGAAACTGTTACTCAAGGGTTCACCTGACTCTGTGTGTATGCAGAGATTATGAGCTACTGCATACAATTCCTAAAAGGAATAAACTGGACCGATGAATACGAGAAACAGATTTGGAGTCCTGAGGGTCCTAAAAGACGAAGAACACATAAAACAATGTGCTATCAGCTTTCAACATCTATGCGCTTGAAATGAAAGGTTCCAGATAGAAAAAAGTAAGCAAACTCAAGTTTCACATCTAGCTCCACTCTGTTTTTTTTCCAAATCAAAATTAATTTTTGATTAATAACAGCTACTCAAGTCTCAAAGTTCATTGGCTGCTCCCATGTATGAACTACATCCAAATGGATATGAAAAATAGTTTGGAAAATGATAAGGAAAAGCAATTTGTAAATGCTTAAAAGACATTTAATTTTTTTTGTATTTAAAAGCACTAAAATCAATCATATTCTTTAGGAGTATTTTGTATGGTTTGAGATAAAATATCTAAAAATCCTTTGAAACCAGAGACATTTACTTGAAAAGCAATGCTGAAGAAGATGTTAAGACTTGTTCAGTATGAGCAGATATGTTCACTTGTTTAAAGTATAAACAAATTAAAACACAACTGGGAAAAACGTCAAGATACGCTTATAAACAAGTTTTATGCACTGCTGCTTATGTTAATTAATCCTGTTTTAAGGATTTTTAGGCTATTTTTACAGGAGAAAAAGGCAATTTTTAAGCATGATTTATTTATCAATTTATAAATGTATCAAATTAATAAAAAAATACATTTATTTAATTTATTTATTCTAAAACGTATACATTGATTTATTTTCACTTATTTAAAAGTGGCACACCTAGTCCTGCATTTTTTCATGTTGACTTTAATTTACACAAAAAATATATGTTGATCTGAAAAACCATGTAATGTAACAACACCTCAAAGACAATTTACAAGAGATAAAAATAACAATAACAATTTAATAATAATTCATCTTAAAAGATCAGCTAGCTTAAGAAGCAAAAAAATTATACAAAAAAGTAGTGAAGAACCAATTACTTGAGCGCATTACTCAAAACGTTATGCCATCAAACCATTATAGTAATGAAACGCCTGCTTGACCATTAAACACTCTTAGAAAAAGAGGTTCTTTATAGACCCCTAGACTTCTTGACTTTATGCCAAAAAGGTTCTATTAGGACAAATGCCTTGAATGATTGCATAAAACTTTCATATTTAACTGTTTTTTTTTTCCTAGTGATAAAAGGTTTACAAGATGCTTAATTCATAAAATGTAATTAAAATAAATTAAAATAAATTAAAACTAAATTATTAATTAAAACTAAATCCATAAAATGATCTCATGATGGAAACCCCTCCTAAAAGTTTCTATATATAGGCTTTCACACTGGGTAGTTATAGGAACTTAGGAACTAGCCATCAGGGCGATTCCCCGAGAATTTTTTTTCCTATAGGGCCATTTTCCTGGTTGCATTCGCGCCGCCGGTAGGAACTCTGAAGTGACGTAAGCCTGCCAAGTGCGAAGTCATTTATGTGAAGCATTCAACAACATAAACAACTGGAGGACACCGTGATCACAGCTGTGTTTTTGTTGTGTCGTGGGATTTGTCATTACGGAGATAAGTTATGCAATGGAAAAGGCAAAAAGGAGAGCTAAGAGACAATTTTCATGTTTCGCTTGGTCCCTTCAAAGTCGCGTCAAATTTCCTTTCGTGGTGTAAAGTTTAAGCAGTTGGTGCCGATAGCCTCGTGGGCAGCACGCTAACATGTAGCACCGTTGCGCTTCGGGCGAGTTCCTGGCTCATGGACCTTTTCCGAACCAGTCCTTTTCTCTCTCTCTCTCTTCCACCTCGCTTCCTGTCCACCCTATACTATCCTATCATAATAATGGCAAAAATCACCAAATATAAATCTTAAAAAAAAAAAAACTGTACGTGTTTACATGGCTTTTTAAAAATGGTGGGTGCTGTTTCGTATGACGTGTTCGACCAATCAGCGTACACTTACGTCACTAGTAGTTCCTATTGTGTTGGGTTAGACCCTACTCAGAAGTGGGAGCTAATTTAGATCCCGCCAAAAGGTGCTCCTACAACTACATTCATTCCCAAATTTGGTGTGAACATACCAAAAAGTGTGTACTTCCGCCATTAGTTCTAGGAACTATGAAAATGTTCCTCTGGTGCAAAAGCCCCTTACGTGAAGTGCCTGACAGAACCCTTTAAGGATCTTCTTTAAGGAGTGTATGCTGGACTACCTGACGTTATGTGGCATCCTTAAATTTGTGAACTGTAGTGCCTCACCATACAAAAAAACAGTTTCTTTAGGGTGCTGAATGTGTGGAAGTCTCTGAATTGTGGCCTAACAGGGCCGTGTGGTGTGCGGGGCGAATCAGGGCCAGTGTGGAGTGATGACAGGCTGCTATTCCACACCCTGAGGCCTAGCACTCCACTCCACACCGAAAACAGCCCGACGCCTTCACAAATCAACCATCCCAGCATCTGAAAGTCATTCCACTCTCTCACTCTTCCTTCTACACACTTTCATTTTGCATTTTTTCCCTCTGACTTACTCCCTTTATCTCTTCCATTTATTCTCTCTCCGGTGGGTCTAGTGCGGTCAGGCCAGGGTCCCAGCAGGACCCAAGGTTGAGGAACCCTGTGGTAAAATCAACAGCTAGAGACCCGAGAGAAAGACGGCGAGAGAGAGAGAGGTGTCAGCAGACGGATGAGACTGACTACTGCTTCAAACACCTCTGCTTCCAATCCTGTCAAGATGTGCGTCATGCCAGTTTCTGCCGCGAGTGTGTGTGTGTGCACTGTACCACAAGAATCTCATCTCCTTCGCAGTGCCGAAGGGCATCTTTTTAGCACACAGAAACTTTCATCTCAAACTCTTACAGGGTCACGGGGTCTTTATGACATTCTTCTCTCTCCCCCCCCAGCCAATTAGAAACAGCCTCTCAAACGATGTTCTCAAGAACACTTCCTGTCGAGGGGGGCAAGATTGACAGCTGAAGCTATGATTGACAGGCCTCTGGCGAGAGAGGCTTTGGAGCTGCGCATTGGTCCACAGGAAAGTTTTCTACCGGCAACCCTTTCATTTGCATGGATAAATAAAGAGAGCGAATTAATTTTGGAAGCCAAGTACGAGTGTCCCAGCGGGGTAGAGGCACGTTTTCGAGAACATGGCGACGTGTAGAGTCCCGCGAGAGGAATACCACGACAAATGCTCTATTCACACACACACACACACACACACAGTTGCATAGAAGAAAAACAACTCAAATCCGTAACATCTTCACTGTTACAAACAGAATGCGATCCATATGCACACTCATTCTGAAAAGATGCAGCAAATCCCTAATGATTATGATAATTAAATATGAAAGGGTTTAAAAATACCACATTTCTCTCCTTAGTATCGTGGAATTCTGAAGAGACCATTCATAAAAACAGTGAACATGGAAACGCTGGAAAAAAAGGAAAACAGAAACTCCCTATTCACTTTTTCCTGACTCTCCTTTCTCTCTATCAACCGTTCCCGCCCCTCTGTCTCCTGAGAGAAAGAGAGAGGGAGAAAAAATGGTTGATCATTATTCCTATCAAAGTCTTGGAAAAAGAAACTTCACACCAACTTGCTGACTAGGTTAACAGGTTGAGTGACAGAGAGAGACAGAAAGGGTGTGACGAACAAGAAAATGTGTTAGATGTTAAAATTCACTTGTCAAAAATCCTTTACAGGATTACTATCATAATTTAGATCCAATCCTACAAAATCCTAATGGGATCAAATAAGAATCCCTTCAGGATCAAATACAAATTTCTTGGATAAACAGACATTTTGGGAAAAATTTTTTTTTTAATGTTTTTGAAAGAAGTTTCTTGTTCACCAAGGCTGCACATGATCAAAAAACAGTAAAAACAGGAATACAACAAAATATTTGTAGAATTTAAAACTACTGTTTACTACTTTCATATATTTTAAAATGTAATTTATTCCTGCTGATTTGGTGCTAAAAAAACATTTCTTAAAATGCCCCAATTATGCTATTTTAAAAGTTTCTAATTATGTTTTGGAGTCTCCAATAAACAATAGTTTTACATGCAAAAAAACACTTTCATTTTCTTTTTTTTTTTTTTTTTTTTTTTTTTTTTTTTATTTTGCTTTTTTGAACACAAAATAATCCAGTCTTGATTTAAACAATTGACAGTAACAGAACTGATCTAATATAACACTTAGTAATGACAGTCACAGATATAACAGTATGACAATTGGGGAAAAAAATAAATAACTAAATAATAATAATAATAATAATAAAAAAAAAATAAAAAAATAAAAAAAAAAAAAAAAAATGACCCACCCGCCCCTCCCCAAAAATAAATTAAAATACACAAATAAAAACTGAATTAAATATATACATATTTAGGTTTTAGACATATGAGATATCCTAGACTTTACCTACACGTTTAAGGAGACAAAGCATGTTGACGTTTTACTTATCTCTTAATACCATTTTCTCACTCCATGCAAGAAAAGAACCCCATATTTTCATATACAGATCAAGGCGTCCTGAGACCCTAAATATCACACGTTCATAGCTAGCAATGTTGGACATAAGTTCCAGCCATTCATCAAACGAAGAGGGCGTGACAGATTTCCAATGTCTCAGAATGATTCTACATCCAGACACCATAGCTAGACGGCACCATTTCCTTTGTTGCCAGGAGAGGCCCGTATCTTCTGGTAAGATACCCAACATACAGAGACCAGGATTTTTGTGTAATGTTAGGCTGAAAATGTTATTAACATAATGTACAATCTTTTCCCATAGTTCTTTAACCTTATCACATTCATACAACATATGAACCATAGTACCAATATCGGTATTACATCGCCAGCACAGATCATCATTTCTTAGTTTAAGTCTAGCCATCCTGGTTGGAGTCCAGTAACATCTGTTAAAAATTTTATAGTTTATCAGTTCAGACTGAATTTCACGGACACAAGTATGCCATTTAGATACAACCTGCTTCCACATTTCATCCTTAATTGTTTCCCCCAGATCTCTTTCCCATGCAATTTTAAGACCACTTAAATTAGGTGCATTGACATCTCTAATTAAGGCATAGAAAGTTGAACAACCTCGTTTTTTATGACTAATTGTATCAAAGACACGTTGTATATCTGTTGGTGGGTCAGGGGCATTTTTAATGGTTGCAAGAAGACAATGTCTTATTTGCAGGTATTTCCAAAAGTCATTGTTCGGCAGGTTATACTTTTGTTTCAAATGATTAAATGAGACCATATGTTCTCCTTCATAAAGATTGTCCAAGAACCATATCCCTTTATTGGCCCACTGTGTCCAGAAGAAAGGTTTCCTATCTATTCGTAGTTTAGTATTATACCAGATCGAGGCTTTAGATGTTAGCCATGGGGTTTGTTTGAAGTTTTGGTGATATAATTTCCAGCTTTCTCTAACAAATCTCAGAACAGGATTCTGGTCAGGTATTGGTCGGGCAAGTTGTGTCAAGAAAGCCTCTGTTGGAAAAGGGGCCAACATTTCCTTTTCAATATGTATCCACGTGGGAGCTACATTAGGCGCCATATTAATTTTAGTCCACTGCGAAAGTGAAAATGACCAATGATACCAATCAACTCTGGGCAGAGAGAGCCCACCCAAATTTTTAGCAGAATATAATTTAGTACGATTAAAAGGGGTTTCTTCCCTTGCCAAATAAAGGATTCAACGTTTTTATTGTATTCCTTCAGAAGTGATAGTGGTAATGTAAGGGGGAGCATATATGACAAATAGTTAATTTTGGGAACAATTATCATTTTAACAAGATTAATTCGACCCAAAATAGAAATTGTAAGTTTGCTCCAATTCTGTAATAAATTTTGGATCTCTTGAATAACTGGTTGAAAATTAGCTTGCATAATTTTTTCTAATCCAGGTATAAGTTTGATTCCCAGGTAAACTAAACCAGATGAGACCCATTTAAATGGCCATTGTACTTCTAACATATTATTATGATTTTTAGACAGAGGCATTATTTCTGATTTACTCCAATTAATTTTATATCCTGATATTTGAGAAAAGTCATCAATTAAAGAGCACATTGTGGGTACTGTTATTTGTGGGTTACTAGAGATAAGTAAAATGTCATCAGCATACAGAAGTATTTTATGCTCCTGCTGACCAGCCACAACCCCCTTAATATTTGGGTTACTGCGTATAGCTATAGCCAATGGCTCTAAAACCAATGCAAAAATAAGGGGCGAGAGGGGGCACCCCTGTTTTGTGCCCCTATATAACTCGAATCGTGATGACGTTATGCCATTACACAGTACTGAGGCTTGGGGTCCAGTGTATAGTAATTTAATCCATTTAGTAAATACTGACCCAAAGCCAAATCTTCTAAGGGTCTCGAATAAGAAACCCCACTCAACTCTGTCAAAAGCCTTCTCCGCATCCAGGGAGAAGGCCATGACAAGGGTCCGGGACATCTCTAGATTTCCACATAAGATGTAAAAGTCTTCTCATGTTATCCGCTGAAGACCTAGTCCTAATAAATCCAACTTGGTCTGGATGTATAATGGTTGGTAATATATTTTCTAATCTCTTTGTGAGTACTTTGGCCAAGATTTTCCCATCCACGTTGCCAAGTGAAATGGGCCTGTAGTTTGCACAATATTGCGGGTCTTTCCCTTTCTTGTGAATAAGAGTGATTATACTGGTTCTCATACTCTCCGGAAGTTTACCAGTTATCAAAGCATTCTGAAAGACTAAGAGTAATTTAGGTGCTAGAAATTCAGAAAAATTTTTATAAAAGTCAGAAGGAAGCCATCTTCCCCTGGGGAACGTCCCGATTTGAGATCGCGTATGGCGTTCTTAATTTCCTCTAATGTCACTTTATAGAGAGTCCCTATCAAATGTAGATAGACAAGGAGTCTGTAGGGAAGAAAAATTGGTCATATTTTCCAGTGGGAACTTCCCTTGTGATGTATATAGCTCTTGATAAAAATTTGTAAAAACCTTATTAATTTCCTTTCCATCAGTAATCAGTTTATCTTTGTCGTCAAAAATAGAAGGGATAAAGTTCTGTCTGCTGTGCTGTTTGGGTCTGTGTGCCAAGTATTTTCCTGCTCTCTCACCTTTTTTCGTAATAATTTTGTTTCGTACAAAAAAGGGCAAATTCAGCTTTTTTCTGTATAATATCATTTAGCTCCAATTTCAAACTGTTCAATTTATTAAAGGTTACAGGATCCGGATTACTATAATGTTGTTTTTTCAGAGACCTAATTGTTTCTTCCAATTTAATTAATTTTTCACTTTCCAAACGCTTACGTGGCCAGAACAGTGCTGAATAAGTCTGCCCCTCAAGAAAGCCTTAAAGGCATCCCAAGTTATACCAGGGTCAGAAACAGAGCCCTCATTATATAACCAGTATTCATCCATTGCTGTTTGTATAAAGGAACATGAGATCTCATTTTGCAATAATGAATTGTTAAAGCGCCACCTTGTGTTTTTCCTACTGTTCGCAGTCATAATGACTACATCTATTGGAGCGTGATCTGAGAGAACAATATTCCCAATTGAAGCAGACTGAACCTGACTCACCAGTTGTTTAGAGATTAAAATATAATCAATCCTTGAGTATGACTGATGAGGATGGGAGAAGAATGTGAAATCTTTCTCTAGGGGATGCAGTGTACGCCATATATCTATCAGGCCACATTCAACCATCATAGTGTCTATTGATGAGTGCAATATTGGTGTGGTCTGTTTGTTACTAGACTTATCAAGGTCTATATTTCGAACTTGATTAAAATCACCACCTAGTATTATGTTATAATTTCCAATATTTCTAATAATATTGCAGATTTCATTAAAGAAATCTGGAGACATTACATTAGGGGCGTAGATATTCATTATAGTATACTTCTGTCCTTCTATGCTAGAATCCAAAGCTATCCATCTGCCATCCTGGTCATTATATGTTTTGTGGACTTTAAAGTCTAAGCCTTTCTTGATCAAAATAGCCACACCTCTACTCCTCGTATTAAATGTGCTTGAGTATACTTGACCAATCCATCCCCGTTTAAATTTCTCAGATTCCTCAGAACTGAGGTGGGTTTCTTGCAGCATAGCTATATCAGATTTGTTTTGTTTGAGATATGTGAGAATTTTCTTACGTTTAATTACGTGGTTACAACCCGATATATTCCATGAGATGATTTTTAAGAATACCATATCTCTTAATTGGAGAGTACATAGAGATTAAACATTGTTTCCTCCCTCAGCATAATTAGGTTTGCTGTATGCAACTGTAAAGTCTAAGCCAATGCTCCCAAAATGTACCAAATGTGTAAGGCAAAATCTCACAACAAAAATGTCAAACCAACAACTAACAAAGGAAAAACTACAAAACCTAATGCCCTTCCCCCTCGAATCCTTCCCAATATAAGAAGGCTGCATCCCTTTAACACACTCCTTCCAGTATATTGATATACTCCTCAAGTTAACTCTGTTAACACTTCATTCTCCTGTGGATGTCTCCCGATTCTGATACTTCACTTGCATATCAATGAAGTTAGAAAGCATAACTAAGAAATGGTCTAAAAAAAATAAAAAAAAATAAAATTGTACAGTTCAGAAAATACTGTAATAACTTAACCATATAGCCTATAGCTATAGACAAGAGGAAAATAAATTCCTTGAAATACAAAAATTTGGCATATGAGTACTTCAGATATATTCTGTCCAAGTTGCCTGTAAACTGCAGGCAGGCCAAACTAAAACTGAAACGGCCTTAAAGACTCCCAGAATTCAGATATAATTGACATTAACATTCCTTCGATTAGTAGCAATAGAAGCAATCCATATATGATCTTCATATAAAGGTTACACACATGAAAAGTTCTTGCCATTTAAATATTGCTGCTTGTATCACTTTTCTTTCTAGTAAGCACCTGTTTCTCATAAAAGTCATTTGCGTCGTCCGGAGTCTCGAAGATGAAGCTCTCTTCCTTAAACGTGACTTTAAGCCGTGTGGGGTACAGCAGACGAAACCGAATGCCCTCCTTGTACAACGCTTGTTTTACCGGGTTAAACGCGGCACGCTTCTTAGCAAGGGCATTGCTAAGATCCGGATATATCATAACGACATCCCCTTGAACTTAACCTCATGTTGCCTGGCCCATCGCAAGGTGAGCTCCCGGTCACGATAACGATGAAAACACAACACAAATGTGCGCGCGGGTTTACCTGCCGCAGGTTTAGGACCGAGAGAGCGGTGTGCCCTCTCTAAGGGTGGTGGACTTGTGAATACCTCAGGCATAACTTCAGCCAACATCTCCGAAACAAATACAGTGGGATCCTTGTCTTTTTCGCTCCCCTCCGGGACGTTCAAGATACGCAGGTTAGAACGGCGAGACCGGTTCTCCAGATCGTCCAAACGCTCCATTAACAAGCTGTTTTGAGCTTTAAGGGAGTTGATGGTAGATTCCGCCGCCACAAGACGTTCGAAGTTTTCACCAACAATAACTTCTGTTGATGTCAGTCGACTCTGGAATGAATTTACCGTGTCGCGCAAGGCATCCACCGACGTTTGCAGAGGTTTTACTGAATTCAGTATCAGGGCAGCCATGTCCTCCTTCAGTACTTCTCGTTGCTTGGCCAGTTCAGAAACAAGTTGTGTCATTGACAAGGAGTCGTCGACCAATCCCTCCTCAACTTGATTTTCTTCTTGAGACGATGCCGCCATCATGCTCGCTAATTTACTAGCTGCGCTAGCCTTTTTAGACTGCGATGCAACGTTTTTCTGTTTAGCGTTACTCATTGTGCACAGGTTAATTTGGAACCTCTTCTTTATTTGTTTAGTCGTACTTTCAATGTTTTATAACATAAAATCCACTGCAACAGGTGTATATAATGTGAAATGATCGGGAGACTATCCACTCTGCTGCCTATCCCTTACATCTTCACACCGGAAGTCTTCATTTTCTTATAATATACATTGCACATCACCTCATTTCTCAGAGTCTGAAAACGGTTAGTTTGAAGATTTGTCTCTCTAAACCCCGCCTTTCCGCAAGCCTACACTGTTCTGATTGAATTGGTCTACTGCTTACAGAGCGTGTCTGAAACTAAACGCCCATTACTATATCTAAACTTCAGCTACAGAGGCTTCCTCAGCACTTGTGATACAAGAAGTAACGATGGCGTCAGTTTTTCAGTATCAGCTCCAGCGTGAGTCCTCATTTTGAAGAGCATGCAAAGTGGATTCGCAGTGCTGAAAACAGCATCTTCTCAACAAGTTGACAGCACGACCCAAACTCTTCCAAGGCAAAGTAAGAGTATGACTGAGATAAAAAAAATAAAATATTTGGAAGGTGAAAAAAAAGGAAGAGATTTACTGAAAATATTAAAGAATAAACAGAAGAATATATATCTGCTCCAGTGGTAAAATCAGACAACAAAGCAGGAGATCAGGGGCAGAGCAAAGCGAAGGATGGAGAGACAGAGAGAAAAGATGGACGCAGAGATGTCCTGCTGGGTTAAGCCAGGTGTCTTCAGCAGAATGTCACAAGAGGAGAGAGGGGAAGAGAAAGAGAGGAGAATAATTAGTCAGACCTCCAGCCGAGGAGACTGACAGGTAAAGAAAGAGAGGCAGAGAATGGTGAGGTAAGAGACTAAAAGCGAGACAACTATGGATGGACAGACAGTCTGAAAGTGAGAGTGCTGGAAAGAAGAAAGGATAAAAGAAGAGAAATGAGGAGGTGGGGGGGGGGGGGGGGGTGTTGGGGAAAAAGAAAGAGCTTGAAAAATGCCCTTTGTCATCATTTTACAAAAGAATGGATGACAAAAGGAGACAGAGGGAGAGAAATCACAAAAATGCATGACCCCGGCCCCTTTTGGACAACAATGAGCATTTGTCTATCCATCAGTTCAGCTCAGTGGTGTTTTTGGTGACCTAAACACACCGCAGAGATTCATTGTGACATTATGGCACTTCCTGTCAGCATCTGTCTTTAGAAAGCCAGTCTGAACTCAGTTTGTAAGTACACTGATTAGTAAAAATGCAGTGCTTAATGTGTTATTTCTACACTTTACAAAGTTAAAAAGTGTAGTGTTACCTTAAGAAGTACAGGAACTAAATCATAGTAGAAACCCTTTTTAAAGAGGGAGATGTTAAATTACTTCCTGCATTCCCAGTTTTATAGAGACGGCTACATCATTCAAAGGTTTAAAAGGGGTAGTTTATCTAAAAATTAAAATTCTGTCAGTTTGCTCCCCCTTATGTGGTTCCAAACCTTTATGACTTTTTTTTTCTTTTCCATACTATATGGAAGTCAATGGGATCCATCAACTCTTTGGTTATCGACATTTTTCAAAATATCTTCTTTTGTGTTCAGCAGAAGAAATAAATTCATAAAGGTTTGGAACAACTTGAGGGGGAGTAAATGATGACAGATTTTTGGGTGAACTATCCTTTTAAGGCAGTTCTGAAGGCAAAAGGGGGTACTAGCTAGGTGTACCTTATAAAGTGGCTGGTGAGTGTATATATGAATCTATTTTGACTTTTATATGATAAAGTATATATGATGATTCCTTTGTTTTAAGGTCATCTGATAAAACATTTTGTTTCATCTGATCCTTACGAAATGCTTTCATTGGTATAACCCAATGAAGTTAGGTTTGTTTAGTTATATTAACTATTTTATTTGACTGAATAAACCCAGCTAATTAAAATTTTAACATGAATCACAGACAAAAACATTTTTAAAGTGATGGAAGTAATGTGAAAATTACAGCTTCTTCTGCTTCTAAAGAACATGGCTGTAAAGAATCCTCAAGGTCACAGATGACCAGAATCAGAATCAGCTGTAATTTTGTTTTGAAAATTTGATTTCCTCTGAAGCACAAATGTGCAGTTATATTCAGGACTGAAGACTAGAATAATATTTTTTTTCTCTCCAGCCTTCAAATAAACAGCAGTCATTCACTATAGAAAACGTAACTCCATGAAGCTCCTCCATCTTCACCTACAGGTCCCTGCGGGTTTCATTTAACAGTTTGCCATTTGATCCTCAGATACAGCATGTGTGTGCGTTTGGTTCGGAGCCAAAGGTCGTGTCTTGTTTTTGCAGAGGTTGTGGTCTGATGCCTCTAGATTGGTATTAAAGGGGCCATGGCACCACAGCTGGCACATGTGCACACAAAACTTCTTTTTTTTATCATTTTAATATGTTCTGTGAGGTTCACTTATAACGTTAATAAAGTTTGCTAAAACATTGTTAATAAACTCTCCATTACACTGTGCCTCATTTACAAAACAAAATGCTCCGAACAAACATTTAATCCTCCCACGTGATCAGGGACACCATTAAAATAAACCATCCACTTGTTTCTATCTCTGGGATGGGATCCTTCTCTACAGAGTCTCTACAGAGATGCAAACGAGCTGTTTAACCTGAACAATTCAAAGCGAATGTTCTTTCACTCTTCCATTTGTCCTGTTATCGACAGACTCGAGTGCGTGGAGTATGTCAGAAACTCAATACGCATCTGAATACTGTATCCAGTGTAGACAGCATCAGTGATTAGAATGGGTTCTATTTGCTTTTGATGCGACGCGACGGTACGCAGCAAAATCCCCAGAGTTAAATCAACTCTGCTCAGAGAACATATAGTCCTTCTCTACAAAGAGTTAAAATAACACTGAAGCAGAGTTAAAGTTAATGAGATAATATGCTGTTTGTGGAGTTGTTTAATCAGATCCTTTAATCAGATCCATAAATAATTTCTCTTCAGTGATTCTGCTTGTCAACAGCAGGTGTTCATCACTAATGCTCAATCATAAATCACTTAATTAATCACTTAATTATCTCATTTACATGAACTCTGCCTCAGTGTTACTGTAACACCATATAGAGAGGGACCATATGTAATCTGAGCAGAGTTGATTTAACTCTGAACTCTGAATGCCAGTGGGCGGGGCTTATGGTTTAATGATGTATGACTACTCGTCCATGTCTTGCTCTGGAGGCAGTCATATGCAAATGTATTTTCCGGTGTGACATTACAGATCCTGCAATATCAAAACTAAGCATTTTTGGAGCTTTATTATATAAATAATTTGTTTCCAATGAGGAGGACATTTTAAGCTAAGAAACACGTTTTTTTATTGATACAAAGACCTCTTATTTGTCAAAAGATCAAGACAAATATCATGCCCCCTTTAAAGGACTATTATACAGGAAAAGCTCAAACAGATTTGTGGCATAATGTCCATTACTATAAAAATAGTCGAAATAATTGCCACAAATCAGTAGACCTTGAGTTGTATCAAACCCAGAAGATTTCTTTAAACTCCAAACAACATTAAACTTCTCTGTGAAGGTCATGCAGGGACAAATGCAGACGCTAACACACACACAAACAGTAAACAGTCAGAACTAAGCAATCTTTCACATTCATATCACTCCTTCTTTCTCTCTCCTCCACGCCTGCATCTATAGCAGCTCATCGCAGTGTAATTAATCAAGAGTTCTTATTAATTATCTATGCGCGAGGACGTTCATTACTGCATCAATTCAGGCATAGCTAACGCTGCTTGTGGGAGCTCTGCCCGCCCCCTTCCTCCGCACTACCTCCCAACTTACATCTTTCACTGGTCTCGAAAGTCAAGTAATGTTTTCTCTCTCCTGCCCTCTCTATTTATGAGTCTTCACTGATGCAGGGACTTTTTTTTTCCTAAGGAAGGACTTTGAATAGGAATCTCAGAGCTACTCTATGCTTCATTTCAGTATCAACTTTGCCTCAAATGTTTCTCCTAAAATTCCTTGAGAGAAATAAAAATAGAAACACATTAGACAATGGTTGACAAAGTAAAGAGTACAGAGCTATAAAATTAATGTGGATAGTAGCCAGGAGCGTAATCCTATGTCGGAAGAGGCACAATATAAAATGACTCAGCTGTTCATTAATATTAATCATGAGATGTGACATTCACCAGCAGAAAGTGTAGACCGATTCATGAACAAATGACTCTATGAGCTGATTCTTTTTAGGGAATCTAAAACATACAGTGTGACCTAGAGCTTTGTGACTAATTGAAATCGTAATATGGTTTAATGTGATAATCCAATCGCAAAGGCTGTGATTTAATTAAATTAATATATGCGGTGTATGTTTCAGAGTGTATAAGTCCATACACACACTCCACATAATTTTTTTTTATTTTATAATGAAATAATAATATTTCTTATTTTATTTAAAATATTTTTGTTTAATATACAGTGGGTACGGAAAGTTCATTTTTTTTCCTCATTAATGTACACACAGCACCCCATATTGACAGAAAAACACAGAATTGTTGACATTTTTGCAGATTTATTACAAAAGAAAAACTGAAATATCACATGGTCCTAAATATTCAGACCCTTTGATCAGTATTTAGTAGAAGCACCCTTTTGATCTAATACAGCCATGAGTCTTTTTGGGAAAGATGCAACAAGTTTTTCACACCTGGATTTGGGGATCCTCTGCCATTCCTCCTTGCAGATCCTCTTCAGTTCTGTCAGGTTGGATGGTAAATGTTGGTGGACAGACATTTTTAGGTCTCTCCAGAGATGCTCAATTGGGTTTAAGTCAGGGCTCTGGCTGGGCCATTCAACAACAGTCACAGAGTTGTTGTGAAGCCACTCCTTCATTATTTTAGCTGTATGCCTAGGGTCATTGTCTCGTTGGAAGGTAAACCTTCGGCCCAGTCTGAGGTCCTGAGCATTCTGGAGAAGGTTTTCGTGCAGGATATCCCTGTACTTGGCCGCATTCATCTTTCCCTCGATTGCAACCAGTCATCCTGTCCCTGCAGCTGAAAAACACTCCCACAGCATGATGCTGCCACCACCATGCTTCACTGTTGGGACTGTAATGGACAGGTGATGAGCAGTGCCTGGTTTTCTCCACACATACCGTTTAGAATTAAGGCCAAAAAGTTCTATCTTGGTCTCATCAGACCAGAGAATCTTATTTCTCACCATCTTGGCAAACTCCATGCAGGCTTTCATGTGTCTTGCACTGAGGAGAAGCTTCCGTTGGGCCACTCTGCCATAAAGCCCCAACTGTTGGAGGGCTGCAGTGATGGTTGACTTTCTACAACTTTCTTCCATCTCCCAACTGCATCTCTGGAGCTCAGCCACAGTGATCTTTGGGTTCTTCTTTACCTCTCTCACCAAGGCTCTTCTCCCCTTATAGCTCAGTTTGGCCGGACGGCCAGCTCTAGGAAGGGTTCTGGTCGTCCCAAACGTCTTCCATTTAAGGATTATGGAGGCCACTGTGCTCTTAGGAACCTTAAGTGCAGCAGAAATTTTTTTGTAACCTTGGCCAGATCTGTGCCTTGCCACAATTCTGTCTCTGAGCTCTTCAGGCAGTTCCTTTGACCTCATGATTCTCATTTGCTCTGACATGCACTGTGAGCTGTAAGGTCTTATTTAGACAGGTGTGTGGCTTTCCTAATCAAGTCCAATCAGTATAATCAAACACAGCTGGACTCAAATGAAGGTGTAGAACCATCTCAAGGATGATCAGAAGAAATGGACAGCACCTGAGTTAAATATATGAGTGTCACAGCAAAGGTCTGAATACTTAGGACCATGTGATTTCAGTTTTTCTTTTTCAATAAATCTGCAAAAATGTCAACAATTCTGTGTTTTTCTGTCAATGAGGTGCTGTGTGTACATTAATGAGGAAAAAAAAGAACTTGAATGATTTTAGCAAATGGCTGCAATATAACAAAGAATGAAACATTTAAGGGGGTCTGAATACTTGCCATACCCACTGTAAATAATAATAAAAAGCATAATCATTAAAAGCATATAATACAATAACAATTTGCATTAAAATCACAATTTTTATCAGAAAAATATCAATTAGATTTTTTCCCCCCCAAATCATGCAGCACTAGTATGACCAGTATTGCACAATCTCTGAAATAAATGACATTTATGACCTGATCCATTTTATTGAACTTATTTGTCTAAAACACTACTCTTTTTTATAAGATTGTATTATATGCAAGAAAAATGGACAATATAAAGAGATATATACCAAAGTCCCTTTAAGGAAAGTCATTTCACTCAATGGCCATCTATGAAACACCTCTCGGGCAGCCATTTCAGTCATACGAGTACAGCTCCCATCTTTTTGAATTGGATAAACATCAAATTCTTCAAAGCTGTTCACCAAGCTTATGATTAAATTTCATATTTGAAATCACCAATGAAATCTGGCAACTGTATCATAAATTTTGTTTCTAAACACTCCAAAAAAACCTGTATTTTTCAGGCTGGGCCAGCCAATATGCATGTGTAGTCATAGGGGCCATCACACAGAACGGGTTTTTCTGTTCCACTGCATTACTTTTCCACTGTTTTTCTATGTAAATCTCTAGACCATGCACTTTTTGTCATTCCACTGACCTGCTTCTCACGCTTTTAACAGCAAAACTGTGTTCTGTGTGAACAAGTCCATAAGCGCGCATCTCAGAACACTGACGGTTTCACAAGTTCACACTTACAAATAATCAAATTAAGAGTAAAAGTATGTGTATTTGGCGTGCTGTCCGAGAGGAGGGCTCCGAGCTTGGAATTTGGCCCGAACCCAGAGCACTCCCCTAGTATCTGGTTAGGATAGTAACCAGGTGGGTGTGAAGAGATGGGATGATGGAGGGATGCAGTAAACTGTTGAGGAACGTAGGCAAGTCAGCTATGCATATAGGCCTCTTCTGGTACTGATTGGATAGGCAATTCTAGCAACCGGAGCTTCTAATGGCAGCTGTAGTGATGCAACAACTTTACCAATTAGAGATTGGCTCTTTTATTTATAAGGCGAGACTTATTCCGCCATATTGCGCCATATTTTTATATCCAAAGTCTTTGATATATACAGTACCCAAATTAATTAAAATTGTATCAAATGTTTGTAAATGGGAACTGAATCAAATTTGGAAATCTGCATTTTTTAAAAACCTAACTTTTGATTGAGGTGTTGAGCAGTTTTGTGAGATTTCTTCTGGAGACATGTGAGATTGTGTCTTTTCAAAAAATCAGAGAAGCAGGAAACTTGAGCAAACGTCTTCGTTTGCTCTACACTGACTCACATTGCTGTCTAGAAGAAACATTTGAGATCTGAGAACATTTGAGAATTCTTTTTGTAAATGTCATTTGCCGTCCCTTTGTGTGTGAGGACCAGAATCCCCACAGCAACAAGCATCCCTTCCAGAAACGAGCACGCTGTAAAATATCACCCTCCCATAACATGTGCACCACGCAATTACTTCCCCTGTCTAGCAGGGCTCTAATCTCTGTCACTGGTCCACCTATTATTGCATTTCCAAGTCTCTTTCCATCCATTTTTGTTCCTTCAGCCTCACCTTTTCTCTTGCCACATCCCTCTATTCTGAAACCAAGAGCACTTTCCTCTCTTTCCCCCCATTTTTTATCTCTCATCAGGGCAAAAGCTTTTCAGTGTACACCTCTATCTACAAGAGTGGAACAAAAACAGAAAGAGAGAGAGAGAGAGAGAGAGAGAGAGAGAGAGAGAGAGAGAGAGAGAGAGGAAGATGGAAAGAGCAGAGGGTAAGAAAACGAGAGAAGGAGAAAGTCTGAGAGTAAGAGAGGCTCTGACGTTAACAAGATAGCTCGTTAAAGCAAGGGGACAGGGAACGAGAGAAAGAGAGAGTGAGCGTGTGAGAGGGAGGTGGAGAGAGAGAGAAGTGGATGTAATTGGTGGCTTTTTGAAAAGGAAAGACAGAAAAGACAGAATTAGGTTTTCCATCTCCGGCTCTGAGAGTGTGTGCGCGCGTGTGTGTGTGTGTGTTTGCAGTAAGAATGACAGGCATGATGTCTGTGAGAGTTTAAGACATCAACAGGTCACACACAAAGACACAGCTATCAGTCAGAAATACTCAAGCTCTCGTCACATTCACATTTATACATTACACTATTATTGGAGTGAAACATATTTAAAACATCTCAAATTTACCATAGTATTATTTAAAAAAAAAAAAAAGAGAGAGATTAAGAGAGAGCAAACCTGGGTTTCTAGCGGAGATCGCAATTTACGCGACCGATTGGGAGAATTAAAGTAACGAACACACTGTGTTTAAAGGGGACCTATTATGCAAAATTCATTTCTGTTTGAACACAGATGTGTGTTTACAGGGTGTTTAAACAACTAGCTTATAATGGTAAAAATCCACCCACTCCTTTTTTTAATAATCTACATAAATCATAAGCAGTCTCTCCAAACATGCGGTTCCAGGTTTCCCCCTCCTCTGACGTAAGATTAGGGGGAAGCCCCGCCCATGACTGGTGACGATCTGCCCTATTAGCATAGATACCGCCCTGAGTGAGCCGCAGCAGTCCGCCATTTTTGTTAACATGGCTGTAGCAGCTGGAGATATACAATGTCTGTGCCAAAAAACGTTACGAATGTTCTGTTATTGGATGAAAAAACTAACATAAGAGTCTCCATAGACTGCATCTGAGACACTGAGGACACGGTGTTTGAATTCCAATTATGAAGGAAATGTGCCGAAGAAAGTCAGTAAAGTGTTATATATTTGAGCAAATAATTTTACGCCGGACTGCTTCACAAACGAGGGTCAGTTCAACGCTGTATCTGCACAAAAGATCAACATGACAGCACATGCAAGTCGATGAGTTAATCAACTCCACAGCAGCTACATAAATTTATCAACTAATCATTCAGAAACATCCAGATGCATTCTAAAAGTTGTAACTTCTTCCTGAGTCTCTTTATCAGTGTCCGACTCCTGTTTGAACAACGTAAGGCTGAACACCGTTACTGACAATCCTCATTTTGGCTGCGTGAGATTCTCCAGCTTTGTTGTTGTTGAGCAACTTAGCTGTTAAAGCTCCGCCCTCTTTTGGAAAGGGGGTCGGGAGCAGCAGCTCATTTGCATTTAAAGGGACACAAAAACAGTGTGTTTTTGCTCACACCCAAATGGGGGCAAATTTGACAAGCGATAATAAATGATCTGTGGGGTATTTTGAGCTGAAACGTCACAGACACATTCTGGGGACACAAGAGACTTATAATACATCTTGAAAAGTCATGATAATACATCGTGAAAAGGGGCATAATTTAAATGCAAACACAGTTTTTGTGTCTTCCATTTTTTTTTCAGTGGGCATGTAAATGTGCTTCCTGCATCACTTTTGGAAGCGGTGATCCCTTGAAGAAAAAGAAAATATACAACACGACTGGTGTAGAGCGTTTCTTGAATAAATGACTCTTATGAACCAGCTCTTTTTGGTGAAAAACCATGCCACACAAACAATGCCCAAATTCTCTGCTGGAAAACAATAGTTTGTAATTCCAATGATATAATTTCTCTTTTTCATTTTCATTATAGTTATTGTGTGGATGTGTTTATTCTTTATTCTTATAGAAATTGAATTATTAATCAACACCGTTTTTTTCTATACAGTATTTGGTTGTATGAAAATCAAATCAGAACGGAGTCTATGATTGTAAATTTTAGGAGGATTGTGTGTGGCAGGCTCATTTTATGTGTGTGTGTGTGTGTGTGTGCGTGTAATTCTTCCTAATCCCATCTCTGATGGTCTCCTCTTATCCTCTTCTCTCAGTGCCAGACACAGCAACATTCTGCCAATGACAAGAGCCAAGCACACATGCACCAACACTCACACAATATCCTGAAATATCCCTGCATCGTGTCTATGCCACAAGCCAGCGGTGTGACAAAAGTAGAGTACTTCCTTTATAATCAACAAAGCCAAACTGCATATGCATGAAGATTATAACAAGATCGATCCAGTTTTGTCGCTTTTCGTCACTCATTTGTAGACAAGACGTCATGTATTTTCTAAAATGCTCCTTCTTGGTCTTATTGTGAAAGATTCAGCAGTTGACCTGAAAGAGAAAACTGACCATAAACTAAGACGATTACACTAATAACAAAAACAATGCGTGAAATCAAGCTTGGATAGAGTATGTTTCGGGGCTAAATGTGAACTAGTTCATTTTTAATTTATGTTCTGTTAGCGGATACAACAGTCTTGGACACCTACTGACGTTGAAACTGTTTCATTGCTCATGCAAATGCAGAAATAATGTTTTGGCAGGCATATTTGTCACAAATGATTAATTTATTCCACAAAACGAAAGTGTTGAATAAAATGTGGGCAACCAAGATCAACTGAATAGTATTCAGCTGGTCATGTGACATTTGTGGGGCCCACTATAAAGGATAAAACTGTGTTTTCTAGGGCGCTGATATAACTAGACTTCTTATATGTCGCATATTACTTTACAAAATATGTTTAAAATACATAAACAAAAAAGTTACTTCAAGAGACCAAGAATTCAAGACATGACAATGACACTCCCAGAGTCACACACAAAGTTTTCACCGCCACCAAAAAAAAGCCGCACCACAATCCAGCCTTGAGAAAGAGAATAAGAGAGAGAAAGAGTGATGATTTGACACAAAGACGCAGCCGGCAGCTCGCCATGACATGGCACTATGAAACGGTTAATGACGCAGCTTACGGCAGGATGGATTATCTCTCTCCTCCTCTCTCCCCCGTTCTTTTATTGGCTTTTGTCTGATTGTGCTACACTATGGAACAGCAGTGAGCGGAGCTTAAAGGAAGCTGCCATTCTCCTGAGGAGGCATAATTAATAACGCAAGCATATCCATCTGCTCTAGCCTCCTATATGTTCCCTTTTCTCCTTCTTTCTTTCTCTCCATCACTCCTTCTTTTGCTTATACATTCCACTGTGAGTGTATTGTGTGGGGGGCATCTCACTCTTTTGTCTGTGAGTGTGTGCATGAATGCATATGGAATGTGTGCATTAAACAGAGAGGGAGAAAGCCATGTGACTAGCTCAGAATTTTATCACTGATAGAGTGAGGTGTGTGTGTGTATATTATGTGTGTGTATATATTATAATTATAATTATATATATATATTTATACACACACATATAAACAATCACTTCAACTACCCCGAAAAAGGATGTGCCAGAAAGATTCAGTTGGATACATATGCATCTGGATCAATTTAATGTCAGGTTAATGAGTAAGGTAGAGTAAGGCACTTGTGCTGCAGTGTGTTTTCTGACACTGTTGAACTTACAGCTTTTCTTATTTAGACGAGAGAGGGAGAGCGAGTGAGTGAGCGAGCCTAACTCTCACTCGTGACTGTGGGTTTAATCAGAGCATCAATCTCTAGTAGAGGGGAAGAGAATAAAAAACAAATCTAATTACACCAGATCATTCAGAAGATGAATTAAAGACAGAGATAACGTTAGAGACAACCACGTTAAATCACCCTGCGCTTCCTCTCTCTCCCTCACAGACACACACCTGTTTCTGTAATAACAGGAAAATGGTTTCTCTCTCTCTCTGAGCTTTAATCATGAGGGATTATAGCTTGCGATTATTCCTGGTATTTTAGCTGATTATCATGTTAACCTCTAGGAAAGAAACCCAGACTTTCACATTAGAGATATTAGTACTACAGAAAGGTGAAGGACAGGAGGAAAAGTTTAACCTTTCAATCTTTTCCACAGCATTATGACATGAACCCGGCGTTCTTAGATGTTGCTCTTTCGTTGCCCAAGACAGTGGTTCTCAAACTTTCTGATCCCACAAACACCCAAATATGACGATGCTCTTTTTGAGAACACCAGATGGCTCAAATGAGTTCACAATTATGTCTCATTCAATGATGTTTCTCTTAAAATTGCTATGTTACTTTGTTGTTTGTAGACATTCAATAATAGTAAGCAGCACTAAAATGAATGGTTATATGGACTCCATTTCCCACAATTCCCCATCTAGGAACTAATTATGCACTCACACCTGTTTCCTATCAGTGATCCTTTATAAGCTGCACTCACACACACACACACAGGGCTGAGTATTGATTTTGCCTTGTATTCTACCTTGTCTCCGTGTTCCTTGTCCTTACCTAGCCTTGCCTTGCCTGTGTTTGACTCTGGACCCTTTTCCTTGTTTGATAAACGGTTGCTGCCTGTCTTGACCTTTGCCTGTGTTTGGATTACTCTTTTGCCTAGCCTTCCTGTATCTGTTTGCTGGTGTTTGAACCTCTGCCTGTGCGACTACGGGCATTCTGTTTATTAAAGCCTGCACAGGTATCTCCAACTCTGTTGTCCCGCTCCCATCCGTTACACAGAGTTAAACTGTGTCAGAAAAAATAATCTTAATTATGTCAGATAACACTTAAGAAAAACATGGTCAGGTCAAAGTGTCTGAATAATGTTTGGTTCCAAATTTCTATCTGGAATTTTTATCTTTAATTTTAGACTTTTTGTATGTGTCGTCACAGTTTACTTTATTTTGCTATCCTCACTTACATAAATGAACTATAGTGTCCTGTACCCACTAGTATCAAAAATATAAAAAATGTCTGAATAATTTTTGGTTTGACTGTAGCTAAGATAATCTGGTTTTGTATGCTTTTTTCTCAAAATGATTAAAAAAGTATTTAAATTAATTAATTATTATTAATATATTAAAATAATCTAACTGTAAATTAAATTGCTAAAAAACATGAAATCAAGATGTTAACTGAAAATTATAATATAATAAAACTTTTATTTAATACAATAACGGTCTTCAATTAAAGAAACAGTTCTTAAAACTTAATTATGGTTAATTAATATCAATACTCCCAATTTGTGGATTTAAATGAATAAACTATTAATAATATATTAAAATAATTGAAGATGCAAACTTAAATTTATTTCTTAAATTAGATTATAATAAAAAAATAATACAATTATAAAATATTTATTATTATTTCCACCTAAATAACAATTGTTTTAATTGAAAAACTGCAGTTCTTGAAACTTCTAAAGTCACAAAATTAATTGTGGTTAACTGATTTAATATAAATACTACAGGTCTGTATGGAAATAAATAAATAAATGAATTATTCTAACTTTACTAAATAACTGAACTCTAATCTAAATTAAGATGCTAAAAAAACACAAAATCAAGAAATTTATAATAATATAATATCGTTAAAATCATTAACATTTCAGTTCTCTGAACTTCTGAAGCCAAAAAATAAATAAATTATTTAAGTTAATTTAATATCAACACTTAGTTACTGTTAAGAAAAAAATAACAGCTTTGTTATAATTACAGGAGAAATACTTTTTCGAATGTTGCGTTGGACAACAGGGATCCTTTGAGTCAAAAAAGTTTGAGAACCACTAGTCTAGGAGATACAATTGAGTTATATAAGAGATCAGATTCGTGATTTCTCTTTCCTATGGATGGTGTTGGTCTGGACGAGTTCAGGTTGATGCTTGGCATCCCTTTTTGCAGTCCGCGTGTGTGTCTGTCACTGCGGTTCCTGGCACAGCTGAGCGGCAGCATCCTTGCCAGACACCCCTCCATCTCACCCGCAGAAACGGGGGATGAGGGACGAATGGGATGGAGAGATAGAGCGGACAGGCGCGAAGAATCGTTAGAGAAAGCGGCTTGAGAGGAAAAGCAGGTACGGCGCGAAGATTACAGCCAAGAGGTGAGAAAACCAAGGAGAAAGAGAGAGAGAGAGTTAAAGAACGAGAGGATGTGTGGAAGCAGGAAGGCAGAAAATGAACCGAATTTAAAGACAGCTGCCAATGAAGGGAATAAGTGAATGAGATAGAGACACACAAGAGAAGAAATGGGGAGAGAGAGGAGTCTAGAGGAAGAAAGAGAGGGTCCTAATCCCCTAACAGACAGCTTTGTGGCGTGATTGACAGCCGAGTGCACTACACTGGGGCGGCCCTGGAGGGGGTCTCAGAGGGGTGTGAGTGTAGGGGGATTATCCACCCATCGCTCATACACCCCTAAGACAGGGTCAAGTGGTACAGGCCGTTGGCTCTTGTTTTCCCACTCACTTTCACACGTCCATTGAGCGACTTGCTCTGTTTTGTTTATGGTTTTGGTTTGCAAATGTCGCCTTAATGTGGACGGATAAATCAAAACACCCCCTCTCTTCCCACCCCTGTCCTTTCAGCATGCTGACATAATTATGTTTGCTTTTAAAGACACCTTCGCTCAGTTAAACCGACTGTCAAACCATGTTGCCACTCAAGAGAACCACACTTTAAGGAAATATGTTTAACAGTTATATCTGGCAAATCTGATTAGAACAAAGTATACTTCATTTTTTTAGGCTACACAAACACTACTAGGGTATACATATTGTGTATAGTGTGCATGACATTAATTTCATCATCAGTAGTCTGCACGTACTGTATGTGCGCAACCATTTTTCAAAACATGTGCCGTTCATTTTTTTTGCCCTAATTTGTTTGTCCTCAAGGTGGCAACACTGAAAAAAACAACAGACGTTTGTGTTGATGAGCGCTTGTCAGTCCTTCCAGGATTTCGCAAGACTTTTTTCAGGTTTTTGCCGCCTAAAATGACTTGAATTCTCAAAAACTGCAGCAGTATTTACAGCTTTTCTTGTTGTTTTGCAGTGAAAATATACCACAGACAACATTCTTTTAACATTATTACTTTTCTGACCTGGAGAACCATTGCAGGGCTCCAGACTAACATTTGAAGGCAGTAGCACCGGTGCCGTTAAGTTCTAAGGTGGCACCAGCCCCTGATTTGGCAAATGGGGACAAACTATGAAGGATGAACAAATAATGTTTTGGACATCACATTGAAAATAACATCCAAATTGGGAAATATTTAAAGCTTTGAAATGTTGGTAAAAAAAACATTTCTGCCACAAGTTATTTCTGTTAGTGTTACACTTAGCCTACACTTTGTTTTCATGGCACAATATTTCTCATGGTTTCCAGATTACACAGCGCTGGGAAGAAAGCGCGTGAATTCACCACAGAATTAATAAAGTCGCTGTGAAATCTTGTGAGAAATATTCACATTCGTAGCAGAATTCTCTGTTAAACCACAGATAACAGATCAAACATTGCCGACGTGGAAAGTGTTTGATCTGATATCTGTGGTTTAACAGAGAATTTAAAAGAGTTTAACTGAGCTGCGCAGCTCAAACGAGTTGACTAAATGTGTTTTGCGATCTCAGAATTATAGTAAATATGAGTTTCCTAGGTAAAAATTGCACATGAACACCCTCCAATTTCAAAAGTTGAATGCAATGAGCTCGTAATCACGACTTCTGAAGTGGGAATTATCAAATTTCCGATAGCACGTGAAGGCAGCATAAGCACAAAATCTGTGGAATTAAGAAAAATGCAAGCTTGCGGAGTTTGCTTGATTTTGCGATAAATTCAGTGATCGCAGAATCGCGAAATCCTGGAGCGACTTGATTGTGTGAGGGGGTTAAGAGAAACTTTATTCAAATTTAGGACTGTTTAAACAACACCATTTTCAACTAAAAACGTTTTGGCCATTAATTTACATTTTGGGGGCCTGAAACGGGTTTCAAAGTGCAAGTCTCTGAAAACAATAACATTATCATCTCTGCGTAAACTACAAAAACGTGAATTTGTGAAAACAGTGACCTCATGCACATGCGTATTAAATGTTCAGTCAATCGTGCATTGTGATTTATTACAAAGTGACACTGCCAACTACTGGTGGTCCGGCATGCACAATACAGCATTTTTAGTTGTTAAAGGGTTAGTTCACCCAAAAATTTAATTTCTGTCATGAAGTACTAGGGCTTTTTACTACCGTGGTGGTAAATCACCAACAACCGCCGGTGTTGCGGTGGTGGGGCCCGAAGGGGGGGCGGGGTTTGTTTTATATATATATATATATATATATATATATATATATATATATATATATATATCTTGCGTTTCGCTGTCATTTTGATGGACAAGATCGTAAAAAAAAAATGATCATAATCAATATTTTTTTTAATGATATTTTATTCACAAACTTACAGGATAAGCAAATAGGCATAGGCTTGCATTTATTTATACTATGAGAAGAAAGTTGATCAAAGACAAGCTGCGTCACTTTCAGTTTTCATCTTGAACTCTTGTAACGGATTGTGAGTGAATGCGATCATCCTTTCCCCTTTACTACTGTACAGAACAAAATAAACATGAATGAAAATAAATATATATGTTGAAAGAAACAGTAGCTTACCGAAATCTGTATCACGTCAGTTCAGTCAGTGTTGCCAACAATGTCACCTAACATTATAACTCAGAAAAGCCATTCGTTGACCATAAACTTATAGTCAGCTAGAAAAAAAAAACTTAAGTAAGCATGCATAAGTAACTTTACCATTATATACTTTACTTAAACTGGGTGCTCGTCTTTGTGTAATCAAGCGCATGTTTTCATTTTATTCTGGAGACTGAACTCGCGCTCTGCTGCCACACTGGAGCGCGCTCACCACCTATTGGACAGGGGTGGGAATTACAACAAGCTTACATACAAACTACATAATCTGTCAAAATGACAGACGGGCTGCAGATTTTTTCCGTCACTGCTAAACAAATTCCAACAAAGACGGAAAATTTTCAGTTAACGCGATCTCTGAGATATATAAATATATATTATATATGACGTCACACTACCGCCGGTGACACTCCACGACCGTGGTGGCGCGGTTGTCATGCCTACCGTCACAGCCCTATGAAGTAGCTACTATCTCTCATGTCATCCCAATCCAAACGATTTTGTCTATGCAACCTTTCTGGACCTCAAAATGTGCAATGACGTTGCTGCCTATGTGTGGTTCAGAAACCCTCGGATTTCATCAAAAATATCTTAATTTGTGTTCCGAAAATGAACGAAGGACTTACGGGTTTGGGACAAAATGAGGGTGAGTAGTTTAATTAATGACAGAAATGTCATTTTTGGGTGAAATAACCCTTTATCTATACTCTGAAGCCTTATCACGCAGGTTCACCCAAAGATGAAAACATTTCCAATCACATTTGAAGACCATTTTAGGTGTATATTTACATTTTTGTCACACAAAACTATTGTGGCTTCGAAAAGACTTGAAATATAGGCTACAGAACACAAGTTGTATTGTTTTTATGCTTTTTTTGTCCTTTTCACTTTCACTTTCACTGAATGGAAAACTGGAAAACTTCAATGTTCTGTGAAACATAAACCCTTGAAAATCTTTTAACAAGTTTCAATTTTGGGTGAACTGTTCCTCTAAAGACTGTACAACGCATTAAATAAGTTTAACTGTATCTCTCACAGCTTCATTTTGATTTGCATCAAATAAATATTCCACCTTCCAATATTGCCACAAATCTTAATGGATGTACTTTTAAAATTCAAGACATGAAAATGCCCCCAAAAAAAATCACATTCAACACTTCAAAAAATAGTTACACTCCCAACGATCACATTTCAACATCTTACAGGAGGACCTTATGAATCTGATCTTGTCTATTCCTGTCTGCGCTCCAATTCCGATGTGAAGAATAAATAAATTATCTGCACTGCAGGGACTGGCGGAGAGTGCAGCTATGTTTTCCTTCATGATGTGATATTTCCCTCAGAAGAGAGACGGCAGCACCCTGCGGCCCGAGATGTGAGGGAGGGAGAGGGAGAGAGGGGGAGTGCATAGGGTGAGGACAGACCAGTTTCATCCGCACCCCATTTCACTTCCGAACCCAAGCGAAACTCAATATCCCGGCTCCTGCTGAGTGCGAGAGACAGATACAGAGAACGCTGCTGCCTGACGATGCCTATCAAACCCCATTCAGCCCAGATCTGGGCACTTATTCATGGAAAGAGAGAGATAGAGAGTGAGAGACTAACATGAACCAGGTGGGTAGGAATACATGCACAAATGAAAATTCTGGAATGCCAGGCAAAGAAGTAATTGATAGTGTGTGTTACACTGTATGAAACAAGACACACTGCCCAGCTCATTCTAAGTGTGCAGGTTTGAGAGCATGAACGCATATGTGTTTGTGTGTGTGTGTGTGTGTGTGTGTGGAGGGGGGGGGGGGTTAGGGGTGGGCGGTCATGTATGATGGGGCCACCCATTCACAAATTTACAGTGAACACAAAAAAAGACACTGATTGCATGTCTGTGTGCATTAAGTCACAGTATACAGTCTTTGTTTACAGTTGCTGTCCCGACTAACCAATCAGACACATGGTGCCACCACTGTAACCAATCACAGAATTAAAAACCAAACATTTTCTTCTTTAAAAAAAACGCAGTTATTTTGTTTTCATGATTGATAATTCCTGTCACGAAGGTACTTGTGCCAGTAAAGTACACTCGATCGTAAGTTTAAGCTTCCTGCTGTTTTAAAGGAGAGGAATACACCAAACAATCTCTACAGGAGTCAGATATCATGAATTTATACACAAACGAACTGAAAACAAATTTGATCCTGTCAAAAATGAACCTTATAATATAAATATGTCCAACTAAAAAAAAAAATCCAACTATTCACCATGGATTCAACCCAAGCACACAGCAAATCTTTATACACAACCTTTACACACAAAGCTCCATCACTTCTGTGCAGTAAAAAGCTAGGGGAGTCTTTGTCTCCACCACCCTACAAACCCCCACACCCTTTCGCCTGACATTTTTAACCCCCCTTTCTTTAGGTAGATGGACAGAAAGAAAACCTCTCCATCTGTTCTCCCTCCCGTGGCTTTGGAGTTATACTACAGCCGGACTCCAACAGAGAGAGAGAGAGAGAGAGATGCAGGGAAAAATCGCTACTGAAAAAGGAGACGAAAAAGGGAAAGAGAAAGAAAGAAAGAACAGTGCAGAAAGACGGGGTAAAGGAAAGGTAAAGAAGGATTGATTTTCTTGTTGTCCAGCTGTACAGAACTGAGAGCCGCCACTGAGAAGGTCTGAGTCATATGGTCACTCACAAGTGCTGCTAATTTACTTAAACACTCACTGGGAGGAATTTTTCAGCATTTTCTGTACTGATTTTGTGAGGGAATTAAAATAATGATAATAATGAAATAAAATAATAAAAATAATATAATAGAAAAATAATAAACATTTTAATAGAATAATAAAAAAAATTTAATAGTTTTAAATGCCAAGTCAGTTTAGTCATAACAATATTATAAAGTATTGTATAAAAAAATAAAGAATTTGTTTAAAAATGACCCTAAACAGTTTTATTAGAGTTTTTAAATATTAACTTTAAGTGAGCGTCTAATATTATATTATATTATATTGAGTTGATATTGCAGGGAATTAAAAATAATGAAATAAAGTATTAAAAAAATAAAAATAAAATAGTAAAAAAAAATGCAAAAATGAAATAAAAATAATAAAAAATTGTAATAAAATAATAAAAATTAAATTAAATTATATTATATTAAATATTTTTATATGACAAGTAAGTTTAGTCATAACAATATTATAAAGTATGGTATAAAAAAATTAAGAATTTGTTTAAAAATGACCCTAAACAGTTTTATTAGAGTTTTTAAATATTAACTTTAAGTGAGCGTCTAATATTATATTATATTATATTTATTTTATATTGCATGGAATTAAAAATAATTAAATAAAGTATTAAAAAAATAAAAATAAAATAGTAAAAAAAAATGCAAAAATGAAATAAAAATAATAAAAAATTGTAATAAAATAATAAAAATTAAATTAAATGATATTATATTAAATATTTTTATATGACAAGTAAGTTTAGTCATAACAATATTATAAAGTATGGTATAAAAAAATTAAGAATTTGTTTAAAAATGACCCTAAACAGTTTTATTAGAGTTTTTAAATATTAACTTTAAGTGAGCGTCTAATATCGGCCAATTATATTATATTATATTATATTATATTATATTATATTATATTATATTATATTATATTATATTATATTATATTATATTATATTATATTATATTATATATTTTGAGTTGATATTGCAGGGAATTAAAAATAATGAAATAAAATATAAAAAAATACAAAAAAAATAGTAAAAAAAATACAAAAATGAAATAAAAATAATAAAAAATTGTAATAAAATAATAAAAATTAAATTAAATTATATTATATTAAATATTTTTAAATGACAAGTAAGTTTAGTCATAACAATATTATTATTAAAAGTATGGTATATTAAAGTATGGTATAAAAAATAAAGAATTTGTTTAAAAATTACCCTAAACAGTTTTATTCGAGTTTTTAAATATTAACTTTAAGTGAGTGTCTAATATCAGCCGATATTCAATATGGTTCTGATATATATTTTGAGTTGATATTGCAGGGAATTAAAAATAAATAAATAAAATAATGAAATAAAATATTAAAAAAATAAAAATAAAATAGTAAAAGAAATTGTAAAACTATTAACATAAACTTTTAACTTTAAGTGAGCGTCTAATATCGGCCGATATTAAATATGGTTCTGATAAATATTGAGTTAATATTGAGTTTTGCAGTCTTGAAATAGCTACTTGTGAGTGTTATCAAGATAGCTCAGTTAACCAACTTTTGAAATCATGAAACACATACAACTTTCTGACAAGGGCCTGTGCCTTTAAAAAAAAAAATCAAGAGAATATCTGTGTGTGAAAGTGCGTTTGAGGTGTTCGGACTGGCACAAACCCATCAAACCACCCGCTTCGAAAAGACGAGAGTGGAGAAAAACAAGCAACTATTTAAACCCAGCACACACACACACACACACACACAGACTGGCCAAACATGTGTAATATGAGAGAGCGAGTGGATTAAGAGACAGGAAAACTAATAGAAAGCGAGAGTGAAAGAATGAGGGAGAAAGTGGGGGGTTCATCAAGAGAGGCATAATTTTTGGCAAATGATTCAGTGTTTAAGCGGGAGTATATGTGTTAAGACGTTTGTGTGTGTGTGTGTGTGTGTGTGTTTGAGGTCTTTCAGTGAAGCGCATTGAGACCTCTTTTGTTCTGAGGGGAGGAAAGGGAGAGGGAGCAGAAGAGGAGAGACTCCAGAAAAGCAAGCGATACGCTACTGAAGGAGGGAGAGAGGGAGTCCGGCCTCCTAGGAAATTTAACCCCTGAAGTTGGATTTGATCCAGCGCTCTAAGCTATAACATTTTTTAAACAGACGTATGCGTTAAAGCTTTTCTGCAGGAAAAAGAGTGCAAGAGAAAGAGCAAGGAAAAAAAGGGGTGAAGCTCAAAGCTGACTGCACTCAGAAGTGCATCTCAAGGCTGGGCTGAATTATAGGAAACTCAGCTGAAATACTGAAGCAATATTAATACATGGCATCAGCACCGGGGGCCAAACTGGAACTGCCGCCCAGCTCATGAATACAGGGTTCACCCTGACGCCCCCGCCACCCTGCCTGCAGTACTGCCAGTCTCTTGAAACACACACAAACAAACACATAAACGCTTAACACTTCTCTTACTGTTGAGGAAACACTTTTCAAAACAATGGCTGTGTCATCTGATATTATAGTCATGTGATGAATGCTGTACGTGTAAACTTTAAGAAAAGTTCACCCAAAAAATGAAATGATTGTATTTACCCTCATGTTGTTTCAAACCCGTATCACTTTCTTTATTTCATGGAAAAGTGAGTAAGAAATGTTGAAAACGTTCTTTAACATCCAATGAAGGACTGTCAAACTTTAAGCAGGACAAAAAAAGCACCATAAAAGCATCATACAAGTGATTCATATGAAAAATTAAGCTATAATCCACTGAAAAGCTGTCCTTCCACTGTAATTCTCAAATCTCAATTGTGCTCACATTTAATTCAAATCTGGCATTTCAAGATAAATCACACCAGCTTTAATGACGATTATTTTAACCCTCAGGTGCTGTTTGGTCATTTTTGACAGAAAAATTTAATGTTTTAGTTTTTTTTTTTTTTTTACTTTATCGGAATGGTATGAAACCTGGTAAAGGTTTTGGCACTTGCTAAAATCATGGACATGATTCAAAAAGGTTATATGGTCTTGTAAAAAGAAAAATTATATTGTTTGCAGTCAAAAATGTCCACATTGGAAATGAATGGGAGACGAATTTCATCTAGTGGAAATGTTTGGTACTGCACCTAAACAAAATCTTACTGAAAGCTCATTTTTTGAGATATCAACCTCAACTTGTTTAGATTTATGGCTTTGATTCTCTCACAGTTTTACATTAAACATGTGCATTTTCATAATAAACTTAAATGTCTATACTTTTTTTTTTTTTAGTTTTTAACTTTTTTCACTTCAGCCAAGTGCCTTCTTTATAAAGAGATCAAGCTTAAAGCGGTAGTTCACCCAAAAACTTACCCTCAAGTTGTTCCAAATCTGTATAAATTTCTTTGTTCTGTTGAACACAAAGGAAGATATTTTGAAGAAATTCTGTAACCAGGCCGCTTTGGGGCACCATTGACTTCCATAGTAGGGAAAAAAAAATACTATGGAAGTCAATGGTGCAACAGAACTGTTCATAACTATTCCATAAATATAATTTAGAACCATAAAATCTCTAAAAAAAAATACAAAATATTAAATAAATAACATTATCAAACTAACATATAGTACATTCACTTCACTGAAATAAAAAGGTCATTTTTGACCGACACGCGAGCGGCACCAGACGGTTAAATGTCATTTGTTCTCATTATTGACAAAATAAAACCTGGTGCAACTGAATGAGATTTGTGAGCTACAGCAGAACATTTTCAGCAAATTAGGACTTCCTCACACAAAGATATCATATAGCTTTTTTAAAAAATATATAGCGCACGATTTTTTGAGTTTTTTCCATACACTCTAAAAAATGCTGGGTTAAAAACAACCCAACTTGGGTTAAATATGGACAAACCCAGTGATTGGTTGGGTTAAATTTTTGACCCAACCTGCTGGGTAGTTTTATTTAACTCAACTATTGTTTAAAAATGACTATATGGCTGGCTTAAAATTAGCCCAAAATATGTTGGAAATTAAAAATCAGACACATAATTACTAGAGGCAACAATAATATCAAAAGGTGAACATTCATTAAAAAGCAATTTAATACATGTTTATTATTTAATTATTATTAATGAAACATATTTAATATACTGAATCTCTGTGTGTGTTCAATATAGAAAGTCATATGGGTTTTGAATCACATGAGGGTGATTAAGTGATGACAGAATGTTCATTTTTGGATAAGGGAACTGATTCAGCACTGATTACAACTCTTGATGGTAGTAATTGTAGTCTCTGTGATTTGTTTTGTCCATCTAAAAAGCAATCAATGACAATAGAAGGAAACAGCGCTGCAGGTGGGACCGGTTTATGTTTCATTCGTCTAACATGACGGATTCTTCTAGGTGAAGTGTGCGGGGAGCCTTGGGAGGGTTGTGCGTTCTCGTTAGGCTGGAAAATGGCCTTAGCGCTGTCACCAACTGTGAGTACTGCGTTCTGCTTTCTATAAGGGAAGACCATGTGTGTGTGTGTGTGTGTGTGTGTGTGTGTGTGTGTGAGGCAGGAAGCCTTCAGGGTCATGATCAATTGACCATCTCTCACACTCTGTAAGTAGGTCACGTCAAACCCCAGGCCCCCTAACTGACAATTACAAACTGTCACACCTACACACACACTAGGGCATTTTGGTCATTTTGTCTACTCAAGCACTCCACAGAAAAGTCAACTGATTACTCGAGAGGAATGGAGGGTGGGGGTACATCTGCGCTATTTTTGTAAACGTTGTTCAATTTACATGTCAGATTTATAAAATAAAATTAAATAAAGGATATATATACACAGTTCAAAAGTCTGAGGTCAGTAATTGCCAATTTGCTGAATAAAAAGTTTCTAGTAGAGAAAAAGACTGACTCTAAACTTTTGAACGATATTATATATACATATACTTTCGGTCTTCCCTAACACACAAACCCGTGTTTGTTTCTCATACAGTTCAATTTAACTTAACTGGTCAGGAGGATTTCATAAAGACGGAGGCCTTAGAGGTCCTAGTACACTCACTCTCTCTATTTTTAGCACAGGCATTAACACAAATCACAAGGCCTCAGTCAAAAATCAGACAACACTTATCACTACAACGACACAGTCAGACGCCATGGAGGACAGGAACGGTTTGCACATTGTGCAGCAGGCTTTGAATACAACTACAGATGTCCCAGTTTCCGTTGATAACTGCTGTTCCTCTCCTGTCTTCTGACTGTGAATGTTCTTAACTGTAGAGACGACGATGCAAATGAAGTCTGGCTCCATGCGTCTGTCTGCCGTTCCTGTTTACAGCTCTAAGATCAGTCACCTTCGGCCCCAGCAGTGACACTGACCCCATTACAGACCCACAGACTGACACAGATATCTGATCCTAATCACATTGTACAGTTGGCCAAACCTACTTCAGACCGTCTGTATCCTCTTGATTATTTTTGAGCAGTTATGATTTTGACCACTAGAGAAACACTTGCATTCCCTTAGATCTGCGATCAGCCATGACAACTTGCCTTACTATTGTTTGCCATATCAGAGCTGATTCCAGATCAGAAGGCAGACAGAGAGGCAGGGGGAGTCAATAAAAGCGGGGCTGAGTGACACGGGCTAATCTATAGTAACATGGCAGTTTTCCTCAGGCTTTTATGTTCATCTAATGTAATCAACTCAGAGGATAGAGGAAGCCAGAAGAGGACAACAACTACAAAATGATGGTGCAAAGACATTGCCTGTGGTTGCTGCTCAAGAAACATTTCTTATTATTATCAGTTGTGCTGCTTGATATTTTTGTGGAAACAGTGATTTTCCAGGATTCCTTGATGAATAGAAAGTTCAAAATAAAAACATGTTGAATCTTTAATAACATTAAAAGGCATTTGCTGTCTTTTTTAACCAATTTAATGTAAATCTTTTGAATGATAAGAAAGAAAGAAAGAAAGAAAGAAAGAAAGAAAGAAAGAAAGAAAGAAAGAAAGAAAGAAAGAAAGAAAGAAAGAAAGAAAGAAAGAAAGAAAAAAGGGAGAGGAAAGAAAGACAGAAAAAGGAGGAAAGAAAGACAGAAAAAGGAGGAAAGAAGGAAAGAAAGAAGGAAAGAAAGAAAGAAGGAAAGAAAGAAAGAAAGAAAGAAAGAAAGAAAGAAAGAAAGAAAGAAAGAAAGAAAGAAAGAAAGAAAGAAAGAAAGAAAGAAAGAAAGAAAGAAAGAAAGAAAAGGGAGAGGAAAGAAAGACAGAAAAAGGAGAGGAAAGAAAGAAAGAAAGAAAGAAAGAAAGAAAGAAAGAAAGAAAGAAAGAAAGAAAGAAAGAAAGAAAGAAAGAAAGAAAGAAAGAAAGAAAGAAAGAAAGAAAAGGGAGAGGAAAGAAAGACAGAAAAAGGAGGAAAGAAAGACAGAAAAAGGAGGAAAGAAAGAAAGAAAGAAGGAAAGAAAGAAAGAAAGAAGGAAAGAAAGAAAGAAAGAAGGAAAGAAAGAAAGAAAGAAAGAAAGAAAGAAAGAAAGAAAGAAAGAAAGAAAGAAAGAAAGAGACAGAAAAAGGAGAGGAAAGAAAGAAAGAAAGAAAGAAAGAAAGAAAGAAAGAAAGAAAGAAAGAAAGAAAGAAAGAAAGAAAGAAAGAAAGAAAGAAAGAAAGAAAGAAAGAAAGAAAGAAAGAAAGAAAGAAAGAAAGAAAAGAAAGAAAGAAAGAAAGGTGGGGGAAGGAAAGAAAGGCTAGAAGAAAAAAAAGGAAGGAAGGAAGAAAGGAAAGGAAGGAAAGAAATAAAGAGCAAAAAGAAAGAAAGAAGGAAAGAAGGAAAGAAAGAAAGAAAGAAAGAAAGAAAGAAAGAAAGAAAGAAAGAAAGAAAGAAAGAAAGAAAGAAAGAAAAGGGAGAGGAAAGAAAGACAGAAAAAGGAGAGGAGAGGAAAGAAAGAAAGAAAGAAAGAAAGAAAGAAAGAAAGAAAGAAAGAAAGAAAGAAAGAAAGAAAGAAAAGAAAGAAAGGTGGGGGAAGGAAAGAAAGGCTAGAAGAAAAAAAAGGAAGGAAGGAAGAAAGGAAAGGAAGGAAAGAAATAAAGAGCAAAAAGAAAGAAAGAAAGAGAAAGGAGGGAGGAAGGAAAGAAAGAAAAAAACAGACAGACAGAAAGAGAGAAAAGAAGAAAGAAAGGCGGGGGAAGGGAAGAAAGGCTAGAAGAAGAAAAGGGAAAGAACGAAAGGAAGGAAGGAAGGAAAGGAAAGAGGGGGAAAGAAAGAAAGAAAGAAAGAAAGAAAGAAAGAAAGAAAGAAAGAAAGAAAGAAAGAAAGAAAGAAAGAAAGAAAGAAAGAAAGAAAGAAAGAAAGGGGGAGAGGAGGGAGTAAAAAACAAAAAGAACAACAAAAGGAGGAAAGAACGAAGGAACAAAGGAATGAACGAATGAGCGAAGGAAGGAAAGAAAGAAAGAGAAACAAAAGAAGGAAGGAAAGGACAAGAAAGAAAGGAAAGGAGGGAGGGATGAAGGAAGGAAGGAAGGAAGGAAAGAACAAAAGAAAGAAAGAAAGAAAGAAAGAAAGAAAGGAGATCCAGAGCTGATGGTGTGTGTGTGTGGATTGACCCAGGCTGGAGCGTACGGCAGCAGGAGAGGATGATCCTGATTAGTAAAGGTGGTCTGTGTGAGATCTCACCAAATCACACACAAACACACAGGCAGAAAACCTCCTGCCCAACGCTCATGTGACCCTCTAAACCTGTGAATGGAATTAGCCAGGAAAGAAAGAGAGTGAGAACAGAAGTGAAGGTCTTAACATCTGCAGCAGCAGGTGGGTGCAGACCCTGATCAGCTTTATTACTCTTAAAAGAAATAAAGAAACGGAAAAGCACAAGGACGACGCCGGAGAAGGAGTTGAACTGATTCTCTGTTTTGTACTTCGGTCTGCGTCTCAATATTACGGTTTAAGTAAGGAGGCCCAGTTTCCGAGAACTGTCATCACTAACCTGCGCACACAAATACACAGATTCAAACAAACACAGAGTGATGAGAGATGTTCAGAGCGAGACCACACACACACACACACACTCTCGTACCGCGCTGCAGGGGTTTAGGAGGCCCGGTCCCCGTGGCGCCCGCTCTCAGGAACACACCGTTCCCCACGCATCAGCACGAGTTTAACAATCAAACCGTGTGTGTGACGATCGACGTCCTTTCAATTATTTCAAAATAGCTGAAATTAACACCCCACAAACATCTGGATGCATTCGGCACACAGAAGTGTGTTTGTGTAAACATGTGTTCCTTATATTTGCATCACAGAGCCCCTGAACACACTTCTGGCTGTCTCCGCAGGGAAGGCGCCATTGTTCCCCATTATATTGCCTTGTGTGTGTGTGTCTGGTCTGCAGGCAGGCCGCAGTTATTCTGCCACATCAGCTGAGAGCCATTTTCACAGCTCCTGTTGCTGAGAGCTCGTAAAGCCTCCAGCAGACCCTGCACCACACACACAAACGCTCACAATTTTACCTATTTCTCACTGCAGGGTACTGAGCAGATGCCATACAAGAGCTCAAGTGTTATTTCACACACATTTGTGCTATACACACCTTTCATCTAATACACACACTCATTTAATTTGCCATCTAAAAGAGGAGATAACATTTTATAGAAAGCTATTAATAAAGACTAAACTCAAACCCTAAACCTACTGAAAACTTAGAGATGCCTCTACATGTAAACAAAATTATAAATTAATTGGATCAGTTTGGGTGATGAATACTTTTATTCAGCAAGGACACATTCATTTTAATCAAATGTAACAGTGAAACATTTCAAATGTTAAAACCATTTCATTTCTATTTTAAGTAAACACTTTTTTCTTTCCATTTATTAAAGCATCACAGTTTTCATAATAAGAAATGTTTCTTGAGCATCAAATCATATTCAAATGATTTCTGAAGGATCATGAGACACTGAAGACTGGAGAAATGATGCTGAAAATTTACTTTTGATAACACAAATTAAATTTTCAAATGTATTAAATTATCATAATTTTACTGTTTTCACTGTATTATTGATCTAATAAATGCAGCCTAGTTAAGCATAAGACTTCTTTAAAAAAAAAAAATAAAACATTCAAAAACTCTTACTTGCCACACAGCCTCTCTCTCTCTCTCTCTCTCTTCTATATATATATATATATATATATATATATATATGTATGTATATATATATGAAGAGTACCATTGCAAAAACTCTTAAATCCTTCTGACATGTTTTCTTTTAAATTAGCTTTTTTTTTTTTTACCAGGCTCCTATGTTTAAGGTTCAGTTATTTCACTTTAATGGTAATGAAACACACTTAACTACGGAAGAGGATTAGGGCCAAGCAATAATAAAAAAATTAAACCATCTCGAGATTAAAGTTGTTAAATTTCGAGAAAAAACTCGTTAAATTTCGAGAAAAAAGTTTAGATAAAATGTTCAGAATAAACTCATTAAATTAAATTAGATTATGAGAACAAATTCGTAATTTAGCGAATTTGTTCTTGTAATTTAACGACTTTTTTCTTGTAATTTATAGTTTATTCTCAATATTTTATTTAGACTTTTTTCTCGAAATTTAACAACTTTAATCTCGAGATGGTTTTATTTTTTTATTATTGCTTTGCCCTAATCCTCTTCCGTACTTAACAATTAAGAATAAAGTCATTAAATTACGAGAAAAAAGTCGTTAGATTATGAGAACAAATTCGTAATTTAACGAATTTGTTCTTGTAATTTAAAGACTTTTTCCTCGTAATTTAAAGAGTTTATTCTCAACATTTTATTTAGACTTTTTTCTCGAAATTTAACAACTTTAATCTCGAGATGGTTTTATTTTTTTATTATTGCTTGGCCCTAATCCTCTTCCGTACTTAACAATTGTAAGGCCGATTATGAACGTAAATTGATACTTATGACTGATCACGCTCAGTCATAGCCAGTTGCGTTCAGTCGGCGATTGCAGTCGGTGTTCAAATTCCATGTGTAAGTATTTAAATCTACTTTAGTCGCAGGAAACAATCGCTTCGTGCTGAGCACAGTCTTAGAATGTTTTAGCTAGTCGGTTTTAGTCAATTCATTGGTATTTATTTTTTGCAAACACCTCTAAGTCCACTTCTTTGGACAACAAAAATGTCAGCAAAAGGAACACTGTTGTGTTTACTTGCTACTTGTGAAATCCTGTCATTGCCACTGTAACAATGGACAAAACATGATAAAAACTTGCAGCTCGGCAATTGAAAGCCGGCTCGTACGCACACCATCATTCATCTTGGAATCATATGATTCGATTTGCATCTTCTGATTGGTTCTTCTGTGGACTTTTGCTGACAAAGGGAAAGGGATTTAATATATTTGAAAGGGATTTAATATATTTGAAGGTAAAAGTATTTGATGAACGTATACTTTGTGCAGAGAGCATTCGCTCAACATCATTATCTCATTTTTAAATATTTATGGTTTTTAATGTAACCTTCTCGCTTGAAATAGCTACTTAGGTCAGTTCAAGAATAATTAATGCAATTTTATATTATTTATTTGAAAGAATTAAAAGAGCAGTTTCATGTCTATCCTTGTAACTGGTCACGGTTGATATGGGATTTAGAAAGTAATTTGTAAAAAGTAATGCTACTTAGAGAGAGTAATCCATACAGTACAATACACTTTCAGTGGCATATACAAGCACAAAAAAAACAGACTCTCTTAATTCCTTCTATTAGACCATGATGATGCTTGAACTTCCCTTGCCCAAAAGAGGCGAATCCAGTCAGGAAGCTTGAATGGATCAACTCAATTTAGCAAACTACTACGGATTCACACCACTAATCTATTCGCAAGCCAAAAAAAAAGAAAAAAGTTTCTGTTTGTTTTTACATTTCCATTGATTTAGCAGAAGCGACTCACAAATGATGACTTTCTGAACACAACCATGTCAGTAACCTACTGAAATCGTGTCTATTCTAATCTCTTCTTCCAATGACCTCCCCCCGAAATTTCCCTCATATGCCTCATCTTAAGCCAGAGATTGGTTAACTAGCGCTTTTATCCGAGCCCAATTAGCCTGCGGTAAATTAATTATTAAAAATCCATGGGGGTAACATGTTTCTTTGAGACCGAGCGCTTATACAAAAAACCCATCACATGTACACACACAGACCCTGTGACATTTATGATAACACACAAATCCTTACCCACAATCGCTCATCTGAATTCATAATCGGAAAACCCCCCACAGGTTTGAGCAGGATCTGAATCTCTGGAACGTACAGTGATTTAGAGAGAAGACACAGAAACCTTCTGAACTGTTAGTAACCATTTGGGATCAAATTACCCAACCAGCGTCTTAACATAGTCAATTGTAAGATTTTTCCGACCCTAACTGACCGCCCCAGAACATCAGTCAGAGACGTGTTTGCTCATCCAGAGAGGGCTGGGTACCAAGGACACACAAACACACTCTGTCTTTCTTGTGTGTAAACAATGTATCAGACAGTGTGAATGTCAGAAGGTGAAGGACACTTCCCAGACAAGCTGGCTTACTAAGAAACACCATTAGTCTTTACTAAATAAAAAAAAACAAAAAGCCCTCAAAAGTCCTATTTCATGTCTTTTCAGTCTCCAGCAACCATTTTTCATTTATGCACACTTAATTAATTATACATACCGAAATTACATTAAAGTGTCCATGAACAAACACAATTTTTGCTTTATAGATTTTTTTCCCCCTGAAGCAGACAATTTCAAGGTGATCTTTGTGCTGGACTTGCATTTTCTTAAGCCTAACTCAAACTGACATTCATGGCTTAGAAGATATTGATTTCTGTACATTTAAGGATGAGCCCCGCTGTTCCTCCCTCGTCTCTCAATCCCTCTTTCCTCCCATCACTTCTCAACTCTTTCTTCGTTCCTCTGAAGGCAACACATGTTTCTAATTTCACATGGGGAGGAGAGTGGCAGCGCCATCGTGAGAGGGCGAGAAAGAGTATGGTCATGACGGAGAGAGTGATGGGATATAGATAGGTGAATAAAACATCCTACAGGTGCAGGCCCTCATCTTCAAAGCACCGAGGAGCAGAAGTTCACTGATCCCCATTAAATATACAGCACTGCCAACAATGTAACCTTCGTACAGCTACTTTTAGTGTGAACAGTGCAGACTCCTGTAGCCTAGAGCAAAAACACACGGTGCAGATGTCTTGAAGTTTGCATCTGCGTGAGCAGAGAAAGTCTTACTGCATAGTGTATTTTCGAATCAAACACAAATATGGCGACGCTGTGTTTGTGTATGTTGGTGTACGTAAAGAAAAAACACTTACATTACAGTGTTAATGCTACCTGTAACACAGTAGAGTGTATAATACAAATAAACAAGACCATAATATGTCATTTATAGTGCTTATTATGTAGGCAGATTGTCCAGGAAGATTAATCTGCCAATATTTGGCTAATTTGAGATTAAGAAGAACATGAGCCACTGCTTAATTTGCCAGTTCATTGGAATGTCCATAGAAAAGACATTTCTTTTTTCATTTTTCAATGTTACTAAGTGAGTAAGCCAATAAAAGTGGCATGCGCACTACGCCACTGGAAAACCAATTTCAATCTACCAGTAATTATAATAGCATACTCACATACTTTTAGCAAAACGCCATTTCCCTTAATTGTGAGTGTTTACACTGCGAAATGAAGCGAATTCGGAGCATGTAAACTGCAGGTAAAAACGTGAGAAAACCGGCGCCCACTGTTAATCGCTTTAAATCAACTTAAATCGATTACAAGTGATTGAATCAGTTAAAATCGATTATCAGAGGTGCCGCTTCTCTCACTCCCAGGTAAAGGTCAAGCAGAAAAAGCGCGGTCACGGTCAAGCCCCCCCACCTGCGCGCGCGCACCCGCTTCAAATTAGGTTCCACAAACCCCTGCTAGATTAACACAAGCAACACCGACAAGCACCCTCATTAAGAGCGTCTGCCAGCGGCCACTGGGACAGAATAAACCCCCTCCATCCCCCCCAGCAGCATCTGTTGAAGCGCAGAGCCCGGTATATGCGCCACATGGACACATTAAAAACCTATTCGTCTTTCAAGAGCTCGTGGCACCACTAATAGCCCCTCATAACCCACATACCGATTTAGACCGGGCACACAAGTGCTCCCACGACGCCGGGTGTCCATTTAAACAAGCCCAGTAATGACAGAAGGGCGAAAGAAAGAAAAGGGTCTGCTCGGCCATAAATCGTCGTTTATGTGCCGGACACGCCGTTTGCATTGGTTTCTTTGGCTCCCCACTAAATGAATTCACAGTTGCTGGGTTGCAGAAACCTCCCCCTTATTTACTGATACATACTACGAGAAATCTAGCCGTGAATTGCCCACTATTCCTTCCTGCGGCATGGAAAACCGTGTCACCTCCGTGACTAGAGTAATAAATTTTGCAGCGTGAAATGCGACTGATTGACCATCTAAAGTTAACACTTGCGTGTAAAACTTTTCGCTTCAGGTGTCTTCTTGCTAACTAGTCCAGTGGAAGGTGTCGACTAAGAGTGAAAGCTTACACCTTCTTTTGTTTTAACTACTGTCATGACAGCAGAGAAGTTGCTAAATAGCCCACAGTGCTTTGTCTTCCATACGGTTCTACCAGTTTACATTTTTAAGTTTCGTTTAAAGTTTGAGTTGTATCTTACACAAAGCTCACAACTGTAAATAAAAGTCACAGATTCCATGTAAATATTTTACATGGCTGGTGTAAATATGTCACGAAACGGTAAAGTTTACACCTTGGCATTTTATCTTTTGTTTATCAAGCTGTATTGACAGAAGACGCTGACTAGAAAAAAATAGTCCCGAGGATGTCTACACGTTCTCACAAGTTCAGCAAGAACATTTTCACAAAGGTTACATTGTTTAAGCGGCATTAAGACGGGAAAATACTTGGTGTTGAGCAACTAAAATTCATGCCAATCTAACTGGAGCGTATCTGAAGGAGAGGCAGTGGAATAGCGCAGCGTCAATAAACAGCGCTAACTGTCGTAAAATTCCTCAACACACACCGTCAATGAAATGTGGCATTTATTAGTCTAGCGACATTGATGCTCGTAACTTCTGCAGACTCGTGATTATCCACTAAGGGGCTTGTCGGCGTAATAGCGCTTAACAGCTTTCTTTCCCCCTGTGAGAGACATTTCAAAGCCGTCCTTCAACGGTTTATGTGAAAACACGAGGCGTTTGACTATCTCCAACGCAAAGCTCTTCTTAAATAAACGGCAATAAACGCCGTGCCCAATGCCTTTAGTTGCGGCTCTTACCTTTTGTTCAAGGAATTCCAGTAGATGGGCTCCATGTTGGTCGCCGTGATCCCGAGTAAATCCACTAAGAATATCAGCAGAATTCCCAATCCATTTTCACAGCCCTGACTCGCCATTTGAAATCCCGAATTCCTTCTATTTACTCCCATCAAAGCTGTGTGGGATACTCTCCCAGAGGATGGAGATCTCTGGACTCGGAACAAAGCGTATTTGGTTCAGGTGAATCCAGGAACAACGTGTTTTTGGAATATCTACTAAACACAGGAGAGTAGATTAAACAAAGGTGCAGTCAATGTGGATTTAAGCAGAGAATTCCACACACACAAACACACACACACACCAAAAAAAAAAACGTTTTTAGGGAAAAGTAGCCTAGCTCGTGGACAAAACTCCCACAAATTCCCACAGCCGTTTTTCCTTGCAAAGAGTTTACTTTTCCAAAAATTCGAGATGCTTATTCTTTTCCTCGGCGTTTAGGCTGGACCTATCTTTCCCATTCCCTTTTCACTCCCACTTGATTCTGTTTTTTTCCCGACGAATTAGGTCGGGAATGTGATGGTAGATGGATGATGGTTTGGGATGAGCTTTTCCTCGCCTCTTCAGAAGAACATGTTGATGCTGGACAAATCTCGCTGCTTCTCTTCCTCACCTCTAGTTCTCCTACTGGATTTTCCTGCTTGCCTCTGAGATTCCAGTAATTCCGCATACACCAATTAAATGTTGCAATCCAGATAATTAACGGAAATAGAAACAAACAGCAAAACGAAAGTAATTAATGCAAATTAAAACCAAGTCAACACAAATTTACAAATGTGTCGAGACTGACAAAATTATTGCCAGATTTTCCAGGGTGGAAAAATATTGCAATCCTTATTCATGGGTTTCGGTTGCAGGGTGTTTGAGAATGTGATCGGATGTGGCAAGTCATTAGATAGTTCATTTCTCGTCTGTCCTGCTTGGATTCTCTCGATGTGTCTCTCTCACTGGCTGCAAATCCGACTAGTGAGACTTGTTCCTAACGCTCGGCGCACACTGACAGACTGAGTTGTTTGAGAAAGAGAGAGAGCGCGCGAGCGAGAGAGGCAGAGGGAGGGGGAAAGGGGAGGTGTGCGCGCTCGAATAAGAAAAATCCCATCTTCCGGCTGGAGTGCGCACTAACGGAGCGGATTTTTCTTTGGGGGATTTGTTTTTTCCGCATGTAGAGGTGCTATTAAATCCCGCCAGTCACAAACACATCCATATACCATGCGTTGCAAACATATTTCCCAATGCTCACGTTAAAGGATTCTCTATATTCATACATAAATAATAATATTCTCTGAGCGCGTACATTTTGTGACTGCTTCTTTTTCCGTTTGATATGATGATCGTGATCCCTGGCACCCGATCAACGCTGTGCATTCAGAAGCGACGGCTTACGGAGTTACAGCGCCCCCAGTGCATTCGCTGGTATCGGTGCATGTAATAACATTTCATGCTGGTGGTAACGACACTAATGACAAGCTTAGTAAGATATGCAGCCGATAAAGAGCTTGTTTAATAAATATCTCTACCGTCCAATTGAATCTGGAATGATTTTCAACGTTCTGCGTATGTAAAAAATCTGCAATTAATTGTGTTTGTATGCCTGTCTATTACATCTGAAAACAACAATTAAGAAGTGTACTATGAACTAAGCGCTGCTGATGGGACCCAAGGCGTCTGGACGGAGGACTAAAGCCTTGCCTACACTGACACCCAGTGGTAAAGTAATGGTACGACAATCCACTCACGCACGCTTCAAATCAGGACGCTGCAGCAATAAACATTTTATGTAGCCTAATTAAAAACGTAATAAACTAATATTTAACCTAAAGACTTGAAAAAAAATACATTTAAAGAGGAGTAGTTTATAAATAACAGGCATTTTAACGTCTAGTAAACAGGGTAAATGTTGGATTTTATAGCAACAGTTAGCAACAGCAACAATACGTTTTGTATTGTATTTTTTAGTGTTATATTTGTGCATATTTGTCATTATAGAATGTTGCTTCGAAACAAAGAGGAAATAAAAGGCAAACAATTTCGTGTGAAAAACTGATATCTAGTATACTGGATATTTGGATTCAGTGAGTAACACCAGACACATTGCCTGTTAATGTAATAAAAATAGGATTAACAATAACAATGTAAGCTGCTCCAGGAAATTATTACATATTTAATATGTTGTTCATCAGCATTGTCAATCACAATGTAATGTCAAAAAAATACTAATTAGGGTATTAAATATGCATAATTATTTATAAATATTTGATGTGATAAACCTGCTAGTTCAACAAAATTGCAAAAAAAAAAAAAGATTGAAAATATGTTATATTTTAATTTATATTATACGATATGAAAATGTTTATATATGATCATATTTTTTGTGTATATAAAGTACACACATATATATATATATATATATATATACAGTATATATATATATATATATAGTATATATATATATATATATATATATATATATATAAAAATTATATCTATATATATACAGTATATATATACAGTATATATATATATATATATATATACAGTATATATATACAGTATATATATACAGTATATATATACAGTATATATATATATATATGCAACTAGTTAACATGTTTTGTAACTAAAAATTGTAAAGTTTCTCATCTAGGGACAGAGGAGGATAAATGTACAAAGGAAAGTATATAAAGGTTTTCGTAATTTCTTTAAGCTTTTGTAGATTACTTAAACCTGTGGTGCAAATACATTTATAAAAACTACAAATATTGCTATAGTTTCTAGAAAACAATGCTTAAAATGATTTTAGACAGTACAGCATGTCACAGTGCAGGACAGTGCTGTGACGTCATGTCAAATACAGTGTGAGAACACTGCCGTCTCAAGATGACAGTTAAGAGGTGATCTCATCAGTCTGTGTCGCAGTGTCCATGAGCCCTGGCTCTCGCCCCAGTCTGCGGAGTTTTAAGAGGTAATCAGAGTGGAGGGAGGAGTCAGTCAGGTCCACAAACTGCCTGTAGCTGGCCTGCACCTTCTGAAAGAGAAATGGAAGCACATGAACATGCTGATTTCATTTAGACAGATGCAGTTAGTTAGACAGGTGCATTCATCATAATGACCAAAGATGGAAACGTCCTCAAGCAAAAGGTCAAATGCTAACACTGTTGTCTCTTAAGACAGGGAGGGAGGAACCAGGCCCGATTCCAGATTCAAATTACTGAGGGTGCTTCCAAAATTAGTGAGGTCACTCTGGTCAAGTGCAGATGTAATGTGTAAGCAATGGCTCCACCATAACAAGAAAAGCAGTGAGACATTTAGGATTATTTACAAGTCATTACTTTAAAAATATCTTATCTATTAGCCTATATTTACATTGCTCAATGCGTATGACATATTTTTGTCCCGTGCTATGGTTAACATACATTAGTTATTGTAATTTCAAGAATAAATGTAGATGTATGTAGATGTCACTTCCAACACTTCACAGTGTGTAATCAGTTGTCGGTCTTTAGCAGCATGAAAAACAAACTTTTATTAAAATTCTGAATGAATTACATAGCCAAAACAATGTGCAAAGACCACTCCCTTTATAATCCCTAAAAGCTGTCACTCATTTCAGTTCATTGCAATCTCACTAAGTTCCGTTATATTCAATGAAGCCGTCTGCACAATGAATCTCTTACATCATGTTTTTGTTTATTAATGAGATTCACGAGCATGCAGAACTCAGTGCTGAACAAAAATACTCTGGCGTTTGACCGATGAGTGGATTCTGATTAAATGAAAAAATGATTATCTCAAAATTTGTTTTTCGTTTCTGCCAGGGAAGAATAAAAAATAAAAAAAACTAACTGCAACTTTTTATCTCACAATTCTGAAGTCTCATTTCAAAAAAGCAACATTTTGAAAAAGAAATTTCTGCTTCTTCGCCTGTGTTTTGATCCAGAGATTCTGTACTCTTTCAGAAGATGCATAATAGCGCCCCCTACAGTATAACAGGAAACATGGATAAAATTTCGGCAGGGAAGCACAGTGTCGTAATTCATAATTGACGAAAAATTACGTTAATGGTGAGGAAAAAGTTCATAAGAACCAAACGTCAGAGGACGTTCTGGCTAGGGAAGAGACCGTTTTGTTATTCTGTCATTTTTGGTGCAGGGTGTTGCAGATGCTGTATTTGAGCAGGTCCCATTTTAGAGCTGTTCATTTATTCATGATGACCTCATTACAGGGGCTGACCTTAAACTCTGCTTCATACTGAATGCGCTCCCTGCAGGCCTGCTCCAGACTGTCTTGCAGCTGTTGTAGCCTGGAACACACACGCACAGTCACGCACGACTTCAAAACATTATTAAAAGAAAAAAAAAAGTGCTGGAGAGGCAGTGTTGATGACGACCGGAACAAAATCTATATATTCCAGGATTCATGCAGAAAAGGGAGAAGGCAGAAAGATACAAAGAGAGAAACTGATGAAATTTACAAAAGGTGAGAGGGAGAAAGAGAATAACTGAGATGCATCACAACAGGAATCTGGGCTCAGCAGGAGGAGTGTTTCATGTGTATTTTTACCTGTTTTGTAGCTCAGATATCTCTTCTTCATGTCTGTCCTGTAGGACCCGTTTCTCTCTTTCTGCCTTCATGTCACACTCTTCACGAACACTTCTCTCGACGTCCTGCACACACCTCCTCACACTTTCCTGAGAGACAGAGGAAGGCAATAAGCAGAGTGACTCACGATTCTCTGAAATACTTGATTCTGATTGGTCAGATTTTAAACTGGGCAGATTTTGTTTCTTTAACTATTTACAGTACATATATTAGTATATCAAATCAGTAGTTAGTCAGTTAATCAGTAGTTAAATCATAAGTTGTTAATGGAAGCAAATACTCAAATAAAACTATCATTTTCTTATTGACTTGTCTGACTTTCCTACAAAAGAACCTGATGCAAATGTTCACTTTGCACATTATTCAACCACACACAGTGTTGCTATTTGATGTCTGTAAGGGTTATGTTTAGTTTTAATTCCCCTGTTCCTGTTTGCCTGAGTTCTAGGCTGCGTCCTAAAACCTAGGTAGCTGTCTTGCTGCTTCGCTGTCTTATAAGAGAATGACTTGTACGGCAGCGTTTGTGCATGAAGGCACCCCACGAAATTGATTTCGGACAGACTTCTGAGGCAGCGTAACAGTTTAATGATCTACAGCAATATAGCGCGAGCTTTGGTGAGAACTAAACAAATATTTAATTACTACAGTAGTAATTTCTCGATAGAAATGATATCAAAATTGAAATATGCTGGTCAAAATCGTACATTTATACACAAACTGTGCAGCAAACGCAACTTTCGGAAGCCATCTTTATTTTTCTAGCTCAACTCAACTGTCAGAATGGAAAGCACAGGATTGTGGGATATCAAAGGCAGCTAAGGATACATCTATGCTTCCTTCAAAAATCGATCTGAGCAAGGTATCTCACAAGACAGGAAGTGATGCTAGCATTGGATTCGGACGTGCCTTGATGCCTTACTACCTTGAAATGTGTCCTCAGAAGGCAGCATTTTACAGTTTTCGGACGCAGCCAACCTAGGAAGCTGTCTTGCTGCCTCGCTATCTTATAAGAGAATGACTTGTACGGCAGCATTTGTGCATGAAGGTACCTCACGAAAATGATTTCGGACAGACTTCTGAGGCAGTGTAACAGTTTAATGATCTACATCAATATAGCGCGAGCTTTGGTGAGAACTAAAATATTTAATTACTACAGTAGTAATTTCTCGATAGAAATGATATCAAAATTGAAATATGTTGATCAAAATCGTACATTTATACACAAACTGAGCAGCAAATGCAACCTTCGGACGCCATCTTTATTTTTCTAGCTCAACTGTCACAGAATGGAAAGCACAGGATTGTGGGATATCAAAGGCAGCTAAGGACACATCTATGCTTCCTTTAAAAATCGATCAGATGAAGGTATCTCATGAGAGAGGAAGTGAAGCTAACATTGGATTCGGACGTGCCTTGATGCCTTACTACCTTGAAATGTGTCCTCAGAAGGCAGCATTTTCCAGTTTTCGGACGCAGCCCTAATTTCTAGTTTCTAATTGAGTTACACACCTGTTCCCTGTTCTGTTGATTATCTTCTATTGTGTATTTAAGCCCTTGGTTTTGCTCAGTTCCTTGTCCTGTGTTAAAGGAATAGTTCACCCCAAAATGAAAATTATCCCATAATTTATTCCGTATTTCACCTAGGTGTATATGACTTTATTCTTTCAGCCAAACACAATCTGAGTTATATTAAATAATATCCTGACTCTTCCCAGCTTTGTAATGGCATTGTGTCTGAGTTTTGAAGCTCCAAAAAGCACGTCCATCCATCATAAAAGTAATCTATACGACTCCAGTGGGTTAATATATGCCTTCTGAAGTGAAACAGTAGGTTTTTGTAAGAAAAATATCCATATTTAAAACTTTATAAACTGTATAGATCAGGGGTGTTCAAACTCAGTCCCGGAGGGCCACTGTACTGCAGAGTTTAGTTCCAACTTGCCTCAACACACCTGCCTGAAAGTTTCTAGTATGCCTAATTAGACCTTGATTAGCTTGTTCAGTTGTGTTTAATTGGGGTTGGAGCCAAACTCTGCAGGGCAGAGTATAGAGAAACAGAACCACAGAGCAAAATAAAATGCCGGTCATGAATTGGAAGTCTAAAACGAGGATTTCTATGTAAGAGGAGTTACGTTCTATGTCATACATTGGGTCGAGGGAACGAAGGAACCAGTGGAAAATTAGACGTGCAGCACTTTATTGCCCCAAATAACATATTAGACATGTTTATATACAAAACAAGACATTATTTAGTGCTCTTATGAAGTTGACCTTAAGGTCGATCACCACAATATAGGTTTATCTGGTTTAATATTGTGGGAACCAAATGTCCAATTATAAAGATAGACAAACGAAGACCAAAACACACAAACCTGAGTCTCTTCTCGTACAGTCTGTATTATTGTCTCTCTGGTCTCCTCTGCCTCTTTGTGCAGCTGTTCTCGCAGCTTCCTGCAGGCCTCCCCTACGGCCTGGACCTTCTCTTCCTCCATCTGAGCCCTCAGGCATTCACAATGAGCTCTGAACTGGACCTGCAGCTCGACCTGCAGCTCTCGCCTCATTTCAGCCTCCAGCCTGTCCCTCGCTCGCAGGGCCTCACGAAAGCGGGCCTGCAGACTCTGGGGAAGACGTGAAGGAGATAAAATAAAGACGAGAAGAAAACTGAGGAAGAGGGATAAAAGCGAATGTGGAGGACAGAAAAGGATGAATTGAAAAAGAGAGAGAAGGTCAGATGATGAAGATGTTGGGGTGAAAGCGGAAAGTGGGAGATGGAGAGGTACAGAGAGCACAAGGAGACAGAGGGCGTTAGGGAAGGAGAGAAAGAAAGGGATGGATGCTCAGTGTTGGCAGGGCAACTGTACTGAGCTTTTGAAGAGAAGAGTCGTCTATGGGTTTGGCTGCTGCTTGTTTTCCCTGGAGAGCAATTACACAAGCAATTACACCCTATTACAAAAGCTCTTCTCATTTCTCTGACACAATGGCAAAGATTTGACTGCTACTGGCATTGGAGTAGCAACTGGATCATTTATTAAATCTGACACTCGGATGCAACGAGGAGAGAAATTAGGGATTATTCTACTGCTGGACAGGGAAAAAGAAGTTGAATTAGAAGCTGACTCTTTTTATCAGAAAGTTTTAATCAAGTCCTAATAAAATCTCTCCAGACTGCTCCCCTGGAGACTGAAATATGGCTTTCTGAATTCCAGGAGACACAGTGTTACAGTCTAATATGTCTGTATTAATTACTTTTTCGACATGGTTCACTTGAGGATTACAAATATTCACCTCCTCTTGTAGTCTAAGGGCAGCACGTTTCTCCTCCTCTGCCAACTGCTTAAATTCCTCCATGGCAGGGGTGTCAGGCTGCTCCAGTCCAATCGCAGGTCGTGAATTGAGAGAGTTTGAAGCCAATTTTAAGTGGTTGTCTGTTCTGGTGTTGGGAGATGACCACGGACACAACTGTTCTCCTAGTTCTGAAAGAAGTAGTTTTAACTTGAGAGTCAGTGGTTGTAACAGGTGGCAATCGTAAAAAATTACATATGGCTTTTAAATATGTATTATAAACAGAAGATCTTATGCATGCTTCATAAGGAAGTGTCCCAGATGCACATAGGAAAGAAAAACATAAATGTTATCTCTAATATCTAACTCGTTCATCTTGGACACTGACAAGATTTAATGGAGAGCAAATGAAAACTTTGGTTTAAGTCTTTCCACATGTTTCTGCTGTGGAAAAAGACCCACATGACTCTTTCTAGAGTTACAGATGAGAAACGTCTCAAACTGTGCTCAGATTTGCCAAGTCTGTAATGTAGAGATTTTTCCAAATATCTCTCATTAAATTCTTCCAAGACGAAAGTATCTGAGAAATGTTGTCCTTATTAATTTACAATTCTATTCTTAATGTCAACAGTTGCCTTTTGTCTACTTTTTATTTATCCTAAACCAGATGCAACCGTTGTCGGTAGAAGCATTAAACGACCATTGCAAATCCATTTGTCCTTCATATCAGAAGTAGCGCAAGCAAGTGGAGTACATCAGAAATAGAACTGGTCATCAGTTTACTGTCGGAGATTTGTTGTCACGTTGCATCACGCCGCATCCAGTGTAGACAGCATCACTGATTATAATCCGGTTGTTAAGTCTGACGTCACGCGGCAGCGCTTCCGGGTCCTAACGCTCTATCTCATACCACAAGAAAACAACAAATGGTGCTAATATACACACACGATGTGGTGTAATACTACAAAAAATATATAATTACAACCTTTATCTCCATATCAAAATTCCAGATGGCCAGACAATGATTCATCTTTTATAAATCATTAAAATATTAATATCTGTGGCGCTGTGAGCACGGAGACTGTTGTGTAGACTGTAAGTATTTAAAATGTTTAACTTTTTTAAATGATTGATGTTTAATATGAATAAATAGCGCTCATAAACGGCCGTCGATGGCATTCTAAAGTGAAACGAGTCGAGGCTTGGACCCGGAAACGGCGTTCTTTATGTCACGACTTAACAAGCGGATAGGTTCTATTTGCATTTGTCGTTTTGTCGCGCCCCTTGTGTCTAGAGTCTCTAGACTATAGGAATTTGAGCAGAAATATCTAAAAACACACATGAAACATAACCAAGAACTCCATTAGCTTGGGATAGTTCACAAAAAATTTCATTCCAAACCTGTATGACTTACTTTCTTCTGTGAAATTCAAAAGAAGACATTTTTCAAATGTCATGTAGTTATTTTGTTGAACAAAAGTAATAAAGGTTTGGAACAAAGTGAGGGTGAGTAAATGATGAATTTTGGATGAAATATTCCTTTGAGTTCTGAAAGAGCAACTTCTAAGCAAGTATATTTTGTTTCTCTCAAATACATATTCTTTTTGTGCAAATTTTTGACCTCTCTTCCTGTATTTCTCCATTTGTTGGACAAAAAGACCAGTAGCAGACACTGCAGTAGTAAATGCCAAAATCATTAGGCTGGACGTGGGAAGGTTGATGGCACTGATTGCTGTGTGTTTTGCTCTAGTTGTCTGAGGCAGAGAGAATGTTCTGTGCTGCCCTTCGGCATGAATTCAGATTACTCTACTGGAGAAGAACCTAGATGTGACCTGGTATGCACTAATGAAGGCTTGAAGAGAGAGAATGTTTCTGTGGTATTAAGGCTACACTCACCCAGAATGTGTGTGTGGAGCACTCTCTGTGTGCTCAGAGTCGTCCTGTTCACCATCTTCTCGAGAGACCTTGTGTTCCACATTTTGCCTCCAAAAACACTGCACCTTGGTCCACAGAAGCATCAGAGACTGGCTCTTAAAAACTCACAATTTCCTGCCCTCCACCATGTCTCATTCTCTTTCGGGATTTGTCTTTTCTCTCAGCCTTTGACTTGATGATGGTCGCTTAGCAACATGGACAACAAAACAACAGACTGCGCTGCTTAGCATTCAAGAATGATTTGATCCAAGAGATTTCAGACAAGATGCCTGCCAGCGTGTGTGTGTATGAGTGTGCGTTTGATTGTGTGGAAGTGTTTTATGAGCAGCCTCCCACTGCGCTAGTCATTTGAGATGTTTTGCTTCAGGGTTCATGCTCATTTGTGGGTCACATTCTGTGCAATATAAAGAGCCCAAAATGGAATATAATGCTCAAAATGGAATCTCACAGATATTTTGAAGTCAAAACATATAGGAAGTAACAGAAATATTCTAAAATGATAAATCAAATTAAAAAACAAATGCAAAAACTAAAACAAATATTAAAAATTACATATTTAAATTTAAATTAAAATAGAATAAAACAACAACAGATTTTTACATTTTCTAAAAACAATATGACTGGTGCCCATGCAAAAGTTGCTGCCATGATGCTAGCTGTCCCTGCAGCAAATACCCACTGAGGTGCCACAGGGCTCAGTACATGGACCGCTTTTATTCTCCCTTTACATCAAATCAGTGTTCATCACTTCTTATGGGTTCCTCTATTATACTCATGTAATTATCTTATTTCATCCCTCTAAAGACCAGGTATCCTCATGAATCACCGCATGTCTGACAAGCATTAATGCCTGGATGAAAGACCATCGTCTGAAGCTGAATTTATCAAAAACCTCTGTTCATCCCAGTGAACTTTGCCAAGACCTCATCATTCTCAACTCTTTTCACCCACACAGAGAGCAAACAACCTTCCAGTCACACTTGACAACTTCTTGCCATTTGCGCCCACATATGAACAAACCATCAGATTCACCCAGCAGAAATCACTATACAGGATTTACCATATTATACATTATCGACACAAACTGATAAGTGAAACGACAAACAGCCACCCACAAATAGTCTATAAACAAAGCATCAGGCTGTCTTTGAGTTCACAAGAACGGTTAAAGTTACTCGTCAGGCTACAGAAGAATACCAAAATCCCTCCGTTAAATTAGGTCTGCTCTAATACATTGAGAGTCACGCAGAGCTAAAACAACCCAGCCACAACACATAATGGACTAAAATAGTCTTAAATAGTCTGGCATAAAATTCAAACATAAGACAGCATAAAAAAACTAGATAAAAAAGTTTGAAGATAAACTTTAAGTTGGCTTGAAAAAGCCGGTCCAGAAAGTTTGAAACAGTTTTAAAAGTTTGAAGTTTGAGAGTTTTCAGTTTGAAAGTTTAAGTTTTAGTTTAGTAGTTTTGATAGATAGATTCTGGATGGTTGCTAGGGTGTTGCTATGTGGTTGCTAGGGTACTCGGAGTGGTTGCTAAGGTGTTGCTAGGGTAATCAGGGTGGTTGCTAGGGTGTTGTTATGCGGTTGCTAGGGTATTCGGGGTGGTTGCTAGGGTGTTGCTATGCGGTTGCTAAGGTACTCGGGTGTTTTTTCAAGCCAACTTAATAAATAAATAAATAAAGACGTACCTCATTGTTCCTCCTCGGCTACATTCAATTTGACCATCAGTTTTCACACTTTTATGTGAAAAAAAGCTTCAAAAATTAAATATTTATTGTGCCCTTTACTTAGATTAATTGAATAAAATGTGTGTTTTTAAAAGTGTGCTGAAATCATTGAGCTTGCACTACACTAACTGACAGCTGCTGTGATTACAAAGGAAAAGCGAGGTGTCATTTATTCACAAGAAAAGTTGTTTTTCTTAAGATTTTTTTGAGTATTTCATACTTCTCATTAAACCTAGTTATTTTATAATGTTTCATATTTAGTCCAAAACGAAGTAAACGATTAGAGGAAATGGCTGATATATGCGCAAATAAATGCTACTTTGCCGCCACCTGCTGGTTAAAGTGGTAATTATTGTCTTTTTTATTTTTAAATAAGTGTTTTCTATCAAATGTTGAATTTCCTACATTTTTAAACATTCACAGTGGGGACAATCTCAGAAGGATGAACAAATAATGTTTGTGCTCATCACATTAAAAATAACATTTGAAGTGCTGGGGAAAAAAATGTTTGTGCGTGTCTGATTACAGACACCGTGTTTTTAAACGGTCCCAATAGCTTTGTCTTTATTGCAATCAATAAAAACTGGTTTATTGGCAAGTAAATGTGATAACTGCATTAAAATATGAATACAACATTAAAAAGTCAACCATTGATGGTTTTATGTCGATGTACAGCGAGTACAGAATGAACAGCTTACAGTTCACCGGAAATGCCCAAGCTGGCTAAACAACAACCAGGAAGTAACACCTAAACACAGGTCTGGGGTCAGCTTCCTTTGCTGTATGAGTTAACATGTACTAAACATGAGTGGAATTTGCACAGCAGCTCCCAAACCCCTTGATGCTCATGACAAGAATAGCATGTGTAGTTATCTTTATTGAAGTGAATTAGGTTTAAATCACCTCCATGCATGAATGAATGATATTTTTTTGCAATTTTACACATAATAATCCACGATGGTCACATTACACAAAACTGAAATTGCACGTCAAAACACGTTGTCAATATTTTTTGAAACCCCCCAAAATTTCACAAATCACGTTTTCAAGGGAGCCCATGCAGAGATTGTATTATTATAGGGAGATAAGAGGGTCTGTATCTTTTACCATTGGAGAAAGCGTAACGTCTAACTTAATCACGTGCGGCACCTCTCAGCCTATCATGTAATGGCAGTGACATCAGTCACAACATTCCCGAGCATGAGGTCTCTGCAGAACAAAAGTGGGCGTTTCTGTATTTGTGGGTATTTTCAAACTGGTGGGTGTTTAAATATCATGCAATGAAAATGATCTCCTTCACCCGACCCCACCTCTAAACCCTACCCACACTCTGATGTGGGCAAATCGGGTAACGCTCTCAAAAACGCCCGTTTATGGCCTCGCCCATCAATCATTAATGTCCTGCAGAGACCTGTACTTGACATTCCCTAGTCTGCCTTTTCTTAAATAGTTCCCAACAAAAGTATTGTTTAGTGTAAAACATGCTGAAGATTAGCAAACAGACTGTCCGTTAATTAAATAATTAGCTATTTCCCCCCAAAAGCTGTTTAATCAGCATAGTGAAGCCTCTCATCCATTGACATCCATTCAAAAAACAGCCTCTTGTCTCCTTCCCTGCGTACCGCGGGGGGCGGAGCTTTAGTATTAGCCGTTACGCTTTTTTGGCTAAACATTACATGCTTGTCTTCCAGTGGCTTTGGTCAATGTATTTTAACAATTAACAAGGCCGATTATGAATGTAAATTGGTACTTATGAGAGAGAGAGAGAGAGAGAGAGAGAGAGAAGGGAGGGTCAAGCTAGCCTCTGTTTTGTTTGACAACACTTCGGACGTCAACAGGAAGTTACTCCACCCAGGATCACTTAGAGCACCTTTAATCAAAATGTTAACTTTGTCTTTCAGTGAAAATGACTTCTCTAATCATTTAGTCAACTTAAAGGGTTAGTTCACCCAAAAATGAAAATTCTGTCATTTATTACTCACCCTCATGCCGTTCCACACCCGTAAGACCTTCGTTAATCTTCGGAACACAAATTAAGATATTTTAGTTGAAATCCGATGACTCCGTGAGGCCTCTATAGGCAGCAATGACACTTCCTCTCTCAAGATCCATAAAGGTACTAAAAACATATTTAAATCAGTTCATGTGAGTACAGTGGTTCAATATTAATTTTATAAAGTGACGAGAATATTTTTGGGGCACCAAAAAAAACAAAATAACGACTTATTTAGTGATGGCCGATTTCAAAACACTGCTTCAGGAAGATTCAGAGCAAAAATTAATCAGTGTATCGAATCATGATTCAGATCGCGTGTCAAACTGCCAACAGCTGAAATCACATGACATTGGCGCTCCGAACAGCAAATTCGATACACTGATGCATTTGTGCTCCGAAGCTTCCTGAAGCAGTGTTTTGAAATCGGCCAACACTAAAGTCGTTATTTAATTTTTTTTTGGCGCTCCAAAAATATTCTCGTTGCTTTATAATATTAATATTGAACCACTGTACTCACATGAACTGATTTAAATATGTTTTTAGTACCTTTATGGATCTTGAGAGAGGAAATGTCATTGCTCCCTATGGAGGCCTCACAGAGCCATCGGATTTCAACTAAAATATCTTAATTTGTGTTCTGAAGATTAACGAAGGTCTTATGGGTGTGGAACGGCATGAGGGTGAGTAATAAATGACAGAACTGTCATTTTTGGGTGAACTAACCCTTTAAATCCTGCCCCTCCACAATTGACTGCAAGCTCACATTCATTTTTGAGTGCAACAATCCAATACAACCTTTTTCTTCGTTTCGATAATCCATTACACTCAGATTTTATGTAACAATATGGAAGAAAAGATCTGCCATTTTACTGACTAAGAATCTTTTTTCTTAAGATTGTGCTTCGGACAAAATTTGTCTGTACTGAATCTGTTGTAATACAACTGGTGTCAAAAAAATATGATGCTCTTAAGAAAATACTTAAAGATTTGCACTTAGGAACATCCAAACAAATGTATCTTTAAATATCTTATCTTTATATCTTGAAATGTATGTTTTTAAGAATTTTTTCTTAAGACAAATTTCATGAACTGGGCCCATGACTGCTTTGAAAATCTGCATGATTTTCTTGTACATGCACAATTGCTGGACAGGAGAAGTTAAACACTTTGAAGTTTAATACTTTGAGTTAGAAGTTTGTTCAAAGCATGAGCAATAGTAACTTACCTTGCAAATTACCTCTGCAAACACCTATAATTAAAGAATGACAGTGATTTTTATATAAACATGTTTATTAATCTTTTCAGCCACCATGACTACCTGTTGCAAACGGTTCCTCTGAGCAGAAAGAACCACAAGCAGACCTGAATGAGGTGGCTTACAATCCAGGAAAACTGTACAGAAAAGGTTTGTGTTACGCATTTGTACAAACAACTGAAGCTTTCAGCAGTGGATGTAATATGATATTCAGCACTCTGACTAGAGCATGTTTAGCAAGCCTGAAACGTTCAAACCCACTGCTTTAAAGAGAAAATTACAAGCACAAAACACACACACACACACACACACACACATAAAGGTAAAGCTGTAAAAAGTGTACATTTGTAAAAATGCACACCATTGTATCAAGACGACAGCTAACATTAGAATATGCAAAGACTCTCTCTCGCGTGCACACACAAAACATAAACACGGGTTATTATAAAAGGGAATGTGCAGCCTCAGCTAAAGCAACGAGGCTCATTGAGAGGCAGGAAACCAACCACATTCACACACAATAAAGCAGATTACAGGCTTATAAAAATATATTCACAGCTGTCCACTGTAGCTCTATGGCACATTTAACATAAAATAAACTGTCTCAGTCCATCATACGCAGACCTTCCCAAAGTCAGAATAATCTCTTACACGGATTAAACCTGCTCCTGAAATAACTGTTCTGTCTTCACTGAAAGGCCTTAAAGTTAGTCCTAGGCAAGACTTGACGTGCTTCCCGAAAACAGGTTTTACATGGTGAAAGGAAAACAAACCCAATGCAAAATCGCAGCTAAATCGCCAACCTGAGAGGCATCGCTCTCCAGCAGCGACAGGGCAGATCCTGAAAGCATTGCTAGTAATCACGACGTAAACATCAATTTAAGAATCCATCCAAACAAAATGAAATCTATGAATGAATTATTCATATTTCAGATCAGTGGTCCAAGTCATCTAAATCATAATTTGTTGTCAGAACCAATTTAAATTCAATAGACTTTGGTTTGTCTTGGTTTTTAGACTTTTACTGATTGAGGTTTACAAACCTAGCGACATGCAAAAAGGCTGGAAGATAAAAAATAAAAAAAAGGACTATTCTACAATTAAAATCAAGAATTACAATTCACCTAAACAAACAGTATTATAGATTTGGCAGTAGATTATGGATCTGTCTGGCGTGCAGTTTTACAATCAAAAGTTCTAGCTTTCAATAACTGCTGGTTCCTCCTCCTGCACTCTCTCATTGGTTGAGCCCAATGGGCCGGCCCACCACAGCACCAGAGCATTGTCCTGTCGTACGCCGTTTGTTGACATCACATTTCCCTCGTCTGAATCTGACTCCGAGTCCTCGCTGTCAGACGGATAGCAGAACTTCCGCTGACCACTGGACGAAGCTACTAATGGCATGAAAGGGTGCACACTGTAGAAATGAGAGAGTAAGAGAAAAGCAATATTTAGTCATTGACATTTATTTATTTAGCAGATTTTTACATTAAAGGCACAGTATGTAATATTGACAGCTACTGGTTGAACTGGGTACTGCAGTCCAAATTCAAAATACTGGAAAGGGTTGTTTCTCCCGCCCCCTCCTCCTCAGACTCAACGCTCATGCGGGTTGCCAGATTGAGGATACGCAACAGGAATGAGTGCAATTGACAATGGAAGGCGACAAGCCTTAAGACCCATTCACACCAAAAACGTTAACTTTAATGATAACTATAACTATATTTGCATCCACACCAACAAATGATAACGGTCTGTTTATTCTAATCTCTCGCGCTGCGGTTTCAAAGTGTATACAACATGTATTTGCTGTTCTTGTTGCATTTACACGGCTTTAACCAGCAGATGTCCTCAGCATGCTATGTTTTGAACGAAGAGCTAGTGTAATCGATCTAATCTAACAGCAAATTTAGCTAACAAAGTCAATAGTGGAATAAAAACGCCTAGTCTTTTTCACTGCAACTTTAAAGGGGTCATGAAATGCATTGTTTTATTGTTTTATAATGTTTCCTGGGGTGCACTTATAATGTTAATATGCTTTTTACATCCAAAAATTGTCATAATTTATTAATAAAAGACATTTTTCCTACCCTGATTATAGCCCTCTGATTTAAACGCTCTGTTTTAAGGGGCGTGTCTGCTGTGAGACTTCAGTGTAAACGCCCACTGCTGTGATTGGCTAACATCTTTCCATTTGAAATAGCCAAGTATTACTCTCTCTTTTAGTGCGTTTTTACTATTACAGCTCTCAAGGTTAACTAATCGTGAAAAGTGCTGCATTACAGTTAGATCTATGGCATTATATTTAGATTGTGACATGGAAGTTGCAGTGATGAACACAGACATGTTGAGCGCATAAAAGCAGTGATCTCGTCATTGTAACTCAATTTCTGTACACTAACAAATGCTTTCATCTTCACTAACAGTGCAAACGCGATATAATTAAGGGTTTTGTTGAATAAAATGGGAGTTTTGCTTGACAGTCACGATAAACTCGCACTGTTTGATTGACAGCTTCAGCGCAAATTTTAAAACTATATTTTATCGTTATCATTATAGTTATCGTTCTTGGTGTGAACGGTCCTTTACACTGTATGAGCTGATTTATCCGTGTATTAATATGTCTCTGGTCATAGAGATTTATGAGTATTTTTAGGTCGGATAGAATCTGCAATCTCTGACCCAGTTCGTTAGCTGGCTTCCATGGCTGCAATATGCTGTGTTTTCCGCCAACTGGCAACCCAGGGTGTTGAAATACTATTGGGTAAATTGGCATAAACAGACATTCTGACAAAAAAACGCACATTTCAAAGTAAAATAACTGGCTGTAGCATTGTTTTTCAGGGAAACCAATATGTCAACTTAGCATGTTATTTTGATCTCATGCATTTTCTAAACGTTATTTAAGTGGTGATAATCGTACCTGATGCCATTAGCACAATCTGTGTGCGCCTGAAACTGTAGCTGTGGCTGTAGTGTCTCCTCATTCCCATCAGGTGGCGCTGTGAGGGTGTCCCACACTGACACCACACCATTGGTGTCCCCACTCAGTAGGTATCGTCCAGATCTAATTCAGACACACAAATATCAATATAACATGAGCAAAACGTAAATGGGTCTCATTACTATGGTTGAGTTTTTAGTCGAGTTGTAAGTCTTGATCTTACTGGTCCATGTCAAAGTAGATACGCTGGTTTGTATTGACGTTCCTGTACATGGAGAACAGAACCCGTCCTGGATCTCTCAGGTCCCAGCACAGGATCTCTGAGTCCTAAAGGCAGTGACACATGGTATTAACTAGAGGATTCAAAACATACAATCAAACAGCGGTACTTCTGATTGGCTGATGTATCTGATATCCATCATATTTCCTTTGATAAATAAAAACAAAGCTGTGAGGACAGAAATACAGCACGTATGAGCCCACTGACCTTGCGGCCGCCCGTAAACAGGTGATAGCCATTGGGTGAGAAGATCAGGTGTGTAAGGCCTCCGTGGTGTCGAGTGGGCAGCAGAGCCAGCAGAGAACCATCCTCACAAGAGTAAATGCCAGCCGAACGAGAGTACGACCCACAGGCGTACATTGTCTGGCATGGGCTGAAGGCAATACATGAGATAATGCCAGTCTGACCCTGTTTCTTCACTTGAAAGATGAAATGATCAGGAAGAAAAACAGGAACAAAAGTTATTTTGTAATTAGTTTGGTTTCATATTAGAGAATGATAAAGTATAAGTGAGTAATGGGAAAATACAGAGGGGCATCTCCCAAAGTCCAGAGAAGGAAGAACTTTTTATTAAGGGCCAGATTAACTAACAGCTTGCACAAGCGCAAACCCTCTTTGGCATTAAAAATCTACTGTCGGGATTTACTAAAGACACGCAGTGCAAAATTAGCGCTGAAAACGCGTGGACTGAGCTGTTTTTGCAGCTGACCTTATTGCATATGCATTTGTAGGAGTTTCCCTTTCAGGCGCAAAATTTATGGGAGGAGAGTATTTATATAAATCACGCAACGTGATTTACTAATGTTTGCGCTAGTCAATTTACTGGTATTTGTGCTATTATTTAACGCCCAAAAAAAGCATTTCTTAACCCATTTTGCGACATGGCTGAAGGGAGAAAATATATATATGTGTGTGTGTGTGTGTGTACGTGTTTGTCAGATTACATGTAACAAGTTACGCCTGTGTCGACCCGCACCTGATGAGCATCAGCTCTGTTTATTTGTGACCCAACGCTAATTTGCACTGCTCTTGGTAGACTGCGTTGGTCATTATGTAAATGATTTGACTGCGTCCGTGTTGTTGAATTTGCGCATCAGCTGTAGATCATGCGCAAAACTTGCCACTCCCATCGGCGCGTTGGTGGAATTGGGCTCTAATTTGCCCGTTTAGTAAATCTGGCGAGACGAGACGCTGATTTTACTTGCTTATGGGTCAAACAACGTCGCAACTTTATGAATAAATATAGAATTCATTTGATGTGCCGTCAGATATGTACACTACTTTTGGGGTTTGGGGTCGTAAGATTTTTTTTGCCTCTTATGCACCAAAAAATAAATAAAATATCAATTTACAATTTGAAATAACTTGTCTATTTCAGTACATTTTAAAATGTAATTTATTCCTGTGATAACAAAGCTGAATTTTCAGCATCATTACTCTTCAGTGTCTTTAGTCTTCAGTGTCACATGATCCTTCAGAAATCATTCTAATATGATGATTTGCTGCTCAAGAAACATTTCTTATTATCATCAATGTTGAAAACAGTTGTACTGCTTAATATTATGATGGAACGTGTGATACTTTTTTTCAGGGTTCTTTGAGGAATAGAAAGTTCAAAAGAACATTGATTTGAAATAGAAATATTTTGTAACACTATAAATGTCCTTTTATAGAATAAAAACATTCTTTTCTTTTTCTTTTTTTATTTGACCCCTAACTATGGAACAGTAGTGTACATGTATCAGCTACTGCACAACAACTTTGTATGTGGCTCATCCAATCAGAATATAAAGATGGTACTATATTATCCATTTGACAAAAATCGCAATATAATAGGTTGTATCTTTTCAAACACAATCAGTCTTAACAAAGATCTTTTGTGTTACATCCAGACCAATAATTACAATATCAGTGTTGAAACAATGTGAATGAGTCAGTCACTTTAAACATGCTAAGATAATTATATCCACAGCCACTGTCTAGATCAGAGCCGTGCACACTATGTTAGCTTAATCAAGCCAAATATGTGTTTCCTGCCCTGAATGTGTTTGGAATGAATCCACCCATACAAACAAAAAGAAATTAAATAGGATTACAGGAATTCCACACCCATGCAAGCCAGACAGCCGTCTTAATGACCCCGATTAAAAACCGTTTGAAGAGTGAGAGTGATTGATGTAGTGGTTATTCCTCTACAAGAGGGACACTCACCCATGGTGGGCCTCTCCTCGCAGTCTCTCCCAGGACGGTCAGTGTGGAAGACCCTGACAATTTTATCAAAGCCACAGTAGAGCTGAGAACCGTCGGGAGAGAAACACAGGGAATGGGCCGCTGTCAGCTCATCCAGGTGGTTGTAGGGTCGAAAAGACGCACGGAGGTCCCCATAGAACGCGTCCCATATGTGGACTGGGTTGTCCCGGCTACTGCTTGCAATGCTGAAGGGAAAAGCGGAAAATGAGAGAAATACACTGAAATACACTGCATGTTACTGAAATATATTGCAAAATCTAAAAACTTTTTTTTCCAAAACAAGAGAATTCAACATCAGACTTGACAATCAGTCTGGCTTTCATCCAAACCGGCAGCACAAAAGACCCATTCACTATAGAGAACCTAACAAATGAAGAGCTAAGACAATTTTAAGTGAAAAATGATGACTACAGCTAAATAAAAGACAGCAGGCATATGAGTACATGCCCTCCAAAAGATTGGAAAATCCCTAGGCAAAAGGTTTTATATCATATTAGTATAAATCCTTGGCATTGATAAGGGACAATACAAACTATATATACACACCTACATACATTTTATTAGATAAATTAGGGATTTCAGAGCCATTTATAAACCATCTCTGCACTTCAGGATGTACAGTAGCAAAACAAAGCAAGTTATTGCTTGGAAACTTGCATGTGAGGATTAAATACTCACAAATATGAGTGACCGCTATGAATTTACTGTAAAACTGTTAAATTATCAGATTGTTTTTCACCAAATTTGATATTATCAGCAAGCCACATGGATATTTTGCTCACACTCTTAAGGTACGATAATATTTGCCATTGCTCAGTGAAATTTCAGACGAAATCCAGCAATTGCAATAGAAATCTGGCAAAGTTTCGCATTAGGGGAAAAATATTTACAATGCAAATTTTGCTCATGTTTAAAGGGGACCTGACATGAGAAATCAAATTTGCCTTGATCTTTTGACATTTGTACCAATTTAAAACATCCTCCTCATTATAAACAAAGGATTTATTTAATAAAACTCCAAAAATGGCTCGTTTTGATATTACAGGATCTGTGAGAGAGACTTTCAACCACTTCCAGAGGTATTTCGAAAAAGCATTCGACTGGACTAGTTTCGTAGTGTAGATGCTCATATGCGTTCAAACAGCCACAAAAGACCTCCTACTGACCTAATGCGTAAACATTATGGGAAGCGCTCTAAACAGACGGGATATGAACTTTGTTGGCTGAAGACCCAAGTTTGGTTTGAAGATGAAAAATGTACCAAGCAAAATGTTCTCTCACCATTCCTGATTTCTAACATGCACACACACTTTATTCGACGTGGTTTTGCGGCTGTCAGAGCAGAGTATATTTTTCCGTTGTCTGTGCACGTTCAAATGTAAATTGCGCAAGCTTATTTTGTCCATTAGATCTAAGGATCTGCAAAAAAAACAAAACATACATTTACCCGCCCATAGACCCTCCCCTCGAAGAAATCAGGACAGAATTGGATGAAAGTGGACAAAAGAGACGGATTAAATTATCAGGTGTGAACGGAAATGTGTCTGCCTCGTCTACTTGTAATCCAATCGACTTGGTACATTAATACCAGGTGTAAACAGGACCTAGAGCAAGACATCGTCGTACCATAGACCTTTTTTTGCCTGCAAATTTGTGTCTAAATAGGTGTGGTCACACTTGTGAAATTTCAGCAAAATAGGTCCATTGTCTGTTGTCAATAGTGTAGTGATGTATGAAGCACAGCGCACACAGAATTCATTTTCAAGCCAAGCAGCTGAATTCGCATGACCAACTAAACCCGATATGAAATCTGCATGGGGAAATCTTTCCCCAATATGAAATTCTCCATCATGTGGATTCCTCTAGAAATGACTGGATTTCACCTGTGAAAATTCAATGAACAGCGGTAAAAGTCACTTTTTAGTTACTTTATCAATCATTAAAGTGAGTCATAATGTACTGCCATCACATTGAATCCACCCAACCAGATATTGTCTATGCTTGTGTTTCATAGAATAATGCCATATGGGTTTGAAACAACAGGAGGGTGAGTAAATGATGTCAGAATTTTTATTTTTTTGGTTGATCAATTCCCATAAGTACAGATCCGACGTTCTATCTCAACAGAAGGGCAACATAGTTTAAAAGTGAATAATGAGATGACTTGAGTAGAGATGGAGGAAGTAAATGACCTGAATACTAAGCACCTCCCCTGGAGGGAGCAGCCAATCATAAGTCAGAGTTAATGATCAACCCCTGTGGACATTCAAGCAGCTCTTTAGCCAATGCCAGCAGTCAGAACATTATGCTATGCACGCCTGGAAGAGAAATGCTCCAAAACTGCTGTGTTTCACAATGCTTCAGAAATACCTATAAACAATATCACTAAGACCAGATAGAAGATGACAAATTGTTACTGAGCACATCTCATCTGTCTTCTTTAACCTCATCCCCTTCATCTTTATGAGTTCTTTATGAAGTTTACAGCTTCGTCCTTGACCCACAACTTGTCGTTCCTCCCTTTCTTTTGTCATTTTCGGTCGCTGCAGGGCGGATTCTGTAAACCCAAACAACGTTTGATCAGAACTGATGCTGCGTGTGCGTGAAACAGCACATGCCGCAGTTAACGAGCCCTCGTTAGCAACCTGCCGCAGTTATCCGTGATGACTGGCATTGATTTGGAATGATTTCTGTTCCATTGCCTTTTGTCCAACAAAAAACATAACCATCAAAGAGAACATCATTAAACGAGAGCTGGAGCGACAGAGAACTGGAGAGGAAGAAAAAGAGACCACTTACTTCCTCCCTAAATAATTCCAGCACTACTTTCTGCAAACCCTAATAAACACACACATAGATCAGACAGACAGACAGACAGACAGATAGATAAGTCACATTTTAGAGCCAGAACTAACAGTTTTATAAATAGGCACAATCAAAACCACTCACTCCCTTCAGAGGGTTTTGCAGAAAGTACGGGAAATGTGACCAGCCACAATAAATACAAGCCTTGAAATTTTAATTCTGGGTTGAATCCAACAATCTCCACCAGAGGAGACAAGGCTCATCAGCACTGATCATAACAGAAAAGAAACATAGCAATGCTGATCTGGAACAATAGCAGCTTAATTAAAGCTCAATTTCTTTAAAGACGTGCCATGTCTCTGGAAAAGATTAACTGGGCCACTTTGTAAACAAGGTAATGGAGATTGTAAAATGTGACTGTTAATCAGTGAATGAAACTTGACCATTTGATCCAAATGGTCCAAATATTAGTCAAGACCAAATGGACACATTTTAGAAAAAAATACAGGTTTGAAAATGAAGTCGGCAGAGAACCAAAGAATGTGATTCCATGAGCACATTACATTAGTCTTTACAAAGTATCTATCAATGTAGTTTTTGTAAACTGAAAAGCACAAGAAATATGAGGAAAAAAGGCTTCTTCTCATCCTCCTCTAGATCTGGGATCACAAACATTGGCATGTACAGCATGTTTTATTTCGCTTTGAGCTGCATGGGAATCTAAACACAATTATTTTCCACAGAACAAACCATACACACATTCCATATCAATTTTTGCACTGCTATACGAGAGTTGCACTGCTGAATGGATAATAACGCACAGTTTATTCTGCTTTTCTGTTGCTTACTAGCTTTCAAAACAACTGTTGAGATAAATACAAAATGACCACTATTAAAAAGAGTTTCAAACCACCCAGCAAACACAGTCCTTAGCATTCCAAACACAAACCACAATAACAGTGATTTTTGAAATGGTGTTATTAAAAGGATAGTTCACCGAAAAATTAAAATTTGATGTTTATCTGCTTACTCCCACGGCATCCAAGATGTAGGTGACTTTTGTTTCTTCAGTAGAACACAAATGATGACTTTTAACTCCAACAGTTGTCGTTTAATACATGTCAATGGTAACACAATCTATGAGAGTAAAAAAAACATGCACAGACAAATCCAAATTAAACCCTGCGGCTCGTGACGACACATTGATGTCCTAAGACATGAAACCATCGTTTTGTGCGAGAAACCGAACAGTATTTATATCATTTTTTACCTCTAATACACCACTTTATCCAAATGCCTTGTGCACGGCATCCCGTGCGTGAGGTGTGTACGCGCTCTGTTGTAGTTTGAAGGATTAGTTCACTTTCAAATAACATTTTCCTGACCATTTACTCACCCCCATGTCATCCAAGATGTTCATGTCTTTCTTTATTTGGACGAAAAGAAATTAAGGTTTTTGATGAAAACTTTCCAGGATTATTCTCCTTATAGTGGACTTCAATGGCCTCCAAACGGTTGAAGGTCAAAATTACAGTTTCAGTGCAGCTTCAAAGAGCTTTAAACGATACCAGACGAGGAATAAGGGTCTTATCTAGCGAAACGATCAATCATTTTCTACAAAAATACAACTGTATATGCTTTATAAACAAATGATCACCTTGCATGTGCTTTCGCTTTCCATATTCTTCAAAAAGCTTACACTTTATGTCATACACCTTCCCTATTCTACTTACGGAACGAACGCGGCACCAGTTCTGTTTTTTTCAGTAAGTAGAATAGGGAAGGGTACAACATACAGCGTAAGCTTTTTGAAGAAACGGAAAGCGGAAATACGTGCAAGGCAATCATTTGTGTTCCTTGTCTGGTATCGTTTAAAGCTCTTTGAAGCTGCACTGAAACTGTAATTTTGACCTTCAACCATTCGGAGGCCATTGAAGTCTACTATAAAAGGAGAATAATCCTGGAATGTTTTCATCAAAAACCTTAATTTCTTTTAGACCAAAGAAAGAAAGACATGGACATCTTGGATGACATGGGGGTGAGTAAATTATCAGGAAAATTTTATTTGAAAGTGGTATAATCCTTCAAACTACACCAGAGCGCGTACACGCACCGGATGCCGTGCACACGCTCAAGGCAGTTGGACATAGAGGTTTATTAGAGGTAAAAAATTATATAAATACTGTTCGGTTTCTCGCACAAACCGATTGTTTCGTGTCTTAGGACATCAATGTGTCGTCACGAGCCCCAGGGTTTAATTTGGATTTGTCTGTCCATGTTTTTTTTTACTCTTATAGATGGAGTTCCCATTGACATGTATTATACAGCTGACAGACGGCAACGGTTGGAGTTAAAAGTCATCATTTGTGTTCTACTGAAGAAACAAAGTCACCTACATCTTGGATGCCCTGGGGGTAAGCAGATAAACATCAAATTTTCATTTTTGGGTGAACTATCCCTTTAAGGGAAGACGTACTCTTAACACAAAGTACTCTTAATACTACCATTCAAAAGTCTGGGGTTAGATTTTTTAAAAATAAATTAAAACTTTTATTCAGCACCATCAATTGATCAAAAGTGACAGAAAATATATTTTTATATTACAAAAAAATCTACTTCAAATCAGTGCTGTTCTTTTTAACCTTACCAAACAACGAAGAATTCTGAAAAAAAATAATAATAATTATAAAAAGTTCTAATTTCCACAAAAATATTAAGCAGCACATCTGTCATAATAACAAGAAATGCTTCTTGAGCAGCAAAATTGGAGTAAACAAAAAAAACATTGTACTGATCTCTGAAGGATCATGTGACACTGAAGACTGCAGTAATGATGCTGAAAATTCAGCTTTGTATCGAAGATAAACATAACTACACTAATAAACTACAAAATAAACTACATTTTAAAAAATATTAAAACAAAAAAAATAATGACGCTTTTAATAATATTTCACAATATTACTGTTTTGACTATATTTTTGATTAAATAAATGCAGCCATGATGAACATAAGAGAGTTTCAAAAACATTTTTTAAAAAAACTTTTGAACAGTAGTGTACAGACACACACAAACTATATATACACTCACAAGCATGTATCCGGGTCCATGGAGGTCATCTTTGGGAACCAGCAGTAGTCATAGATGGTGTCTCCTTCTGCCATCTTCAGCACTGGACTCTGAGTGGACACAGACAGAAGCAACAGCATTATGAGCTCATAAATTGTGTACAGTATTTTTAAATATGTCTTTTAGGCAAACCAGAATGTTTATATAAAATCATAAATCAAAGGTATAGACAAAGTAAAAAAAAAAAAAAAAAAAAGAGAGCATTTGTCTCAAGACTTTCAAAATGAAGGAAAGTTACTTTAAAAAGTAATGCATTACAATATTGCGACACTCCCTAAAAAAGTAACTAATTGTGTTAATTTTTATGAAAGTATTGGGATATGTTACTTTCACCTAAGCTAGGTGAGATATGATATTTTGTTGTAAATTTAAAAGTAATGCATACTTGTTACATCAAAACAGTAATCTGATTACGTAATTCGCGTTAACTGTAATGCGTTACCCCCAAAACTGGTCATGAGACATTTATCATTTTGAATACAGGCCAAAATCAGTTCTAGATAAAAAGGTAACTGATCCCTGCTTAGTATTTTTACTTCTACAAGTACATGGTAAAGTACATTTGGAGGAGGCTGACCATTTCAGAAAGCATGTCCCAGCGGCTGCTGTACAGCTCAGGCGGGAGGTTATACACACGTAGAACGTTATCAGCGCTGTTTGAAACAATGCAGGAACCATCTGGAGCCCTGCAGAGAGGCGTCATAAAGAAAGATTGATACTGTGATTCAGTTTACACAGCACAGCAATCATAAATGAGCTACTTTTGTCAGTTATCACCATTTGCAGCCTCTGAGGTAATTCTCAGCGGTATGGGTGTATTCGGCCCAGGAGCCCGTCAGCATCTGAGGGTTCTGACTGAAGTCAAGGCATTGACTGCAGACATAGCAAAGAGACAGCATTGAGCTAGCCGGAAATATCCCTGTCCCACTGCAACTGTCAAAACGCATTTGTTCCCGCCATGTTTCCTTTCACAACAGTTTAAGATGACCGTATACTTACTAGTGCTGCTCAGCACAGTTGTCTTCTGGACTCTTCTCCTCAGACTCATCTGTTCCGTGCTCCTCAGTCTGTCCGAGGGGTTCTCTGATCTCTGCTCCGTTTTGATGCCATTCCACGTCTCCTTCAATTTCCTCAGGTCCCACAGCACATTCTGTTTCATCAGTGTGATGACAGGCAACTGAAAGAATCAAAATAACATGAGCTTTGTTTCCATCCAAAGTTGCATTATTTAACTTGTGCGCAAAATTGTAATATCTCATAAAACATTTGCAAATAAAGCAGCATGTGTTCAAAAGAACAAAACTGTCACTTACTGGAAAATTGGAGTAAAATAACTGTAATAAAATGAAAGTTGCTGTGATCAGGGAAGCCACTGTGGCCCTTTTTTTTGTACATCATAAATTATTGCGCCTCAGAGCGAATTTTTAGTCCGCTGGTTGGTCCAGATATCCAATCAAATCCTCTGTTGTTAAAGCTTAGTTGACCTATATTGCAGTAGCTATATTTAAAGAATTTAGAAAATGTCAGAATAATTTAAGGCAATTATCATCTATATTTTTGGTTGAACAGTTAAAGTTCACCCAAAAAATTGTGTTGATATTTACTAAACAAAAAAAAGAAAGAAATATGTTGCACAATGTACCCTAATGGTCGCTCTTTTCCCACACAATTACAATGAATGTGGACTGAGGATTTCAAGCTTTCAAAAAGCATCATAAAATTAATCCCTATGACATGATTCTTCCTCATGCATTGTGACTGCATGGAAAAGAGGGACCAATACATCTCAGAAAGTCATACAGGTTTGGAATGTCATATTTTTAGTAACATTTTTATTTTTGATTGAACTATTCCTTCAAATCTTTCATATGAACATTAAGTATTTCAATATTTAACATACAGAACTGAATGCTATTTTTTTTTTTTTTTGGCAAACAGATGTGTCAAAGTATCTGTAATCCAAAACTTAATTCATTATTTTTTATTACTATATTCATTTATACCCTTAACATATTGGTAATTTAATTTAATAAAACTGACATAAGCCAAATATTAACTAACTAAACAATGTTTGTATATGTTTGTTTAAGCTTCTGTGGCTATTTTTATGGGAAGAAAGATTAAAAATACAAGAAAAACCTATAAGACTTTTAAGATCTATTTTTACTAATATCTCTTGTTAAATATATCTTTAAAAGTACCAACTGAATAAAAACATTTATGCTACAGTTGTCCATGGCTTGTTCACTATAGGTATATATAAAGAATAAAGTGCTATACAAATAAAAACTGACTTGACGTTACTTGGCTATCTGTGATTTTAGTATTGGACAAGTGAACAACGTTCAGTGGCATTCACATGTGATGAACCATGACAAAAGTGAACCCTGCACTGTTCAATCACATCTCATTTCAGATCCAAGAAAAATAACATCACATCCAAATTTATAAAAGGAACCAACATTTCACCTCCGGAGAGTAAAATTGGATGCATATGAAAGACTGAAGGTCAGTATTCATGTAATTATTTAAAGATGGCAGTAAGAGAGCAACATATGGAGTTTATATCACATATTAAGACATCAGAAGAGCATACTGACATTGTGGCAAACAGGATGCTGTAAATCAGAAGTGCTTGCAAAAATGGCTTCACCTTCTTCTAGAGTCCCAGCAGCATCTTGACTCCCACATGTCTCCACTGAGGGCACCACAGGCGCCTGTATCAGGTGTAAATCAAGACCCACATCATCCAGCTCCAGTCGAGGCTGCTTTGCTGCTGGTGGTGTTTCTTCTTCTTCATTCACCCCTCCCTGAAGATAAGCCTCGTGAGGAGGTTCTCCATCAGCCTCTGCGTCCTGTCCAGCACCACCATCACTGCTTTGACCTGCACCTGACATGCCGTCTTCAGAGGTAAATCCAGTGGCCTGGGAAACATGCACAATTCATATAATTTCAGTCATGGAGTTCACATACAGAGTACATACAGTGACAGTGAACGTTAAACTTATATAGGCTTATACATTCAGATATGTGACGACAATATACATCAAAATATATAGTATTTTGTGGTACTTTGTTATTTTGTAGTACAAGTGTGTGTGTGTGTGTGTGTGTGTGTGTATATATGAAAGAAAACTGTAAAAGGCACATCACATTTCATTATACGAAACCCATAAATACTCACTAAAACAATAGTTTATGCTTTGTGCATACTATATGCATATCAAAGTTTCAAGAAACTAGCCAGAAAACGCCACCTTGAGATTCCTTCACATTTAAGTTACTAAATTATTTATCATTCATAAGCTATAATGAAAAGTCTAACTGTTTATATCAATGCTATAGTTCAGTATACTACAAAATTCTAAAAAAAATGGTTACTTTTTACTGGCAAAACACGTGATAAACAACAAATGTAATATTTTAAAAAATACTTAATTGTACATGAAGTATTGTCTTGTTGACAGTGTGTAATTTACATATGCAGTTTTACCTCCAAAAACACAACTGCTAAATTACACGTAATGGTCTGATAAATTTAAAATACATAATCTATTATATATATGGTAATGCAAGTTACCAGGTGTAAGTTAAAGGGTTTTTAGGTTACAGTATTACAATTATGAATATTTGTGAGTGGATAACAGCATTTTTCCAGACAGAGAGTCACTCTACCTGTTGTTTCTTTAATTCGTGTCAGACGTGTCTTGTGCTCTGGATCTTACAAATCAAACAATCTCCCTCAGTGTACGTATTTTACTGAATTCAGATGACAGTTTCAGAGTATCTCCACTACAAATGCACTGCGCTGAGCCCACAGTCAACAGGAACTCACGCGTCGTGTTTGTAATTACAGTGCGCCGCCATGTTTGCACCGTATGCGTTGCCAGGTCATCTGACTCTCGCGATATTTGCGTCATACTCCGTTTCTACCACACAGTAAGCTGGTTTTCAATTGCCCTGTATCCAAAGAATTTTGTTCCGACCTTGGCTCCTATATTTTTATTTCTACCAATGTAACTCATTCTTTTAGTCTAAAAGACATTTTTTATTATATTGATGACAAACATAGATCCCTAGAGTACATTAATTTCTTTATTTTATATGGCAAATTCTTTATTCATAAAAGTTTGCAAATAATATTCCATTCTATCCCCATTTCAAAACTGAATTAATATCACTTCTCAAACAAAAAATCCCTAAAATTTATAAAATATTATGAAGAAATATTTAAAGAAAATACATGTATTTAAAAGCTTTCCCTACATATCGATGTCTGTATGTTATTGTATCAATAATGATAGTGTATGCATTTTAGTGTCACTTTGTCTTGTCATCTTTTGTTTTTCATTGTTTTTTTTTTGTATAACCCTTTTGTTTTTTAATGTTTTTTTTATATGTATTTGTATGCAATTCATTGACAATGTTCTTATGTTACTGAGCATTAATAAAAGAAAAAAAAGCAGGTTTTCAATATTTCTTATACGTTTAACGTAGGCATTAAAGCAGAATTTTACTGATTACTTTAAAATTCCTGAATAATTGAATAATTTTTTTAGAAAACTACAAAAGGCTTGTCTCACGTTATTTCAGTGTTGACATTATCCAAGTATTCATCGATGTACATTTATTTTTTTCCAACATTTCTAATTATCTAAATTTAATCTTAAATGGAAATAGAAACAAAGTTCTCCTGAATTTTTTTAAAATCTTGTTTAGTCGTATGAGATTTAGACTTCAATCATATCAGTTGATTTATAAAATGTTAACATTGTCACCTCATTGGGCAGAAATGACCCCCTATTGTTTTGTCAAATGCCAAATAATGAGAAAAACAACGTCAGAACAAGTGCTTCATTCAGAAGTATTTATTAGTTTTCTTCAAACAAACCTGAAACCCCAAAAACTATTCACATAATGAATATTCAAACATTATTGTCAAAATGTTTTTTTTATGACCTTTTTTAAATGGTTGCATCTCTGGAAATTTCAAGACATCCAACTCAGACATGTCTGATAAGTATGACTATAGACGTATAAGATCTCATTATGCATTGCTGATTTCGAATTATTATTCATTTGATCACTTTAACAAACACACGGCTCTGTGACAGCGTCAATACAGTATTGTTGCTTTCCACACAATGAATCAATAGATATGACAAACATGTATTTTTATTATTAACATTTTAAAATGTGTATTTTTGCATACCAGTAAAGACATTAGGCATCTCTATTTTAACCTGACCTGCAACTTTACATAATCATCTTAAGAGGGCAAACTCATCCTTTCTGATCTTTAGCTCAAGCATGTGTTAGTATTTCTGAACATCCACCACTTCTATTCTGAGATCAAAGATGAAAAAGCATTTCATACTGAATTGTGACCTGGAAACAGTTTTTGCCTCTCATTTTGAAAATGCAAAGCAAAAACTGTTTCGACATCAGAAAAACTTGCCCAGTTACACAAAAAAAGTATTAAGTCATCAATTACACATCTTTTGTGGGGATCATTTGTAATGTTATATAAATCATTTCAGGGTTCCTTAAATAAAATCACACGCTATTATGTCACAGAGCTAGTCTCACTTTTTTTCCTTTTTCTTTTTTACTCATCTTAAGTGTGCCTTAATAGGCAGAACTGAACTGTTAAGGCATGTCATAAAAGAGAGGAAGAAAACAAAATTAGGAAAAAAAAATTCACACAAACCTGAAAACCCAACAGAGAAAGGGAAAAGGGTTAAGGTTATATACATTATTTACACTGCAGCCAGATTGAAGTGTAGTGGGACTATGTTAAGCCATGTCAGAGAGCGTTTGTGTAATCGATAAATCATTTTTCTGTGTGTGTGTGTGTGTGTGTGTGTGTATGCAGGTGTATTTCAGTTATTCATGTGTGTGCTGTGTTTGTAATGTTAACTCTGGCTGCACTCAAGCAGAACTATTCTGTGCAGGTTCGAGATCTCATAGTTCGGCTGTTCCAGCATTCACAGTTCACTCTCTCCTCCTGGCAAGGAAACATGTTCCTCTTAGTAGTCCGAATATGTTGACATGAGTCCATCATTCAGTTCTTGTCATACAGTCATGATTTCATGTGCTGTTTGGAATCTCCAACCTTGGGATCTTCCTCTGAAGGCTGATGATGGGAAATTAAGAGGAGATGGAGATGAATACGAAGCAGTGGAGAGCCTCCATCTCCATCTGAAGATCTGGAACAGCAAAGATCTAATCAAAGCAGAGATAAAATAATAAAATAAAAATGTATTATTAGATATACTTGTTAAGAAAATACCCATCACAAACATGTAACAAATCCCATCAATGTGCGGCACGAGGCGTTTCTCCATTGACTTTCTGACTCTCCCCTGAGCGTGTTTTTATTAAAGTATTATTTTATTAAAAAAATGTGGGCAACGGGGACCTTAGAGTTTTGAAAAGGTCGAGAACCACTGTTTTAGCATATTTTGTTTTGCTAGGACGCTCTAGGGATTGCCAAGTCATTGCTAGGTAGTTGAACACACCTTTAACTCAAAAGGAGCTTAACAGTTATTTTTGGGAAGGAATAGGGGAATGAAAGAATCAATAAATCAACGAATGAACATGTAACCAAACAAATAAACAAATAGTATTCTTACCAAACAAATGGTCTTGTAGAGCCATAACCACTTCAAGCCAAAGGTGAACTTCAGCCATGCAGTCAGCAGGTGGTGGTAGAGCTGATGGAGCTTATTAGTTATTTATCTCCAATACAAAAAAAAAAGAAAAAAAAGAAAAAAAAAAGCTGTCCTCCAGTCTTTAAAAAGCCTTTTCAGTCATCAATGAAATAATCAATTCCAGTTCACAAAAAAAAAAAAGCACCCTGGACCAAGCAGTTTAATCCTTTTTACATAACGGAGAACACTGTTGAGTAAATATGTTCTGAATCTCCACAATGTAACCAAGTTTGGAGACTGTTCGTATAGTCTTAAATATCAACATTGTTCAGTGAAAATCCTCTATGGGAAATTTCCAAGGGTTTTCCCACAAGTCCCAATGTGTCCGAAACTTCCCTTATCCTTCTACGGTAAAGCTTGTGTGGTGATGTTCTCAAAAAGGCTGAGAAACAACCACCAAAAGGAGAAGGACTCTCATGCTAGGGCGTTAAAACCATCTCTAAGCGCCCATCTGCTGACAGAAAGTGGACGTTCTCTGCCTCTGCTCTCCACGCCCAAGTGAAAGTTCCTCACAGTTTCGAGCAAATGAAAAGTGCATAGTGAGGGTATCAGGGCAGTGCTAGTCCCTTTATCTTTATGAAGTTGATGGCCATGACACCACGTCCAAAAATACAAAAATTATGAGCACGTTCACACTGTCCAAGGAATTATCTCGCAGATCTGAGGTCATACATATGTTCTTTTGTTGTTGTTCTCATCAACGTCCATCACAGATATGTCCATCCAAAATTATCCACAAGACAAAAAAATGATTGGGGAAAGGGGAAAAATGTTAAAGCATTCAATATATGCATCTCAAAGTACCAAGAGGTCATCTGTGCTGTATGATTTTTGCCTTCTTTCCAGGTACATAAAGCATTTCTTCTGTCTTGATGATCATTTCGATTTCATTACAAAGAGAGATTAGTAAACAAAAGAACATAAGAAGTCCAGTAAACAAAATATGGTCACCTTTATGATTCTTAAAAACACACCCTGTCCATAAGATAAAGGTACATGAAGAAATCTTTGATGTAATTCCATTACTTGTGTTCCAGCAATCCGAGTTTGTTTCAGTCAGCGAGTTATATAGGCTTCGCTCAAATCCACATGCAAAGGAAGGGTCTGACGTCATGCCATTGAAATCGCCTCCGACAAAACGATTCTCAACTGGAGAATCGCGTATTCAATCACCACAAAAATGAAGAAAAAAGCACCCACAAATGTCTGTGTGGTTTGTAAACAACCAAAACTCCAGTATGGAATAGAATATCTTTTAAGTTCTCATTTTCATAGTCAAAGTTTATATGAACAGGATTGTAGAGGCAGTGTGTTTTTGCGGTAGCCATCGTGAACATATTTCCATCAAGAACTCTTGATGGACAAAAACGACTTTCAATTTCGCTCCTCTTGATGTCCTGCTGATTACACTTATATCCTGTGTTGAGCAACTCCATCTACACCGTTACATTTTTGGAATACATTCAACTTTTTTTTTTAAGGAAAGAAAAAAGTACACAAAAGCACTTCACATGGTGGCAACTAAAAAAAAAATCCAAGGAAATTTTTCAAAATGAAGAAAAAAAGTAGCAGCCCCAAGTGCTCTTCCTTGTAGTCCAATACTTTGTTTATATTCATAGATTTATATATAATCATATATAACATTAAAAGAAAAAAATAAATCACCATCATTGTCATTGACAACAACAATGAACAAGTAACAAAATATTCAAACATTGTGTGCACTGCTGAGTGCACTTGCACAGTTTGTTGCGATCATTTTTTTTTTTTTTTTTTTTTTTTTTTTTTTGTCGTTGTTGTGGTTTGTTTGTTTCTTTAGCCAAAAATAGTCAGAACCTCAGTCACTCATGAACAAGAGAGTGGACAGAAAGGCAATGTTAGGTCACATCCTCCAAATATCAAACATTTCTTTCATCCAAGCATCCCCAGGCTACAAAAGGACTGTACAGAGAGGCTCTTGGTTCATAAGCATGGGAGGCATGTGGGGGCGGAGCCTTGTGAAACCACACCCATTTGCTAAAAAAATAATGTCTTAATGGCAGCAATGAAGTCTAATCATTCGCCCTTTAGTTCTTAGGCACACATGTGGGGACAGAAAAGAACAAATACACACACACACACACACACACACACACACACACACACACACACATGCACACAACGTACGTACCACAAGTAACCATTTCCTAAAAGTATACAAGATTGAATTGAGCTCAACAACACACAAACGAAACGATGATGACAAAACTAATGACGTGTTCTTAAACCTCACAGAGGCAAAAATGAGGCAGCGGAGGCAGGAAAAGACGTCCCTTGCGATCCCCGCCACAAAAACTAAAGAGTGCTGGTTGGCGTAAAATGGGCTAAAGCTTTTGTGTTTGAAACTAGAGGTCTTTCTTTGTTGGGGAATGAAGGGCTGGTGAAAGAGGATGTGTTGTGCCGTTGCCCCCCTCTCTCTGCCTTTCTTTCATTCATTCATTCATTCATTCATTCATTCATTCATTCATTCATTCATTCATTCATTCATTCATTCATTCATTCATTCATTCATTCATTCGCTCACATACTGCACATTTACAAGAGGAGTAATACACACAGTTCCTCCTGTACACAAGCGTTCACATTCACACATTCGGTTCATAAAATACAAAACAAATTCACTCCAAATGACGAAATGGCCTCTTTTGATCATACGTCTAAGTAAGCGATTAAAAAAAAAATACATTGTGCAGACTGGTATGTTTTAAACACGCGCGCACACAAACACACTCATTCCGTCTCAAACGAACATGCGTGTATAGACACATACACACAGACACACAATCACAAAAATATTCATCTCTATTATATCTAACACATTTTTTTTTTATCTTTTTAACTTGCATTTTATGTGAGTGCAAATCTTCAAGTTTTATAATCAAAGTTTTTTTTATAATAGCTTTACATTTTTTTATAGAAACTTTATATATATATATATATATATATATGTATATAAAAAAATGAAACAACAGTGTTTGTCTTTAAAGAGAGGATTTGTTTTTCTGATAATGTCTGAACTGAAACACGCAATGGTCCCCCAATCACCACCGTTTCCTCCCAGCACAAACTCCAGTTCTGATTCAACACACGCACACACACACACAATATATATGTATGTGGTAATATTTCTGAAGCCATACCACATAAATATACATGTCAATCATCTCAAAAAAGAAAAAAAGAAAAAACAAAAACTCTATTCAAATTACATCTTAATAAAGTGCATTAGTCTGAGTGTAAGGTGCTTAATGCTGTAAGTGCCAGAACTTTATCACCCCCCCCATCCCCCAAACACAAACACAAAAATAAATTCACACCTGTTCCCTTCCCTGTTGAATTACATTCTTCTATTCCCAGAGCAAAACCCACCCGCCCTAAACTGATACCTTACTCCTGGCTTATCCCCAATCCCCTTCCCCCTCAAAGCAGTGCACATTCGACTTGCGGAGTCTGATTAGGTGGACCCGCGGGTTTAAAGGCCTCGTGTAGCTATTGCTGTGGATTTAGTAATCCTCGACCATCTCCATCTCGTTTAGACCATACCGATCAGGGCCACCATGGAATGAGTACCCTAAAGAGACATTTCAAATACAGTAGATCAGTATACAGTAGCCAATTTTGGTCATTTCATAACTTAATTGAAAACTGAAGATTGCACGCTACAACCACAGTGTAACGTTTCACAGGACAGCAAAGTTCGTTTTTCTATAGGTGAGAGACTTTATTTTGTAACAAGTAATGAAAATAGCGTTAGAATAATAACACTGACATATAGCCTGACAACATCTCATCTGACCATACTGCATCAGGACAATGTTTTTTTCATCAGGCACTCTATACTTAAAATGAATCTTTCAAAATAAAAGTCTTGCACAGGAAACCATTTAGAATTATGTTTTTTGTCATTTTCATTTTTTTACTAAACACTCTGCAACCCAATCAAAACGCGAACTTTTTTTTATTTTTTTTATTTGTGATCATGAAAGTTGAAAACAGTTGTGCTGCTTACTATTTTTGTGAAAACTCTGATACATTTTTTCAGGATTCTTTGATGAATAGAAAGTTCAAAAGAAGAATTCTCATTTATTTAAAACAGAAATCTATCAATGAAAATAGAATTTTTCTATGGATGTAAAAGCCTTTACTTACGGAAGAGGATTAGGGCCAATCAATAAAAAAATAAATAAAAAAAACCATCGAGATTAAAGTTGTTAAATTTAGAGAAAAAAACTTGTTAAATTTCAAGAAAAAAGTCGAGATAAAATGTTGAGAATAAATTCATTAAATTATGAGAATAAAGTCATTAAATTATGAGAAAAAAGTTGTTAAATTATGAGAACAAATTCATAATTTAATGACTTTATTCTCAACATTTTATCTCGACTTTTTTCTTGTAATTTAACGACATTTTTCCTCAATTTAACGAATTTGTTCTCGTAATTAAACATTTTTTTTCTCGGAATTTAATGAGTTTATTCTCAACATTTTATCTCGACTTTTTTTCTTGTAATTGAATGACTTTATTCTCAACATTTTATCTGAACTTTTTTTCTTGTAATTTAATGACTTTATTCTCAACACTTTATCTCAACTTTTTTCTTGAAATTTAACAACTTTAATCTCGAGATGGTTTTATTTTTTTATTATTGCTTGGCCCTAATCCTCTTCCGTATTTACTGTCACTATTGATCAACTTTAATGCTGAATAAATGTATTCATTTTTTTTTTTTATCTTACTGACACCAAACCTTTGAACAGTAGTGTAGGTTTTTCAGAAGAGTTCTAAAACTTAAGTAGAAAACCATGCAACTATTTTATTCAGGAGCACTGATTCTGAAGAATTCTAACCCATACAAGAACCATACAAAATTCTTTAATTTCTCCTGTTTTCAGATCATTAACGGTTCCATTAACGATTCTTGTAGAGCATTTTATGAAGACATTTTGGAAAAAGAAATGCCATTCCATTATCAAATAATGCCAAATGAATCAGTAAGATATCAGCTATATGTGTTTGATTCACTAAAAAGAACCAGTTCATAAGAGTCATTTGTTCAGGAATCAGATGGACTACACTGGTTGTGCTTCAAGGTTTTGAAACACTAAAAAGAACCAGTTCATAGGAGTCATTTGTTTGGGAATCAGAACAAGAGAGAAATCAATAGATAGGGAAGGTTACCTAAGATGCTTGGGTCAGAGTGCAGCATCATGGGCTGTTTCTTCTTCAGCTTTGCTGCCTGATCATAGACCACACCCCCCTTCCCAGAATGCACTGCCTGGAACATAGACTGCAGGGCACTGGGGTTCATTCCGCGTACAGTATCCTAACCAACAATAAGGGTGCAAGAATGAGAGGCAAACACAGGAATTATAAATCTGACAAACAAAAAACGTGACTTGGTTCTGCCCATCATGGAAATATAAATCACTCTCAATGCAAAGTTGTACTCATACCTGGAGAGGGAAGTTGTTCATGCTTAGTCCAGCCATCTCTTTGGAGAGCTATAAGAGAAGACCAAGAATTTTATTTCAAGTAGGCAAACACCACACACACACACACACACACACACACACACACACAAAAACACAAACATCTTCCTGTCACACACACCTGCTGCTGCTGTCTCTGGTGGTTAGCTTTCTGTTTGGCACGGCGCTCCAGGAACTGTCTGGCGAACTCTTTGGCTTCAACAGTGTCGCCCAGATAGGAGCAGATAAAGTTCAACACCTCATACGGAGACTCCACCTCCTTCAGGTACGCCACAATGGTGGGCACTGTGAACACAAATGCACACTCGTTTTCCTGCTTATGAACTCTCTGGTCTGCTAGGATAATAAGTTTGTGTTTACTGTAAACATGTCTTCTGTTAGATTTTAAAAACTGAGGGATGAGTCTAAATTCTATTTCAGAATAATCGACAGCCTCTGCAGACATTGTCGAAAGAGAATTTGTATTTCAGATTATTTTTTTAAATATAAAGCATCCCAAATGAGAGAAAGGCTGGTGTGTGCAAATCCTGAAAGAGAGACGTCTAACCATCCTGGGAAGAGGAAGAGTTATTGGCGGAGGTGTTGAGCGCATGCAGCATCTGTTCACACCAGGTGGTGAAGCCATCCTGAGACTTCATCCCCTGCAGGAGTTTCAACAGCCGCTCCTCCTCCTCAGTGCGCTTACGGCCCCTCATCATGTACTGCTCACTGCACAAACACATACAAACGGCTTAGCCAGAACACACACTTTGGATTGTTCAAGCATAGTGCTAGCATTGCCAAGGTCTTGGGTTTGATTCCCAGATTGCCTTGCTTTTTCTATCACATGCATATGTTCCAGAGTTTCTATGATTTTTCTATGCCGTTTTTCAATATAAATAAATTTTGCTAACAAATCGAGCATTACGAGGATTTAGCAAGTTGTAAAGTGCCCCATTACACTTCATGTAGTGTGTACTATAGCAGTTTGTGAATGCAAAAGCTCTGCAAAGTTTTAAATATCAAAAGTGCACAACAAATAAAGTTATTGTCTCGTAAAATGAATCGATTCTTGATGAATCGGTTCAATGAATCGAACTGCAGAAATGAGCTGTCAGTAATTCCAGTCTCACTTCCTGTTAAAACCTACGTAACAATTTAAAAAAAAAAATCATGATGCCAGCCTATGGTCTTCATTGGTTGCCCACGAACGATGTCTACTTTGACCCTCAAACAAACTGGAATTGATATGATAAAACAGACGGCATCATTACTGTTCGTATAACTGTGTATCAAGCCTCTGGGGCTGAAATTCAGATCGTTTCCAACACATGCTGTAAGCAGTAGACCAATCACAACAGACTGGCCCATCTGACCAATCAGAGCAGAGTAGGCTCTCAGAAACGAGAGGTATTGTAGGAGACATCCAAAACAAAATTAGGAGCCTTTAAAACAGCATAATAGGGGCACTTTGATCTACACAGGTTTTGAACAACAGCAATATTTACCAATCTTAATCAACCACAAATTTCATAATCGCTGCACAACTAATATTCAATAAAAAAAATTCTGTGCATTTTAAGATTTCATAATCTTTTCTAGGCCAGAACATCAATTTTCTTGAAATAATGTCAAATTATGAATTGGTTGATATTTGGCCATCTTAGAATCATTTTAGCTGATTAAAAGAATCGGTTATTTGCAAAACTTACAGACAACCTTGACAATGGAAGAATTGCATTTTCTGCTTTCAACTATTTACATACATTTTAGACATTATACTTGGATTTTGAGTAAACATTGTTAAAAATTTTAAACATTTTTTAAAAAAATTGTACATTATAGCAAAATTGTACATGTCTCATTCGCGACTATTAAACTGTTTGTTACATGCATCCATGACACACAATTGCTCTAGATACTGGTATGAGCCACTGAAAACCCCATTCAACTTGTGCGTTAGCATGTGGTTTGTTTGCGTTTACCTCAATGAGGGACTGCTGCGGCTGTTCTTCAGCCCCATGTTGTTCCGAAGAGCGCTCTGGTTCTTGAGGGCCTCGTCCCAGACCCCCATCCCTCCTCCCGAGGGGCTGCCACCACCACCCACCTTTCCATCCAAAGACCCGGCTGCCCCCCACAACGAAGAGGCATCATTCCACTGCAGAGCGAAACATTCATAATGCATTTATTTTGATTTTCAAGACTGCACACCAGTGATGTTTGTATGTGTGTGTGTCTTACCCTCTGCTGTTGCTGGACTCTGTGCTGTTGTTTGTGCATTCTTTCAGCCTCCTGCTGGATGTCCAGGAGGTTGTGGGGCTTGGTCTGCTTTCCCAGCCCAGGGATGGGTCCCCCGCTCCAACCCGACCCAGAGCCAGAGGAACCCTGACGCGGAGCCTGCTGGAGCAACTTCATCAGCAAATCCTGCTGCTGGGAAAAACAGAGATAAGAAGAAAGAGGGTGAGTGTTAGAGAAAATACACAAAAAAATAACTACTTAAACAAAAATTTAAACTACTGTTCAAAAGTCGGCTTTTAATCAAACAAATGCAGCCTTGATGAGCAGAAGAAAAAAACACAGTAAAAGTAGTAATATTGTGAAATACTATTAAAATTTAAATTTAATTTTCAGCATTATTACGCCAGTCTATTGTCTAATAGTGTGTTGTCTAGACAGTGTATTGTCTAGCCATTATTGTCTAAATAACTGGCAACAGAAGTGAGTACACCCTAAGTGAACATGTCAAAACTGTGTCCAAAGTGTCAATATTTTGTGTGAGCACCATTGTTATCTAGCACTGCCTTAATTCTCCTGGGCATGGAATTCACCAGAGCTGGTGGCACAGATTGTTGCTGGGATCCTCTTCCACTCCTTCATAATGACATCACAGAGCTGCTGGATGTTAGACGCATGGCGCTTCTCCACCTTCCGCTTGAGGATGCCCCACAGGTGCTCAATAGGGTTTCAATGTGTTACCGATCTTCTTATAGCCTTGGCCAGTGCTTCCCAAACCTGTCCTGGAGGACCCCCAGCCCTGCACATTTTGTATGTCTCCCTATTTCTGACATACCCATTTCAGGTCTTGCAGTTTCTACTAATGAGCTCATGAGTTGAATCAGGTGTGATAGATGAAGGAGACATTCAAAATGTGCAGGGCTGGGGGTCTTCCTAATTCTCAAATCCTCAGAGAGTTCTTTGCCACGAGGTGCCATGTTGAAAATCCAGTGGTCAGTATGAGAGAATTGTACTCAAAGCACCAAATTAGAACTGCTCTAATACAAGATACACAAATTTGTACCACTTTTGCTACAGTATTCTGACTGATAATTAAAGCTTTGCTGATCTTCTTGTAGTCTTCACCTTTCTGGTTTAAAGAAATGATTTTCTTTCTCAAGTCGTGTGACATTTTTCTTCCTTGTGGTGCCATTGCTGACAGCACGAAATGGTGAAACACCCTTTTATAGTCAACTGTCTGCTGGACACCCGTGTAATGAATAATTAGACTTATCTGTGGTTGATTAAATTAAACATTTGTAGTATAAAATTTAGCTTTGCTCCAGAGACTTTCCGTAGGGTGTACTCATTTTTGCATCACCCTAATTTGAGTAAAACTGAAAAATGTGTAATCCAAATTATATTATTAACCTTACTTTCATGTTATACTGACATAATATACACAGTTGTAAGTTAAACAGATGTTATATTAAACTTAGTCTTGTCAACATTTTGGAAATTGTTTTTGTGTTCATTGAGATATTGTTTAAAATGTTACTTTCAAAGGGGGTGTACTCATTAACGCTGAGCACTATATATGTTTGTAACAATGTAAATGTTTTAATGCATGCTTGGTAAATAAAAGTATTACTTTCTTAAAAAAAAAAAAAAAAAACTAATCCCAAACTTTTGAACAGTAATGCATTTGAGGATTAGAGATTATTTTAACATGAGATACCTGCTTGCGCCTGTAAAGCTCCTCCTCCTCTCTCCTTTTCTGCTCTTCCCTCCTTTTTTCATCCCTCCGTTTCCTTTCCTCTTCCTCACGCTTGGCCCTGAGTTCAGCTTCTCTTCTCTCATGTAGCTGAAACACAATACAAAACAATGTAATGAGAACAGAAGAGTTTTGAGTTCAGTGCATTTCCTCAGATAACCAGCAGAGGCCATCAGCGTTAACTCTCACCTTCTGAAGCTGTTCTAGAATTGGACCCTGAGTTGAAGAATTCATTAAGTCCCATAGACTGGCCTCACCGCCTGCTCACAAAAAAAAAAAGAGATAAAGTGAAAGAATGTTTGTTTATTTTCGGATACAAGTGTGTGAGGAAAAAACTAAGAGTGATCCAAGTGCCCCTATCATGCTTTTTCAAATATTACCTTTCATGCAGTGTGTAATATAGCGGTTTGTAAATGTAAAAGGTCTGCAAAGTTTTAAAGTGCATGGCAAATAAAGTTATTGTCTCTTAAAAGAAAGAATGGATTCTGAACCGATTCAAGTCTCGCTTCCTGTTAAAAACCTACAGAATAATGTTACAAATTTGTATAATGCCAGCCTATGGTCTTCATTGGCTGCTGGAAAACAACACCTACATTGACCCTCAAACAAAGAATTTGGTTTGCGTTGTCAACATGTTGAGAAGATGCCTATTGTAGGAGACCGCGAAAACAAAATTATGAGGCTTTATTTATATAACAGCATAATTTAAGTGTTTTGTGTGTGTACCTGCTGGCTGTGAGGCTGAGGTATGCATGTCCCACATGGACCCTGTATCTGGCACTGACATCGACCTGTTTAACGAAGGCATCATACCCTGCTCTCCACACCTACATGGGGGAAAAAAAGCAGTATTAAACATATATAATGTATTCAGTGACACAGAAAAAACAAACAAACAAAAAAAAACACTCAGTCACTCACCTGTTGATGAGCTGAAACAGCTGCTGTTGCTGCTGGTAAAGAGCCGTGGCAGCAGCTAATTCCTGCTGCTTCTTTAACCGCTCCTGATCCATATTACCCTGAAACACACCGAAAGATCAGTAACGCACATTAACCCATGACAGTGAGATGAGTCACATGCATTTATTCATGAAAGAGACATGCATGAAAACATTTACACACAGAGTATCCGCATGTTTAAGGGAATTATATATTAGACATCAAGACTTTAATGCAAGTTTTAAAAAGAATTTAAGACAAATATAAAGTGTTAAGCAATGCTTTAAGGATCCAAGGACACCCTGCACACATTCCATGTGAACACAAATGCAAATCTACACACAAACTCACACAGACACACATTTACAAACAAGCTTATTACCACTAAAATAAAAATGAATGAACCATAAAAAAAAAATAAAAATAAAATAAAAACTCCCCAGAATGCAAATAACCCCATGGAACATTATTCCCCAACATTCACCCTTCCACCCAGAGACTCACGATTGCCCCCCGGGGTGGTTGAGGGCGAAGATGGGCTTGATTCCTCACCAGGAGGGGCGGAGGGGAGGGACCAGGGGCAAAAGGCACACGCCCCCACATCTTAATGACTTCCCCCAACGGCTGAAATCCCTCATCACAACCACGTTTAACAAGCAGGTTCATGGCGAAATACCCCGCCTGAAACCATTCACACATTTCCACTGTACTGAACGGACCTGAGAGAGACAGAACAGACAAAGGACACGGTATTAATGGACTATACTCAAAGTACTGCTCCATATGCATGAGTTGAACTACTATGAGAGAATGCGTGCGTACCCTGGATCTCTCCTTGCGGGTCTTTGTAAAACCATTTCATGGCAGAGTCATGGGAGAGAGGAAGAGCAGAGGCTGTGTTTCTGCTCTCCTGAAGAGTCTGTGTGAAGCACTCTTCCTCTAGAGAGGTGTCCTGGAGCGCTGCCACCATCTTCTCTGCCTCCTACACACATAAATCACCATCAAATTTTTGATGGTGGAAAAAAAAAAAAAAAAAAAAAAAAAACATTGAAGTGTTCTATAAACAATGTCATTTATCTAAAGAGGGGACACATTCTACACATTTTTACCATTTTGTTCCCCCCAAAAGTCTATTCATAATGTTAATACAGGTTTCTAGCACAAAAAAAAAAACATTAGAAATAAATTATAATAAAGCTGTAGCATTGGCATGTTTCCTAAATCTCTGCAAACATATTACCAGTTTTTGCAGCTAAACCTTTTAGCAAATAAATTCTGTCAGATATTATGTTATCCGGGCCCATATGTATAAAACTTCTCAAAAATGCTCTTAAGAATAGTCTTAAGCTTTGACTTGAGTGTCAAAAAAAATATTAGTAAAAAGTAGGATTTGTCTAAGAGTAGGAGACTTTTATAAAGAAGCTAAAAGCAACTTTTAGTAAAGTATAAGACTGATTCTTAAGTGCTGACTTAAGTGTTGTGAATTAAGGACTACAATGATGTCAACTCAAAATGGCCGCTCTCAACCTCTGAATCAGCCAATAGCGAGCCTGCAAGGGTGAAGTCACAGCAGCACAACACCAATCATTTAATGTTATTATAAAAAAAAAAAAACCTTTAAAAAGACACTGAAATGTTTTTAATATTTACATTTATTTTTTAAAAATAGCTTTGCATTGTGCAAGATTATCACAAATTAGTATTGATTGTGTGGAATCTTTTTCTAATGATGTATGTCTCCTCATTTACAGTTGGAGCAATGATGTGTCATGAGTTCCATCAAAGGCTCCAACAACTCCAGGGAAGCCAACTATCAACATGAAAGTTTGATGGTCAGTTGGAAAGTCAATTAACTGCCATAGAGTAGTGGCCAAATGTGATATCCAGCCATATGAAAATTGACATCTTCAACCTTAATTCAAATATTTTTAAAAATCTGTTAAAAGATGTAAGCATATTGTGTAGCTGTGCTTGGAGTAAATTGTTTCATGTGTGACAATGAAATTTCAAATTATTTTTGGCCAGGCTGTCATACAGAGAAATTATGAACACATGCAAAAACAAGAGGACCAATGAAATATTAAAAACTGATTATGTTGTAGTCAACATGTGCTTTTTCTGAACTTTTTTTCTTCTGAAACCTGTAGCTGTAGTTTTCCTTTTTTGCCAAAATTTGTCAGATAAATACCTTTGCTTAGTTTAGTGTTTTATTCTTCCCTCATATTTTAAAACATTTAAATAATATAAACATAAAAATAAACATTTTCCTCATATTTTTATGGTTTGAGCAAAATTGTAGGGTCATTTATAAAAATAAAAAAAAACCTTTGCACATCAATTTTGGCCACTATGTTTGGTGTGGTAAGTTTAGTAATAGTACTATGTAAGTCCCAGCTTACTGTGGACTGATGAGCTCAAATCATCACCGGTGCACTGCTGCATTTTTCCAGCTACCAAAAAAGGTAATTACTATTTCATTTCTACAGTCAGAGCATTGATTTGTAGAGTGGGAGAAGTTATTACATTTAAAGTTATAAAAAAAGTGTATTCAAACTTATTAATTATTGTTTAAGTAATATTTATTTAATTTATTACATTTATATAAAGTTATTACATTTCTTATAAGGTCAGTTACAAAAAGAATAAGAATAAGAGTAAAATTAAGTAATTCTTAGAATTTTGACACACTTAAGACTAAAATTTTACTCTGAGTGGCTTCATACTTACGGCCCATGATCTATTACCAAAGCCACTGGAAGGCAAGCCTGCAACCTTTAGCCAAAAAAGCGTAATGGCTAAAGCTAACGCTCCGCCCCCCGCGGTACGCAGAGAACGAGAACAGAGGCTGTTTTTTGAATGGAAGTCAATGGACGAGAGGCTTCACTATGCTGATTAAACAGCTTTTGTGGGGAAATAGCTAAACATTTAATTAATCCACAGCCTGTTTGCCAATCTTCAGAATGTTTTACACTAAACAATACTTTCGTTGGGAACTATATGTAGATTTTAGCTTGATAAAAATGTATTTTTTTAAGAGAAGGCAGACTAGGGAATGTTGTGACTAATGTCACTGCCATTACACGATAAGCTGAGAGGTGCCGCACGTGATTAAGTTAGCCGTTTCGCTTTCTCCAATGGCAAGAGATATCTCCCCATTATATACAATCTCTGCTATTACACTCAGAACTAATTTTCTGTGGTACCTGTTGCAGGTGCTTCATGCCCTCGTCATCCTCAATATCGCCCCCCGGAGGTGGGAGGTCAGTAGCAGCAGAGGACAAGGAGGGAGGCGATGAAGGCAGACTGGAGGAGGCACTGGGGCTCAAATCTAACATGGCCTCTGATAACACTACAAAAAAAGACAACACACAGGTTAAGCGTCACCCATTCATACAACTGTAGTATGTAATTAATCAATTTTAATTAAAGCTGCAAGCAACGATGAAAAGGCCCTCGAACCTGGGCTCACCGCCACCTGTCGGCCTTAGAAAAACCGTGAACAGATGGTGCTTTGACCATAACCGAATATTGCAATGTAGATGTCATCAGGCCAGGACTATTATCAAACGTGAAGTTTGGAGCAGATCGTACATTGTATGCCTGAGTTACAATAACTTCCTGTTTCATGGCGTTAATCACATACTTAAGCACTTAGCAGAGTATTGCATGATTCAACGTGTTTCTTGCATGTTTAGTACTTCGTGGCATATTGAAATTAGTTCCTGAGAGTGAATTACAGTGTGAAGCATGCCATTTCCTGTTGCCAGCAGGTGGCACTATGACTAACTGAATATTATCATATAGATGTCTTTAGGCCAGGACTCTTATCACACATGTGAAGTTTGGGGCAGATCAGACACTGTATGCCTGAGTTAAAACAGCTTCCTTCATGGCGAAACATCAGACTTTGTAAGTCGCCACGGACACGCCCTTCAACAAAAACTCAAGATCTTTACAATTTAACATCGTTAAGGTCTTAAGATTAGACTGACAACAAATTATGTTGATCTGGTTAAAACTCTACAAGGAGTTAATCAGTGTAAAGCATGTCATTTCCTGTTGCCCACAGGTGGCGCTATGACTGTAACTGAATATTGCCATGTAGATGTCTTCTGTCGGGACTATTATCAAACATGTGAAGTTTGGAGCAGATCGGACATTGTATACCCGAGTTACAATAACTTCCTGTTTCAAGGCGAAACATCAAATTTTGTCAGGCCGCCACGGACAAAACCTTTGGCGAAAACTCTAGATCTTCACAATGAAATGTCGCAAAGGCCTTTAGATTAGACCGACCAAATATGACATTGATCTGAATAAAGCTCTAGGAGGAGTTTGTTAAAGTACAACGTCTGGAAATGGCACAAAATGGCAAGTTAATTAAAAATATCTGACTTCCTGTTCAGTTTCAGATTTTGCTCCAAGAGACTTTTTTGTACATGTTGGGCTGTTAAATGTGTGTAATGAATTTCAAAATCTATGTGAAATGTAGCGCGAGGGGCACTAAGTTAGGTGGCGCTATCGAGCCATTTTGCCACACCTAATTCTGAGACCCATAACAGATGTAAATATTCACCACTTCTGATGCGTGTGCAAAGTTTCATGAGTTTTTGAGCACGTTTAAGCCCTCAAAAATGTGATTAATTTGGGAGAAGAAGAAAAAGAAGAAGAAGCAGCAGCAGCGGAATAATAATAAACTGACCAATTCCAATAGGGTCCTCATACTTTCGGTGCTTGGGCCCTAAAAAGAACAATAAAAAAAAATAAAAATAAAAAAAAGTGAAATCTTTACCTTCACTTGGTAATTTGTTAGGAATGGAGGGGACAAGGTGAGGCTCCTCCAAGCCAGAGGGGGCAGCAGAGGGCACAGCCTCAAGGACAGGAGCAGGAAGAGAGGGAGGGAGAGGAGGAGGAGGGGAAGGAGAAACCGGTTTCACTTCAATTTCAGACACTGGAGCGGAGTCAATGACATCTGTGGGAAGAGAAAAATCATACAAACCAAGTTAGATATTCTTGAAAATGCCCTTATTTAAAATCATGTATTAATTAAATGCATTTTTTTTTTATGTAAATCTCGGAGATGTTTAAATTGTATTTTGGTGTACAAAAAAAGTCAAAATTCAGTCAGTTCCTCACACAAAGCAATCATATTCATTTTTGCATCAACTGTGTTTTAAGAGTTTATTTTTTCCCATTTCTGTTCCCACCTTTCTCGCTTTTTTCAGCACCAGTGCCATTCTTCTCTTGATTAGCACCGTTCTCTTCCTCATCCTCCAACCCCTGGAACTCAAACTCTTCTTCTGGAATGGGGTCTTTCGGGCCCTTCTAAGAGAACAAAAGAGCAGAAAATGTAAAGAAAAGAAAACCATAGATCAGAAGTCATTAGAGACTAGATCCTATGGTCTTACCTTAACAGACATAAATGCTCCAGAAGAATCAAAGGTTCCCATTTCTCCGTCTTCCTCATCTGTGCACCACTCTGGCAGGCCATCTCTTTCCTCTTCTGCTCCATCGCTGCCTGCTCTCCTTCTGCCTCCCTCACTCCCTCCATCCCGGAAGTCGAAATCAAACTTCCTGCGGCGAACTTCACCTGGACCAGTGTGTTCACGCCAACCAGCCGAGCGAGGACCACCATCTAGGAAGGAGAAGCACAAGTTTTGAGTTGAGTTTGTAGTAAAAATAAGATGTTGTTCTCATAAATTGTCGCACTTTGACGCTGTGCTAAGTTAGCATTTTAGCCTCCTCTAAATAAAATCACATGGTATGGGTCTCAAAATCTGATCAGTTTTGTTTATCAGTATCAGGTAGCAAATAAGTGTAATTGTTCCTTTTGTATGCAATGCTGTGATTCACTGGCCAAAAAAAAAAAAAAAAAAAAAAAGAATTTGACTGATAGCATTATTTTTTCAAGATTTCTATAGATAATGTAATATATCACTGTTGAGAACTATTCTGGCCATGATAATACTGTAGTGAAAACCTGATATCATGACAGCCTTAATTGTGAAATATTATTACGATCTAAAAGAACTGCATTCCATTTTAATATATTTTAAAATTTAATTTATTCCTGTGATGCAAAGCTGAAGTTTCAGCATCATTACTCCAGTCTTCAGTGTATTAGTATTCAGTAGTGCATGCTTAACATAAGATTAGCTCCGTTTACACATGGTACACCTCAGGTGATTCACTAAGAAAGCAGTCAGCCAAGACAGATTGTCGTTCATATCTACAGTGCGTCTCAATCAGTTCCCTTGTTCAGTAATCAGGGCACTGATGAAGAAGTCGGCCATTACAAGATTTGTCTCAAATCACAAAATCCTCCCAGCCCACTGAAATGTTCGCTCACTAAAAAGAGCTCTTTCTCCCTTAAATGTAAAAAATAAATAAATAAATATATATATATATTTATTTATATTTTAGTAAACCTCGCTAGACAGGTAACTGAACATAATCTAGCTAACATTTATAATTAACCTGTGCCTGAAATGTTGTAGGTATACGTAACAATCAAAGTATTTATCATGATGTACTTTAAAGGTGCCCTAGAATCAAAATTTGAATTTACCTCAGCATAGGTAAATAACAAGAGTTCAGTACATGGAAAAGACATACATTGAGTTTCAAACCCCATTGCTTCCTGCTTCTTATGTAAATCTCATTTGTTTAAAAGACTTCCGGAAAAAAGGCGAATCTCAACATAACACGGACTGTTACGTAACAGACGGGATCATTAATATGTATGACCCCAATATTTGCATATATGCCAGCCCATGATCAAGGCATTAGACAAGGAAAGGCAGTATTGACGTCTGGATCTGTGCACAGACAAGGTAAGCAAGCAAGAACAACAGCGAAAAATGGCAGATGGAGCAATAATAACTGACATGATCCATGATAGCATGATATTTTTAGTGATATTTATAAATTGTCTTTATAAATGTTTCGTTAGCATGTTGCTAATGTACTGTTAAATGTGGTTAAAGTTACCATCGTTTCTTACCGTATTCACGGAGACAAGAGCCGTCGCTATTTTCATTTTTAAACACTTGCAGTCTGTATAATTCATAAACACAACTTCATTCTTTATAAATCTCTCCAACAGTGTAACATTAGCCGTTAGCCACAGAGCATAGCCTCAAACTCACACAGAATCAAACGTTTACATCAAAATAAATACTTTACTCACATAGTTCAAAGCATGCATGCAGCATGCATGACGAACATCTTGTAAAGATCCATTTGAGGGTTATATTAGCTGTGTGAACTTTGTAAATGCACTGTAATATAGTCGAGAGCTCGTGTGGCAGGGAGCAGGCGAATTAAAGGGGCGGCGCGCTGCCAAAATCAGTGTATAGTTAATGATGCCCCAAAATAGGCAGTTAAAAATTTTAATTTAAAAAAGTCTATGGGGTATTTTGAGCTGAAACTTCACAGACACATTCAGGGGACACCTTAGACTTATATTACATCTTGTGAAAAAGCATTCTTAGGCACCTTTAAATAACATTAGAAAAATAAATGTCAGAAAAATATCAGTTCTGCTGTTGTTAAGAATTACCAGTTGTAATGACATACAATGAGGACATTTTTGGGTGAACTATTCTTTTTAAAGGGCACCTATTATGCAAAATCCACTTTTACATGGTGTTTGGACATAAATGTGTGTTGGCAGTGTGTGTACACAACCACCCTACAATGATAAAAATCCACTCAGCCCCATTAAATCCCCTAAATCCCCATTAAACCAAAGCAGACATTAGTAATTAAGACATGCCCTTTTGATTCTATGAGCGGTGTGACATCGCCCATGAACGCTGACTGACAGTCCTGTATTACCATAATTTCTGCCCTCAGCGAGTTGTATGCTGTCTGCCATTTTCTCCACGCTCAAGTAGCTTTACCTACAACAACGTCTCGTAAGTAATCCCACCGGGGTTCTGTTGTTGGATGTAAGAGTGAACATAGAAGTCTTCATTTTATCCAAATATCTGAGCCACTGAGGATGCTGTGGATTAATTTTTGAAGGTAATGCGCCCCAAAATATACCTAAATTCGTTTATGTCTGCGCAAATTTTTTCACTCCAGATTGCTTTGTGAACGAGGGTCAATGCAACAACAGGCTTGTACTAATAGTGGATAAAAACAAGATGACAACATAATTTATAATCGTAATTAAACTAAACTATACCTGTTCTCTCTCCATACAGCATATATTCTCTGGCTCTCTAGGCATCATTGTCCGACTCCAGTTCGAACTGAACACCATTACTGACAGTTTCTGACATTTTCAGTGCTTAAGATTGTCCTGTTTGTTTGTTGCATGAGCTCTTGAAGCTCCACCCTCTTCTTGAAAGTGGGCCGGGAGCAGCAGATCATTTGCATTTAAAGGGACACACGCAAAAAATGGCTAGTTTTTGCTCACCCCCCCAAAACTGGCTATTTTAACATGCTATAAAAACGATCTGTGGGGTATTTTGAGGTAAAACTTCACTCTGGAGACGTCAGAGACTTATCTTACATCTTGTAAAAAGGGGCATAATGGGTTCCCTTTAATGCCAAGTGTAAATATGTGATGTGTATTGTGTTACCTTCTCTTCGTCCGCCAGTGACTCTCCAGCTGCCACCAGTTTCTCCCGCTTCCTCCTCCTCCTGTTCTTCTCTCAACGTGCGCCAGTTGTCGCTATCAGAGCGCATGAACTCCTTTCTGCCACCTGGACATCCTTCCTCAAAACCCAGCCGCACACCATCCCTCCGCAGAGGTTTCTCAAAACGCCTCTCACTTCTGCAGAATGAAAAGACAGAGAGGCTTATCAAGATGGCATTTGATTTGCCTTAGTAGGCCTATTAAATTAGACTGTGTGCCGATGACATTAAAAGGATTTTTACATTTATCAAGATGAGAGCGAAGGCAACAAACTGACATCACAATAATGGGAATAATACTAAAAAAATTTTAAAAATAAAATAATTGGTTTTAAATTTACTTTAAAAAAATTGTATAAAATAAAATAAAATAAAATAATACCTGTCATCCCAGCTCTGGCTGCGATGGATCTCTCGAACGCTACGACCAAATCCACCCTCTCCTTCCTCACTGCTTCTTTGGTAGAATCCGCCCTCTCCTCTTCCTCGACCTAAACACACATCACATAAACTTCAGCATCTCTGCCAATACATGAATAATTTACAAACATGTACACATAAATAGATCAACTTGCCCCGACCACCTCGCACGCTGCCTCTGCCTCGATTCACCCCAGCCGGGACGGCTCCACCCCCTTTACCCATTAGCCTCAGCACAGCCACACTATTGACAGACATGGAGAAGTTCCTCTGCAAAGAAAAAAAAACACAAGGAATGAAACCAGGACCACACCAAAAACCACAAGAATCAGTATAGATAAAAATGACTGTAGTGCCAAAGGCATTTTTTTTGTTTGTGATGCATGTCTAATCAGCCAGAAGCTTAAAATGTCAGACGTGTAAGTGTGCTCCTCTCACCTGCTCCTCTTCAGTGAGAGGCAACAGTGCCAGTGGCTGTTGAGGCTCATCCTGCAGAATAGCAGCAAACTCCTTATCCTGCATTTCTTCAGGGACCTGAAAACATACACACACAAGACTAATGACTCAATCTACTGTTACAAATGACTGACTGAAAATATCAGTAAATTCACACTTGCTGGACAGTAAATTCTGAATGGCATTTTGTACTCTTAATAGGGAACTGCAGAGAGATTTTCAAAACATACAGTAAAAACAGTAACACTGTGAAATATTATTACAAAGTAAAAGAAATGTTTACTATTTTTATAATTTCATCAGTGTCACATGATCACTGCTCATGATCTGCTGCTTATTGTCCTGATAAATATTTTTGTGGAACCCATGACTTTTTTTTTTTTAGATTTATGAATTAAAAGTTTGCAAGAACAGCATTTTATTAAATGGAAATCTTTTGTAACAGAACTAAAGTCTTTACTGCCACTTTTGATCAATTTAATGCATCCTTTGTTGAATGAAAGAAAAAAAAATCTTTTTTCCTAAGGAACTGTGACCATTCAAGGGTTAAGTTTGCACAGTGGTGACGTGGATTCCTACACAAGACACGACTGGTCAACTTTTACATGTCCTACATAGAGACTTGAGTGGCTAGATATCTTAAACACTTTTCAAACATATTAAAAGCAATTACATCAACTAAATATGCTAGGTCAGTGCACACTGAATATATCTTCTGCAATAAAATACACTATGGTAAATGATTATCTTAAGGCACAGCCTCTACAGTCTATTTTTGTTGCAACAGAGCTCTGACGATGCCGTTGCCCTTGGAAACCTTTATGACTTGTGTCAGTACTGGCAAGACATTTTTTGCATTTTTAAGTCAACCAGTGGAAACATGTACTTGACACACTGTGTTAAACCTCAGGCCATGTGAACTCCACTAAAGACGTCCATAAGAGAGAGTAAGAACAAATAAGAGCAGTTCACTGCTCAACAACATACATTGAGCACATAAAACATGTACAGACTGACATTTACAAACAATCTTTGTACTCTACAAAAATTACAGAAGGATTAAATGTCTAAACAGGGTTTTCAGGGTATATTGTGGCGGCCACCAAAATGAATTTGTCCTGCCAAAGAATTGTTTGATCATTTAACGTGACGATAACTGCTGTTCTGAAGTACTGATACCCGCTGTTAGTCGGCTGCTTTAAAACGCTCCTGTGAGTGTGTACAACCGTGTCTAAACCGGACACAACCGTTGTTGCTCATGTCGCAACAGCTAAAAGCGGTCTACACTGGATGCGACAAAGCGCACGTTGCAAAGCATTTGCCCTTTGTGTCAGTGCTTCATAAATAGAATGAGGCATCAGTGTAGTCGCAACGCATCCAGTGTAGACATCACTGTTTATAACTGGTTCTATTGTCTTTTGTCGCGTCACATCATGCCGCTCGTGTCCGGCGTAGACACGGTGTAAGCGCTCTGTGAACAGCATCAAAGGTTTCTATTTACAATGTTTTTGCAGCATTGTAGACATTCACAGACATATCTATTGAGCATGTGAATGTAATGGCCAATCACATGTGTTTAAGTTTAAGAATCCACTCAACACTACTCAAAACAGGAGTTTTCACAAGAGTTCAGCTTTGTGTACCTTGCATTGTGATTGACAGCTTCAGCTCACTCTCTGTATATAATATAATATACATTTTTCATGCTGGTAACTATACATTGTAAACTTTCTGGATTTACAATCTTATTTAAATGCCCAATTTATAGAGATAACCATACTCTGTGATACTGTATGCCAAATGATCTGTGCATTCAGTCTTAGAGTGTAAATGTAAAATAATAGACCTCTACGTATTACTTTTCAAAACAGTCACTTGGAGATTTTTACATACAAATTTAATTAATAGGATCAATTAAAATTACAAACTGATTCTTTGCATTTATTTTGGATTTATTGTCAGTACTGGGCTTGCAGTTCAGTGGGTAGGGTACTGTGTACTGTGTGTGTGGATGACCGTGTTCATCTGCCACCACCAAAGACCATTTTTGACCCAGGAAATACCCTGATAAATATCTAATAATGTCCCTCCTATGGTGCATTATCATCTCAAGCAAATTCAATTTATCAACATAAAGTTCACCAGAAACTTCAAACTGAAAATTGTGTGATCAACTTATTCTGAGGGCTGTTTCATAAAACAAGATTAGAAAACAAGCCAGGCTTATTTTACTTAGTCAGACTTGTTGTCGGTGAATTCTGTTTCATAAAACAAACTTAAATTAGTTCAAACTCAGTTACTCTGCCAATTTATGCTAGGAAAATAGCCTGGAGCAGGCTAACTGTCAGGCTAAGCTGAGCTCTTCTAACACTTACCAATAGGAATGCAATGATACTATTGCAATGATACAATTATTATTGATTTTATTAACACACACACACATATACATACACTTACTAAATAGTGCTAGATTAAAAAAAAAAAAAAATTGGTGTAAGTTTAAGGCTTTTCTTTTTATTAAAAGGTAAGTATGATGAACCAAAACATTTAAAGAGAAGTAATTTCTTAAAAATTAAGTGTTATATAGCTCACTGATTGAATCATTCTCAGGCTTAATGCTGACAACAATGGAAGCAAATGGGAGAGAACTGTCTTATAAGAGACTTATTTCTTAGCACAAAAGAGGACAGTGGAGCAAGAAGATTACCAAATCATTGTTTTAAGTGTGAAAATACAGAAAAAGTATCACAGAAATTAAAAGTCAATAGACCTGTGACAAGGTCCTGAAACAATCAGGCCTTCATTTTTAATCTTTCATTAAGTGATGAGTGATTTTTTTTTGCTAGACAAAGAGCAGGAGAAATACGAAGTGAGTGTCTCAGAGCCAGCAAAAGCTAGGAAAAGAGTGACAAAGTAAGATGCAGCCTGCAGAAGTGACATGTATGGTTGTTGTCTGCATTGGAACTACCAACTGTAGCCAAATCACAATAAAGTCAGCTAGGCCCATATTTAATCTATACTCTGGTCTTATATATATATATATATATATATATCAGAGTTTCCGCTAGAAAAAAATGGTGCCGGTCAAAGTGACCGGCAGAGGTTTCGTTTTCCGGACATTTTGATGATATGCCGGTCAAATATCGCCTCTTAATTAGTCAAGTTGAGGAAAACTGAAAGCAGTTTATGTAACTTAAAAAATTACATAATCACGCCGTATATGCAACATGTTTATTAGCCTAACTTTCAAATAGACGGAAAAAAAACATAAACGTCCGATTGGCGTCAATCAACCAATTGTTTTTTACTATGGTTTCACATTTCATTGTTTAACAAACCAACCCCCCTTCTCCCCACATAAAATATCCGAATATATCATTGTTTTTACTCAAGCTATGTTCAATGAGCGCAGACATTCTAATTATTCGACCCTCTTGTGAATCCGTTGCGTTGTCCTGCCTTTTCGCAGCGCGAACAGAACATTTTTTCGTTACCATCAACTACCTCACATTTTAGCCATGGGAACTTGTCACTCCATTCACTTCGGCTTTTTCTCCGGTGGTGGTGGAGCTGTCTGGACATCTGAGGCTTCAGGCGTTCCTGATTCACCATCGTCCGTCGCGTCTGGCCTCTGAAAAAAGCTTTTACGGCTAGTCTGCCTGGGCCTGGCCATATTTGAAACGTCTCACTCATTCGTTCGTTGTTTAGGTCTATATTACAGCCGTTTTAGGCGTGCGCTTTATTTGAAATGCAGCATGCGATGTTGTTTAATAACTTTCAAACGGTCGATTCAGATTGCGTTAGGGGGGAGGGGCCGGGATTAGGCAGTTTTAATCTGACAATTTGACCGGAGAGATTTAATTTTGTCGGACATTTAATTTTTTTCCCGGCCAATGTCCGGGAATTACCGGACAACGGGAACCCTGATATATATATATATATATATATATATATATATATATATATATATATATGTTATATATACATACAGTGAATTCAGGTTGATTGGGACACTTTTTGCTATTGAAATGACTGGGAAAAAGTGTCCCAATCAACCAGAATTATATATAATGTGTGTGTGTGTAACCTACAAGTTCTTTTTTTACTGGCTAAATGGTTTGTGAACAAGATTTAATTAAATATGAATACATTTCTCTCTGGTTTTGTTTGGCAACTGCAGTACCTTTTATGTTTATTAGATGAGCAGAAATTAAATTCACAAAATTAAAAAATTAAAATAAATATGCACAGACTAAATTTTAATTGGTAAGATTAATCTAAACTCAGTAATTGACCCAAAGTATATTGATTTACCCCATTACAATAGTCCATTTACAATTACTATCATAAAAATGCACTTACTTGTAGGTTTAAAATTGTTCATAAGGCACATTTAATGTCCAACATCAAATATTTTAGCGAAATGTATATTTTAGAATTATTGCGCTTCTGTTGCGTCCTGTCTGTTTAGCGCGCATGCGCACAGATGCGCTCGTTCACTGTGAAGTTTAGCAGCAAAATGGAAATATCTGCATGATTTCTAACATTTACAGATGGAGAATAAACTTGTGAAAAGTTATGCACTGAGGAAAACACCAGGTCTCAAATGCATAAAATAGCACAAAATGTATGCCGTTTCCTATGGTGGATCGATTTGATCCGTGATCGACCTCTAGGGCTGCTTAAAAAAAGCGTGCACGCGAAATTATCTTGACTAGGTAAACCTGGATTGAATTAGCGGGACTCATTTGTTAAGTTAATTCAAGTCAGGTTTTGGAGTTTAATCCTTGCTTTTCTTAGCATCTTTTATGAAACAGCCCTCTGATGTCACTCAAATCATTTGTTTTTTATTTACTGAAATGTCCAGGCTATATCTGTCCAGGTTTTTCTCCATTAAAAGGAAGTGAAGAAACAAAGGTCTGTCAAGCTCCACAAAAGAAAAAAACCAGCAGGCTACCATTAAAGTAGCCCGTTAAAAGTGCATTAGTGAAATTTAATTCCGTTGCCTTCACACAAAATTTCAGATTTTTGTGGATTACTATTGAAATACCTGGATTTCGCCCATGAAAATACACCAAACAACAGTAAATGTGACCACATTCTAAGTCAAAAAGCTGAGTGAAAAACAGAACTAAAATTTAAGTCATTAGAAAATCTTCACTTCCATACTTGCACTGTTCCCTGTCTACTTTCACTGTATGGAAAAGAGGACAAATACATTTGGCTGGATAAATCCTAATCAAGTTCTACAGAACAAAAAAATTGAGCAACATTTATTTTTTGTGACTGACAAGGCGGTTATTAGATTTAAATCGGACAAGTGGATATGAATAACAGCCAATGACAATAACCTCAAAATATCTATGGGCTGATTCAACTTTTTTTTTTTTGTAAAAAAGATAAAAACATAAAAAATATCTTTACTATGATATCCAGACTTGTCATGTCCTGGGGTGAAGATGCAGGCACAATCATGGCACACTGAATGTTGGGATATCACCTAGGCTTAAAAATAGGCTAACAACCCAGACGTTTCAAGCATTTTCCCACCTTGTTGTCTTTGACATAAAGTGCTAACATCTCCTCTCGGCCGTAACGGTACTCGGCCAACTTGTACTTTGGCATAGCAGGAGAGGCAGGAGGGGAAGACACACTGCCTCCACTGGAAAGTGCTCGAAGCCTGAGAAAGAGAGAGAGAGGGAAAAAAAAAAATCTGATCAAAAGAGAGTCAGCAGCAACAATCTGAAAGCATCATTGAGAAATGCTCCAGTCCTGGCTACCGTCCAAGGACGGCCCTGACAATACCGACTCTACATCCTGCTTTATTTAGGATCTCTCACACCCCTGAATGGTGCTGAAGCTTGTGCTGATGCATGGACAGTCGAAACTGGTCAGTGTTTTCACTTTTAACAGAGGAACTATGACAAGTGACTATGTTATCACAATCAAACAGCACAGTATTAAAAGTTGAGATATTTTAAAATACAAATATGACTCAGTTTGCCATCATGAGCTGCTTTTAGATACAAGTTAGATGTTACACCTAATAACTTAAGGTCAGTAAGATTTTTAAGAAATTAATAGTTATATTTAGTAAGAACACATTCAGTTGATCAAAAGTGACATCAAAGACTTTATGATTTTACTAAATATTTATTATATTATATAATAAATGCTATTCTTTTGAACTTTCTATTCAACAAAAAAATCCAGAAAAAAATGCATCATATTTTCCACTAAAATATTGAGCAGCACAACTATTTTCAACATTGATAATACCAAGAAATGTTTCTTGATCAGCAAATTAGCCCTGAAGACTGGATTAATGATGCTGAAAATTCAGCTTTGCAATCACAGGAATAAACTGTATTTAAAATACATTAAAACAGAAAACAGTTATTTTAAATTGTAGAATTATCTTATGATGATATTACTGTTTTGACTATATTTTGTTAGGGGGAGAATGCAGCCTCTGTGAGCATAAGAGACTTCTTTCAAAAATTTACTAAAATCTTAGATATCAATCTCTTGAATGATAGTGTATATTTCTTAATATTTACATTTAGACAAACAGGAAAATCAAGTAACTGGAATTTCTGGATCTAAGAACTGAATAAGCTTCATATCCGATGCTTACAGTGTAAACGGCTCTGTTGATTAGAATAGGAGAAATCTGGTTTTGTTGTGTGTCAGTCTCACCACAGTTTTTGTTTTGACAACTTTACTCGGTGCTGACATTATCCCGCCTCCATCATCTGACGGTAGCGGTTCCTGGTTTAAACCCAGCAGCTATTAGAGGCCAGTGCAAAGTTGTTTTTCCTGCCTGAAACCACTTTTAAGCGGTGGAAGCATGTGAAACGATACCGACTGAGGCACCCTGTCAGTGGAAAAGGGGTTGCAGAGTTGTGGGTGGCTTTGTAAACTTTACATAAATACTACCCTGCTGAGATAAGCTGATGAAGAAGGCTTTGAGGCAACAAACCACCCCTGCATTGTACATGTCAAACCCAGGAATTCACTTTTGTTGGCCAAGGACCAACTATGCACAGAAGAGCCTTAGTTCAGCAGAGAACCACGCCTAACGGTTTAATTTCTGCATAATCATTAAGCGTGTGCCAAGAGGAGATACAGGGAGAGAAGGGGGTTGGGAAAAATGGAAAGACGAGAGAGAGAGCCTTGCAGAAATATGGGGAAAGTAATGAGCAGTGCTGGGAAAGAGAGTCATCATGAGTATTATTTCTAAGATATTATGAGCAGTGACAGTTTTGAAGCTCAATACACTGAAGCCATTTAGATTGAAAAAATTTTACTATAAAACATTACTATAAAATTACATACACAGAAGCTATTTTATGCTATGTGACAAAAGCTATGTTGTTGTTTCTTTGCCACACTATATTGCATTGCATCTCTCTTTATACATTATCAGATTCAGTACATTGTCATTCAAAAGTCCACAATGAAAATCTGTTTTTCAAAATAGAATTTTAACCTTGATTGAATTTTTAAACATTTATAGGATTAGTTCACTTCAGAATTAAAAAATTTCCTGATCATTTACTCACCCCCATGTAATGCAAGATGTTTATGTCGTTCTTTCTTCAGTCGAAAAGAAATTAAGGTTTTTGACTAAAACATTCCAGGATTTTTCTCCATACAGTTAAAGGTCCAGTTGTTTCGATGTCATTTCAAAGGGCTCTAATGTCATTACTAAGGGTCTTGTCTAGCGAAATGATCTGTCATTTTCTATTAAAAAAAAAAAAGAAAGAAAAAAGCATACACTTTTTAACCAAAAATGTCCATCCTGCACTTCTCAACGATGCGCCACGCTTTACGTAGTCACGCTGGAAAGGTCATGCGTGACGTAGGTGAAAGTACCGATCCAATGTCTACAAAGTCAAACACCCTTTACCAAAAAAAAAAAAAAAAAAAAAAAGGTAAAACAATGATGTTGGACAATTTTAAAGTTGAAGGAGAAAATGAGATAGAGTTTTCGCCCCTATCGCAGTACTTTCGCCTACGTCACCAGTGAGATTTCCAACGTGATTACGTAATGCGTGGTGCATCGCAGAGCAGTGCAAGATGAGCATTTGTAAGTTAAAAAGTACTTTTTTTTTTTTGAAAATAATCAAACATTGGACCTTCAGTCCATTGAGTCCACTATACAGAAAAAAATCTTGGAATGTTTTCGTCAAAAACCTTGATTTCTTTTCGACTGAAGAAAGAAAGACAAACAACTTGGATGACATGGTAAGTAAATTATCAGGAAATTTTATTTCTGAAGTGAACTAATCCTTTAAACAAAGAAATGCAAGATGTAAAATGATGGTCAGATGTTCTTGCTTCCACTGAAGCACAATATGCACTAAATTAGTGTCACTGCGTGACAGCACTAAACTTACAAATTAAAATGCAACTAAAACAATAACTAAAAAAAAAAAAAAAACAGAACTGGCAACAAGGAGACACTTAATTAGAAAGAAAAGGATTTTACCATTCTGGGCCAAAGTTAAGTGTTTCAGCAGTCATATTCTTCCTTCCTTCTCAGAGGTGAAAGTCTACAAACCAAAATACATGAGAATACAACCAACTCAAATGTGTTGCAAGCATACTTCCCATTATTAATACACAGATTATTTTATTACACTGCAGTGTGCACTGACACAATGCACACACAACTGAAAGACATATCTATATTTGTGTAAACAGCCTTTTATATGTTATTCTTACCCTGTCCAGGGGAGTGGCGCAGGCAAGACTAGGCTGGACCAAGTCTGGGTGAGAGGGCTGAAAGGTGTGTGTGTGTGTGTTTTTGTGTTTCAGAGTAGCGAACTTAAGAGAGAGAAGGGTTATAGCTGCCTTATTCAGGATGTGTGTGCTCAGAATAACAGAAATACAAAAGGTACAGAGACGGTAAGAGCTCTCGTTCACAGCGGATGAAAACAAAAATAAAAACAAACGGACAACAAAAAATAAACGAAAACCCTCTAAAATTAGTAATACCTGTAGGACTGCAAAAACTGCAGAGTTTTGATACTGACGTCTAAAGTCGATTGACTGCAGGAAAAAAACTAAATAGACGAACAAACAAAAAAAGAGACTAACTTGTTGATAATACAGCTGCCAGAAGCAGTTATGACCCCAATAAGCTTCTCTCTTTCTCTATCTGTGTGTGTCTTTCTAACTCTTCCTGTTGTACTGGCAATGCTGTATGGACCAGGTCCCAGCTGGTGACCCCCTCCTCACGCCGGCAATCCCTCTCCCTCCTTTATCTGCAGGAGAAAAACAAACAAAACTTATTAATATTGTGGACTATGCAATGCAAGTACTATAACTGAAGCCATTAAAACACAGAAAGGTGGGCAGTGCACATGCTCCAATAGGTGTCTGTGTTAGTATCCTATCAATTCAAAGGCCAAGCATGCATAAAAATAATCTCTCTTCTTTTAAAAAAATATTCTTAAAGATATTGTCTTCATATGGAAGCCTGTTTCCTCCACTGAATACAAAATTAAAAAGGTAACTGCGACAATTTAGACTTTTTCTCAGAATTGTGTGATATAAACTCACAGTTGAGAGCTAGAATTCAGAATTGCGAGATATAAACTCGAAACTGTAAGAAAATGTCAGAACCTTTATCCTCAGTATTGAGAAAAGAAGTCAGAATTGCAGGATAAACTCATAATTGCAAGAAGAAAAAAAAGAAAAGAAAATGTGAGATATAAACATCACAATTGCAATTGTCAGTTATCTAGCATATCAGAAAAGGCATTCTGACATTATAACTTTTTATAACAGTTTATCCCGCAATTCAGAGAAAAGTCTGAATTTTGATGGGCTGTGTCCGAAATCACCAGGCATTATTTGAGGGGACAGTCATTTGTAGTGGTGTCCGAAACCACAGTGGACGTTATCAAGTGAACTCACTCAATCCCACAATGCTCGCATTAATAAGGGTACATGTGTATGCGATGTATGCTCAAAGAGAGAAAGAGAGAGAGATGTATGCTCAAAAGCTAGAATACCCATAATGCACTGTGTGAGTTGCACAGCAAATGAATTCCCACATCTGACCAGAAGATGGCACCACAGCTGAATAATCCATACATCCATTTTCCAAACTGCTGGTCCAATGTGGGTACAGCGTAATATCATACAGGTATAAATTCCTTTTTAATTGATTATTAAATTGTTTAATTAAGATTTATAGACCGTTTCCATGTCAGAATTCAAGATAAATCTTTTCATCTTACTACTGGAGCTGCCAATTTGCTAACTTTCAAATAGCCTAATTATTAAACAGCAAGCACAAACTATGCAAAAGCGCAGCCCTTCAGGCACACTTAGTGTCTGAATCCGCTAACTCGCTTTCATTCACTCCCCTCAAGTGAATTACATTAGTGGACTAATGTATAGTGGATGAGGGTACAGGGGGCAATTTCGGACACAGCCATGGTGTTATCTTAAAGTATAATAGCTAAAACTGTTCATTTGTGGCAAAGTTCACCTCAAGTTTGCCAAAAAAAACTAGATTTTGGAAAGGGCAAATGCAGCTAGATTTAGGTTAAAATCTTTCTGGATTATTGACATCTGCACTCAACTACAAGAGTTTGTACAATCAGGATAACATGTAGATGGAAAAGAAACATCCCAGGTGTTCGATCAACAGCACCCACAGATGTCATAGCAACAGAAATATCCAAGCAACAGAACAAACGGGGGAGAATAAATAGTATTCACTGGGGGAGTTTGGCTCTTAAACATAAAGTACCACATGATAATACATGTTAACCCAAGAACATCTGAAGACACCTGTAACTTAAACCGCAATTAGGAATACATTAGTATGTCTGAGAGTGCTCATAATTCATCACTGAACATCAACGTCCTTATGAACAGCTACCAAACGACAAGTCCAGAGAGGCGAGAATGTCTGATTCAAAGAACTGTTTGTGAAAAAAAAAAAAAAACCACTGATTCAGTGATTTTATATATAAAATCAGACATGTTCTAATTTGTTATACTGTTAATTTAAGTTTATGTTATAATATTTGATAATATTTTCTTCTATTATACAGATGTTTTTATTATTGTTTTATGTATTCTTTGGCGATACTGTATGATTTACAGTCATGCCAATAAAGCAATTTTGAATTTAATTGAATTTTTATATATATATATATATATATATATATATATATATTTATATATATATATATATATATATACATATGGGGGGGGGGGGTATATAGTATAGCCCTGACATCATGCACAATAACAAATATTAAACCTAATTTGTTTTAATAAGGATATTAATAGGTAATTTTTACTAATAATGATGGTAGTCATTTCATGTGCACCAGTTTGATGCAGTCTTGATTCAGTTCAAGTTCATTTAACAAGGTCAAATTTCTTAAATATAATTTGATTAACTAAAATTAAATTGACATTTTGGTTAAAAATGCTCTGACTTCATAACGCACTTAAAACTTTCTTTGTCATCTATGCTGATGCTGATAAAGTATGATACTCATAACTCATACATATACACACACGACGTTTTAATAGTAACTTACTTTGCGTCTTGTAAGTAAAGTCGTTCACTCCACAAAATGCTCTGACTAACTTATGATTCTCGACTCTAGGAATCTGACAGGTCTCGATTCAATCAGTCAGTAAGCTGCTGATTCATTAACCGCGATTCAATCCAATCGCTTAGACCAGTTTTGTGAATCTGTTCAAAGAAATTCAATGAACAGATCCGACTCAAAAGAACGAGTCGTTCACGAATGGGACATAACCACAACTAACTAACTATTTTTCTCGGCATTAGACCATTCAGATTCGATATCGTCCTCGCGCTCAACACAAACGTAAAAAGCGCCTATATTCAGACAAGATGTCGCTGTTCACGGTCTGCGCTGAATGAAAACGACCATAAAAGCAGATTGATGTCGTTTTTCTATCGATTGGACGAGTTTAGAGGGGCGTCGCGTGAACAGGGAGGGGGAGTGTGCATGTGCATGCGCGTGCCCTGGCTGCACACTCCCCCTCCCTGTGCACGCGGCGCCCCTCCAAACTCCACTCCGCTGCTTCCCGTGGCCTTCAACCCACGGCCACAACTGCCTTGCCAAACATACAAAAAGCCTCTCTACTTCACAGCACGATTTATTCCCACTGAACCAAGCGCTGGCCTCTTAAAGCTCCTTATGCACTAAAATGCATTTGTCGCTCACGCACACACTGACCTTCCCCTTCCAAGTTTGCATGAAACTTAATGCAACACCCATCTGCCATTTAACGCTTCAGACATTCAAGGAGAGAGAGGCACACAGTTGCTGACCGTATTTCTGGAGCTGTCGATGCGATTTTACTGTCCAGTCGCCCCGTCAAACTCTACGATCTTCACTTTGGATGCATGTGCAGTTGTTTGTGTTCTGTGCTCCTCCTCGAGAATCGTGTTCCGTTTTTACTGTTTTTTACTCTCTCCCTCTCCAATGGTCGTTGCGTGTTGATGTCTAGTACGCTCTTGTTGTTTGTGTTTTAGGGAAGATGGCCGTCCTACTCGGTCATACCACGTGATCAGAGTGTAGAGCTGCTTTCAGAGAAGCGTGAAGATAGCGCCCCCTAACGAGGGGCTTGAAATGACTAGGCTACAGGAAATGCATTTGTCCAAAATAAAAGCCACTATAATTACACTACTAAAATGATTGGACCGAAGAAAGAAAGAAAGAAAGAAAGAAAGAAAGAAAGAAAGAAAGAAAGAAAGAAAGAAAGAAAGAAAGAAAGAAAGAAAGAAAGAAAGAAAGAAAGAAAGAAAGAAAGAAAGAAAGTAAATTGGCCTACCCATACTAAAACTGTAATACTACTAATAATAATAACAACTAGTAGCAGTAGTAGTAGGGTGTTTCTTTAACTATAATCCTGTCATGTAGGCCTTATTCTCACTTTTCAAGCTTTGATTGGTTTACTAAAAATGGACAATTGTGGGTTTTTTTTTAACGAAATTGATGAACATTCCCGTCACATGTAACTTGTTTAATGTCATTTTGTGGTGTAAAAGATATTTTTTAAAAATTTAAATTTTTTTTTTTTTTTTTTTTTTTTGCCAAGACTAATTTAATAGCTAGAATATTATGTACCTTAGTAAATACACACAATTAAATGACATTTTCGACCTTTTTATAATTTCTTCACACAGATGTCTCGTACATACATATCAAGCTCTTCACTTACGCAATATTTCAATTATTTACACAAAAACAAATTAAATAATGTTGGCATATGTATTTTTCACATTTTAAGTTCTGGGTTTAAGAAAGTCTGGCACTAGAGTAACAATTAAAATGTATACATGGCATTTAAAAATAGTAAAGACATAGTGAATGTTTTTAGGCATTTTTTTATTATTATTATTTGACCTTCGTATAAAAAGAACCATAATAAATTAAATATATATCGCTAACAATAATGCCATGATTGTTTAAATAGTAATATAGTAATGTCATATTTTATTTATTTATTCTTTATTTGACAGGGACAATGGACAATAAAATATTACCCCAGAATTAGCTACAGAGCTAAATTTCATCTGCTGTCCCTGGGCAGGAGTACATCAAATTATCAATAAAAACACCATAGAAATTAAACACAATAGAATACAAAAAGTATAAAAACATATTCAGAAATCATTACCTTGTATAATTAATGATCACAAACCTGACATGCCTTTAAAAATCTTTTCAAATGTAATTTAAACTGGACAAAGGTAGTAAGTTACACTGTCTAATAAAAAAAATATTTATTCTGGTGTACCAAATATAGCACATGGTAATCATTCAGTGCCATAGTATATATCAAAAATACCATGTTTTATTACAAACGGGAAGATTTACACAGCTGCGGTTACAACACTGAAACTATGACATAATCACTGACTTTTATTTTGACAGCTTCGTGAACACTAGTGTTTTTTCCGCGAACATGGAGGCGATTGTGTCAGATTTAGTGGCACCAGAAGATCTAAAGGTAAAACATTGTATTCTTCACTTTAGTGACTGAGAATCCAACATGACATAGATGTCGTCTTGATAACAAGGTTGTGTGTTGTATATCGGGTTATAATCGGGGGTTTCGATTGACGCAGTACTGCTTTACATCAACAACAATGAGCATGACGTATATGTTTTACTGATGTATCCTCAACTCGTTGTAATGTATTGACTTTCGTAATAGTAGACCTTCTGTAATAAAGCCTAAGCTTTCTGGGGATAAAACCCTAAAAACACCTATTTTATTAGTTTTGTGGCTTTAGTATTACATCTATCGTTTCACCTAACGTTACTATTTAAATAGAAACAGATGTTTCTCTGCTCTAATACACGATAGAGGTAAAAGTCTTTCTAATAAGTCTTCTGTAGAAGTTAGTGTGTGTTTGTCGGCCAGGGGGAGCACATGATCCTGATATCATCCTCCCACTGAAGCAGCTGAGTGAATGTGATTCCCATCCAACTGATGTGACTTTTTATCTTCTAGAGATTTGAGAAGAAGTATAACGCAGAGCTGGTGAAAGGACCCGTTTCAAAGGAAACCACTTTTGAGTATGCCTGGTGTTTGATCAGAAGCAAGTACACAAATGACATTGTAAAAGGCATTCACCTTTTGGAAGGTAAGTGCTTCAGCATGTCTTAGTTTTTGGATAGATTTGTCCTGCTTGAGCTCCAGCAGTAATGTTTTTGTTTTAAAATTCAGTAAAAAGTAATACAGTTTTCTTTTACCAGAACTGGTTCATACAAGCAAAAAAGACGATCAGAGAGATTTTCTCTTCTACCTTGCTGTTGCAAACTACAGACTCAAGGTGGGTTAGCATTTTCCCAGAAAAATCCATTTTATAATCCGTCACTGCTAATAAATGGTTTTTATATCACATATCTTTGTTGTCTAATTAAATTGTGTTTCTCAACTTTGTTCCTGGAAGCCCTGGTAAAAATTACTTTACTGCATAATTTCAAAATCAGATCAGATCATTTGAGTCACTTTATTGTCACGTCATCATATAAACAAGTGTAATGTATAAACGGTTCAATCAGAGTGCCAAATGTAGTTGTACTAGAGGTAAATCTCACCAAACCTGTCGAGTACCTGTCAAGAGTGTGTATATATATATATATATATATATATATATATATATTATTAATATACATATATATATTAATATATCTTAAAATGTATTTTATTTCTGTGATGCAAAGCTGGATTTTCAGCAGTATTACTCCAGTCTTCAGTGTCACATAATAATAATTCTAATAATAAGCAGACATAATGATAAGGGAGACGTCTGGAAATGTTTTTTCTGTTGCAGGGCCTCCAGAAACAGGGTTTGGAAGTACTTGGATAAAAATCGAGTTTTTAATAAAAAAAATAAAAATAAAATAAATGTAACCTCTCTCCCTTGGTTTGCTCTCTTTACCACCCTGCATCAATCGTTTCTTGTTCTCTCAGGAGTATGAGAAAGCACTGAAGTACATTCGTACTCTGCTGAAGAATGAACCAGGTAACAAACAGGCCCTGGAACTGGAGAAACTCATCGACAATGCGCTAAGAAAAGGTGAGATACAATAGCATTTCAGCCAGACAAGAATAACATCAGTCAATGGCCTTTTTAATAGGGTTTTGAGAAACACTACCATTCAAATTCTGGGGTCAATAACATTTTTTTAAAAGGAATTAATGCTTTTAATTCTAAAAAAAATCATTAAACTGTTTAAAAATGATAGTAAAGACTTTTACATTGTTACAAAAAATATATATTTCAAATAAATGTTGTTGTTTTTTTAAACTTTCTATTTCTATTCAAGTATTTTGAAAAAAATGTACAATTCCCCCAAAACATATTAAACAGTGCAACCAATCTGATTATATACTGTGTGTATATACATACACACACTATACAGTATCTCACAGAAGTGATTACAATTTTTGTAAATATTTTATTATATCTTTTCATGTGACAACACTGAAGAAATGACACTTTGCTACAATGTAAAGTAGTGAGTGTACAGCTTGTATGACAGTGTAAATTTGCTGTCCCCTCAAAATAACTCAACACACTCAACCTAAGTGAAAATGTCCAAATTGGGCCCAAAATGTCAATAGCTTGTGTGGCCACCATTATTTTCCAGCACTGCTGAAAAATCCTCCAGTCCTTCCACTCCTCCATGACGACAGGTGTGTTTGGGGACGTTATCATGTTGAAATACTGCCCTGCGGCCCAGTCTCCGAAGGGAGGGGATCATGCTCTGCTCATGCACTCATGCAGCCCCAGACCATGACACTCCCACCACCATGCTTGACTGTAGGCAAGACACACTTGTCTTTGTACTCCTCACCTGCCACCACACACGCTTGACACCATCTGAACCAAATAAGTTTATCTTGTGGTGTGTCCTAATTTGCATACTTATGCACCATTCTGTTAGATTTTTAAGTATAGATAGTGCTAGTAGTGCGTTCACACTGAAAATTCCTAAAAGAAAAAGTACACTTTAAATACCTGGATGATGCAGTAAAATAACAGAAAAAAGGAAGTGTGGAATGTTGGACATTTAATGCTCTCAACTGTCGAAGCTTTAATTACGTATTGGAGGGGGAAAGGGTATCAGATTCCGTTATTAAATGACAAAATAACCTTATACAATTCACGCACTACATGGATGAGAACATAGTGCACAAGTACATAGTGTATATGTGTATAGTGCGTCGTTTGGGACACAACTTTGGTCTCATCGGACCACAGGACATGGTTCCAGTAATCCATGTCCTTAGTTTGCTTGTCTTCAGCAAACTGTTTGCAGGCTTTCTTGTGCATCATCTGGGACGACAGCCATGCAGACCAATTTGATGAAGTGTGCGGCGTATGGTCTGAGCACTGACAGGCTGACCCCCCACCCCTTCAACCTCTGCAGCAATGCTGGCAGCTATTTCCCAAACACAACCTCTGGATATGATGCTGCGCACGTGCACTCATCTTCTTTGGTCGACCATGGCGAGGCCTGTTCTGAGTAAGGCCTGTCCTGATAAACCGCTGTATGGTCTTGGCCACCGTGCTGCTACTCAGTTTCAGGGTCTTGGCAATCTTCTTATAGCCTACACCATCTTTACGCCAGCAAAAGTGGGAATTATGTGATAACAGACACAGCAATGCATCATGTATTATAAAATTGTTATGTTTGTAGCATGATCCATTAAAACGTACAATATATATATTCAATTCAGACTTAGTGGAGTGATACTATTATTACTATTACTCCACTAGGTCTGAAATAGATTTTTCTCTGCAAACATGATGATCTTAAATGTATTAATTATTAATTTACTATTAATAAATGTGTAAAGTTGCATAAAATGTAAATACTCAAAGTAGGCTAACTACGTTACCTCAGATGGGTGAATGGTTGGATTCCACAACTGGTAAAATAAAACATATAAAACAACACAACATTTACTGTAGGTGCCGCTACCGGAGCGCCATCTAGTGCTGCCTACTCACTTTTGTGTCCAGCGGTTTGGACATTAATGGCTGTGTTGAGTTATTTTGAGGGGACAGCAAATTTACACTGTTATACACACTGTACACTCACAACTTTACATTGTAGCAAATTGACATTTCTTCAGTGTTGTCACATGAAAAGATATAATAAAATATTTACAAAAATGTGAGTGGTGTGTACATGTATATCACACAGAACAGAACTGTTAAACAAAGCCAATAAACTAATGAAGAGGGAGAATGTGTTCTCAGCACTGTCAAAATAAAAGTCCCGCTTCCAACACATCGGCCAAACAGAGAAACTTGTCAGTCGATACGATAATTAAAAAATATCAAATAATGCCCGATATATAGGTTGACCACTGATAACTGGTGGCAGAATCTTGAATCTCCAAGGAAATAACAGCAGGAATATTTATGTGTTGACATAAATAAATATAGACTTCAAGCAGAATTTGATGTTCATGTAAACATACTCATTGTGTTTTATTGAAAGTACAAGTCACAAGTGATATCAGCAAAGCCAAAGGTAGAAGTGAATAAATCTCAGCAGAGAAGTGATCTTTTTTTTTTCCCATTCTTTTCAGATGGTTTAGTTGGCATGGCGATCGTTGGCGGTATCGGATTAGGTGTGGCCGGATTGGCTGGTCTTATTGGTTTGGCCGTGTCCAAAGGTGCAAAGTCCTAATATGGAGTTCCCGTGGAGCGTACTTTGATTCCTTTCCTCTTCAGAAAAGAGACTTAATGATTTCATATAATCATATAATCACATAAATCCATGAGGAAGCCTCCCCTTTTTTATTTTGTATTATTCTGCCATGTCTTTCATAATAAAGTAATATTTTACCTACGTTCATTTTGCTTTATGATTCTTCAGTTTTTTTGGTATGTATAAAAATGTGGGGTTGAAATAAACTAAAACTGTATGTTTTTTCCTCTGAAACCTTTTAATTTATTAATGGAATTCAACTACAGAGGCTTGCCAAAGATTTGCAGTACTGGATAAGATGTATTGTAATAGCATGCACTTTTTTTTCTTGTCTTTTTTTTCTTCTTTTAAATATATAACTGTATTTACAATATAGGTAATCAATATTTTGATAAACTTCAGTATACCTCATATCTGTTAAATAATTAAAACATGTGCTTACTAAAGTATTAAGGTGTATTTACATGCTTTGCACATCTTATTTGGCTGGTTTGATTTGGAAGTGTCATGCGTGACCAGGGTCAACCTTGTAATTCATTTTCTTACAAGTCTTCTTTGTCAGCACAGTATATCACCCGTCGGTTTACATGTGCTGTCAACTGTGACGTGTGTCTGTCTGTACAATGTTTTTTAACTTCTGCTCCTGGATTTCATACTGAAACTGCACAAATAGAGTTAAAAGATAGCGATCCTGATTCAGATACCCATGCAATCTTATTTTTAAATAACAATGATTCATCTGTCTATTAAAGGTGCAATTCTCTACAGAAACATTTTTTGTTTTAATGGTTGAAATTCTCCTCGTATCTTGATAGGAATCGCTATTTTAAAATGGTCTAAATGTATTTTTATAAATATATATTGTCTGTGGAAGGCGTAGGACCATAAAATGTTTAACCAATCATTATATTAGGTCCGATTGAAATAAGATGTACTACTTGCCTGTCAATGTACGTTTTTACATACGTTCCATTCAAAACATTAATTCATCTGTGTTTTTTTTAAAGCTTTTATTTGTCTTGTGAAAGGCAGATGCTAACAAGTGGCTAAATGGGACAACAGTTTGTCTGGGACATTTAAACATCATCAGCTGAACAGGTGACGTGAAGGCCATGAAAGTGACCCATACTCGAACTTTGACCTCTGTATTTAACCCATCAGTTAGAGCACTCACATTAGTAGTGAGTAGTGAACACACACCTAGAGCAGTGGGCAGACATTTTTTGCTATGGAGACTGGGCAGTGATTGGAGGTGAGGTGCCTTGCTCATTTCTTTCCGGTATTGAGAATCGAACTGGCAACCTTCAGTCTGACTCTCTAACCATTATGCCACGACTGCCCCCAAACAATATAGTTGAAAGAACATTTATAGAAAAATAAGTTCTTGCAAGGGGTAGTAAGAAGCACTTAGCTCATTGTAGAAATTGGCTACTGACTGTAATGGCTTTTCAATTGAAAAGGTACAAAGAAAAGCGGGTTTTCAAAACTCTGCATTGTGAACAATCCTTTTCAAGTACATCAAACTTCATTTGTTTGTATTCAAGAGGATTTACACGTAATAATACATTACATTTTACTGTACAATTGAGACCAAAACAACAACAAAAATGCTCGGTGGTTTCAATATCAATTTCACAAAATTGACAAAGAGTTTTCTCCAATATCAAATTTTGATTTAAGGAATTGTTTAAATGGGTATATGTCATTATTCATTCATCATTCATTATTTTAAAATTAAGTTCTTTCCCTTTAAGGAGACTTGGAAAGGTAAGATAATTCATTCTCATTTCCTTCACCTCTTTCAGGTTAAAATCTTTGAAAATATAACAATGTTTAATTCGATTTCGATGAACTCTGTCAATGAAATAATATATTTGTTGTTACATTTATGATCTCGATTAGACAATTTACCCAGACAAGGAGATGGGAGAGAGAATGCCACAGAATAGTGTGTAAGAATCCCTTTTACCAATAGTACCATGTTTTTTGGTATGGCATTTAAAACTGTGTAAAACTCTTTAGGGTGACATACAAATCCATGTTTCAGACAAAAAAAAATTGTTATTGAGAACATTACCATAGTTGTCCATCATGTTCAGTTGGGAAATTTTTTTATATTGAACCCAGATTTTGCACAATAAAATGACTGTTCCAAATACAAAAATAATTATCACGATGAACAAATCATGTAAGAATCATAAACTTATGTTCATCACAGACCTTATTTTCTGCAATCATCCAAAAGCCAAGGGAAAAACCTAATGGGTTTTTGTCAAGGGTGATGAAATTACAGGGTTGACCTACAAAATATGGCATCCCTGCACCACTCTTGAATCATTCATTATTAATTTATTAAAGTTCATTAAATATTTTTAATAGATGACAGCAATTAACATTTTGTCAGAACCTCTAGTAAACTACATGTTATTGTCTAGTTGTTTGTTCAGAATCGTGGGAGAATCGTGATCTCCATATAAAAAAACATTGCTGGAGAGGCCAATGTAGTTTTTTTTATTATTATTATTTCAGTTTGGTGTGCATTATGTCCTAATTTTACTGCCTAGTATACTTTATACTAAGGCACTTTAAGGTACTTTATCTAGACTGGTATTTTGTTTGCGTCAGTAAGAGATGGATCTCACAATCATGAAACACCCGGAAATAGCAGGGCATTTTAAAATTGTGATTTCCAGGCATGGAAAAGTCAAGGTAATTTCTATGGCTCTAAAATATTTAATTGCCTACAGAATTTGCTCTTACTGAGTACAATCTCTATAAAATCACTATAAAAAGACCTCCTAGTCAAAAGATCTGGAAATCATGGTAAGGAAAAACTGGAAAAAGTTTCTGATGCGCTCTGAAACTGCTGGTTAAATAGTCACTCACAAAGTCGTTGTCCTCCGTGCATCATTAGCTCAGAGGCTCTCAGACATGGGAGTATCTTGAACACTGATTTAGGGCAACAACTAACAGACCTTGAAAGTAACAAATTCCCTGTAAAACATGTTTATTTAAGATAATAGCTGATAACAGCATCCAATTTAATGTTGGGTATTCGGTCTTCCCACATTATTCATCTCAGGGACTTACGCACATGTGAAGACATCTCAGCTTTACAATGCAGATGTTTATGGTTGCCATTAGTAACATCATTTTGTAACACAGTATTGAGGTTACTAATTAACTGTTGAAGAAAATGATGAAAAGAACTCTCTCTTCTATTTGTCTGTCTGTCTGTGACTTGTCATGTCTTAGCTTTATTGAGGTTTGTGGGAAAATCAAATCAGAAATGTCAGAATAACACCCAAAAATCATTTGATCCCATGAAAGTCATACTAGTGTTGTATAATTTTAGATGAGATAACATCTGGTTTTAATTTTCTCATATTAATCTTTATTTAGTAAATGGAATGGAGTTAATCCATTTTTGTATTACACTAAATCCAGAAAGTCTAATCTAAGAGTGTAAGTATGACTGAAACACATACTGTCATTTTCGAATCAGTCAAACAATACAGAGGCAAAGGTTTTCCTTGTTATTTACTAAGTATAAATTTTAGTTGGCTCACATATTGATGTCACAAGACAATAAAGAAATCATAAAAAAGATTTACAACATCATGGGTTCAGAGCTCAAACATCATTTGCTCATATCCTTGTTTAAAGTATAATTACATGACACTTTCTCTGTGTAAAAAATATCCCCACAAATAATTTTAGCAGAGCTGATTCACACACACATCTCATGACATGCTCTAACACAAATTACACCCTTGGTTCAGTCCTGCTCCTGGAAATAAGCCTTCTTGCAGAGTAACCAAACACATTTTACCAGCTAATCTTGGCCTATATCTTTAGTTTTACAAGTGTCATTTAAATGACACTATGACATATCAATTACCTGTCAATTTAATCTCTGATAGAGATCCATGTAAGACTTGAATTAATGCCAAGTTTGCAGTGTACAGGCTGCCAGGTGTGTTAGAGCAGGTCTGAACTGAAAGCAATCTGAAGGAGGATAGATCTCTAAGACCGTGATTCAGCATCCCTGCAAAAAATCTTCTTTCTGAAAGGACTCGTATAAGCTCTTTTTATGGTCCCCATAAACATCCAGCCATCAAAAGTGTCATCAGCGATTTTAGGAGATGTATAACCATGTGTGAAAACTATTGTGTTTGTTAAAAGTACAATTAAAGTAAAGTATAGCAATAGTCAAGCAAGCTAGTCATAAACCTGACCTTTAAAACCCATGATCTGCTTATCACATGCATGCAGTACATGTGAGAGTTAAACATTGAATATATATATGTGTATGCATGTATGTGTGTGTGTGTGTGTGTGTGTGTGTGTGTGTAGAATATATATATATATATATATATATATATATATATATATATATATATATATATATATATATATACACACACACTGCTCAAAAAAATTAAAGGAGCACTTTTTAATCAGAGAATAGCATCAGCTCAGTTAAACTCTATTGATCTGGGTGCATTGTTTTATTATTTATAAGACAAGACGCATATGGGGAAAACTCCTATTTTCTCAGATTACTGAAGCCTTTTTCATTCACGCAGAGAAAACTGCATGGCCATTGGTTCGTGAACTTAAAGTAAATGAACCAATGATGGTGAGCAAGCCCGTTGAGTCCGCCAAAAGGGACGGGGTATCGGGCTATATAAGAGGCCGTCTCACCATGGCAAATTGTTTGATTCGACTGAAGTGACGCACGAGGCATCTGACGGGTAGCGCGGCAAAGTACGCTGTACTTGTTCCGTATCTAAGGGAACCGAGGTTACGTTAGTAACTGAGTATGTTCCCTTACGATACTACACTTCGTACTGCGTCAAACATGTCATTATTCATAAGACAAGATGCATATGGGGACGATATTCCATCCCGCTGCGCTACGCAGGGGCTGAGCATTGGGGCAGAGCACTAGAAAAGGGCTTGCAACAGATACTGATAAAACAGGATAGCCTGAGTAACCTAAAAATACTGTAGTCATCTTCCCGAACCCCTGAGCACTGAGGCACCAGTGAGGCCTAGGGCATATATAGGGGGCACAGAATAAAGTTACACCCGGACATGGTCGGAGTTATAACGGAAAACCATAAGCTGGTTTTAGCAGCGAGGCTTATGCAGAAAGGACCTGCGTCTGAAGTGCAGGAACGTCCAGATTATAAAACCTGACAAATGTGGACGGTGAGGCCCAGCAAGTCGCCGCACAGATGTTGGCGATCGAAACGCCACAGACTCACGGCCACAAGGAGGCTATGCCTCTAGTGGAATGCGCTCTCACACCTAAGGGGTATTGAAGGCCTAAGGAGGAGTAAGTGAGTGCTATAGCATTGACTATCCATCTGGAAAGCCCGGGCTTCGTGACCTGAAGACCTTTCGTGCGTCCACCAAAGCAGACAAAAAGCTGTTCAGCCTGACGAAAGAAGGCAGAATGGTCAGTGTAAGTCCTCAGGGCCCTGACAGGACAGAGTAAGTCCTGTTCATCCTGTGATGAAGAAAGGGCGGAGAGAATAATAATCTGCGCCCTAAAGGGTGTGGATAGGACCTTTGGGACATATCCATGCCTTGGTTCAGGATGACTTTGGAGTCGTTAGGCCCGAATTCAAGACAAGAGGGGCACACAGAGAGTGCCTGCAGATCCCCCACATGCTTGACCTATGCTAAAGCTAGCAGTAGGGCGGTCTTTAGTGACAAGGGTTGAAGGCCAGCAGTCTGAATTGGTTCAAAGAGAGGGCCCTTAAGGCCTCTAAGAACCACAGACAGGTCCCAGGCAGGAACCGTGAGGGGACGAGGAGGATTCAACCTCCTGGATCCTTTCAGGAAGCAGACAACAAGGTTGTTTCTTCCTATCGTCTGCTCTGCTATAGGAGCATGAGAGGCTGCTATAGCTGCGACATATACCTCAAGGGAAGAGGGAGTACGGCCTCTGTCCATTAAGTCTTGAAAGAAGGAAAATATCTGGGATATGTCACAAGTCAATGGGTCTTCGCCCCAGGCTGTGCACCAGGCAGCAAAGACGGACCATTTAAGAGCGTAAAGATGACTAGTTGACTGGGCTCTAGCTTGTGAGATAGTGTTTAAAACATTATCTGGGAGGCTAGCTCCCAATTGCCACTTCCTGCTCGAACCAGCAGGGAATTAACCAAGGTGACACTTGGTTTCAGCTAGCACTGTAGAGGGCGCATGAGAAGCAAGCCCAGCTGCAAAGCCGGAGATGCCAAACTTAAAGACCTAGCATCCTCTGAAATACTCTGTGCGGCAGAGAAGCCCCGGGTACAAAGGTTTTTGCAAGCTGCTGAATGGCCAGAGATCGCTCTGGAGTGACCATGGCTCTCATGCGAGTCGAGTCTAAAAGTATCCCCAGGAGACCTGTTGGCTGGGGAATAGCGAGCTCTTTAGAAAACTGACCCTGTGCCCTAAGCACTCCAAGTGGTTGAGGATGATGGATCGGTGAGATATCAGCTCCACCTCTGACTGGGCCAGAACAAGCCAGGTGTCGAGGTAGTTCAGTATGTGCACATCCATCTATCTCAGAGGGGACAGAGCCGCATCCATGCATTTCGTAAAGGTGCGGGGAGCCAGAGATAGCCCGAAAGGAACGACCGTGTATTGATATGCCACCCCTTTGAAGGCGAATCTCAAGAATTGCCTGTGATGGGCCCCCCCCCAATCACAGGCAATTCTTGAGATTCGCCTTCAAAGGGGTGGCATATCAATACACGGTGAAAATAAGCATCTTTCAGATCTAGGGAGAAGAACCAGTCTCCCGGGCACACTTGTGGGAAGATCTGCTTCAAAGTGATCATTCCGAATGAGCACTTTAACAGGGCCCTGTTCAGACATCTGAGATTGAGGATGGGTCAGAGACCGTCATCCTTCTTGGGAACGAGGAAGTACCTGCTGTAGAAACCTGACTCGCTCAGTGTTGGAGGAACCACTTCTATGGCTCTCTTCACCAGCATAACATTTACCTCAGCATAACATTTACCTCGGCATAACATTTACCACGTGTGCGTCCTTGCTTTCAACAGAGGTTTGGGCCACTCCATTGAATAACATAACCTCGTTTTACACTCCGGGGATGAACACATCCCAGGTCAGTTAAGTAGCACAGGGGGATGTTAATCAGTTTCAGCTGCTTTGGTCTTAATGAAATTAACAACAGGTACACTGGATGGGCAACAATGAGACGGCCCCCAAAACAGGGGGTCACTGACATTTTTTCCCTACTCATCTTTTCTGATTGTTTTTTCACTAGTTTTGCATTTGGCTAGGGTCAGTGTCACTACTGGTAGCATTAGGCGATACCTGGACCCTACAGAGGTTGCACAGGCAGTCCAACTCCTTCGGGCTGTGTCTCCCATCACAGTCTCAGGAGCATGGAGGAGATTCCAGGAGACAGGCAGTTACTCTAGGAGAGCTGGACAGGGCCATAGAAGGTGCTTAACCCATCAACAGGACTGGTATCTGCTCCTTTGTGCAAGAAGGAACTGGATAAGCACTGCCAGAGCCTTACAAAATGACCTCCCGAAGGCCACTGTTGTGAATGTCTCTGACCAAACAATAAGAAACAGACTTCACAACGTCCTCTAGTGGGCCCTGTGCTCACTGCCCGGCACCGTGGAGCTCTATTGGCATTTGCCATTGAACACCAGAATTGGCAGGTCCGCCACTAGTGGCCTGTGCTTTTCACAAATGAGCACAGGTTCACATGTGACAGACATGAATGAGTCTGGAGAAGCTGTGGAGAATGTAATGCTGCCTGTAACATCGTTCAGCATGACTGGTTTGACCCCATTGAGATCTGATGTGTTTTCAAAGTGTTCCTTAAATTTTTTTGAGCAGTGTAGATTTCACTGCAATTCACTGCATTCCATCCTTTCATTATACAGAATTTACAAAGCCATGTATTGCAACAGACTTATTTCCTTTTACTGGGAATCGATTTGGGAATCATTATGTTAACCCTTTAAGATATGGTTTGACATTTTGCCTATTTTCAGCAATATTCACTCAGAATATCTCACATCAATAAAATAAGTTAATCACTTATAGGCCTTTGTACAGTAAAAACTTAAAATCAATAGGCTCCATGTTATTTGTAGAGATTTCACAATAATCTGGATACTTATTGTCAAATCTGAAAGTTTTGGTTATTGCTACATGAACTTCAGCCTCTGGTGTGTCATATTTTGTTAACATCTTTTGTTCAGAGATGGCTTTTTTTCCTTCTTAGCCATTAAACATTAATGAAGGGGTTGCATGTCATGTGACATTTATTTAAACCTGTTGGTCTTTCTGTGCATTTTGGCTATATCAGTGACTAAATCCTATTTTGTTAATGTTTACTCTCTTAATCTAGACATTGACAAGGTGTATGGTAGTAATATAATGCAATATTTGTTTAAATATATTGTTAAAAATATTGTCTGAAGTTATAGTAATCTTTTTCATATAGTCTTTTAATATGCTGTATATAATGTGCATTACATTGTACACTTTCTATTGTTTTTTCAGTAGGGACAGTGAAGGGTATGTGTACTATTTCCTTAATCATGACATTATGTCACTTTATCTTCACTTTATTTTTATTTTTTTATTTACCTTTGTGTTTATATGCAAAATGTCTTCTGTGGTTAAGCCTCATAAGCATTTCAGTGTTCAGTGAACCCTGTATAAACTGTGTAAATGACAATTAAAAAACCTGACTTGACTATGATGTAGATTCTTAAAGTGAGGTTTAGTGTATGACTGTGAGGATGCTGGTCTAGGCCAGCCGATGAATATATGAGGATATCTGAAGCAGTTGAAACAGATAATGAGACAAGTGATAAAGTGACAAGTCATTTAATCACTGCACCCAGTAGTTCCCTCTTTTGATAGTGTCCTTTTAGGACAGATCCAAAACATTTTACTAAACTTCTGAGTAGCCTATTAAAATCCACTAAAAATATCTAGGCCCGGTTAACGTTTAAAAAGAAAAAAGTACAAAAAATTGTAGTAGTCACTGCTTCTTTTAAAGGGGCTATTTGTCAGAATGTTATTAATCGCTTTTATTGCCAACGAGTGAACAGCTTGTAGCGAAATTTAAAAGACAAGACCTTCCTCGACAAGACAAGCCAGAGTACCCGAGGGCTGAGGTGGAGCGGGTGTGAGCGAGGACAGAGGCAACGCAGAGGGGATGGAAGAACCCACTGCAGCTGGAGGGATGGAGGGAAGTCCGTGGCGAAGAAATGTGATGACTAACCAAGGGGGAGCCAGCAGGACGAGGGAATCCGGTGGAGCCGCAAGTCCGAGGGTCTCCAGTGGGAGCCGAAGGTGGGAGAAGCCAAGACGGAGCCGTCAGGTCGAGATGGAACAAAGAGATCCGAGGCCGGAGGTGGAGCCGGCAGACTTCTGGAGGTGCGGCTCAACGTCAATGCAGGGAATCTAAGGAGATGGTGCAGGGCTGTTGATATCCGGCAGCAGCTGGGCTGGAGGACTAGCTGAGCTACCCGGTGATGGAGGTTGTAAGGATCTCGACGGAATGACAGTGAGTATGACACAGTCCATACAGTCAGTAGTACTGTTCAGAAACAGTGATAATGATGGTGTGGGAGATTATAATTCCTCACTGAAGTTGATCAGCCAGTCCTTATTTTCCGTTGTCATGACTCCATCGTCCGCAGATGTCGCTGGCTCAAACCCCTGGTTAGACTTGCGATGAAGCTCCACTTACTGGTCGAGGGTGAGCTCTGTCCTCTTCTCCTGGGGCTCTGACTGATGCGTCGCGGTGGGTGGTAGCTCTCCGTCTGCAGGGGGCACACACGAGAGCTTCACGGTCAAAAGAGTTAATACAGGCTCTGGATCTGACTGTGTTCCAGATCGGGACACGACACTCTCCAGACACCGAATGACAATTTCCCTCCACTCCAGTACAGTAGTGTCTGGGAGGTCGATGTGATGGTGGAACGTTGCCTCCATCCGGAACAGGGACTTTAGGGTCTCGTAGTCGAGAGCGCTGGTGACGGTGAGGCAACAAAAGTCCTTAATAAATTAAAAAAGGTTTTGCCTCTCCTAAGCCTGGACGACATTTCTGGCCCTATTATCCATATTGGGCGGTCCGATCATCTGTCACACTGTGTTTAGACAGGAAGATGAAAATAGACGGATCAGGATCATAAATACTCAAAGTTTATTAATAATGATAAGCAAAGCAGGCAGACAGGCAAGGTAAACACAAGTTAATGTAACGGTGATCGGACAAAGACAGAGTGACACATCTGATACAACTGAACCAATGATGAGGAGCGGGAAAACAGAACAAAGGAACACATTATGTGAATGAAAACAAACTAAAAGTACATGATAATTAAAACTATACAGAACAGACTGTGACATTCTCATCTATGAAGGCCTCTGTCATTGCTGTAGCTTGCATGTGTTCCGGTCTGTTCTGTTTATGTGGTTTATCTTTGACTACCTAGAGAATCGACGCCCAAGGGCACAGTTGCCACCTTGTGGATAAAAAATTACTGCAAAAAAATTAAATGAACATGTGCGACCTGCGCATACACATATGTAGTTACAAAAATCCTGTGGTGTGCATACTCTTCTGAAGACAAAATTTGCGCCACGCACACTGTACACTGACCCTCCTGTGACGTATACTTAAGTTGCTGGCTGCAGTTCACTCAATGGCCACAGGTGTCGCTAATAACGAGGGCTTCTGAATCCTACATTTCATATTTGTAAAAGAACTGTAGAAGCAGTTTTAAATTTAGCTGGCTCTTATTTTTCCTAATACCAGTGGTTTTGGAATTGTTATTCATTAATGGCTATCATTCAAATTTTTAGATTCAGTACGATTTTTTAAAGAAGCATTTTTATTCAGCAAGGATGCATTACATTGATCAAATATGACAATAAAGACATTTACAATGTTGCAAATTGTATTTCAAATACATGCTATTCTTTTGAACTTTCAATTCATTGTTAGAGTTAGCACAGGATGTTTTCAACACTGATAATAGGCTTTATTATGCTGATTTCTGAATGATCACAGAAGACTGGAGTAATGATGCTGAAAAATAAACTTTGTCATCACAAGAATCAAATATAGAAAACTTTTTTTACTATTTTAAATTGTAATAAATAATAATAATAATTTTAAATTATTAGCATTTTTTATCAAATAAATGCAGCACTTGTGAGTATAAGAGAGCCTACTTTTTTCAAAAAAAAACAAAACAACGACCATTGGACTTTGGTGATAACCAGCTGTTGAGTTTCGGGGTGTAAAACGTAAAAGCAAGACAAGAGAGGGGAGGGCAAACAGAGCCTATAAATGACCGCTACTTTAACAACACATCTGATGTGTCACACGGGTGTAATCTCGCTCTTCATGGAAATACTGGCCCAGCTCACGGAACAGCTTGCGAAATCAATAACACCTGGGAATATTTAATTTAATAATTTTTTTCAGCAAATGGCGTTCAGATTTTGAAAACTAATAAATAAAACAGAGAAGTAGCCTACATAAGATAGGAATACTGACGTCGATTGTGGATGATTTTGGAGCCTCTGTGTAATCTAGAGCAGCCATGGATCCGGTTATTGAAGTTGTTGCTTTATTTCTTGGCTTTCTGAGTTGGATAATGGTTGGCATCACAATTCCGAACCGCTACTGGAAAGTATCGTCGTTAGATGGGACTGTGATCACCACCTCAACCCTGTACGAGAATCTGTGGATGTCCTGCGCCACGGACTCGACGGGAGTGCACAACTGCCGCGAATTCCCCTCTCTGCTCGCCCTGTCTGGTGGGACAAAAATACCTTATAGCCACAGTTTTATGATCATTTAATCATCACAGGTGTAGCAACTTTATATTAGCCACCACTGTCATTAATAAACAATGTAAATCCATTTAATTTTGGTGGGAACTTTGGTGACCATGACTTTTCTCACAGCTTCACAATGTGTTCAAAACAGTGTTTTGGAATAATTTAGAGCATCTTTCTTTCTTTCTTTCTTTCTTTCTTTCTTTCTTTCTTTCTTTCTTTCTTTCTTTCTTTCTTTCTTTCTTTCTTTCTTTCTTTCTTTCTTTCTTTCAGTGTTTACTAGCCTACTATGGCTATTTAGGCTAAGTCTATTTTCTGTATCTTTCTTTCTTTCTTTCTTTCTTTCTTTCTTTCTTTCTTTCTTTCTTTCTTTAATTATTTAATTAATTTAAGCTATTTATCTATGTGTTCCTTCCTTCTATCTATCTATCTATCTATCTATCTATCTATCTATCTATCTATCTATCTATCTATCTATCTATCTATCTATCTATCTATCTATCTATCTATCTATCTATCGTTCTCAGTCCAGTAATTATTTTATATTTAGCCTATTTGACTTTATTTGTTTGTTTAATGCTATTTAATAGCCTATTTATTTATTTATTTTGTCGGTCTTTATAATTAATTTTCAGTTCAGTAAATATTTAATAGCCTATTAGTCTTTCTTTAGGGCTGTTTGTTTATTAGCCTACTGTTTACTATTTATGTATGTAAACTTTAATTTTATTTAGGCATATTTATTCGTTCTCAGCTCAGTAAATATTTTATATTTGACCTTTTTTTCTTTCTTTATTTGTTTAGACCTGTTTACTAATTATTTATGTATTTTCTTTGTCGGTCTTTCCTTCTTTAGTTTTATTTATTTATTTACTCGGCGGTATTGGTTTTAAATGTATTTGTTTACTGTTTATTTATGCGTTTTCTTGGTCGATCTTTTATTATCGATTTTTTTTTTAATTATTTTTATTTATTATTATTTTTAGCCAGGCTATTCATTCATTCCAGTTATTTATTTATTATTTATTTATTTTCTTTCATTCTTTGTGGCATAGACTAATTCTTTTATTACAGTCCTATATTTTTTTATATTATTTTCCAGAATCAAATCTTTTAGCACGTGATTCTGTTTCTCTTCGCTCAGGTTATATCCAGGCGTCTCGCGCTCTGGTGATCGCGGCGGTGGTGTGCGGCACGTTCGGAGTGGTGGCGGCCCTAATCGGCGTTCAGTGCTCGAAGGCCGGCGGAGAAAACTACACACTGAAAGGCAGAATCGCCGGTACCGGAGGCGTATTTTTCCTGCTGCAGGGTAAAGCACATTAATAATTAATCTCAATATTATAGAATGATGATTGGAATTCACTGTTGGAAATTGTGCTTTTCAAAAATAATCTTTAAAGCAGTTCTTATCAGATTCACTCAGATGCACTTAGCCTATCAGAATGCTTTATTGCTATTGTATGCTATCTGTTAATCTTTAGGGCTGTGTTTTTAATCTCATGTAAAGGTTTGTGCACGATGGTATCAGTGTCCTGGTACGCCGCCAATATCACTCGAGAGTTCTTCAACCCGCTCTACCCGGGCCAAAAGTGAGTATGTGCGCTCTTTCAGTAGTTTAAAGGGAAATACTGCCCCCTGCTGTCTTCTTTAATACTCCACTCTACTCACATCCAACAGGTGCCTCTGGCTTCACCTGTTCGAGTTTTGCAAAACTGCAGACCATTACTGAATTTCCCCTACTGTGATTTACTAGCTTAAAATTGTGTGCTATAATGAAAATATTTGTATGACAAAACTTTATTATTTATGTAAATATAATATTAGTGCATTGTGCTGATTGTTGATGAGTTTAAAGTCATCATGAAATCAAAATGAACAATTATTATTTTTTATGGATTATTGAAGTAGCCTATTTATTATAAATTAGCCTTTTATCTGAGCACATCATTATTTATTTTATTGTATTTTTTTATTATTAATGTGCCCTCGTAATCTTTAATTAAAACAACTTCCCCTCCTTGCAAAGACATCTCTTCTCTTCTGTCCCAAATGGCACACTTCATGTGCACTTTCGGTCTTGTGGACTTACAATGGCCGCTGCGTGCGCACGTCCGTTAAGTCCACAAGACCGTAAGGTGTCCCATTCCTCATTTTAGCTTAAATAAGGGTGCTTGTGAGCGCCCCCTTTGCAGCTGCTATGCGCACTTCAGCTGAGCCTGCAAGACTGTGAGCTATGCAGAGGACTTTACCTGGCAGTTAAAGCGGCATTACGTCCTGAAAGTGCGGACTCAGAGGAAGACCGTGAGGGTTTAGGGTGCCATTTGGGACTGGGCCATAGAAGTGTGCCATTTGGGACAGGGCCACAGTGGCACATTTATTTAAGATAAAATGACGAATGGGACACCCTACAGTCTTGTGGACTTAGGGGACATGCGCACGCAGCGGCCATTGTAAGTCCACAAGACCGAAAGTGCACATGAAGTGTGTCATTTGGGACAGGGCCAGTATGACTTGTTTACTGACGTTCGGGCGGGGCAACCTGTCACTCACATAAGATTGGCCAATCGCAAACCACAATCTGATGGAAAAAATCAAGTCCTATCGAACATTTTTTCATTCGAGAAGCTGTTTCACTCAGATATATGTCACAATAGGAAATAAAAAAGAAGAGCAACTTCCTTTTCATGCCTTAGTTTGACAGCAAATTTCATAATGACTGAAACCTATGTATGTTCCACTGAACTGAGCTGAATCCGTTGTGTTGTTTTTGTGGAGTGCTGTAGGTATGAGATTGGAGAGGCTTTATACATCGGCTGGGCCTCTGGTGTTCTCTCCATCTGTGGTGGAGCTTGTCTCATGTTCAGCTGCAAATTAGGCTCAAAGGAGAAGACGTGAGTTGCTTTGTCGCTCTCACACACACTTCTCTTTTCTATTTGGCTATCTTTTCACATAATATGTTACTATATTTTTTTTTCCATTTTAGTTATTCGATGAATTTGTGTTTCTTACATTCTGCATCTTGCTCTTGCAGCGGTTACCCCTACCAGCCCACGCGAGAAACAGTTTACTCTGCGTCCGTATCCAGGAGAGAAGCTCAGAGCACTTATGGAAGAAATGCCTATGTCTAAATGAAGCAATTCTGGTCAATTTCATGGCTAAACATAACATTTTAATATAATATGACAGATGACTGTTAATATTCTGTCCGTGCAATTATGTAAATATTTATACTAGAGTACTAGACGCACTGGCAGTTTTGTGGTCACCTAAGTCAGTTTTGCTGTGCAAAAACACCTTGGAGAACATTATACAGAATGAAAGAGTTGATTACCTGTGAATGAAATTGCTTCACTTTTGTTCAGAATTCTTTTGTCGCAGTTGCATGAATCATGGTATAATAAGAAAAAGATTCATAATGTGTTGATTATCATTTCTCCATTTATTTGTACGAATGACCCTGTTTTATATGATGTGTTTTATACAAACATTAAAAAGGCAATTATGTATTTAGGATTGTTTTATTGTTTGACACTTCTCACATAATAACAACAATAATACTACATTTCATATTTTATTTTCTTACAAAATTTGATCAATTACACTATTTAATCTTATGTTCATTTTATTCTGATATACAGTACTTAGGCCTATCGATAACAAAAACAATTAAATACAGTTCAGAAATCATAGTTACCATGGTAATATTCAGTTTGAAGGGGGTCCCAGATTGATTGATTTATTTTTCTAAGGTTCTGTTCTTTTATGTTGTATTCTATTCCATAATGCTATATGAGCTTTATAAAACAGCATAGAATAGAATAGATATATTATAGAATAAGCACAAAAATTTACCATGGCATCCACGGTTTCCTTTACTACCGAGACTGGACGAGGCAAGAATAGACTTTTCATCAAGTAAATGATGGGTCATTTCAACTATCATTCCATTAAAAGATGTGGGTGTGTCTTTCCAGTGCGCTAAAATAATTCGGCCAATGGGACGGGACCACGTTTGTGGACAAACACGGATGTCACCGCGCTGAAATGTAGGGCGATTTGAATTGCACACCCAGTAGGTTCAGCTGGAGGAGACTTCCAAAAGTACATAGCTGACAGCTGTTGTGCACAGTCACTGTCGCACGGGGCTAAGAAACAACTCACTACAAATTATAATACACTTTTTTCACAGAGTGTTTATTATTAAGAGACACGCGGAACTAAAGTTTCGCATTCCTTTATTCAACTCGGACGTATTTATATCGCGGACAACAGAAACATCTCCGTACCAAGTATGCCGGATATGCCGCTGTTATGGTGATCTGAGTATAAATACTCTTTCTGTCGTATTGTACGTTGTGAATCACAGTGGAAAGACACACGGTTGTATATCGGGGGTGTGATAAATGTCATCATGGATTCGGGACGGCGGAGAGGTTTGAACAGTGTCCTGTCCTCCCTGTCTCTGCTCTGTGTGGTTCTGGACCTACAGCTTGACGGTGAGGTTTCACTCTTCTTCTTCCACACATGAGATTATGTTTATATATAGAGGTTTTGTCAGGTTGTCTGTACTAAGTTGTCTGGGATGTACCAGAGTATTACCATATCTCTGGACACGTACCATGTTAATACTATGGTATTTATTGAAGTACCACTTAAAATATAGTACATGAATATGGTAATCATGAAATATATATCAAAACACTGTGGTATCCTCATCATCATCATCCGCTATTATCACTATCATGATACCTCCACAGGTGCTCAACAGGAAGTGACAATCTTTTTTTTTTTTTTTTTTTTTTTTTTAATAGTATAAAATCATATTGGTTTATAAAACTTAGTGAGATGCCTGACAGCGTATGAATGCCATCTGATATCCAAGTATACTGTCTAGATTGACAGCTCAATGGGATTTGAAGCACAGATATTATTTTAAAATTCTCTTGCTTCAGAGTCTGATTTCATGCAAAAGGAATACAATAGAACAATCACGTTATTATTTGGACATGTACTATGGTAATGCTATGTTTTGTAAATTAATCCATGATTTGTTTGATGTATCATTCCAAGGAACTTCATGAGATTTAGAAGTGATAGATTGTATTTAATTATGTGTGCATTACAGTGACAGCTAAACATGTAGTGACAATCTTCCTTGACTTTGGACTTGATAATATTGTAGTTTTTTAAGCTTTTAAGGTTAATTTCTAAACAGAAACCATACTAGAGTAAGCAGAGGTGGTAGTTAGTAATTTTAGGTTTTGTTTTCCAAAACAATCCTGTAACAATGTGCTGCATGCTTTCACTTTTTGTGCTGCCATTGTGAAACGAAACACAAAATGCATTGGAATCTGATTATGACATTAAAGGAGGTTTTTTGTTTGTTTGTTTGTTTTTTAGGTTACCGTTTTGGGCATGTAAATTTAAACATGTAAAAAGCATGTAAACTCAGTCCCATAAGGCAGACAGAGGGTTTTCAAAGCTTCCCAAGAAGCAGCTGTTCTGACATTTTTAATAATTAATAATAATTTTAATAATCCTAAAATTTCTGGTCCAGGTGTCATATTAAGTATGTAATATTATTAATTAAGTAGTTTCATTTCAGGTGTGTTAGGCGCCACACCTGTTGAGATCGAGCATCATCTGGAAATGGGCCGTAAGCTGCTGGCAGCCGGACAGCTCGCTGAGGCCCTGTCACACTATCATTCAGCTGTGGGTAAGACACACACACACACACACACACACACACACACACACACACACACACACACACACACACACACACACACACATAAATCACACATAAATCACACATGAAAGCTAAACTACTGTTCAAAAGATTGGGGCCAGTAAGGTTTTTTATTTGCTTGTTTTGAAAGAAATGGATACCTTCAATAAGCAAGGACACATTACTTTAATCAAATGTGGCAGTAAAGAGATTTATAATGTTACAAATATGTATTTTTCAAATAAATTCTGTTCTTTTGAATTTTCTATTTATTAAAGAATCCTGAAAAAATGTTTCACAGTTCCCACAAAAATATTAATGTTGTTTTCAACATTGATAATAATCAGAAATGTTTCTTGAGCAGCAAATCAGCATACTAGAATGATTTCTGAAGGATCATGTGACACTAAAGACTGGAGTAATGATGCTGAAAATTCAACTTTACCAACACAAGAATAAATTACATTTTAAAAATATATTCAAATAGAAAAGTTATATTAAATTGTAAAAATAATTCACAATATTGTTGTTTTTATCAAATAAACTGTGAATGGTAGCTTCATTTTTTTGCTAAGTGATAAGTACTAAAATGCATTTAGTTTCAATATATGTAGATCATTAAAAAAGAAGAATAGATTAATTGCATTTCATTGACAAATGCAAACTTCTTCAATAGAGGGCGACTCTAAGAACTACCTGACATACTACAAACGGGCTGCCGTTTTCCTGGCCATGGGCAAGTCCAAGTCAGCACTGCCAGACCTGACCCATGCCATACAGCTCAAGCCAGACTTCCTTGCTGTGAGTTAAATTATGTTGTTGTGATATTATACTGGGTTATAGGTGACAGTCCATTATAAACACTCACTTTGGTGTGTACATGTTTTCAGGCCAGACTGCAGAGAGGGAATATCCTACTGAAACAGGGAAGTACTCAAGAGGCCAGAGAAGACTTCCAAGCAGTAGTAAGTACAACAATTCCCTTAAAGGGATAGTTCACCCTAAAATGAAGATTACATCATCTTTTACTCACCCTGGTGTTGTTCTAATGCTGTATGCTGTTCTTTCTTGTTTGGGCCACAAAAGGAGAAATTGTAAAAAATGTCCCGCTCATGCTTGTCCATTTAATGTCAATAGTGACCGTCATCAAGCTTTAAAAAAAAAAAAAAAAACATCACATAATGGTCCTATATGACATGTGTTGTATATTTAAAGTGCTCTGGGGGTTTACGAAAGGGTTTGATGAAAAACAAACTGAAATTTAATGTATTATTTAACAGAAATCCTGCCGTTGATCTTCTGTGCTCGACTTTGCATCTATGAGACACTATTAGTGCCGCAGTTCACACCGACTTGCCCAGGAAAAGCACACAAGTTATGAGAAATCAAGATTAATGAAAACACAACATGAAATGCACCGCCTAGACCCTTTTTTTAAAGCTTGATGCTGGTCACTATCCACTGCCATTATATGGACAAGCGCGAGCGGGACGTTTATAAAAAAATAAAAAAATAAATAAAAAATTGTGGTCCAACTTCATTCTCAAACCAGATCACATTCTGCATCTACTTGGTGCTCTGTTCTTTTGCCTGACGCCTGCTCTGTTAACCTCTCTCTCTTGCAGCTGAAGCGTTCCCCGGATCACGAGGAAGCACATGATCAGCTCCACAAGGCTGATGAGCTGGAGTTACTCCAGGAAGAGGCACATGAGGCCAATCATCGTGGAGACTACATCACTACTGTCCAGGTGCTGGAGCGAGTCATAGAGGTGAGTTAGTCTGGAGATCAAAAATACACTGGTAGCCAATCAGCAGGAGGGGGCGTATCCACACATGATGGGGGAGGAGAGAGAGTGAGCAAGAGGGAGATTTAAAGAATGACTGTAGAAAGAGAGATGAATGAGAGACATTACAAAAGGGAAAAGCTCAGAGGAATATCACTGGAAAAAGAAGGGTTATGATCAGGCAAGAGCTTTAGGACCCGCGTTAATATTAGAAAAGCTTTCCAGCGCCGGAAAGACCTAAGCCGGAAGGCCTGAAAAGGATGCCGAGGTAGCGTTTTTCTGCTCTATATGTAGGACACATTGGTTTTGGTTTGATTCACAGAACCAAGATATGCTGTTGTTGTAATGTTAGCTATAGTAACAGGAAAGTTTTAAGTGTCATTGTTTGTTTGGAGCTGCTGGTGACTACCAACCAATAAGTACTCTTGTGTGCTGTATGTTCATTGTTTGAAGCACATATGCACTGAGCAATGAAAGGAAGGGTTTGTGTGTTTGTTTGGGTCGATTTCAAATATCAACAGTGTTTCTCAGAAATCACTTACTGCACCTCTAATGGCCCCACAAATAAAATACAAAAACAACACATCAACATATCATATGAACATATCAAATGATGCAGTGAAAGCTTAAGATGTCTCTAGGGCTTCAAAACCTCAGTGTGAGTGCTTTGTTGTCATCTAGCTTTGTTCTGTAGTCATTTTCTCTTCATTCCCCAGCTCTCTCCGTGGGACCCAGAGTCTCGAGAACTAAGAGCTGAGTGTTACATCCGCCTCGGGGAGCCACGAAAGGCCATTATGGACCTGACACCAGCAACACGCCTCCGTGCGGACAACCGAGCAGGCTTCCTCAAACTCAGTCAACTACATTACAGTTTAGGCGAGCATCACGACTCACTTAAGTATGTACAGCAAACTAAATGTCAAGTTGTCAGGCTTGTTTTAGAATGCTGAATGACACCTGCGCTCTTAGTTAGGAATTCATACAGACAGTATTCAAGCTTCTCCTGTAGGCTGTTTCAAGGACAATTCTAGGGTCATTTCTCTTAGTAAATGGTAAATACAGCTGTCATTCCCGCATACTGGCTGTGTGCATGTAGACATAGAAATACTATATCAAACTTGTGTGATTCTAAAAGGAAAGATGTGTCTTTCTTTTGCTGCTGTTCACTTTGTCTTTCCCTCTTTTTCTGTTTTCAGCCATGTCCGTGAGTGTCTGAAGCTGGATCAGGATGATAAGGAGTGTTTTGCACACTACAAACAGGTCAAGAAGCTCAGCAAACAGCTGGATTCTGCAGAAGAGCTGATCTCAGAACAGAGGTGCTGAAAACATCTCTTCTAGAATTTAATCATTTAGGTCTAGGCTCCGCTTACCTCACTCAAAATCTGCCTTTATTTGAGATTCTTTATAATATAATAACATGAAATATAATTATATTAAAGGTGCTAAAGAGGATGTTTTGTTTTATACATTTTTGCAATATTACTTGAAACTTTCTTTACTAACTGATAAAAGACTATTTATTAGGTGCGCTGAAAGGAATAATATTAATATACATCATCTGTGCACGAGGTAGGGCCTTAAAAACATCAGCCAATCGTTTACGCTCATTTCAAAAACTCCGTAAGAATCTTTGGTTTCTCAGTCGACGAAAAGATCCTCTGTAGCACCTTTAATGTAAGTGTAATATTTTATTTTTAGCTGTTTTTTTTTATATATTACGAACATTACCATTCAGAGGTTTGTGATTCCTTTGAAGGAAGTCTCTTGAAGGCTGAATTTGATTTTAAAAAAACAAAACAAAAACAACAGTACAAACAGTAATATTGTGAAATATTTTTAAAATTTCAAATTTATTCTATTTTTAAATGTAGTTTTTTTCCTGTGATGGCAAAGCTTAATTTTCAGTCTTCAATGTCACATGATTCTTCAGAAATCATTCCAGTATGCTGATTTGATGCACAAGAAACATTTCTTATTATCAATGTTGAAAACAGTTGTGCTGCAGTTTTGCAGTACAGTAAAAAGATGTTTTGTGGAAACCATGATGCATTTTTAAATTACATTTAAAGTTAAAAATAACAGTGTTTATTTGAAATGGGAATCTTTTCTAACATTATAAATGTCTTTTACTGCAATTTTTTTATCAATATAATGCCACCTTGCTGAATACAAGTGTTTATTTCTTTAAAAAAAAAAAAAAAGACTGACTTGGTTTTGAACAGCTGTGAAGCTTCAGCAGTGTCAAATTTCTCAAATTAATTTCTTTCATTACAGACTTTGCAGACATCATCATCATCATCATCATCCTGACATTTAATTGTTTTATGTCTTTACTTTTGCTTTTAATCGGCAGGTATCAGGAAGCCATTGAGAAGTATGAGTCTGTGATGCGAACAGAGCCGAATGTTGCATTTTACACCAATAAAGCAAAGGAGAGGATCTGTTTCTGCTTAGTCAAAGTATGTGTCCTTACACAATGTAATTGAGTATTATGCTTTTATATTACATATTTTAAAAAGATGAAAGACCTTCTAATATCCATTAAAGGGTTAGTTCACCCAAAAACGAAAATTCTGTCATTTATTACTTACCCTCATGTCGTTTCACACTCGTAACACCTTCGTTAATCTTTGGAACACAAATTAAGATATTTTAGTTGAAATCCAATGGCTCCGTGAGGCCTCCATAGGGAGCAATGTCACTTCCTCTGTCAAGATCCATATAGGTACTAAAAACAAATTTAAATCCGTTCATGTGAGTACAGTGGTTCAATATTAATATTATAAAGCGACGAGAATACTTTTAGTGCGCCAAAAAAACAAAATAACGACTTCGTGATGACCGATTTCAAAACACTGCTTCAGGAAGATTCGGAGCACAAATGAATCAGTGTATCGAATCATGAATCGGATCGCGGGTCAAACCGCCAAACTGCTGAAATCCCGTGACTTTGGCGCTCCGAACTGCAGATTGGACACACAGATTCACTGTGCTCCGATGCTTCCTGAAGCAGTGTTTTGAAATCGGCCATCAATAAAATAAGTCGTTATTTTGTTTTTTTTGCCACACCAAAAGTATTCTCGTCGCTTTATAATATTAATATTGAACAACTGTACTCACATGAACTGATTTAGATGTGTTTTTAGTACCTTTATGGATCTGAGAGAGGAAGTGTCATTGCTCCCTATGGAGGCCTCACGGAGCCATCGGATTTCAACTAAAATATCTTAATTTGTATTCTGAAGATTAACGAAGGTCTTACGGGTGTAAAAAGACACAAGGGTAAGTAATACATTACAGAATTTTCATTTTTGGGTAAACTAACCCTTTAATGTGGTACATTCTATTTCGCTTAATCAGAGGTGTGAATAATGCAAGAACATCAAGACATATTCCAGCCTGGTTTTGGTGTCTAGGCTTCATCTCACTGGATGTGATTTTTCTCCCTCTCTCTTGTGACTCCTCTAGATGACGAGTGCTGAGGAAGCTGTAGACATTTGTTCAGAAGCTCACCAGAGAGAACCTCAGAATATCCACATCCTCCGGGACCGAGCGGAGGCCTACATCCTACTGCAGGAATACGAGAAAGGTAGTAGAACACTCATTAACTACTATATAATGTACAGATTTTCATTTTGGTTGCATGAAAACTCATGTTTCTTCCTCTCCTCAGCTGTGGAGGACTATCAGGAGGCTCGGGAGTTTGATCAAGAGAACCAAGAGATTCGTGAAGGCCTCAATCGAGCACAGAAGCTTCTCAAGCTCTCTCGCAAGAGGGACTATTACAAGATCCTGGGGGTCAGCAGGTAAGGCAATGATTGATGTGATCAGAATCCTGCTTTAAAATGTTGCTGACAGTCACAGTGTCAAGAGTCGTTTACACAGAACGCAGGTCAGTGAAGCTAAGAAAAAAACGCAAGGTCTGAGATGCGTTTTTTAAAAGCTGAACTTATTTTAATTTGAACGTTGTGTTGTTAGAACACTACGTCATGCATGAGACATGGAGGGTGCCCAAAAAAATGCGTCCATCCATCACAAAAATAATCCATACAGCTCCAGGGGCTTAATAAAGGCCTTCTGAAGCGAAGCGATGGGTTTTTGTAAGAAAAATATCCATATATAATACTTAAAATGATTAGCTTCCGGCAGACGATCGTACGCATACTGCGCAAGTCGACTTGCGCCACAAGAGTAACCCTTAACTCGATGTATGACATAGGATGTAGTAGCATTAGCTTAGACTCCTCTCTTCGGTTCAAACAAATAGGGCTGTGTGACAAGCTCAAGCTCCTCTTCTCTTTTGTCGAAATCCTTCAACATTTAAAATTTCTCGTTTTAAACTTCTAATTCATGTGCGGTGTATTGTTTTGCTCTGTTTTGTTTCCGTGTTCATCATTACATCATGCGTCGGGTCAGAGGTGGTGTGGCAAATTCGATGTCTCTTTGTGCCTTCAGTTCTGGTCTCGAAGAAAAACTTGCAGAGTCGAAGTTTCAGGTCTCGGTCTCAGAAGTATTTAACTTTATTGTCAAGCAACAAAGTGAGATGCCAGCTCCGCATCTGAGGCTCTCATAGCTGGGGCACAGTTTTATAAATTTTTCTTATCTCTTAAACACTCCAAAGTAATATCATTGGCTGGTAATATCTTAGTTATTTTCCATGATATCATCTACGGGGGCTCTCCTCTCACACCTCCTTCCCGTGTACTCCCTGACCTTTCTGCCATAGACATTTCACTAATATAATTGCAGGTGCTGCTTATGTAAGAGAATTTTCTTAGTAAGGGTGACCAGCTTCCAGCTACTGTACATCTTTTGACTTCATTTCTCATGGGCCTTCTGCCAATTTGATGGTCAACCCTTTTCCCATTGGCCAAGTGAAACATTGCATCAAACCAGTCAATACACCCTAGAGGCAAGATGCCTTCATATGACGCACTTAACAATGGTCTTGTTCATTTGACAACCACCTGTTGTCTGGTGGAAAATTACCAACGAAATATGCGCAGTGGCCAAGTAAACTTGTTTGACCCTTAGTTACAAAGGCCAAGAGGCCTCAAAACACTTCTAGCTTTTATAGTAAGCAAACAAATTCTACAATTGTTTTCTATAGGATGGATAAAATACTCCATCAGAGGTTACTCTTTCGTTGCAAATCGAGGCTTACGGTCGTGAAGCTAGTTATTATAGTTAACAAGGTTTTAAATATGGATATTTTTCTTACAAAAATGTGTTGAAATACTACTGAAAAGTCATGACCCTAACCTTTATCTCCATTCCAAAATGTCAATGGGCCAGACAGTGATCCATCTTTTCTGAATTGTTAAAATATTGGTATCTTGGAACACCATTAGCATGGAGACTGTAGCATACACTGTCACTGTGTCTGAAACCGAATATTTCCCTACTAGGGAAAGAAGTTTAAAAATGGCAGTGAAGCGACACAATTCACATCTGTAGGTCACGTGACCGTAACATGGCGAATGTTCGAATTTCATTTATACTACACATATTCCTTTATATAGAACATATACTTTTATCAGTCATGAAGTTTCAAACCCAATGTAGTACCTACTATACAGTATACGATTTTGGACGCACTGTGTGGGTTTTTAAAAGCTTAGCTTAAATGTATAATATGAATAATTAGTGCTCATAAATGCCTGTTGAGATGGTATTCTCAATTGAAATGGGGAAACGGTATTCTTTACCTCACAATTTAAGTAGATAATAAGCATATAAGTGTCAGCCAAATGAAGGTTGTTTGACAGAAATGCTTGTTTCTTTTCATTTGTTTTCAGGAGCGCCAACAAACAGGAAATCATAAAAGCATATAGAAAGCTGGCTCAGCAGTGGCATCCTGATAATTTCCAGTCTGAAGCAGACAAGAAAGAGGCAGAGAAAAAGTTTATTGACATTGCATCAGCAAAGGAAGTGCTCACAGATCCAGGTAAGAGAATGTCAGGTGACAGCAAAAACATAATGAAACTTGAAGACACCATTGTCAATCTTTCCATAAGTCTGTTATTGGAAAGAAATGACTCACTATAGAAGTTAAGTGCCCCATTTATGCTTTTTCAAATATTACTTTTCATGCAGTGTGTACTATAGCTGTTTGCAAATGTAAAAGTTCTGCAAAGTTTTAAAGCTCAAAGTGCACAACAAATGAAGTTATTGTCACTTAAAATAAAGAATTTATTCTAAACTGCCAAAACAATTTGTTAAAAATTCCAGTCTCACTCCCTGTTACAAATCTAGGTGTAGGTTTGTAACACATTTGCGTAATGCCAGCATATAGTTTTCATTGGCTGCATGTGAACAACGTCTACTTTGACCCTCAAACACACATTAGTTATCTCTGAGGCCTGGAAGAGTTTGGTTCGTGTTGTCGACATGTCAAGAACATTTCAGTGCTGTGAAAGCAAATCCACTTTGCATGCACTTCCAAAGGGCTCGAATAGATACAGTAAAACGGTTACAGTGTATACAAATGCTAAAGAAGCTTCCGTAGCTGAAATTCAGATATGGTATAATAGGTGTTTAGTTTCTGACATGTGCTGTAAGCGGTAGACTAATCACTACAGACTGGGCCATCTGAGCAATCAGACCAGAGTAGGCTCTCAGAAAGGAGGGGTTTAGAAAGACTGAATCCTTTATCTAATTGTTTCAGACACTCTGAGGAATGAGGTGATGCTGCAATGTATATTATAAGGATATGAAAGCGTTTTTTGATCTTGGATGCATGTAAATCTCTTCTAAGAGACTCCAAATCAAAATTAGGAAACATAGAGACACTTGAACGTTCCATTTATCACTGGATGTATGAAGACCTGTTTACCTTCAAATGTGCATTCTTTGTTGTTTTTCTGTACAGAAATGCGTCAGAAGTTTGATTCAGGCGAGGACCCTCTTGACCCTGAGAATCAGCAGGGTGGAGGAGGTGGAGGAGGTAGAGAATGGCCCTTTGGCTTCAACCCCTTTGAGGGTGGAAACTTCCACTTCAAGTTCCAGTACAACTAATAACAGAGTGGCTGAAGCAGTATAAATGGACAATGATTTGGACTAAGAACCTGGCTTGAGAACTTGCATTATCCAAACTGAACTTTGGAGGAATCTTATCAAAGGGAGAGGTTTTTTGTTGTTGTTGAGACTTGAATCCACAGGCTGTTTTGGACTTCTCCAGGAGCAACTTACTTGATCGGGCAAACACCATTAGTTTGGTGTTTGATTTTCTTTGCTAAAGACTTTAAAATATGGAGTCTAGTTGAACTTGCAGTCTTAAACCCAGCTGAGTTATTTCGGCTTGAAATTTTCTTTGACGTACGTGCCATCTCTAACATTACTTTGTCTCTCTCATACTGTCTTTTTTTCTTTTTCTGCTGCTTGTTTCTTTTCTTTGAATGACACTCCAGAATTTAGGGTTGTGGTTTATTTAGACTGTGCCATGTACTTCTGACACCAGTATGTCATATTTGCATTCAAGTTTCAGCTCTGACATGCTGGCAGCATTGAAGTAGATAAAGCAGTATTGCACGCTTTTCTGGCAAAGGAGGTACCTTTTCTCATAATACTGAAGTGTATCCCATAAAACCACCTGAAATTGACCTGTCTTTGGGCTGCTTTATAGCCTGACACTTTTGATCTGATACCAGTTTTTTTTTTTCAAGTCTTTGCTAAAAGTTTACATGACAGAATGTTTATGATCATTCTACAGCTGTTGCCGATGATAAATCAGATGACCGACTATAAAGCAGCCTATATTTGGTTCAAGTTTTTTTGTTTAATATTAATATATCAACCGGTCAATGTCCCACAACAACACGTTGAAACTATTATGTAAACTTGACGAGTTACTCCCGCACTGTCTAAATTCGAGTTGAAGGTCAACCCACTTAAGCAATCATTATTTTATTGGGAAATACATTAATAAATATATATATATATATATATATAAATATATATATATATATATATATATATATATATATATATATATATATATATATATATATATATATATATATATATATATAATATATATATATATATATATAAATATAATTAGTAGGTTTATGACATGTGGCCACCATTATTTAAAAGATTTGCAGTTTTTTGTGGCTATACGATTGTTCGTTTGTGCCAACATACCATTGCAAATGTCTTCTTGACCTCACTGATGTTATGGGTCTTCCTAAAGTTTTATGCTTGTTTTTCATTTCTTTTAAGATAAACAGAATCATGAAGAACTCCAAGATATGCTGTATTTAAAAAAGAATGTTGAAGACTCGTTTGTCAAGTGTCTTTGTTTAGTCGGTATGGGGGGATACATCTAAGAGAGATTCTTTGATGAATTAATGAATTGAACTGCATTCAACTGAAAGTCAAGGCAAGCAGCACTATTATTGTTGCTCATGGGTTAGAGGTCGTTAACAAAGATTAATACTGTTTTGCTCGTTCATTTAAAGCATAAACTAACGTTAACTAATTGGACGTTGTTGCCAAACTAATTATAAAAAAAATGGCGAATGAAGAAAATTAGCTATACGTTTTCCCTCTTGCGGTTCTAGGCTTCCGTAGCTCTCTGTTGCGCGCTCCTCAGTACTTCGGTTACCGCCAGTGTTCCCAGAATTGGGCTACTTTTATACTGTTGCCTCGGGTTGAATCGGAACTCAATTTTTACTCCCCGGAACGCGATTTATACGGGGAACCCCAAACCCGGTGTCGTGCCGAAAACTGATCGTCTGCCGAAAACTGACTGCCGTCCGCGGGAGCGCGCACAGCATGTTTAAAGGGTATCGCCCCTGTTTCTACACGTCTACAGCTGCTTTTATCATGATCAAACGGCCATAACCTGCAAATACATATAACTCTGTGTCCGTGGTAATATGTCCGTGCTAATAGCAAAGAAACTTTTCCTGTAACGCATAATCAAAATTATTCATTTAATTAATTTGCCGTTTATTGCTTATCGCGATTAAGTTGATTTAGTTTTAATTAAGTTGCTCGAGCATGATTTTTACGTGATTAACAGAAAGCATATTTACTTGCTTTGTGCCAAACAATCCAGTCCCTTTTACTAGGTGAAATACCTTTAAATGGTAAATAAAACCCATAAAATGCAGATTTACTCCTGTTGAAAAGTGAGTGAACTGTTCTTTCTGCCTCAGACGACTCAGACGAATGAAATCAAATGACTTGATTTCATTCATGGCTGTAATATTGAACAGATCATAGCTCATTCAGTCCTTTTTATGTGTTGAAATACCTTTAAATGGTCAATACAACCCATAAAATGAAGTTTTACACTTGCCGAAAAGTGATTACAGCCTCTATTTATTGAGTAAACTGTTCTTTCTGCCTCAAAATGACTTGATTTCATTCATGGCTGTTATATTTAACAGATTATAGCTCATTCAGTCCTTTTTATGTGTTGTAATACCTTTAAATGGCCAATAAAACCCATAAATTGCACTTGCCGAAAAGTGATTACAGCCTCTATTTATTGAGTGAACTGTTCTTTCTGCCTCAAAATGACTTGATTTCATTCATGGCTGTTATATTTAACAGATTATATCTCATTCAGTCCTTTTTACCTGTTAAAATACCTTTAAATGATCAATAAAACCCATAAATTGCAGTTGCCGAAAAGTGATTAGAGTCTCTGTTTATTGAGTAAACTGTTCTTTCTGCCTCAAAATGACTTGATTTCATTCATGGCTGTTATATTTAACAGATTATATCTCATTCAGTCCTTTTTACCTGTTAAAATACCTTTAAATGATCAATAAAACCCATAAATTGCAGTTGCCGAAAAGTGATTACAGTCTCTATTTATTGAGTGAACTGTTCTTTCTGCCTCAAAATGACTTGATTTCATTCATGGCTGTTATATTTGACAGATTATATCTTATTCAATCCTTTTTATGTGTTATAATACATTTAAATGGTAAATAAAACCCATAAATTGCACTTGCCGAAAAGTGATTACAGCCTCTATTTATTGAGTGAACTGTTCTTTCTGCCTCAAAATGACTTGATTTCATTCATGGCTGTTATATTTGACAGATTATAGCTCATTCAGTCCTTTTTACCTGTTGTAACACCTTTAAATGGTAAATAAAACCAATAAATTGCACTTGCCGAAAAGTGATTATAGCCTCTATTTATTGAGTAAACTGTTCTTTCTGCCTCAAAATGACTTGATTTCATTCATGGCTGTTATATTTGACAGATTATAGCTCATTCAGTCCTTTTTACCTGTTGAAATACCTTTTAAATGGTAAATAAAACCCATAAATTGCACTTGCCGAAAAGTGATTACAGCCTCTATTTATTGAGTGAACTGTTCTTTCTGCCTCAAAATGACTTGATTTCATTCATGGCTGTTATATTTGACAGATTATAGCTCATTCAGTCCTTTTTACCTGTTGTAACACCTTTAAATGGTAAATAAAACCAATAAATTGCACTTGCCGAAAAGTGATTATAGCCTCTATTTATTGAGTAAACTGTTCTTTCTGCCTCAAAATGACGTGATTTCATTCATGGCTGTTATATTTGACAGATTATAGCTCATTCAGTCCTTTTTACCTGTTGAAATACCTTTTAAATGGTCAATACAACCCATAAAATGAAGTTTTACACTTGCCGAAAAGTGATTACAGCCTCTATTTATTGAGTAAACTGTTCTTTCTGCCTCAAAATGACTTGATTTCATTCATGGATGTTATATTTGACAGATTATAGCTCATTCAGTCCTTTTTACCTGTTGAAGTACCTTTAAATGGTCAATACAACCAAAAAATTGCAGTTGCCGAAAAGTGATTACAGCCTCTATTTATTGAGTGAACTGTTCTTTCTGCCTCAAAATGACTTGATTTCATTCATGGCTGTTATATTTGACAGATTATATCTTATTCAATCCTTTTTATGTGTTATAATACCTTTAAATGGTAAATAAAACCCATAAATTGCACTTGCCGAAAAGTGATTACAGTCTCTATTTATTGAGTAAACTGTTCTTTCTGCCTCAAAATGACTTTATTTCATTCATGAGGTTTATATTAAACAGATTATAGCTCATTCAGTCCTATTTACTGTTGTAACACCTTTAAATGGTAAATAAAACCAATAAATTGCAGTTGCCGAAAAGTGATTACAGCCTCTATTTATTGAGTGAACTGTTCTTTCTGCCTCAAAATGACTTGATTTCATTCATGGCTGTTATATTTGACAGATTATAGCTCATTCAGTCCTTTTTACCTGTTGTAACACCTTTAAATGGTAAATAAAACCAATAAATTGCACTTGCCGAAAAGTGATTATAGCCTCTATTTATTGAGTAAACTGTTCTTTCTGCCTCAAAATGACGTGATTTCATTCATGGCTGTTATATTTGACAGATTATAGCTCATTCAGTCCTTTTTACCTGTTGTAACACCTTTAAATGGTAAATAAAACCAATAAATTGCACTTGCCGAAAAGTGATTATAGCCTCTATTTATTGAGTAAACTGTTCTTTCTGCCTCAAAATGACTTGATTTCATTCATGGCTGTTATATTTGACAGATTATAGCTCATTCAGTCCTTTTTATGTGTTGAAATACCTTTTAAATGGTCAATACAACCCATAAAATCAAGTTTTACACTTGCCGAAAAGTGATTACAGCCTCTATTTATTGAGTGAATTGTTCTTTCTGCCTCAAAATGACTTGAATTCCTTCATGGCTGTTATATTTGACAGATTATAGCTCATTCAGTCCTTTTTATGTGTTGAAATACCTTTTAAATGGTCAATACAACCCATAAAATCAAGTTTTACACTTGCCGAAAAGTGATTACAGCCTCTATTTATTGAGTGAACTGTTCATTCTGCCTCAAAATGACTTGAATTCATTCATGGCTGTTATATTTAACAGATTATAGCTCATTCAGTCCTTTTTATGTGTTGTAATACCTTTAAATGGTAAATAAAACCTATAAATTGTAGTTGCCGAAAAGTGATTACAGCCTCTATTTATTGAGTGAACTGTTCTTTCTGCCTCAAAATGACTTGATTTCCTTCATGGCTGTTATATTTGACAGATCATAGCTCATTCAGTCCTTTTTACCTGTTGAAATACCTTTAAATGGTCAATACAACCCATAAAATCAAGTTCTACACTTGCCGAAAAGGGATTACAGCCTCTATTTATTGAGTGAACTGTTCATTCTGCCTCAAAATGACTTGATTTCATTCATGGCTGTTATATTTGACAGATTATAGCTCATTCAGTCCTTTTTATGTGTTGAAATACCTTTTAAATGGTCAATACAACCCATAAAATCAAGTTTTACACTTGCCGAAAAGTGATTACAGCCTCAATTTATTGAGTGAACTGTTCATTCTGCCTCAAAATGACTTGAATTCATTCATGGCTGTTATATTTAACAGATTATAGCTCATTCAGTCCTTTTTATGTGTTGTAATACCTTTAAATGGTAAATAAAACCCATAAATTGTAGTTGCCGAAAAGTGATTACAGCCTCTATTTATTGAGTGAACTGTTCTTTCTGCCTCAAAATGACTTGATTTCCTTCATGGCTGTTATATTTGACAGATTATAGCTCATTCAGTCCTTTTTACCTGTTGAAGTACCTTTAAATGGTCAATACAACCCATAAAATCAAGTTTTACACTTGCCGAAAAGTGATTACAGCCTCTATTTATTGAGTGAACTGTTCTTTCTGCCTCAAAATGACTTGATTTCATTCATGGCTGTTATATTTGACAGATTATAGCTCATTCAGTCATTTTTACCTGTTGAAATACCTTTAAATGGTCAATACAACCCATAAAATCAAGTTTTACACTTGCCGAAAAGTGATTACAGCCTTTATATTTTTTGAGTAAACTGTTCTTTCTGCCTCAAAATGACTTGATTTCATTCATGGCTGTAATATTTGACAGATTATATCTCATTCAGTTCTTTTTACTGGGTAGAAGTAATCATTTTTTCAGGCAAAAAGAACAGTTCAGTCCATAAGTAGAGGCTGTAATCACTTTTTGGCAACTGTAAAACTGCAATTTATGGGTTTTATTTGTAATGTAAAGGTATTTCAACACGTAAAAAGGACTGAATGAGCTAAATATAAAGCTTATATAAAATATACATTTATAATGGTTTATGTGTATGCCAGGTTAAAGAGATGTGTTTTTAGTCTAGATTTAAACTGACAGAGTGTGTCTGCATCCCGAACAATGCTACGAAGATTGTTCCAGACTTTAGGTGCCAAATAGGAGATGGATCTACCGCCTGCAGTTGATTTTGATATTCTAGGTATTATCAGCTGGCCTGAATTCTGAGATCGCAATAAACGTGAAGAACTATAATGCATTAAGAGCTCGCTTAGGTACTGGGGAGCTAAACCATTTAGTGCTTTGTAAGTAATTATCAAGATTTTAAAATCTATACGATGTTTAACAGGAAGCCAATGCAGTGATGACAGAACTGGGCTAATATGGTCGTACTTCCTAGTTCTAGTAAGAACTCTAGCTGCTGCATTTTGTACGAGCTGTAGTTTATTTATCAGGCGAGCAGAACAACCACCCAGTAGAGCGTTACAGTAATCTAACCTTGAGGTCATGAACGCATGAACTAACTTTTCTGCATTTTTCATTAAGAGCATATGTCGTAGTTTAGATATATTTTTAAGATGGAAGAATGCGGTTTTACAGATGTTAAACATGGCCTTCAAATTAAAGATTGGTATCCAAAAAGCATACCTAGGATACTAGCTGACGACAAAGACTTAGAGCAGCCATCAAGTGTTAGACAGTATTCAAGGTTATTACATGAAGAGGTTTTTGGTCCAAAAATTAGAATCGCTGAAATTACTGGTCACCCAGTTTTTTATATCAGCTATACATTCCTTTAATTTTGTGAATTGGTAAGTTTTGTCAGGGTGCGAAGAAATATAGAGCTGAGTATCATCAGCGTAACAGTGAAAACTAACGCCATGCTTCCTAATGATATCTCCCAAGGGTAGCATGTACAGAGTGAAAAGCAACGGTCCTAGTACTGAGCCTTGCGGTACTCCATATTTAACTTGTGATTGATATGACATCTCATCATTTACTACTACAAACTGATAACGGTCAGATAAGTATGATTTGAACCATGCCAATGCAATTCCACTAATGCCAACATAATTTTCGAGTCTATTTAAAAGAATATTGTGATCGATAGTGTCAAATGCAGCACTAAGATCCAGTAACACTAATAGAGAGATACAACCACGATCTGATGATAAGAGCAAATCATTAGTAACTCTAATGAGAGCAGTCTCAGTACTATGGTACAGTCTAAATCCTGACTGGAAATCCTCACAGATACCATTTCTTTCTAAAAAGGAACATAGTTGTGATGAAACTGCCTTTTCTAGTATTTTTGACTAATTCTCGTACGTATCCTAGTGAAAAAGATGAATTAACGATATTAAGAAGAGGATCTATGACCTCTGGAAGCATCTCTTTCAATAGCTTAGTTGGTATAGGGTCAAACATACATGTGGTTGATTTTGATGATTTAACAAGTTTAGACAATTCTTCCTCTCCTAAAGCAGTAAATGAATTGAATTTTTCTTTAGGGACACTACAATGCAATGTCTGACACAATACTGTAGTAGACGGTTACATGGTTATAATTTTCTCTATAATATTATCAATCTTGCAAGTAAAGAAGTTCATAAAGTCATTACTGCTGTGCTCTTTGGAAACATCAGAAGTTGAAGCTTTATTTCTTGTTAATTTAGCCACTGTATCAAATAAATACCGGGTTGTGCTTATTTTCTTCTAAATGTTTTGAAAAATAGACAGATCTAGCAGTATTTAAGGCCTTTCTGTACGTATCATTCTCTCTCTCCACGAAATGCGAAATACTTCTAGTTTTGTTTACTTCCAGCTGTGCTCCATTTTCCTGGCTGCTATTTTTGGGGCCCGAGTGTGCTCACTGTACCATGGTGTTGGATTAATTTCCTTAATCTTTTTTAAACGCAAAGGAGCGACTGAATCTAATGTGCTGGATAAGACAGAGGCAATAGTTTCTGTTGCAACATCGAGGTCTTCTAAGCTGTCTGGTATGCTAAGGCGATGAAACTGATCAGGAAGGTTATTTATAAAGCGATCTTTAGTGGTAGAAGTGATGGTTCTACCATATTTATGGCAGGGAGGCAGTTTAGCCGCTTTGACTAAATGTAGTATACACAAGACTAGATAATGATCTGAGATGTCGTCACTCTGCTGCAGAATTTCAAAAGCATCAATATCGATTCCATGTGACAATATTAGATCTAAAGTATGATTACGACAATGAGTGGGTCCTGACACGTGTTGTCTAACAACAATAGAGTTTAGAATGCCTGTAAATGCCAATCCCAATGAGTCTTTTTATTATCTACATGGATATTAAAATCACCAACAACAAGGACTTTATCTGCAGCTAGTACTAACTCCGATAGAAAATCAGCAAATTCTTTGATAAAGTCTGTATGGTGTTCAACAGGTAAAAAGAACTGTATGAGCTATAATCTGTCAAATATAACAGCCATGAATGAAATCAAGTCATTTTGAGGCAGAAAGAACAGTTCACTCAATAAATAAAGGCTGTAATCACTTTTCGGCAACTGCAATTTATGGGTTTTATGTACCATTTAAGAGGCTTTTCAACAGGTAAAAAAGAACTGAATGAGCTATAATCTGTCAAATATAACAGCCATGAAAGAAATCAAGTCATTTTGAGGCAGAAAGAACAGTTCACTCAATAGAGACTGTAATCACTTTTTGGCAACTGCAATTTATGGGTTTCATTGATCATTTAAAGGTATTTTAACAGGTAAAAAGGACTGAATGAGCTATAATCTGTTAAATATAACAGCCATGAATGAAATCAAGTCATTTTGAGGCAGAAAGAACAGTTCACTCATTAAATAGAGGCTGTAATCACTTTTCGGCAAGTGTAAAACTTGATTTTATGGGTTGTATTGACCATTTAAAAGGTATTTCAACAGGTAAAAAAGAACTGAATGAGCTATAATCTGTCAAATATAACAGCCATGAATGAAATCAAGACATTTTGAGGCAGAAAGAACAGTTCACTCAATAAATAAAGGCTGTAATCACTTTTTGGCAACTGCAATTTATCGGTTTCTTTGATTATTTAAAGGTATTTTAACAGGTAAAAAGGACTGAATGAGCTATAATCTGTTAAATATAACAGCCATGAATGAAATCAAGACATTTTGAGGCAGAAAGAACAGTTCACTCAATAAATAGAGGCTATAATCACTTTTCGGCAACTGCAATTTATGGGTTTTATTTACCATTTAAGAGGCATTTCAACAGGTAAAAAAAGAACTGAATGAGCTATAATCTGTCAAATATAACAGCCATGAATGAAATCAAGACATTTTGAGGCAGAAAGAACAGTTCACTCAATAAATAGAGGCTGTAATCACTTTTCGGCAAGTGTAAAACTTGATTTTATGGGTTGTATTGTCCATTTAAAGGTATTACAAAACATAGAAAGGACTGAATGAGCTATAATCTGTCAAATATAACAGCCATGAATGAAATCACGTCATTTTGAGGCAGAAAGAACAGTTCACTCAATAAATAGAGGCTGTAATCACTTTTCGGCAAGTGTAAAACTTGATTTTATGGGTTGTATTGTCCATTTAAAGGTATTACAACACATAAAAAGGACTGAATGAGCTATAATCTGTCAAATATAACAGCCATGAATGAAATCACGTCATTTTGAGGCAGAAAGAACAGTTCACTCAATAAACAGAGGCTATAATCACTTTTCGGCAAGTGCAATTTATGGGTTTTATTGGCCATTTAAAGGTATTATAACACATAAAAAGGATTGAATAAGATATAATCTGTCAAATATAACAGCCACGAAGGAAATCAAGTCATTTTGAGGCAGAAAGAACAGTTCACTCAATAAATAGAGGCTGTAATCACTTTTCAGCAACTGCAATTTATGGGTTTTATTTACCATTTAAGAGGCATTTCAACAGGTAAAAAAAGAACTGAATGAGCTATAATCTGTCAAATATAACAGCCATGAATGAAATCAAGTCATTTTGAGGCAGAAAGAACAGTTCAATCAATAAATAGAGGCTGTAATCACTTTTTGGCAACTGCAATTTATGGGTTTTATTGATCATTTAAAGGTATTTTAACAGGTAAAAAGGACTGAATTAGCTATAATCTGTTAAATATAACAGCCATGAATGAAATCAAGACATTTTGAGGCAGAAAGAACAGTTCACTCAATAAATAGAGGCTGTAATCACTTTTCGGCAAGTGTAAAACTTGATTTTATGGGTTGTATTGTCCATTTAAAGGTATTACAACACATAAAAAGGACTGAATGAGCTATAATCTGTCAAATATAACAGCCATGAATGAAATCACGTCATTTTGAGGCAGAAAGAACAGTTCACTCAATAAATAGAGGCTGTAATCACTTTTCAGCAACTGCAATTTATGGGTTTTATTGATCATTTAAAGGTATTTTAACAGGTAAAAAGGACTGAATGAGCTATAATCTGTCAAATATAACAGCCACGAAGGAAATCAAGTCATTTTGAGGCAGAAAGAACAGTTCACTCAATAAATAAAGGCTGTAATCACTTTTCGGCAACTGCAATTTATGGGTTTTATTTACCATTTAAGAGGCATTTCAACAGGTAAAAAAAGAACTGAATGAGCTATAATCTGTCAAATATAACAGCCATGAATGAAATCAAGTCATTTTGAGGCAGAAAGAACAGTTCAATCAATAAATAGAGGCTGTAATCACTTTTTGGCAACTGCAATTTATGGGTTTTATTGATCATTTAAAGGTATTTTAACAGGTAAAAAGGACTGAATGAGCTATAATCTGTTAAATATAACAGCCATGAATGAAATCAAGACATTTTGAGGCAGAAAGAATAGTTCACTCAATAAATAGAGGCTGTAATCACTTTTCGGCAAGTGTAAAACTTGATTTTATGGGTTGTATTGACCATTTAAAGGTATTTCAACACATAAAAAGAACTGAATGAGCTATAATCTGTCAAATATAACAGCCATGAATGAAATCAAGTCATTTTGAGGCAGAAAGAACAGTTCACTCATTAAATAGAGGCTGTAATCACTTTTCGGCAAATGTAAAACTTGATTTTCTGGGTTGTATTGACCATTTAAAAGGTATTTCAACACATAAAAAGGACTGAATGAGCTATGATCTGTTCAATAGTATAGCCATGAATGAAATCAAGTCATTTTGAGGCAGAAAGAACAGTTCACTCAATAAATAGAGGCTGTAATCACTTTTCGGCAAGTGTAAATCTGCATTTTATGGATTTTATTTACCATTTAAAGGTATTTCACATCGTAAACAGGACTGGATTGTTTGGCACAAAGCAAGTAAATAGGCTTTCTGTTAATCACGTAAAAATCATGCTCGAGCAACTTAATCAAAACTAAATAAACGTAATCGCGATTAAGCAGTACGGCAAATTAATTAAATGAATAATTTTGATTATGCGTTACATGAAAAGTTTCTTTGCTATTAGCACGGACATATTACCACGGACACAGAGTTATATGCATTTGCAGGTTATGGCCGTTTGATCATGATAAAAGCAGCTGTAGACGTGTAGAAACAGGGGCGAAACCCTTTAAAACATGCTGTGCGCGCTCCCGCGGACGGCAGTCAGTTTTCGGCAGACGATCAGTTTTCGGCACGACACCTGTCAGCGATTGGGCTAGTTTGGGCGGTGTTTGTTAAGGTGAGAAACCTGGCAACCCTGGTTACCACAACAACCAGCTTCTGCAGTTCCTCAGTACACTTTAAATCGAGTGAACAGTTTTATTTCTCTAAAATAGTTTTGTTCAAATGCGTCGCCCAAGGTATTTCACGCCGAAGGAGGTGTCCCTTCACAACACTGTCAAAGATATGTGGGTGTCGTATTTGGGCAAAGTGTACGATCTGACACCACTGCTGGAGGAATATAAAGGTGAGTAACTCGCACCGTATCATTACAAAAAAAGAAAAAGAGAGAGTGAAAAGGAATAACAGTTTGTAATGTGGCATTTATTAACCATTTATTCAAAGCAATATATCAAAGACGCTCTCTCTCATAATAGGTGATGTTTTACTGAAACCTATTGCAGAGTGTGCAGGAAAGGACATCAGCCACTGGTTTGACCCAAAGACAAAGGACGTAAGCTACTGTAACAACACAAAAACAGTCGACAGAATTTAATGAAAATATATTTTATTATTTTCATGTCATTTGGCAAAAACAAGAACTGTAAAGAAAATAACTTTATTATTTTGTCATTGTGTAAAGATATAGTATTTGTTTTAGTATTTTTCCCAAATATATTTCAATATTTAATGGTCATTTCAAATATAAGAACTAAAAAAAATATATATATATATTCCCTAATGTATCACAAATAGTACATTTTTTCATAGCCAAGGAATATAACCAAAACCAAACTAGGCTATTGTTGTTTTGTTAGTTTTGTTAAAGTACCATTAAATGAAAATTGACATTTATATTTTATAGACAAAATCAGTCCCACCCTACATTATTTTCTCATGTGAGATTATAAAGTGCAACAGTTGGGTTCCTATTTGGGTAAATTATTTTCTAACAATAACTTATAAACCCTTAAAGACAGCCGTGAGGTAAGAGGTTGTTATTCGATAGTGTTTGTTTCTTTAGAAGACGTCAGCTTGCATTATTTCAAATTAGTTTTTAAAATAATTTATTTAACAGCAGAATTCATTCAATCTCAAAATACTTAAATATTTAAAAATATATGTGCATGTTTTGCTATTAACTTAAAATATATTGTTTATATTTTTAAATGAGTAATTTTATATTTCTCTGTCATTTTTTTATTTGATTATGCTGTTCGCAATTCTTCATGGGATTGATCAGTAAAGCCATGGGCTGCATCCAAAATTGCATACTATAAAGTAGGCAAAAAACAGTTTGTGACAAATAGAGTATGTCTGAATTTACTGTACTCATAAAACAGTAAAAAGTACACGTATGACCTACAACTTCCGGTGAGATTCTGAAGTGTGTATACAGTGGACGCTTTACTATCCCATGAGGCCACGGGAGAGGACTTCTGAATGACATTGAAGCAACGCAACTGATGCTGGTAGATCACATGATAATGAAAATATGGCGAACATAGTATGTCTGTATTACATTCATACTACACGTTCATACTATATAGAACATACACTATATTGCCAAAAGTTGTGGGATACCTGCCTTTACGTGCACATGAACTTTAATGACATGCCATTCTTAATCCCTAGTGTTTCATATGGAGTTGGCCCACCCTTTGCCGCTGTAACAGCTTCAACTCTTCTGGGAAGGCTTTCCACAAGGTTTAGGAGTGTGTTTATGGGAATTTTTGCCCATTCTTCTAGAAGCGCATTTGTGAGGTCAGGCACGAGAAGGCCTGTGCCCGGTTGCATAAAGCACCTTAAGTGTAATTTTCCCTTAAGATCGCCCTTATGTTTCCCTTAAACTTAACGGTTATTTTCTGCAACACCCTTAAGTGTTACTTAAGGGTTTCTTTAGGCGAAACGTCATAAACCCTTAAGAATTTCCCTTAAGTATATATTTTTCACTTAAGTAATGCGTAAGTGTTGCATAAAGCCCCTTAACCTTCATTTCCCTAAGTATATTGTAAGGTTCGTAAAACTTCACCTTAAGTGTTACACAGCGTGAGCAGGTTCAATCCAAGTCGTATAACGTGCCACGATCGGCCGCTTTATATGATAGACAAATTGTACTTTAGCGGTTTATTCACATAAACATTGATGAAATATAACATATCTTATAACATCTTATATGGTCAACGGAAGCGCAAACGTGCGTGCATCACACGCAAAAACAAACCTCATTTGTTCTTGCGCGCACATTTGAGCTTCCGACACAGCCGTAATCATATGGATGTCTTTCAATAAATGGACATAAATGATGAGAGAATATTAAAAATATCTTTATTTGTTATCCAAAGATGAATGAAAGTCTTATGGGTTTGGAACGACATGAGGGTGTCAGGGTGAGTGAATGACGGCAGAAATCTCATTTTTGAGTAAACAATCAATTTGAGTTTCTCGTCTCTTTCATATTTGGTTTTCTTTTTTGTTTTCCTTATCACGATACGTATTAACAAATAACGTGTCCATGGCAACAGTAGAATTTTTTAACGGCAAAACCTGGGATGCTGTCGTTAAACACTTAACGGTTTCCCTTAACGTTACCTAAGAGAACAGTTTAAGAGATTATATGCAACATCCTTAAGTCATTCCCTTAGTTAAGGGGAAATCACGCCTTAAGTGTCATACTTAAGGGAAAAACTTAAGGTGCTTTATGCAACCGGGCACTGGCTCGCAGTCTCCGCTCTAATTCATCCCAAAGGTGTTCTATCGGGTTGAGGTCAGGACTCTATGCAGGCCAGTCAAGTTCCTCCACACCAAACTCGCTCATCCATGTCTTTATGGACCTTGCTTGTCATGTTGGAACAGGAAGGGGCCATCCCCAAACTGTTCCCACAAAGTTGGGAGCATGAAATTGTACAAAATGTCTCGGTATGCTGAAGCATTAAGAGTTCCTTTCACTGGAACTAAGGGGCCAACCCCTGAAAAACAACCCCACACCATAATCCCCCCTCCACCAAAATTTACACTTGGCACCATGCAGTCAGACAAGTACCGTTCTCCTGCCAACCGCCCAATACAGACTCGTCTATCGGATTGCCAGACAGAGAAGTGTGATTCGTCACTCCAGAGAACACATCGTCACTGCTCTAGAGTCCAGTGGCGTCGTGCTTTAAAACACTCCATCCGACGCTTTGCATTGCAGTTGGTGATGTAAGGCTTGGACGCAGTTGCTCGGCCATGGAAACCCATTCCATATAGCTCTCTACGCACTGTTCTTGAGCTAATCTGAAGGCCACATGAAGTTTGGAGGTCTGCAGCTATTGACTCTGCAGAAAGTTGGCGACTTCTGTGCACTGTCCACCCTGGCATTCGCTGACCCCACTCTGTGATTTTATGTGGCCTACCACTTTGTGTCTGAGTTGCTGTTGTTCCCAATTGCTTCCACTTTGTTATGACCACTAACAGTTGACCGTGGAATATTTAGCAGTGAGGAAATTTCATGAATGGACTTATTGCACAGGTGGCAACCTATCACGGTACCACTCTTGAATTCACTGAGCTCCTGAGAGGGACCGGTTCGTTCACAAATGTTTGTAGAAGCAGTCTGCATGCCTAGGTGCTTGATTTTATACACCTTTGGCCATGGAAGTGATTGCAACACCTGAATTCAATGATTTGGAGGGGTGTGTCCCAATACTTTTGGCAATATAGTGTACTTTTTTTAGTGGTTGTGATGTATTTACTTATTCAAAATAAGTACCTACTCGAGAGTATGTGATTTCAGAGGCAGCCATTAATTACTCGGTTTTGTACTATTCTCAAATACTTTTTTGCTTCAAATCAAAGTTTATAATGTTATGATTCACCTTGTAGCTAGTTGCCTTTGTTCATGGCTTAAAAAGCTTTAACAAAGACCTTTTTGAAATCTGTGGGAAAACTAATGGAAAAAAAATACTTCTGTAACCAATACTGCTGAAAAAGTGGGCAGGCACTGTTGCACTCTATCTCACAATCTTCTGAATGACAAAATATTTGTTATTACAAGATTATGGTGCTGGATTTTATATATATATAAATATAAATATAAAAAATATATATATATATGTATATGTGTGTGTGATTTTCCCTTTTCAGATTCTTACCCATGTTGACCCAATGACTGGCTGCATTAAATACTACACCCCTAGGGGGCGCTTTATACATGTACCCCCTCCCTGCCCTCGCACTGACTGGGCCAATGACTTCGGGAAGCCGTGGTGGAAGGATAACCGCTATGAGGTTGGGCTGCTGTCTGCCAAAACACGCTGGATCCGCATTATCAACACTCTAACCTCCCAGGAGCAGAGGCTGGAGGTAAGCCAGTATTAAGCTTGGCATAGAGTTGCTGCCTCCTAGTTGCCACAAGCAGAAAAGAAAATACACAATGCTGACTCATCTGCAAAATGATTTCAGGATTGTGCCCTAAAAAGTGAATATTAATTATTTAAGCATTCCTGAGAAGATTCAGTGATTGTTGTACTGCACAGACCACATTCCTTAAGTCATATTGCATGCTGGCACTGTGCTGCTGCATACTGAAGAGGGCAGGATTGCACTTTTTCTTCTCTTTTTAGTTCCCCTAAATCTTTTGATTTCATCCTCCCTCCCACTTTTTGCATCCGATCCTTTTCCAGCTTGATGGAAATGGACCTAATGTTGAACCTCTAGCATTACAAGCGCTCTCAGACTGAGTGTGCTGATTTACTTGCTTCAGCAGCCACCAGGCTGTATTTTAAACTCTGGGCTGCCAGTTTTCATTCAGCCCAGATGCTTCTCTCTCTCTCTCATGTCTATGAAAGCTTGTTTCTGCCATAAAATAAAAAAAAGTTAAATGCGACTTTTCATCTCACAATTCTGACTTTTTTTCTTGCAATTGTGAATTTATATTTTGCAAGTCTGACTTTATTTCTCGCAATATAAACTCACAATTCTGAGATACAATTCTGACATTTCAGAATTTATATATTGCAGTTGTATTTTTTTTTAATTAATAGTTAATTAATAGTTTTTAATTGTCTCACAATTCTTGCAACTGAAAATTTACATCTTTCATTTCTGACTTTATTTTTTCACAATTCCAAGTTTAGATATAAACTCAGATTTGGCAGATATAAATTTAGAATTGCGAGATATAAACTTGCTATTCTGACATTTTTCTTGCAACTGAAAATTTATATCTTAGAATTCATACTTTTTTGTTGCAATTGCAAGTTTATTTCTCAGAATTCTGACTTTTGTCTCAGAATTGCGACTTTATATCTTGCAATACAGATTTTATAACTCGCAATTGCAAATTTATATCTAATAATTCTGAAAAAAAATGTCAGAATGTCAGATATAACCTCAGAATTTAAAGGTGCCCTAGAATTAAAAATTGAATTTATCTTGGCATAGTTAAATAACAAGAGTTCAGAACATGGAAATGACATACAGTGAGTCTCAAACACCGTTGTTTCCTCCTTCTTATATAAATCTCATTTGTTTAAAAGACCTCAGAAGAACAGGCGAATCTCAACATAACACTGACTGTTACGTAACAGTCGGGGATCATTAATATGTACGCCCCCAATATTTGCATATGCCAGCTCATGTTCAAGCATTACACAAGGGCAGGACGTCTGGAGCAGCACCGCTGAATCATCAGACTCGGTAAGCAAGCAAGGACAACAACGAAAAATGGCAGATGGAGCAATAATAACTGACATGATCCATGATAACATGATATTTTTAGTGATATTTGTAAATTGTCTTTTCTAAATGTTTCGTTAGCATGTTGTTAATGTACTGTTAAATGTGGTTAAAGTTACCATTGTTTCTTACTGTATTCACGGAGACAAGAGCCGTCGTTATTTTCATTTTTTAAACACTTGCAGTCTGTATAATTCATAAACTTCATTCTTTATAAATCTCTCCAACAGTGTGTAATGTTAGCTTTAGCCACGGAGCACTATCAAACTCATTCAGAATCAAATGTAAACATCCAAATAAATACCATACTTACGCGATTAGACATGCTGCATGACGAACACTTTGTAAAGAACAATTTTGAGGGTTATATTAGCTGTGTGAACTTTTTATGCTGTTAAAGGCAAGCACGAGCTCCGTGGGCGGGGAGCGTGAGCATTTAAAGGGGCAGCAGCCTAAATTGGCTCATATTTAATGATGCCCCAAAATAGGCAGTTTAGAAAATTTATAAAAAAAATCTATGAGATATTTTGAGCTGAAACTTCAGACACATTCAGGGGACACCTTAAACTTATATTACATCTTTTAAATGACGTTCTATGGCACCTTTAATTAAGAATTTATATCTCGCCATACAGACTATAACTCGCAATTGAGAAAAAATGTCAGAATTGTGAGATATAAACTCACAATTCTGACATTTTCTCACAGCTGAGAATCTACAGGTGCTGGTCATATAATTAGAATATCATCAAAAAGTTGATTTATTTCACTAATTCCATTCAAAAAGTGAAACTTGTATATTATATTCATTCATTACACACAGACTGATATATTTCAAATGTTTATTTCTTTTAATTTTGATGAATATAACTTACAACTAAGGAAAATCCCAAATTCGGTATCTCAGAAAATTAGAATATTACTTAAGACCAATACAAAGAAAGGATTTTTAGAAATATTGGCCAATTGAAAAGTATGAACATGAGAAGTATGAGCATGTACAGCACTCAATACTTAATTACTGCAGCAATGCAGCGTGGCATGGAGTCGATCGGTCTGTGAAGAACAGGGATACCATGGTCCTTAAACCAGGTATTGGTAGCTTTGGCACTGTGTGCAGGTGCCAAATCCTGTTGGAAAATGAAATCTGCATCTACATAAAGTTGGTCAGCAGCAGGAAGCATGAAGTGCTCTAAAACTTCCTGGTATACGGCTGCGTTGACCTTGGACCTCAGAAAACACAGTGGACCAACACCAGACATGGCACCCCAAACCATCACTGACTGGAAACTTTACACTGGACCTCAAGCAACGTGGATTGTGTGCCTCTCCTCTCTTCCTCCAGACTCTGGAACCCTGATTTCCAAAGGAAATGCAAAATTTACTTTCATCAGAGAACATAACTTTGGACCACTCAGCAGCAGTCCAGTCCTTTTTGTCTTTAGCTCAGTTGAGATGCTTCTGACGCTGTCTGTTGTTCAAGAGTGGCTTGACACAAGGAATGTGACAGCTGAAACCCATGTCTTGCATACATCTGTGCGTAGTGGTTCTTGAAGCACTGACTCCAGCTGCAGTCCACTCTTTGTGAATCTCCCCCACATTTTTGAATGGGTTTTGTTTCACAATCCTCACCAGGGTGCAGTTATCCCTATTGCTTGTACACTTTTTTTCTACCACATCTTTTCCTTCCCTTCGCCTCTCTATTAATGTGCTTGGACACAGAGCTCTCTGAACAGCCAGCCTCTTTTGCAATGACCTTTTGTGTGTTGCCCTCCTTGTGCAAGGTGTCAGTGGTTGTCTTTTGGACAACAGTCAAGTCAGCAGTCTTCCCCATGATTGTGTAGCCTACAGTACTAGACTGAGAGACCATTTAAAGGCCTTTGCAGGTGTTTTGAGTTAATTAGCTGATTAGATTGTGGCACCAGGTGTCTTCAATATTGAACCTTTTCACAATATTCTAATTTTCTAAAATACTGAATTTGGGATTTTCCTTAGTTGTCAGTTATAATCAAAATTATAAACATTTGAAACATATCAGTCTGTGTGTAATGAATAAATATAATATACAAGTTTCACTTTTTTTTTAATGGAATTAGTGAAATAAATCAACTTTTTGATGGTATTCTAATTATATGACCAGCACCTGTATATCTTACAATTATGACTTTTTTGCAATTGCAAGTTTATTTCTCACAATTATGACTTTTTTTTTATATATCTCGCAATACTGACATTATAATTTGCATTTGCAAATTTATATCTCATATTAATTCTGAGAAATTTTGAGATATACATATTTCATGGAATTAAGAATTTATATCTTGAAATTCTGAATTTTGTTGCAATTGCGAATTTATATCTCACAATTCTGACTTTTTTCTTAGAATTGCGAGTTTACATCTCGCAATAAAGGCTTTATAACTCGCAATTGACAAAAAAAATTTCAGAATTGTGAGATATAAACTCGGAAATGCAAGAAATTTTTCTCGCAGTTACGAATTTATATCTTGCAATATTGACTTTATTTCTCACAATTGCGAATTTGTACCTCAATATTCAGATTTTTTTCCCTTGTAATTCCATTTTCAGATATAACCTCACAGCTGGGATATATAAATTCGGAAGTGCAAGAAAAATGTCAGAATTGTGAGTTTACATCTTTCAATTTGAACTTTATAACTCACAATGTTTATATTTCATATTTCATAATAAGTTTATATTTCAAAATTCTGAGATATAAACTCAGAATCTCACAATTGAGAAATTTATATCTCACAATTCTGACTTTTGTCTCAGAATTGTGACTTTATATCTTGCAATACAGACTTTAACTCACAATTGCAAATTTATATCTCACAATTCTGAGAAAAAATTTCAGAATTTATAAACTCACAATTCTGACTTTTTTTTTTGCAATTCTGAGTTTAGATATAACTATAATTGTGAGATTTCCTTTTTTATTTTTTTTATTCCATGGCCAAAACAAGCCTTCTCTGGGCCTGTCCAAGACAAATTCCTGCCCTCTGTCTTTCTGTAGGAATATTTATTTACACCGTTCATAAAATAAACATATATTTGGATCGCTTTTCAGCAGCCAGATAGTTCTAAGCGGTTGTTTTCTAAGCAGGTATGCTCAGAGGAGACCTTGGATGAGATTCTCCAGCGATACCTGTGCTACAATTCCCATGCAGCAAGCTACACCTGGAAGCACAATGGCATAAATTTGGACATGAGCAAGACTCTGCGTGAAAACAGCATCCCTGAAGAGGATGAGTTTTACTGCGGAAGCCCAGACTGTAACCTCTTCTCTCCATCCATATGTCTGTATTTTAACGACGACCTCACTGAACTCTAAAGACGTTTGCATTAATATGAACAATGGCGTATAATTCATTAGAATATTGCAACTACTGCTAGCAAATTTATAGGCATCTGAGCAAGAAGCACGAATGCCACATCAACTATTCATGTGTTCAGTGTTTTTATCGATTTCTGTCTGTGGTTATCTTATTGCAGCTCTCTGGGCTTCATCCAATCAAATGCTGAGCAACAGAATAAAAAAGATGAATGTCAGCCTACATAATAAACCCCTGAACCATAAAGTCTGGTGGTTGCCATGGTAATTGCTCGGAGGAAATGCAGCAGCTACTGTATTGTAGGCCACAGCGGGCTCTCAACCCTAATTAAGTAGCATTATGTATGTATGCATGTACACAGAATTGATTTCATGCAGTCAACATATCAATGAAATCACTCATTTATGAGACTTTTTGTCATGCCATTAACATCTGCAAATATGCATATTTTAGGCAAGCAGTTTAGTTTGCTATATGCACTTGGTCTAAAGAAATTTTATGGGGTTGTCTTTGTGTCTTGTGCACAAGAAAGAACATCTGGATGAACATCTTTTCAACCAGGGAATCAGGGCCCACTAGGGGGCTTCTGCACATTTCCAAGAAGGCCTAAAGATGGCTTCAAATGATTTAAAATAAGTCAAAATATACTTTAAAATAAGCATAACAGCTGAAACACAAAATGAGCTGATGTCATATTTCTTATTTTAATTAATTCCCTCAAACACCTGTCATTTAAAGAACCAGGGTTTCCACAGTCTTGGAAAACCTGGTTATATGAGTGTGATTTCTTGAGCTGGAATTTCTGACATTTCTATAACACATATATATATTTTCTAGTTATTGTCAAGCTCTAAAATATTATGTTATGTAATTGTATTATTTTAATTATTTATAATTAATTTTATTTAATTATTTTAAGTAAACATTATTATAAATAAACTGAAAAAATGCTCATTTTATAAGAAAATTTCAGACGGCACTTAGAGGCTTTTGCATCTTAAGTCTTCATATATATATATATATATATATATATATATATATATATTTAAATACATATATATATATATTATACACACACACAGTCAAACCAAAAATTATTCAGACATTTTTATATTTTTGATATATTTTTATTAGTGGGTGCAGGACACTATAGTTCATTTATGTAAGTGAGGATAGCAAAATAAAGCCCAAAAATTCTTCATACAGTGGACTACCAGTAAAATTGATAAAAAAAAAAAAAAAAAAATTGCAATCAAAAATTATTCAGACACTTTGACCTGACCATATTTTGCTTAAGTCTTATATCTGACATAATTAAGATGATTTTTTTCCCTGACAGTTTAACTCTGAGATCTCGTCATATTTTATTACCATTTACCATTTTTAAGAGTTAATAAACTGATGAATGAAATATTGATGAATGAAATGTTCAAGGTGTCTGAATAAATTTTATTTAATTAAAAAATTTAATAAAAAAAAAAAGTGTAATCAAAGAAAGGGTATTTCAAGCAGGAAAACGTGCGTGGGCTGGTTTGCATGGATACTTGTGGCATGCATCCTTGGAAAAAAAGTCCCAGACTTCAGAATGCAAATGTGTATTTGCAAACTACTAGTAAAGTCAAGTCAAGTCACCTTTATTTATATAGCACTTTTTACAATGCAGATTGTGTCAAAGCAGCTTTACATTGATAACTGGTAAATAATTTTGGCTGCACAGCAGCTCTAGAAGAAAATGGTGTCATTGTCCAAATGCAGCAGAATATGCAGAAAGATCTATGCCATTTCCTTCTGATAATAATTTATTCTATTTTGTGCTGCTCTGATAACTTGCTTTGTTTTGTCCTCACCTCAAATAGTTAATTTTTAAGCAATGCAACATGATGTAAGTGTGGGCATGGCTGCGGCAGCGCTCCCCCCTCTTGCCAACCTCACATCAGCCCTTTCGCTCTGGGTTTTTTTTTTTTTTTTTTTGTGGATTTGTTTTTACAAAGGTGGGGGCCTTAAAGAATATTAAGGTGGCCATGTTTGTTAGATTCGTGTTGCTCTCGGCAGTGCGCGCGGGCGTTACTACGTGCACTTTCGGAAAGACAGACACAGTTACCACCAGGCAAGTCTGAAGCAGTGAGAGAGAAAGCACACACATTAAAATGTGCTCAAATACAAGTTGCAATCAGCTATACGCTCCCCTCCGGTAACAATGTGATTATTTTTAAGGAGGGAGGGGAGACGGGAGAGAGAAAGAGAGAGAGAGAGAGAGAGAGAGAGAGAAAGAAAAAGAAAAAAAAGGAGGAGGAGGAGGAGGGGGGGGGGGCGTTCTGAAATAATATAGTCAGCCATTTTTATGTAAGGGGATTTTTCTTATTGGGGGGTGGGGGGGGTTGTTAAAAAATAAATATAAGGGCGGCCATCTTTGTTTCTCTGCCTTGTAGTGTAAAATATTCCAAAACGCCCCCCACTTTTTGTGTGTCGATTTGAATATTAAATAAATATCATAATTCGGAAGGAATACACTTTTAGATCTCGCGGAACGGGGTAACCAACGGGAATATAATGTCATCTCTTCTCCGTTCTTGTGAGGAAGATGAGGGCACGGCGGTTAATTCCGAGGGAGGAGATTTTGATGAAGAAGAAGAAGACGACGGAGACCTGGACGAGAACGCAAGCGACATAAACTCGCCGGCGGCGCCTAGAGAAACTGCAGCAAGAGCCGCGCCAGGTACCGTACAGTCCGCGGCACACACGGGAGCGCGCGTGGGGCACAAAAACACATCGAAACAAACGCGAATAATCCTTAAACTGCGACAGCGACATCAGTGCTACTGTATACTTCCATTCTGATTGCTCTCAAGCGGTTAGGCATTGTGTATGCTTTATTTATCCGCGTGCATTTCGGCAAAGAGTTGCATGGAGTTTGACTAAAGTTGACCGATCCCCCTCTCTCTGTCCCGTCTGTGTCATTCATCAGGTCTGTCATATGATGGTGCCTTTTAATCTCCCGCTGTGATCTGACAAAGGATCATTAAGCTGCCACCATCTCGTTTTTGTTTGCCCTGAAGGTTACGGATTAATACTTAAGCAGATAAAGAATAATAAGCCAATTCATTGATCTAAATGCGGGACAGAAAGAGGCGTGAGCGTCAGGACTGTTACCGCTTTGATTGTGACAATGTAAATAAACTTGACCCGACCCACTGCCGCCTGGTTCAGTACAGGGCAAAGATCTGGACTGCCATGCTTTCACTTTGCAAAATGACAGTAGTTTGTCCTCTCACCAGCCCTCAGGCTGTTTGGCTGTGTGACTATGTCAATAAAACGCTAAATTATTATGTGTATCTGTGGCATGACATCAACAGATAGTGACGAGTCAAAAGTTTCCACTATTCAGTCGATGAATGTGCCACACAGCATGCCATTTTATAGTGCACAAAGCTTAGTTAAAAACATGATGCTGTGTCATATTATTATTTGACGATTATATTTGTAATGTTTTTCTTAAAATGAACTGGTTAAAGAATGCAATTTTTAAATAATATTTTTCTTTAAAATAACTTTTTTATTAATTATAACTTTTATGCCATACTATGCAGCCGCGCTGAATATGTTTGTGGTCATATTTGGGGCCTCGTTTAGTGTGTGTGTGTCTCGCGCATTCCCACAGCGCGCGTGAATCAATTAGCACGCGCGTCCTGTCTCGCCCCCGCGACCTTCAACTGCGGTTCATCTGGTGGTCTGCTCCCCAGGTGCAAGAGTTCACGACGAGGGGAGCATCAGCTCGGCTCGCGGCCTCTCAATCACCGAGCCCCGAGTGCGTGCTACTGCCGCCCCTGGCTGCAGCGAGCGGGGAAAAAAGGGCTCTGCCCGCGCGCCCCAGCAACAAAGACACTATCAAATTTATTTAAACACATTTATCGCAGCGCAATGGCGACACTTCTGCGTTATCTGCTGTTAGTCAGACTGACATGATATGATGATATATCTGCAGCGGTGCTACGTTTATAAAACAAACTGTGTAAAACGATGCAGTGTAAAAAGTGAGTAGGTGTACTTGTTAACGTGAGGAGGTATTTTTTATCTGGTCTGAGCCTAAAAATCTCTTTCGTTTCAGGTTTATTAATATTATGTCCAAAATGTTTTTTTATTTTTTTTTTTATTTAAATGAGTTGAAAGAGTTGTTGATGCGTTCTACACAGATCTGTCTGCTATTAATTGAAAGAACAGACTGGTTTGGTTGCATGTGATTTTTACATGGCTGCTGTAAATTGTCACATGACTACAGCTGTTTAACTCCACTTTGCCCCCCTGAAAGATGTCTGTCAAAGCTCCTTTTATGGAAGCGTAATACAAGCACCTTATTTGGAATATATAATATTAACCCATTTGATTTAGATGATTTTGATTTTTAGCTGGACTGAAAACACATTTTGAAAGATTTAAAGAATCTTTGAAGTGAGTTACTCCATCATTTAATTATTCTATTCTATTCGTTTTTCTATTTTTTATTTATTTATTTTACTTAAAATCAACATGAAACGGAAGTTGCGATAGTCTTTTCTTCTCTATTGTGACATTTATCCAAGTGAAAAAGCTTCTCTTCACAAGAAAAAAGTAGGATTGATTGTTTTGTGATTTTGTCCTTCAGGAATTGGATCGTTGTGGTTTGCAATTGGTCGATCTCATGTGAGTGACAGGTTGTCCCGCCCGTGTGCCAATAAACATGTCATCAGAGAAAAGATATATTTTTTGCGAGAGGAAGGGGGGGGTTATTTTGATTAAAGGTTACAAGGACACATGAATTAAAAAAAAGATATGCATGGATAAATCTTTTATAATAAATACTGCAATATTCCTTAAAAAAAGAGAAAGAAACGTCAATTTAGATTTCATGGCTGCTCATGCAGTGACCTGAAATTTTCACCTTATGGAGTGCTGCATAGTGCATACAATATTTATCATCATCTTAAAATTCACTCTGTAAATAGCTTTCCATGCGAGCCGGCTGTCATAATTAGGTCATGTAGATAATCATGTTTGCGAGATTAATTCATTAAGTCCTACAGTTTAGTTCAAGTCAAAAGTGGAATGACTTATTTCCTGTGTGACAGTCTCGGTCTCTGCACCACTCGTGTTGTTCAGTAATTGAAGTGGGAAATGATTTGAAGTATACCCCAGAGGTTTTGCAAAGAATTATGGTCACTTTCATTTCATCAGCCCTACCATGTTCCCTCATTTCCCTGCATCTCTCTCACTTAGATGATGGAGACGACATTGGCGAGACATCAGACAGGGACAACCTGGGGAAAAAGAAACGAGGCCCTAAGAAAAAGAAAGAGACGAAGAAGAAAGACAAAGACAAGGAGGGGAAGATGGCCAAAGCACGCAAGCGCAAAAAAATAGTATGTGGTTGATGTGTTTTTAATGTTCAAATGCATTGTTTTCATTACATTTTTATTAAATAGTAATCTGCAAATTATATTGTTTTGCTGGTTAATTAGCCTATATATATATATATATATATATATATATATATATATAGTAAATCAACTAATATATAACATTTTTATATATACATTTAAAGGGTTAGTTCACCCATAAATAATGTCATTTATTACTCACCCTCATGCTGTTCCACACCTGTAAGACCTTCGTTAATCTTCGGAACACAAATTAAGATATTTTTGTTGAAATCTGATGGCTCAGTGAGGCCTCCATAGCCAGCATTGACATTTCCTCTCTCAAGATCTATTAATGTACTAAAAACATATTTAAATCAGTTCATGTGAGTACAGTGGTTCAATATTAATATTATAAAGCAACGAGAATATTTTTGGTGCGCCAAAAAAATAAAAAAATAAATAAAACACTGCTTCAGGAAGCATTGCAGCAAACCAAAAATATTCTCGTCCCTTTATAATATTAATATTGAACCACTGTACTCACATGAACTGATTTAAATATGTTTTTAGTACATTAATGGATCTTGAGAGAGGAAATGTCATTGCTGGCTATGGAGGCCTCACTGAGCCATCGGATTTCAACAAAAATATCTTAATTTGTGTTCCGAAGATTAACGAAGGTCTTACAGGTGTGGAACAGCATGAGGGTGAGTAATAAATGACATTATTTACATTTTTGGGTGAACTAACCCTAGGAATACTATGTAACTTTTGGCCTTCTAGCAGTTAAAAAAACAAAACAAAACTGCATGCGTTTTGCAGAAGAACATTGTTTTGGTTGTGCTTCAGCTTTCTGTGACTGTGCAGATGAATATGATTCTTTCGCATAACTTCTATGTCGCATAACTAAAAAAGAGAGATTATCTGTTGAGTAATAAAAACACCATCTCCATGTTTCAAATTCCTCAGTTCCATCCCAAAAGGCCAAGCCAATGTTGATTCTTGTTTTATTACGAGCTCTGTCACAATCTCTTTTTGTCAGCTGACTCTCCTCTGTTCTGTGTTTTTTAAAACGGGTGATTTTCCAGAGGTTGGAGATTTAGATGCTCCGTGTCAACCTTTCTCGCTCATTGTGACGGCTAACCTCTGTCACTCCCACACCATACATGTGTCAAAGTAGCCGGAGCAACTTTTCTCTATTTATGGATATGAAAAGACACATATGGTTGAGTGACATAGGTATGCAATGTTGCACAAAAAAACATCCCGACAAGTGAATCAGGTTGAGACAAAAACACATTATGGAAAAAAAGATTGATGAATTATTGACTCATTATTTAAATGTTGTTAATTTTGAACAAAAAAAGTTACATGGTGTACCTTTAAAAGTAATTGTGCACATTTATTATCACATTATTTTTTATAATTAAGTGTATTGAATTAATGCATTATATTAACATCTCTAATGATATGTTCTTAAGGTTGATCTTATTTTCTCTGTCTCTTTCAGGACAGTGACATAGAGAGAGACTCAGAGCCAGACTATGCCATGAACTCTGACAGTGCTGCCAGCGATTATGGAGGGGAGAAGAAAAAGAAGAAGAAACACAAGGACAAAAAAGAGAAGAAAACCAAGAAAAAGAAGAAAGAGGATGAAGACAGCACACATGAAGAGACCACAAAGGTTATCCATTTGAGCTCTCTCTGTCTTTTCTTGCTCTGCATGCTGAGCTGCATGTTATCTTTGCTGATGCAGTTTGTGTGTTTTTCCTTATTCTCCTCTGTATCTAAACACAATCAGCTCATTGTAAAGTGTAAAATTGAATTAGTTTACCTGACTTAGATAATAAAATATAAATTAAAAAAAAGCAGACATATTTGTTTTGGCTCAAGTAAAATGGAGTAGGAATTGCATGTGTTTTTCTGTGCACATTATTTAATGAAGAAAATAGTTTTATTGACAAATTAACTTGAAGGGGTCATGACATGAGAAATCAAATTTGCTTTGCAATTTGTCTGCCTCCAGAGCAAGATATTGATGAATAGTTACTGGATGTGAGCATCGCATCAAAAGCAAATAAAACCCATTATACTCACTGACACTGTCTACACTGGATATAGTATACAGATGCGCATTCAGTTTCTGACGTACTCCATTCATGAGTCTGTCTACAACAGGACAAATGGAAGAGTGAAAGGTGTCCCAGATCATGTCAGAGGATTATATGTATTATATGTTTGTTTGGAGCATTTTGTTTTGTAAACGAGGCACAGTGTAAAAGCAGCATAATGCTTTGTCTGTAAATGACAGTTTTATATATATATATATATATATATATATATATATATATATATATATATATATATATATATAATTTTTTTTTTTTTTTTTTTTTTTTTTTTTGTATTTTGGGCAAAAATCTTTATTACCATTATAAGTGAACCTCATGGAGCATATTAAAATAATAAAAAAAAAATCCATGCCATGACCCCTTTAATAAAGTAAAGTTACCTAGTTGCAAGAACACTTTAATCCAGATCTAGGATTAAAGTATCATATTTTATGTAATTATTTAAAATATTTACATTTGTGCTGAAGAGATTTTGCTTAAATTCAATGTGGTCCAAGTTCACCAGAGGAAAACTAATCATCTTAACATTGATTTCTTACAAAACACAAATACAAACGACAACCAAACAACAGGGTTGAAAAGAATTACTAGTACTTATAATTTTATGAATTTTGAGTTTAAGGAACAATAGAGATTATGTTTCCAAACTGACATTTCAAGTAATGTTTGATTAGGACTTTTTTGTTAATAACAACTTTAGGGTTTTGCTTCGCACCTTTTACCTTATTATTTATTCTCAAGTTAGGTAAAGTAAGTTGAGTCTGGCCTAAATTATAAGCATTTTAAAACTATTTGATCATAAGTTTTCTCTTTGGTATGTTCTTAAAACACTATAAATCAAAACCTCGGTTGGCAGTTTTTGTAATCAGTTATATTTCTTTTAATTTGTTACAAAAATGTAAAGGTAAATCATTAAAAAACTTTAGTAAAACATTAGTAAAACTTCATCATTAAAGTATAAAATATAATAATCACACTTTGAATCAAAGGGGTAGTCAGCTCTGGGCTTCTTGTCCAGGCATTTCTTAGAAACAAATAACAATGAATAACATTGTAAACAATGCATTATATTCAATACATTGGCTAAATATGTGTAACAAAAAGGTAATAATTGTGTGATATTAATAATCAGTTAGTATTTACTGTGTATCAGAAGATGCTTTTATAGGACCAACATTTTCTTTAAATGTAATTTTCCACAACAGGAAAATACAGTGCACAGCATAAATGAGTACACCCCCTCTGAAAAATCTCAAAGTCAGCAATTACTCAATTACTTAGAAGACATGTTAAGCCGCGCACACACTCAACGATTGTAAGGCCGATTATGAATGTAAATTGATACTTATGACTGAACGCGTTCAAACGCGTCCAGTCAGAGCCAGTTGCGTTCAGTCTGCGATTACCTTCGGTGTTTAAATTCCATGTTTAAGTATATAAATCGGCTTCAGTCGCAGGAAACAATCGCTGTGTGTTGAGCACAGTCTTAGAATGTTTTAGATAGTCGTTAAATGTGTGCTCAGCTTTAGGGTTCTTTAGAGATATAATGGTCCAGCAAGTTTGCTTAATCATTTACCAAAGAAGCATGTCAAAATTATTCAGGGAAATAAGATTTTCTTATCAAGGTGATAAAATGTTGTGTAGCAAAAATGAGTAAACCCTCCTAAAAGTTACTAAATAAAACGAAACATAAAAATTCTGGTGTAAGTTTAAGGTAATGTTTGATTAACAGGTAAGTATGTTGAACCAAAACATTTAAAGAGAAGTAATTTCTTGACAGTTAAGTGTTATATAGCCCACTGAATGATTCTCAGACTTAATGCTGACAACAATGGAACCACTTGGGAGAGAACTGTCAGGAGACTTATTTCTTAGCACAAAAGAAGACAGTGGAACAAGAGGATTACCAAATCATTGTTTTAAGTTTGAAAATATAGCAAAAGTAACAGAAATTCAAAAACAATAGACTTGTGTCAAGGCCCCTCAATTAATGAGGCCTTCATTTTAAGCTTTCATTTAGTGATGAGGGATTTTTTTGCTAGACAAAGGACAGGAGGAACACCAAGCGAGTGTCTCAGAGCCAGCAAAAGCTATGTAAAGAGTGACTTTTTATCTCACAGAGTAAGATGCAGCCTGCAGAAATTACATGCATGGTTGTTGTTCTCACTGGAACCTCCTACTGTAGCCAAAGCACAATAAAGTCAGTTATCCATTTCCAAAGCCCATATTTACAAAATATAGATTCTGGGAATAAATTCTCTGGTCTCATTGGACCAAATCAATCATTTGGGATCTAACATCATCCAAAATGTTATGGCGTTGCTAGAGGAGGAGTACAGTGAGCTCTTATATAGGGATGTATGAGTGCTGAAGGTGTGAGGGAGTTGTGCTTTATCAATGCTGTCATGAATTCCCACACCACTGTGTAATTTAATACACAAACTTAAAAAACAGAATATGTTACCCTTTCCTCATTCCCTGCATTGTTGGGCAATCTTTCAACACGACAATAAGGATATGCATTCTCTCAAGCTGAAAAACCTTCTGTGGAGATGTATTGCACTCAGTCTTGACACTCTTGAGCACCTGTGGGGGATTCTGTAGAGATGAGTTGAGCTCTCTTTTCCTCTCTTTAGTTGATCAACACTCCCCATTAAAGACCAGGGCATTTAAGGAGCTCATCATCCAGAAGTTAAACAGGACAGATGTGACAATTTGTCATGAACTTGTACACTCTGTGCCAAGAAGGGTCAGAGCAGTATATTCAAAATTATGGCAGGCATGCTAAGTGCTAGAATATTATACATTTGTTGAATTAAATCTTAGGGTGTACTCATTTCTGCAATCATTGATTTAAACAAAATTGGCTAATTTACTTATTTTATGGCTATTAATGAAATATATTTCTCAATTTTTATTATGTATATGTTTAATACATTTTAGTTTTGCCATCTTTCCGTGAATTGTATTAGTGATCATAAAGAAAATACATCTTTTGTATTTGTTCAGAGGGGGTGTACTCATTTATGCTGTGCACTGTATATCAAAGCTCCTATGAACTATATACAGACAGATGTCATGAAAACTGTCCACATATAAAAAAAGACAAAAAAGAAAAAAAAAAAAAGAAAGAAGGATATGTAAGATGTCGTATTAAAAAGGGAGGGGGGAAGTAAACATTTATGCTTATCTAACAGCATCAACATGATTTTGGTTCAGTTCTGAATAGTCTTATCCTTTGCACGATTGAGCTTGGCACTGGTACCTTCCAGCAAGACAGTGTCTCTAGAATAAGATGAAAGTTGCAGGATTGTTCCATCCATAGCTTTAATATAGTCTTTTTGGCAGCAGTGCTTGCTGCTAATAAGGCCCTTTTTGATGAGCATTCAGCTGGAGAGCAGAGTCATTTAAAAGCAGAAAAAGCAAAGGGTCTTGAGGTATATTCAAATGTAGAATATCCAAAAGAACAGTACTTAGAAAAGTCTAAAAAAGAACCACAATTGGGCATTCCCAATACATGTGCGAATAAGAACATACTGTGGATTTATTACATAGATAACAGAACGGATCAGATCTAACCCTCATCTTATACAATACACTAGGAGTAATATAAGCCCTATTTATACATTTATGATGGATCATCTGGTGTGCCAGTTTCTTAGATGCAGTGAAACATCTGGCCCATACCACGTCTCAGTCAGGTTTAACTAAACCTTCCCTTTCCCAGGAGTAGATAGCTGGAATATAAGAGTACTGTAATAAAAGAACTGAATAATAGACCTTAGAAATTAAACCACTTCAGGGTATGAATACCGGAATCAGACCAGTCTTTAAAAACAAAGGTTGTCTTGGTGTATAAGAAAGGGCCTTCCATAATTTTCTCAGCCAGAAGATGAATGGCTTTTATCTGCAGAGCTGGTGTTGCTGTATATGCAAGAAATTTGCAGACAGAGACTTCACATTCACAAACACATATGCAGAGATTCTACTTGCACTTGCATCTAGAAATTATGAAAGAATGACATGCACAAACTGTGACATGGTGTTTTAGCTGTTGTACCACACACATAATTACTGATCCTTCTAACATGTAGTGGAGCCCAAATGTTTCCAGATGTTTATTACCTATCCACACAATGACAGCCATATGATGAAACCTCTCTTCCAGCCGGTAGAGATGAAAACATCAGCCCAGCTGGCTAGAGAGTGGGGGCTGGAAGATGTCGATCACACATTCACAGAAGAAGATTACCGCACACTAACCAACTACAAGGCCTTCAGCCAGTTTATGAGGTACTGACTTGAACCAGGGGTTTCCCACATTGTAGTTCCTTTGCAGCAACATTTGTGCATTAAACATATTGTCTTCTGCAGACCCATGATTGCTAAGAAGAACCCTAAAATCCCCATGTCCAAGATGATGACCATTCTGGGGGCCAAATGGCGTGAGTTCAGCTCCAATAATCCGTTCAAAGGCTCGGCAGCAGCCGTCGCTGCTGCTGCCGCCGCTGCCGCAGCGGCCGTTGCCGAGCAGGTCTCTGCAGCAACAGCCTCCCCTGAACCTCCACCTCAGCCACCACCACTTCGCAAGGCCAAGACCAAAGAGGGCAAAGGTTAGGGGTCAAAAAGCATGGGCAGCTTTATGGGTTTCAGTACAGATTTTGGTAATATAAACGCACAGCATCAAAAATGTATGATTTTGTAGGATTGATAGCAATTTATAGAAAAATTATAATACTGAATAATTAGATGTGTATGCTAATTTCTTCTGTTTTTAGATTCAGATGACCTGTGTCATCATCTTAACGGTCACTTAAAGTGTCCCTATTATGCTATTTTAAGGATCCTAATTTTGTTTTGGAGGTCTCCTATAATAGGTTTTCGTGCATTCAAGGTCAAAAAAACACTTTAATTTTATTATACATTGTACATCACTTAATTTCTCGAAGAGTTTAAAAACGGTTAGTTTTAAGATTCCATCTCTCTAAACCCCTCCTTTCCTCGAGCCTACTCTGCTTTGATTGATCAGACGGCTCAGTCTTTTGTGATTGGTCAGCCACTTACAGGGTGTGTCGGAATCGAATCGTTAATTACCATATCTGAATTTCAGCTCTGGATCTTTCTCAGCGCTTGATAAACAGGGATAAGAACAGAGGCGAATTTACGTATCAATTCCACCGCTAGTCCTCATGCTTTTGAAGTGCATCAAAGTGGATTCACAGCGCTGAAAACAGCATCATCTCAACATGTCGACAACACAAACCAAACTCTTCCAGGCCTCAGCTACAACTACAGTGTTTGACATTCAAAGTAGACGTTGTTCATGGGCAGCCAATGAAGACCATATACTGGCATTATGCAAATTTGTTACATTGTTTTGTTACGTAGGTTTGTAACAGGAAGTGAGACTGGACTTACTGACGACTCGTTTCTGCAGTCCAGAATCGATTCTTTCTTTAAGAAGACAATAACTTTATTTGTCGTGCACTTTGATCTTTAAAACTTTGCATCTTTTACATTCACAAACAGCTGTAGTACACACTGCATGAAGGGTAATAATATGGGCACTTATAAAATATTAATTTAATAAGCAATTAAATTTAATTTTGTGAATCTCAAAATGAATATTTTTTTATACCGTACCTTATAATGTTGTGATGCTAAATGAACTTGTAGTGTTTTAAGACAATTAATTTTAGATTTTAGTCTTTTATTTTTTAATTTATCAAGACAAAATGTTATATAATTTTAATATTGCCCATTTATTGGTTATCGGCAGGCCCTGGCTACAAGAAACGCAGTAAGAGTCCTCGTGTCTCCGACAAGAAGAAGCCAAAACCCAAGAAAATGGCTCCTCTGCGCATCAAACTGGGAGCACTTGGTAACAAGAGGAAGAAGAGCAGTTCGGTGAGAGTTTGTGTGTAATGCATAATGTGTGCACATAAATGTGTGTTGGGTGCAGTAGTTGTGTTTGATTGTGTGTGGTTGTAATGCAGAGTGAGGAGGTGGATGAGGACGACTCTGAGCAGGAGAACTCCAGCGTTCACAGCTCTTCAGTCCGCTCTGACAGCTCGGGACGGGTCAAGAAGAACAAAAGGGGTCGACCAGCAAAGAAGAAGAAAAAGGGTGAGAGTTTTTTCCCCTCATCATTGTATTGGATCTGTCTTTAAAAACAATGCTTTTGTTTAACCCTCTGATTTATGAAATAAATCACAAAAGCAAAAACTTGCTTGAAAACAAAATATAATCATTTCCGATTCTTGTGTCCCAAAAATTATTCGAAATTGTTCACTGCAATTAGAGCTGGGTGGTATGACGGTATATATCAGAGCAACGATATATATAAAGTGTCTACGTTACAGATTATGCTATATCCTGGTATGTAAATTTATCCACATAGCACAGTACTACTTAAAGTTATTGACATATTAAAGTGATAAAGAAACATGTGCAAATGAGAAAATAAAGAGTGGGGCGTGCATGAGAACTCGTGCTGACTGACGTTATAAGATTTTGGTTGTATGCCCCCCCCACCCCGCACACCCACACCTAATGGCTGAAAATCGCTTTTAAAATCTTCTTACTGAAGTGGACATTATGCATCAGAGAGTTCAAATTAATTTTGCATCTCTCGCTTTCGCTCTCAGTGCTGGGTGATGAGGATGGTGATGGCTATGAGACAGACCATCAGGACTACTGCGAGGTGTGTCAGCAGGGAGGAGAGATCATTCTGTGTGATACCTGTCCTCGAGCGTACCACCTGGTGTGCCTTGAGCCTGAGCTGGAGAAAGCGCCTGAGGGCAAGTGGAGCTGCCCTCACTGTGTGAGTCACATCCACCAAAACCTATCATTATAGAATCACTGACTGATTTGACTCAGTGAAGTCAGATATTGTCTGATATATTTTCCTCTCTGTAGGATTTTTAAGCTTTTCTAGATTCATTGTAATGAAAGTCCATGTTTTTTAGGAGAAAGAAGGGATCCAGTGGGAAGCAAAGGAAGAAGACTTTGAGGACTTTGAAGAGGAGTGTGATGATGTCCGGGATGTGGAGGCTGGGCTTGGTGGAGAGGAAGAGGAGGATGATCACATGGAGTTCTGTCGTGTGTGTAAAGATGGAGGAGAGCTGCTGTGCTGTGACTCCTGCCCGTCATCCTATCACATTCACTGCCTGAATCCCCCACTACCGGAGATTCCCAACGGAGAATGGCTCTGTCCACGCTGCACTGTGAGTAATACATTGTCACTACACAGGTGTTTCTATCGTGACTGCCAATTTTATGTCCTAGGGCTTAATATTGACTAATTTTTGTTGCATTGAAAGTGTCTTGAAAACGTTTTGCAATAACTCCATCATTGATATTTGCTGATTTTGAAATGTCTTTTTTGCTTTTATGCAGTTTTTGTCTCTTACCCAAACATTAAACCTTAAACTAAGAATTAAAACTGTGGAAATAGAAACTTAAACCATTTCAGTATTTAAAGTGGAAAAATGACGGGTGGATGTCCCGTAGTTGTGGAGTCACCACAACAAACAAATTGGCCCTAATGAAGTTTTTTCAAAAGTTAGTGTACTTGGTGGAGACAACAGTGTCAGTGAAGAGCATGCTTGAGATGAAATATGAGACATGTGATGTGTGAAGAAAAGAAAGAAATTCAAGGTAAATATCACTTCTGAAAAGAATATTTTTAAACTTATTTTACAAGCTGTAATTTTGTTAATTTATGTGTGAAATATATATGGGGTTGTTAAAAAAAAATAATACTTTTATTTAGCAAGGACACAAAGACTTTTTTTTAAAAAACTTTGTTTTCATCAAAGAATCCTGATTAAAATTGTATCAGTTTTCACAGAAATATTCAGAAAAACAACTGTTTTCAACATTTATAATAATAAAAAAATTTCTTTAGCATATTAGATAATATCTTCAGCGTATAAGAATGATTTCTGAAGGATCATGTGACACTGAAGACTGGGGTAATGATGCTGAAAATTCAGCTTTGCATCACAGCAATAAATTGCATCTGTATATATCTAGCATTTTATGTATTTTTAATACACACAATAAAATAATATATAGTATATAAAGAGAAGTAAAGACTTGGAATGATTTGGGTTAAAAAGAGGCGTGTTAACTGAGATGGGTTTGGCTGATTTGAATTGGGTTAAATTTAGATGGGATAAGTAAGTTGAGTTGTGCTGATTTTGATTGGGTTTGGGGACAAAGTCAAATATTAGGTTATTGCTTGTGATTTTAATTTATATTTAATACATCACAAATTCCTCAGTGGTCAGTCTAGCAGAAATTTTGAATACAATCTGCTGTTAACTTCTGTTGTCTGTTTTTCAGTGTCCACCAATCAAAGGGCGAGTGCAAAAAATTCTGCACTGGCGATGGGGTGATCCCCCACCCCCTGTTCCTGTCCCTCCACCCCCAGATGCACCCCCTGATGCCCCGCCCCCTCCGCCCATGAAGGGTCGTCCAGAGAGAGAGTTCTTTGTGAAGCTAGCGGCACAGTCCTACTGGCACTGCACCTGGATTACAGAGCTACAGGTGCGAGAGTGAGGCAGATGTGTGAGATGTTACAGGATGTACAGACTTTTCTCTTATCCATCTGTCCTTCCTCAGCTCGAGATCTTCCACTCTGTGATGTTCCGGAACTACCAGAGGAAAACGGACATGGACGAGCCGCCAAGTCTGGACTACGGCTCTGGGGGAGAGGAGGATTCTGGGAAAAGTGAAAAGCGGCGGGCCAAAGACCCTCAATATGCGATTCTGGAGGAGAAGTACTATCGATATGGCATCAAGCCAGAATGGATGATGGTTCACAGGATAATCAGTCATAGGTGTGTGTGTTTTTTGTGTTAATCAACTATATTATACTGTATATACTAAAACTTTGTACTGTCCGAAGATTAAAGTGTGTTTGTGTGCGCACAGCGTGGATAAGAAGGGCAACTACCACTACCTGGTTAAATGGAGAGATCTGACCTATGACCAGTGCACCTGGGAGAGAGATGAGCTGGACATCCCTGAGTTTAGTGCATACAAAACGGCATACTGGAGACACAGGTGCAGTCATACATAGATGTTTCATACATAGATGGATGATCCTTATTCACTAAACTTTGACTTTAAAGGTACAATTTGTGATATTTTTTTCCGCTAGAGGTCGCTAGAAGCCTATTCAAAACAAAGGCGTAGTTTGATGACACCAAGTTTTAGAGCGGAAACTTGGGACATGTGGTCTCTAACTCAACGGACGGTGCAAAAGAATAGGGATTGGAGTCCGGAAGAACTCATGTTCGTGGATGCGATTATTAACGTTACTGTAGTATGAAGCAGAGCAGGACCGAGTGTTGCGGGAGCTGAACGAGGAGCTGGAGCGATTGATCAACACACGCCTCACGAGCAACGGGACTTTTATTATGAAACAGTCACCGGCGCCCCTTCCGCTTTTCCGGTCATGAGTTTACGGGAGCTGTCCTTGTCGACAGAACCAGCGGCAGATGGTAAACAGTAATTATGTTCCATAAATAAGTAACACAATCCACCATAAAACGTGCAAGAAGTAAATAAGGAACTGCTTGAAGCGAGCTAGTGGTTTGCTGGACGCTAGACACTACTTCCGCATTTGTCCACGGCACTGTTGTCATGTGGTTTCTACGTCAGTAAAGGCGGTAACAAAGGTAACTGACGTCATTGACAGGCGACTGCACTGCCCTGTGTCACTGTTTAGAATGGGAATTTTCTCATGATTTACAAGTAGTTGAAAACATTAGAGATACTGTTTGTAATCAGCTGGACAAAATATATAACACTAGCCTAGTGTTTTTTTTTTATATTTTACTGCAAAAATTTTACATATTGTACCTTTAATGTGCTACATCTGCATTATAACCTCTTTTACATAATGTTTTTAGTTTTCTATCAATATATCTTGAATGATGCAGTGTTCTGTTCTTTTTTTTATCACAGGGAGGAAGTGATGAGGGAAGACCCAGAGAAGCCAAGGAAGATGAGGAGGAGAGAGGAGAATGATGAAGCTCCAAGCACGCCTGTTAATGATGTTAGTGTCAGCCCCTGTCTTTTATACCAGTGGTTCTAATATCTTTTGGCCAAGTACAATTTTTGCTAAAGTCTGTAGTAAAATCAAACAAGTACTACATAGTCAGAATGGTGTTCTCATAATCTGTTTAGCAGATGGACATCTCTTTCAGTGTGAAGCATAATTAGTCATTTTTTAAAATAATATTGGTCAGGTTGAGGGTCAGTTCAATGCTGGATTTGCACAAAAGATTAACATAACGGCACATGCTAGTCGATGAGTTAATCAACTCCGCAGCAACTACATAAATTTATCAACTAATCATTCAGAAACGTCCAGATGCATTCTAAAACTTCTTCCTGAGTCTCTCCATCAGTGTCCGACTCTGGTTTGAACAATGTAAGGCTGAACACCGTTACTGACAATCCTCATTTTGAATGTGTGAGATTCTCCAGCTTTGTTGTTGTTGAATATCTAAAGCAGGAGCTGTTAAAGCTCCACCCTCTTCTGGAAAGGGGGCCGAGAGCAGCAGCTCATTTGCATTTAAAGGGACACACATGATCTGTGGGGTATTTTGAGCTGAAACTTCACAGACACATTTTGGGGACACCAGAGACTTTTATTACATCTTGTAAAAAGGTCCCGTTTAAAGCTTTTGGGGCATGTAGGATTACCCTTCTCTCTGTCTTTTCTCACCACTTCTCTACCCATCTCTCTTCTTCCAGCCCACAATCAAGTATGAGGAGCAACCAGACTTTGTGACAGAGACAGGAGGGACGCTGCACCTCTACCAGCTGGAGGGGCTGAACTGGCTACGCTTCTCCTGGGCTCAGGGTACCGACACCATCCTGGCTGATGAAATGGGCTTGGGCAAGACCATCCAGACCATTGTCTTCCTCTACTCACTATTTAAAGAGGTCTGTGTGGGTCAGGTTACAAAAGTCTATGTTAAATGACAAATAAAGCTTTGAACTTTACGTTATATTTTCTCTCTCCCTTCCTGTTCCTCTCCTGTCCTTCCTTCCTTATCACTTGGTTTATTTCTCTCACAAGGGTCACACTAAAGGGCCTTTCCTGGTGAGTGCACCACTCTCCACAATCATTAACTGGGAGAGGGAGTTTGAGATGTGGGCTCCCGACTTCTACGTTGTCACCTACACCGGAGACAAGGACAGCAGGGCCATCATCCGTGAGAATGAGTTCACCTTCGACGACACGGCGGTTAAGGGAGGAAAGAAAGCCTTCAAATTACGGGTGAGGAGATGAGTGCTGAAAGGATGAAATGGTTGGTGATTGGAGAGGTGAAATGCAAAGATGGACAGTGTGAGGAGGAAAATGAAGAGAAGTAAAATGGCTGAAGGAGAGGAGCCATAGTATGAGAGAGGGGAGAAAAGATGTAATTTGCTAATGTAAGAAGAAACATACAATAAATTGCTTTTACTGTAACCATTCTTTTGATTTTCTGCCTATCATTTCTCCAGAGAGAAGCACCCATTAAGTTCCATGTGTTGTTGACGTCCTATGAGCTTGTGACTATAGACCAGAATGTTCTTAAATCCATTGACTGGGCCTGTCTTGTAGTGGATGAAGCCCACCGTCTCAAAAACAACCAGTCTAAGGTATACTGACTTCATGGGTTTTTCCCGGTTTTCTGTCCAGGATTGGTTTGTGTGTGTGTTCTTGTGTTCTCGTATACATGTGTGCGTACGTGCGTGTGTGTGTGACAGAGAGAGAGAGTTTGGTAGATTTAAATTTAATTAGAATTTTTTTCTAATTTAATACAGGAAAGGAAATTACTTTTTGGATTCTTTGCAACATAGTAGATGACAAATGGATGACAGAAGTAAACCTGCACTTTTATAAACCATCATAATAAATAATAATTCAAGTTGTTCACATATCGGCAATAAAAAATGCAATTAATACATGACAATTCGTATATATAGCTCCTTTAAATAGGGCATTTTTGTAACAATGTAAAAATCTGTACTGTCACTTTTGATCAATTTAAAGAGTCCTTGCTGAATAACAATATTAATTACTTTTAAAAAAATCTTCCTGACCCAAACTAGGGTAGGGTTAGGGTATATACAGTGGGTACAGAAAGTATTCAGACCCCTTAAATTTTTCACTCTTTGTTATATTGCAGCCATTTGCTAAAATCATTTAAGTTCATTTTTTTTCCTCATTAATGTACACACAGCACCCCATATTGACAGAAAAACACAGAATTGTTGACATTTTTGCAGATTTATTAAAAAAGAAAAACTGAAATATCACATGGTCCTAAGTATTCAGACCCTTTGATCAGTATTTAGTAGAAGCACCCTTTTGATCTAATACAGCCATGAGTCTTTTTGGGAAAGATGCAACAAGTTTTTCACACCTGGATTTGGGGATCCTCTGCCATTCCTCCTTGCAGATCCTGTTGTGAAGCCACTCCTTCATTATTTTAGCTGTATGCTTAGGGTCATTGTCTTGTTGGAAGGTAAACCTTCGGCCCAGTCTGAGGTCCTGAGCATTCTGGAGAAGGTTTTCGTCCAGGATATCCCTGTACTTAGCCACATTCATCTTTCCCTCGATTGCAACCAGTCGTCCTGTCCCTGCAGCTGAAAAACACTCCCACAGCATGATGCTGCCACCACCATGCTTCACTGTTGGGACTGTAATGAACAGGTGATGAGTTTTCTCCACACATACCGCTTAGAATTAAGGCCAAAAAGTTCTATCTTGGTCTCATCAGATCAGAGAATGTTATTTCTCACCATCTTGGCAAACTCCATGCAGGCTTTTATGTGTCTTGCACTGAGGAGAGGCTTCCGTCGGGCCACTCTGCCATAAAGCCCCGACTGGTGGAGGGCTGCAGTGATGGTTGACTTTCTACAACTTTCTCCCATCTCCCGACTGCATCTCTGGAGCTCAGCCACAGTGATCTTTGGGTTCTTCTTTACCTCTCTCAATAAGGCTCTTCTCCCCCGACAGCTCAGTTTGGCCGGACGGCCAGCTCTAGGAAGGGTTCTGGTCGTCCCAAACGTCTTCCATTTAAGGATTATGGAGGCCACTGTGCTCTTAGAAACCTTAAGTGCAGCAGAATTTTTTTTGTAACCTTGGCCAGATCTGTGCCTTGCCACAATTCTGTTTCTGAGCTCTTCAGGCAGTTCCTTTGACCTCATGATTCTCATTTGCTCTGACATGCACTGTGAGCTGTAAGGTCTTATATAGGTATTATATAAGGTCTTTCCTAATCAAGTCCAATCAGTATAATCAAACACAGCTGGACTCAAATGAAGGTGTAGAACCATCTCAAGGATGATCAGAAGAAATGGACAGCACCTGAGTTAAATATATGAGTGTCACAGCAAAGGGTCTGAATACTTAGGACCATGTGATATTTCAGTTTTTCTTTTTTAATAAATCTGCAAAAATGTCAACAATTCTGTGTTTTTCTGTCAATATGGGGTGCTGTGTGTACATTATTGAGGAAAAAATATGAACTTAAAAGATTTTAGCAAATGACTGCAATATAACAAAGAGTGAAAAATTTAAGGGGGTCTGAATACTTTCCGTACCCACTGTACATTGAGGAAAATCTACACATACATAAATTGCATTCTGGAAGTGCTGCTTACCTTGGTTTAATACACCTTTTTTTTTTTTTATGTTTCCAGTTGAGAGAAAAATGTATTTTGTGTGTGTGTTTTATTAACTGAAGTCTGTTGTTGTGGTCTGTTAGTTCTTCAGGAGACTGAATGACTACAAGATAGACCACAAGCTGCTGCTAACAGGAACGCCACTCCAGAATAACCTGGAAGAACTTTTCCACCTGCTCAACTTCCTGACGCCCAACCGCTTCAAGTACCACCAAACACATAAAAGCATATTTATACACTCTAGACTATAAAAGTGGCCCAACAAATTATTTTGACAGTAAAACGTAGTATGTTATCTAATGCAATTATATATTGTTTTTTTTAGTTTGTCTGAAGTGTTCTGATACTTTTTGGGTCCACTGGATGTACACATCAACTCAGACACTTCAATCAACTAACTTTGTTTCTGTCCCTCAGCAATCTAGAGGGTTTTCTAGAGGAATTTGCGGACATCTCTAAGGAGGACCAGATCAAGAAACTGCATGACCTGCTCGGCCCACACATGCTCCGGAGACTCAAAGCTGATGTGTTTAAGAACATGCCGGCTAAAACTGAGCTGATCGTCCGAGTGGAGCTCAGCCCCATGCAGAAGTGAGACCCACAACATCAGTATCACAAACAAAATGCGATGACGTTGAATTTATTCATACATCTCAAAATTATTAGCAAAAGTAATTAAATCAGTTAAATTGCTTAAATATATATTTCACATTATGCGTGCCAGCTTGAAACATTCAATACAAAAAGAGAAATAGCCGATATATAGAGTTATGTGGAGTGTTTTTTTTTTTTTTTTTCATTTGATTTTTGTGTGTAACTTGTGTGTGAACAGAAAATACTACAAGTTCATTCTGACACGCAACTTTGAGGCGCTGAATTCTAAGGGAGGAGGGAACCAGGTGTCTCTGCTCAACATTATGATGGACCTAAAAAAGTGCTGCAACCACCCCTACCTCTTCCCTGTCGCTTCTGCCGTAAGAACGCACACTGTATCTTTGACAGCTTCAAGAAAACATTGAGATTTAGAACATTTGGATGGGTTTTTGGCTCTTTTTGGGCCCATTTTAACTTGTGTAGTGTGAAATACTGCCACCTGCTGTTAGAAAATGTTGTTCAAATGCAGCCAAAATGTTGAGTTTACCGTTTGTCAGTTTTTTTTTTTTGTTGTGCATATATGTATCATAGGCTGTTTTGTTGTGTTTGTGTGTTGCAGGAAGCTCCCAAAACACCAAGTGGAGCTTATGAAGGTGTCGGTCTCACTAAGGCCTCTGGGAAACTCATGCTGCTGCAGAAAATGCTCAGAAAACTGAAAGAACAAGGCCACCGAGTGCTAGTGTTCTCTCAGGTACAAATGCACATTCACATAACCTGTTATTTACACATGTCACAAAAGAAGCTGCTGTATTTGCTAGTGCATGGACTCTCAAATTGTGTAATGTTTAGTGCCCCCAGGTGGTACACAGCAGAAACTCTAGAAATGTAAAATACAAAAAATATTACAAAATATATTGTTTTTACCATGTGTTATTTCTATTCAAATTGAATACCGCTTTGTGTTTCTAATTATTGCAGTCTAATATGGAGCCAATGACATGCTTGGTCTGATTTGATCAGATGTGGTACTTGCTCTGAAAAGTATGATTGGGTCATATAAATATTTACACACACTTGTTTCCTACTTAGATGACCAAGATGCTGGATTTGCTAGAGGATTTCTTGGATTATGAGGGTTATAAATATGAGCGAATTGATGGAGGCATTACTGGAGCTCTCAGACAGGAAGCCATCGACAGATTCAACGGTAAGAGCAGCTCTCCACATATACATGTTTTGTAGATAAATACTCTGAGTAATATGTAGTGTGCATGTATCCTGTTTCCCAATGTTTTATCAAGATGCGCAAATGTAACACAAATGTAAGTCTTGTTTTCTGTGAAAATGATCAAAATTAAGTGGGTTTATGCTTAAATAAGAACAAATATCTGCCAATGAGTTATGAAAAACTGATTTTTCTTAGCCCATTGGCAGATATTTGTTCCAGTTTTAACAATAAACTCAAATTTTTTTTGATCGGTTTCACAGAAAACAAGACTTTTGTATTTCCTGTAAATTTCGATATAAGAATCTTTAGACATTTGAACTGGAAAACAAAATGAAAACACTGAGAAAGTACATCACTTTTGTGCAATGTGATCAGAGGATACAGTAACAGTTATTTCATTATTCTAGTGGTTAGAAGCAGAGCAATTCAAGCTAATTTTTTCTTTGTAAAATAAATTACAAAGTAATGGATATCTGTTGAAGCTGTATTTTCAACTATTACAACTCATTGTGTTTCTCCCTTAACATTTAGAGAACCCATCGACACATTGTGTTCCCTTCAATTTATCCCTTAATAAATTTTATTTACTTGCTCTTAAAAAGTTTTTTTTTTTTAAAGTCTTACAATTACATTCATAAAAACTGCAGAAACCCTGTATGAATTTCGTCAAGCTGTGCCCTACTTTTAACACTTTCAGTAAATGCCCTAAAAAGAGAGCAGCAAAACTGAGGTGATTGAGAAAACGGGTGAGATATTATTCTGTTCGCCCTCAGAATCTGTGAGTGGCATCTAATGCTAGATTGCATCAAGCTTTAAGAGCAGTCTGCTGTGAACTCAAAAACCTTGGATTCAGCACTTAGATTTGCGCATGATATCAATAATGAAACTAGTTTGACAGACCTGTTCCGATTCCGAGCGCTTCTAGAAAGATAGAAGTTTTAAGAGATTATCTACATTGCCTCAATTTTTAAATACATTTGGTATTTATTTCTTTTAAAAAAAACTGCACATGCAGTAACATTGAAATCCTCTCTAAATGATATGATATATGTCCAGATTGTCCACAGATCTGTAAAATGCCAGTCAGGGTGCATGCGAGTATCATGAGGGTCTTGCAGCGGTATGATTCATATGGACTATAGGAATATTAATATTAATCAAAACACATAACTGACAGTTCTTAAGCTTGTGCTCAAGAGATGCCAATTTGCTCAATGCTGAAAAAATTGGTCACTAGGTGCTTGGATGGTCTTGAACAAAGGTGGTCTGAAATGTTTAAGAAACACTGAGCCAGAGGTTTGGTTTTAATAGCTATTAAAATGTCATCACAAAGTCATCTTTACTCCCCCCCCTTCTCCTCTCTCTTCCCAGTCCAAATGTTGATGATAAATGTGTGTTTTGTGAATTTAGAGAGACTATTTTTCTTTGTTTGTAAGATACAATCCATTCTTTGAGCTATTCAGTCAGTTGTTTTTCAGATGTGGAGAAAAGTTTATGCAAATGTCAAATGTCTTATCTTAAAATGGCAGTTGATTTATTTTATTTTCGGGTAAGCAAAACAATAGGACAAAATTACTTGAGAACAGACATGGTTGGGACATTATACCTCTGTTTAAAGGGTTTATAAAGTCTGGAATGATTGTTGAATTTGAATGTTTCAAAGTATTGAAAGATATATAAACATTTGAACAACAGTGGTGCTATAATTATATTTTTATTTTGTGTTGATGGGAGATTTTATTTTGGTATTTTGTGGTGTTGAGGTTGATTGAATGTGTTTTATTGAGGTTTTAATCATTGTGTTATTTGTTATGATGACTTTTTGGGTGGCCAAAATGTATGACAAAAATCTTATCACGCTATGAAAAATTCTACATCCCTTTTTTTGGATTTTTAAAAATCCAAACAGACAACAAAAGTTGCACCCCTTTTGGCAGCAAAGTAATCCTCTTCTTAACTTGTTTGGGACACATTACCTCTGTAAGTTGCATTTCTCAATATATATTCTTTATTCTCGCATGTCGTTAACCTCAACACATGCTCAATGTTAGCTTTGTAGATATATTTAAATGAAAGGTATTAGGGGCATAGCAAAATTTCAGTATCTGTTAAAAAAAAAAAGAAAAAAAAAGATAAAGGTACACTATGTAACCTATTGGTTAAAAAAAAAAAAAACTCTAGGTTAAAAACATTGAACATTGTTTTGGTTGTGCTTAGGGTGATTCCCCGGATGTATGAGATTTAGCTGCTCCATGTCAACTTTTCTCACTCAGTGTGTAAACTAACCTATGCAACTCCCACATCATACATGCATCAGAGTAGTCGGAGAGACTTTTCTCTATTTACGGATATGACGAGACGCGCATGGGCGAGTGATGTATGTACACAATTTCCTATGAAAACCATCCCAATAGGTCTAAAATATAAACCCATAGTGAATCAAACTAAGACAAACAAATTTTGGAAGAAGGATTGATGATGTATGTATGTAATTACTCTACCGCTCAAAAGTTTGGGATCGGTAAGATTTTTAATGTTTTTAAAAGAAGTTTCGTCTGCTCACCAAGGCTGCATTTACTTAATTAAAAATACAGTAAAAACAGTAATATTGTGAAATATTATTACAATTTAAAATAACTGTTTTCTATTTGAAAATATTTTAAAATGTAATTTATTCATGTGATGGCAAAGCAGAATTTTCAGCATCATTACTCCAGTCTTCAGTGTCACATGATCCTTCAGAAATTATTCTAATATGCTGATTTGCTGCTCAAGAAACATTTATTGTTTACAATTGTATGAAATATTTGTGTACAATATTTTTTTTCAGGATTATTTGATGAATAGAAAGTTCAAAAGAACAGCGTTTATTTGAAATCTAATCTTTTGTAACATTTTAAATGTCTTTACTGCCACTTTTGATTGATTTAATGCATCTTTGCCGAATAAAAGTATTAATTTCTTTAAAAGTATAATATATATTTTTTAAAAATAAAAATAAAAATTCTTACTGACCCCAAACTTTTGAATGGTAGTGTAAAATGTTACAAAAGCTTTGTATTTTAGATAAATGCTGTTCTTTTGAACTTTCTATTCATCAAGGAATCCTGAAAAAAAAGTACACAACTGTTTTCAACATTGATAATAATAACAAATATTTCTTGAGGAACTAATCATCATATTATAATGATTTCTGAAGGATCATGTGACACTGAAGACTGGAGTAATAATGCTGAAAATTCAGCTTTGGCAACACAAGAATAAATTACTTTGTAAAATATATTCAAATATAAAACAGTTATTTTAAATTGTAATATTTTTCACAATATTACTGTTTTTACTATATTTTTAATTAAATAAATTAAGCCTTGGTGAGCAGACAAAACTTATTTTAAATTAAAAATCTTACCGATCCCAAACTTTTGAGCGGTAGTGTATGTTAATTTTTGAACCAAAAAGTTACATAGTGTAAATATCTTTAAATATCTGCATAAAATCTCTCTCTGTCTGTCTTACAGCTCCTGGAGCGTGTCAGTTTTGTTTTCTTCTCTCTACACGGGCGGGCGGTCTGGGCATCAACTTGGCCACTGCGGACACAGTCATCATCTTTGACTCTGACTGGAATCCCCACAATGACATTCAGGTAAATTAGATACTCACTTTACTTGTGTGACACTTGTCGGTTTTGTTCCGGCTATTTTCTTTGTCATGTATTTTGCCATCTAGTGGACAGTTTGAGTACTCAGAAAAGCATCTGTGAGGTTTCAAAGCTAAACATATTTTAAGAAGCTCAATGTAGAAGTTTCTAAGTCGTCTCGAATATTACCTCTTTCTCTCAGGCCTTCAGCCGAGCTCACCGGATTGGTCAGGCCAATAAGGTGATGATATACCGTTTTGTGACTCGGGCCTCGGTTGAGGAACGAATCACTCAGGTGGCCAAAAGGAAGATGATGCTCACTCACCTGGTGGTGCGCCCAGGTCTGGGCTCAAAAGCCGGATCCATGTCTAAGCAAGAGCTGGACGACATCCTCAAGTTCGGCACTGAGGAGCTTTTCAAGGATGAGATTGAGGGTGGGATTGATAAGATAAATCGGTTGATGTGAAGAATTTAATGAACCTGTGAATTAATAATAAGCAAATGAACAATTTAATAATTGTGTCAACCAATCAAAACCAGTGTTTAAATGTTATGAAAGAACTTGCTCTGTACCTCATGTTTGTGCCCAACATCCCTGCTCTGAATGACCAAAAACACTTTATTATACTGAAGGTTCACCTGTGTGTTTATTATTTTCAGCAGGGGACAATAAGGATGATGACAGCAGTGTCATTCACTACGACAACGCCGCCATCGAGCGACTGCTAGACCGCAGCCAGGACGCCACAGATGACTCTGACATGCAGAACATGAACGAGTATCTGAGCTCCTTCAAGGTTGCCCAGTATACTGTCAGAGAAGATGACAAGGTGGGGGATGTTTTTGAGGAGTATCAAAGAGTGGAACTGTTAAAGTGCCGCTATTATGCTTTTTTGAATATTACCTTTAATGCAGTGTGTACTATAGCTGTTTGTGAATGTTAAGGTCTGCAAAGTTTTAAAGGTCAAAATGCACAACAAATATTGTTACAAGCTGTTGTATCCTAAAAGAAAGAATTGTTTCTGAACTGCTGAAACAAGTCATTAGCAATTCCAGTCTCAACATATTTTGCAATGCCAGTCTATGGTCTTCACTGACTGCCCGCAAACAACGTCTTCTTTGACCCTCAATCACTGTAGTTGTAGCTGAGACCTGGAAAGGTTTAGTTCTTGTTGACGACATGTTGAGCAGATGCTGTTTTCAGCGCTGCAAATCCACTTTGTTGCACTTCAAAGGCATTTGGACAAGCGCTTGAATTGATATGGAAAAACTGACGCCATCATTCACTGTGTATTAAGTACTGAGGAAGCCTCCGGAGCTGAAATTCAGATATGGTAATAGGCATTTTCTTTCTGACAAGCGCTGTAAGTGGTAGACTAATGACAACAGACCTGGCCTTCTGATCAAGTAGAGTAGGCTCTCGGCAACAAGGGGGGACTTGGGGGTGCTTAGTCCCCCATTGATCTCAAGCCCCCCGTGATGATCTGTATGGTTAGTTCACCCAAAAATCGTCAAAAATGTCATTAATTACTCACCTTCATGTTGTTCCACACCCGTAAGACCTTTGTTCATCTTCAGAACACAAAGTAAGATATATTTGATAAAATCCGATTGGTCAGTGAGGCCTGCATTGACAGCAAGTTAATTTACGAATCTTTTGTTTCGAATCAGTGGTTTGGAGCCCGTATCAAAATGCCAAAGTCACGTGAACTGTTGAAACTTCAAAACTTTTATGACATAACGAAGCCACGTTTTTACTGAAATCACATGACTTTGGTGCTCCGAACCACTGATTCGAAACAAAAGATTCATAAAGCTTCAAAGCTTCATGAAGCAGTGTTTTGAAATCGCCCATCACTAGATATTATCCCGTTATTTTGTTTTTTTGGTGCACAAAAAGTATTTCTCATTGCTCCATAACATTAAGGTTGAACCACTGTAGTCACATGAACTGTTTTAAATATAACTTTAGTACCTTTCTGGGCATTTGAAAGTTTTAATTATCTTGCTGGCCTCACTGAGCCATCAGATTTTAACAAAAATATCTTAATTTGTGTTCCGAAGATGAACGAAGATCTTACGGGTGTAGAATGACATGAGGGTGAGTAATTAATGACAGAATTTACATGTTTGGGTGAACTAACCCACAGAGTTGTTTTGATATGTCTGACTCAACTCTAGTGGAAATTGGAGATTACTGGAAGCTTTCTGTAAGGGGAAACATGTGAAAAGCAGGAGTCTTGGTCTCCATTTGCTCTCCATTAATCTTATTGGTCTCTATGAGAAATAAAAGCAAAATATTAACTAATCAAAATATTAAGGAGATCTCACTGTGATTGTGTGTCCAGATAGAAGAGATCGAGAGAGAAATCATCAAGCAGGAAGAGAATGTGGATCCTGATTACTGGGAGAAACTCTTGAGGCATCACTATGAACAGCAGCAGGAAGATCTGGCCCGCAATCTTGGCAAAGGAAAAAGAGTCCGCAAACAGGTCAACTACAATGACGCAGCTCAGGAGGACCAAGGTACAGTTCAACACTTCCTACAGAATTTCAGTCATTTCTTAGTATTTGGTATGTTGCATTTTGGTCACTAGCTATGTTTCCATCTATTTTCTATTTTAAGAACACTGGATGGAAACGGCAAGATACACATAAATTCTAAAAATACGCATTAAAAATTTGTGTGCTAAATAGAGGTGGATACAATTTTTATCCGATAAGAAGACATATGCATAAACTACGATATAAAAATATTTACTGAATAAATCCCTCAATGCGCAGCAAAAAACTCACATCACTTTAGGGGCTTTTGTCGCACCAGGTAGTTCTAGGAACTTATTTCTAGGTACTTGCCACCAGGGTGGTTCCCCGAGAACTAACAGTTCCCCTAGGGCCATTTTACTGTTGCATTCACACCTCCAGTAGGAACTCTGAAGTGACGTAAGCCGCGCTTGTTGTTATGACTTTTATTTTGATGCCACTGAGAACGCCAGATCCTGAGCACACAGCACTCCTATTCTCCATTGATTTATGATCTGTTAAACAGTCCTGTCTAATACATTATTAGATAGAACTGTTATACAAAGAAAGTAGATAGTATATGAAAAAGTTTACTGTGTGGTTCATGCCCAGTGTCGCTAGCTGAGCAGAAGTACATAATCATGTTTTGGTTGGTCCAAAGTTGCATTAGATTTTCCTTTTTAGCGTAAAGGTTGAGATCCATTGTTGTTTTCCGTGTTTGTAGAGTTAGTTTGTGGAGTAAACATATTGGCTATAATATGTGTGTGTACATTGCTTCTTTTTTTTTAAAAAAAATGGTGGGTTCTGGTGTTTCCTGTGTGTCCGGCCAGTCAGCGCACACTTATGGGATACTGGATAACTGTGACTGGATGACTGGACTAACCAGCGGAACAATTTCATTGCACCGCATCTCAAATATTGGTTTGGTCATTCTGAAATTCCTCAGCCAAAGTTCGTCATCAGAATAATTTGGTATAATGACCTCCCAGAAGCACCTCATATGATTGCGTTCCCAAACACCAGGCATCCAAATGCAATAATAAGGTGATCATCAAATGATGTAGGAACCTATAAATTGTGAAATATTTGTAATATTTTAAGTCTGTCATGGTTTAAAGTGAATTTTGAATCCAAGATTTTCAGTGTGGTCTCAGACTTTTGGACCCCACTGTATTCTAATTAGCCCATTTTTCTTGCCTTTTATTACTATAACCATGTTTATGCTTGTCCTATAAATGCAGCATATTATCTCATTTAAATCTCTGAAATTACATCTTGTAGCAGTTTCATTCTCGGCATGTGGTTTACTACTTTACTTTTGATTGAGTAGGAAAGAAAGAGCATATCCCACACACTGCTGCTTTGGTCAGGTTAGAACAGCCACATGCAGTTGACTCAAAAACAGCTACATCCACAACACCCAGGGGATGCAAAAGTGTGGCAGCTTTTCATTTATGTGTCAAAAAGTGAAAAACAAAATGGTCAGGAAAAAGACAAATAACACAAACGAAAAAGGAGGTTTTCTCCAAAAAGGAGTAGTATAGAATTTATGGTTTCGCAGTGGTGCTTACTGCTGCATAATTACAGTGATATTTAAGATAAACTGTAAGTACACATACTTTTCTTTGTGTATCCAAGCAACCTGACTTGCAAGGTTGTAATGTTGCGGCATACCCTCTGCAGAATATATTACATATGCACAGAGAACAATCCGCTGGCCTTTTTTAAAATTCAACAATGGCCTGTGCTTCACTAATTTTTGTTTAAGCAGCTCTGCTTTTTTTCTGTAGGGCTAAATCATTCTCTTTGACAGCGGAATTTGAATAGAATGTGTGTGGATGGTTGGATAAGTGGAGATACAGAACATTTTTTCACAAAAGAGCCAAATCTGAAATAATCGCATGTGTCTTTTTTCCACTGTTGGAGAGAGTTGCCAAACTGATATTTAATATTTTGGTTGGGCTTTATTTGAGGATTCTGCTGCATGGTAATTGTTTGACCACTGCTGAACATACTCTGTACTGTGGTTTGTACTGAGTGCTTGTTACTGACAGTGCTCTATTTTATATGCTGTTGCAGAGTGGCATGCTGACATTTCAGATAACCAATCAGAGTACTCTGTGGGCTCAGAGGAAGAAGATGAGGACTTTGATGAGAGGCCTGAGGGTGAGAACTGCACAGACACACTACCCTTTCCCACTTTGTTCTTAATAATAAAAAAATAAAATAAACATAATTAAATAGTAATGTTAAAGGTGATAAAGAGGATCTTTTCGTCGACTGAGAAACCAAAGACTGTTACTGAGTTTCTGAAATGAGCGCATGCGTAAGAACAACCCCCCTCCTTTCGAGGGAACGCCTCCCAAAACTCGTGCCACGAGTATTGGAACACGAGTGTTTACCACCGGAATTCGCTGTATCGTGTTAGTGGATTCATTATGTCGGACTCACCGCAAGTAACTCATAATCTGCAGTTGTTACTCCTGTCTCCAGACAAAAACATCACATGCGGCGCCTGTGGAGTGTGGAAAGTTACTGGAGCGCGCAGCCGCGCTCGTCTCTCACAAGGAACGTCACGGCAGTGATTGACAAGCCAGAGGGCCAATCGTTTACGCGATGTTCGCGTAAACGATTGGCTGATGTTTTTAAGGCTCTACCTCGTGCACAGATGATGTATATTAATATTATTCCTTTCAGTGCACCTAATAAATAGTCTTTTATCAGTTAGTAAAGACAGTTTCAAGTAATATTGCAAAAATGTATAAAACAAAACATCCTCTTTAGCACCTTTAATAATAATATAATATGTCTGGTACTCATATAATAATATTATAATATAACAATAATAAGGCTATTTTAAATAAAGTGAAAAACATATACATTGTTATTTCCAGTGTCGTGTTTTATATCAAATGAAACATGAAGATGACAAAACAGAAGATGTCGCTTACCGAAGCATTTGGATCAAAACAGTAACAAAAGCAGTGTTTGCTCTACCTGCAAAACAAACTGCAATACTTGCAGAATTCAGCAGCTAGAATTTTAACTGGGGCTAGGGCTGGCGACCATATAACTCCTGTTTTGAAGACGTTGCACTGGCTCCCTGTTAAATACCGTATAGATTTTGAAATCTTAATGCTTACATACAAGGCTCTGCATGGTCTCGCTCCACAGTATTTGGCAGATCTTTTAACACCTTACACGCCAACTCGCAATTTACGATCTTCTCAGCACGGTCTCTTAGCTGTTCCAGGGGTGACGGGGCCTTTTCAACATATGCTCCAAAACTGTGGAACTCTCTCCCAACTGACATTAGGGATGCTGTTTTTAAAACTTTGCTCAAAACATTCTTTTTCAGGAAAGTTTTTATTTGATTAGTTTTTTTATTGTATTGTTTTATGATTTATTTGTTGTTGAATTGTATAATATATTGTCTTATATTGTTGTGTTTTTCTTTTATGTAAGCTTTTATGGAAAGTTCCTTGAGAAAGCAACAAAGGCACTATACAAAGTAAATGTATTATTATTATTATTATCTTTTAATTTTAGTCTCTCTGAAAAGCCTGTGCTGAATGGTGTAGTTTTAAAACAAATCCATAGTAAAATGAAACGAACAAACCAACAGTGTCTTACTGATACAATCTGACTGGAACTTAAGTTCATCCACACTTTCTTAGTGTAAGGATCACAAGGATGGTAATGCAAAGACTGTTTTTCCACAGCTTGGCACTTTAAAACATCTCAAAACGCCTGTTTTCTGAACTGTGGTTTACACCCGTGAACCCTACATATGTCGCATAAAAATGCGGTCTGGGGTACGGTTCATGTGAACTCCGGTACGGTTCGCTGCTGATGTGAACGCAATCGTACTAAATCGCGGAAATGAGCCATTATTATTGACGTATGATGTTTTTGTGTGTGTTCTCACTTACTTTCCTGACAAGCATGACTGACAAACTGCAAACAGAATGAATATGTCATTTCTGCTGGACTCTTTTGTTCTTTAGAACATTTGCAGTGCATTTGCGGCACATAGACGCAAGTGTCATTATGTGCTGACACTTTGAAAAATAAAACTAAAGGTTCAAAAACCAAAATATAAGAGTGAGGTGAGGATTATGGATTTTGCTGCATTCTTCTGTTGTCGTTACCTTGCAACAGGGGTAAACAGCTGCTACTTTGATGATGCATGCATACTGTGGTTCAGACCCAAATAATATCATTTGAACACAATCCAGCGGGGGAATTTTGCACATGCGAGCTCCACTCACAAATGTACAGATCTAGTTCTAACTACTATACCCAACCCCTTCAATCTTTTAGTACCATTTAGACTTTAATTAAGTTTTTTTTGTACATTTCTGTCCCTTTTGGTACTTAATTGGTATGTCTTGTGGTTTTGTCAGTTTTTGCTATTCTTCTGGAGGCACATTCACAGTTTATGTATTGCAGCTGTTCAGGATAATGTATCCTTCCTGTGCTGTAACCCTGTTTCCTGATGCTGGCTCAGTGAGATGGACATGTTGAACTGATCTCTTGGCTGACTCTCCTCTCCCCCTGTCCAGGTCGCAGACAGTCACGCAGGCAGCTCAGAAACGAGAAAGATAAACCATTGCCACCCCTGTTGGCCAGAGTGGGCGGCAACATCGAGGTATTGCTGATTTGTTTTTGTCCAGCTTTTCTTTATGTGTTTGTTTGTTTTGGCATAACTAATGTAAATGGCCATTTAAAGACATGCTTGTGCTTAGTGTTAAATCAACATTAGCCTATTGGTCACAGTTTAATGTGGATAATATTGTATTTTCCAAGTGTTTGCTTATCTAGAAGTTGTGGCCAGTATATGCAGTGTCTCTGGATGTGTGCCTCTCATAATTAAATTGACTGCCATACAGCTGGATATAACAGGGCTGCATTTTTTTTTCCAGTTTTGAGAATTGTGCAGAAATGTTTCATAATGTCAATAACATCATGTCTGTTTTTCATACAATGCCTGATTAAAATAAAACAGTTTACATAAAAATGGAATCTGCTGCTTAATCATGTGTCTGTGTGTGCTGGTCAGGTATTGGGCTTTAATACACGTCAGAGAAAAGCCTTCCTGAATGCCGTCATGAGATGGGGGATGCCAGCTCAGGACGCCTTCACCTGCCAATGGCTCGTGCGAGACCTCCGCGGCAAGAGCGAGAAAGAGTTCAAGTATGGCTTTCTTTACCAGTTAATGTGTTTGAAAGATGTAATTTGATATAGTAACGTGCACGCTTTAGACTTGGGTTCTGCTAAGGAAATTTTTTCTTCTTTTTTTCCATTTTCTTTCTTTGTTTCTCTGGCAGGGCGTACGTATCGCTCTTCATGAGGCACCTCTGTGAGCCGGTGGCTGACGGTTCGGAGACGTTCGCTGACGGTGTCCCACGTGAGGGGCTCTGCAGGCAGCCAGTTCTCACTCGTATAGGGGTCATGTCTCTGGTTAAGAAGAAGGTCAGTGTGAAGCCCTGTTCACACCGCCAGCGTCTTTTTCGCTGCATGTCTCTAGTCTCTGTACTGTGAAGTCGCTTGGGGGCGTTCCTTGTGCTGTCGCTATAATATCATTGGTAGACTGCACGTCTGGCCATATCTATAGAAAATGCAATCACAAAGGATATATAAAACTAAGAAATCATTCTAATTTGACTAGGAATTAGGCTTAAAACAATTAAAAGTAACATTCTGCTGTTGTAGAGTGTTGTGACTGCAGTGCTAAACTGCTCACAGCATCATATAATTAACAACACAAAATGTATGAATCAAACTCACAAGACTGCCGACCATTTCTTTTCCACGTATCATTTTATTATATCCATGTATGTACAGTCAAATCATATAAAACAGTGAAATCTTCTTGCCTGCACTCGAGACGGTGACGTGAGATCCAGAGAGCCTTCACTCCTATTGGTTGTTGCATGCAAAATTTGCTCCTGATTTGCGTAAAGTTGAAGTATTTTAACTTTTGTCACGTCTTCCATCGTTTGACACGCCTACATTCTGTCGCCAACGTCACTGTCGCTCTTGTCGCCGGAAGTCGCATATCACTGGCGGTGTGAACGGGGCTGGAGTCTGCTAACGGGAGTTTGGAATGAGCTGCACGATTCTAGATAAATTGAAAATCTAAAAATTATTATTTTTTTTTTTTCAGACAGAGATTGTGATTTACCCTCAATTCTAAACAGACAACTAAAAAAAAACATTTAATTTAATAGAGGTTCTGATAAAATGTTAATTGCTGCAGTCGATTTAAAATTTAATTAATCTGAATGAATTATAAAAAAAAACAAAACAACAACAACATTTGGAATGAATGATTCAGTGACTCACTCATTAATACTTCACTTGTTTCATTACTGGATGAGTCAGCGTTTTTGAACAAATCTCTTGAATGAATGATTCAATGACAAATTATTTTTTTTAACAGTCACTTGTCACCACCAATTGGCATACGATGTAATGATACAATTATTTGAAGCGCCATGTTACTTCCAAATAGTGATGCTCTATTTTGATTGCTACGTAGACATCAGTGTGTATATCTGAACTGTAAACTTTTATTCCAGTACTTCTATGATAATATGAATATTTGTAATACATGACATCTGACCGCACACTCACTTGCAAAAAGTTTTTTGATGTATGAATATTTGAGTTTTCTGATATATGAATATTTGTAACAGAAATAATGATACTGTGTGGCGATACTCCTCATGGTCAGATTGTCCTGTCGTCAGCGTGTGAGATAAATGATATTATCGTTTGGTGGGCATATTTGCTAATTTTGCTTTATTTGATCATTAATTTAGTTGTTTATTTACTCATTTAATTATTATTAATTTACTTGTTTATTAATACGTAATTAATCACTTAATTTTAGGAGTGAAATGTGAATCATCCATCATTTTGCGAGCAAAGATGGAGTTGGTGAGCAAGAAAATGTCACGTCGCAATATTGGAAATATTTCAGTTTTGAACCATGAATGCAAGCCAGAGGATATCACACCAGCAATGGGCAAACATTATGCAAGAGTTATGTCGGTGAAGGAGTCTCAAACCCTGGTCAAATATTCACTACAGTGAAAGTAAAAACTGACCAAACTTTTGACATCTGATGCTGCATTAATGGCACATACTATCTCAGAGACAATGAAAGATCAAAGTACTTCAAAATATGCTGATAACAGTATATAAATGTCTTAAAGGAATAGTTCACTTCTGAATTCAAATTTCATGATAATTTTACTCACCCCCATGTCATCCAAGATGGTGGATTTCACTGGGTTGAAGGTCTAAATTGCAGTTTCTGTGCAGCTTCAAAGCACTATACACGATCCCAGATGAGGAAAAAGGGTCTTATCTAGCAAAAGATAGGTCATTTTCTAAAAAAAATTTAAAAATATATACATTTTAACCACAATCGTCTTGCACTTGCTCTCTTCCTCCTCTTCTTGTAGAATTCCGGCAGTGTAGATGCTGCTAAGTGTATTACTGCCCTCCACAGGTCAACGTTTGAACTAAATTGTCATATACAATATGCTAGTGCAAGTATATAAGGATCAGTTCAAACTTGGACCTGTGGAGGGCAGTAATACACTTAGCAGTGTCTACACTGCTGGAATTCTACAAGAAGAAGAGAGCTAGTGCAAGCCTGCGTCTCAATGTGCATACTATCCATCCTAAAAAGTATGTGACACTAGTAATATTCAGTACTATTTAGGGCGGATAGGGTGGATAGTATGCACATTGGGATGCAGGGCAAGATAAGCGTTTGTGGTTAAAACGTATATAATTTTTTTTTTTTTTAGAAAATGACAGATTGTTTTGCTAGATAAGACCCTTATTCCTAGTATGAAGCTGCACTGAAACTGCAATTTAGACATTCAACCCAGTGAACCCCACCGAAGTCCACTATACAGAGAAAAACCCTGGAATGTTTTGGAATGTTAATTTCTTTTCGACTGAAGAAAGAAAGACATGAACATCTTGGATGACATGGGGGTGAATAAATTATCATGAAATATGAATTCAGAAGTGAACTAATCCTTTAATTTATCTTCTTAATATTTCTTTTGTGGCTCATATGTAGTGAAAATTAGAAGATTAATTAGAAGTATTTTGTGTTAAACAAGTTGTCGACACACACTGTCTCATTTAAACTGTCCATATGAAATGTATCTAAGAAGACAGCCTAATCATATGTACAGGGCTTCTAGTTGAGACTAATTAGTCGACTAGTCCCATATGTAGTTTTGCGCAATTCTAGAATTAACGTTTAACAACCTTTAACAATAACAATGAATTATAAGCATAGAATAAAGATGTAAGCTTTGTTTTCCTATTTCTATGATTGATTGATAAATAGATATATACATATTGTGTGCAGGTGCAAGAGTTTGAGCACATTAACGGTAAATGGAGCATGCCTGAACTGAAGCCAGAGATTACTGTGGACTCCAAGAAATCTTCAAGAGCCTCTTCACCTGCCATTAAGACAGACACTCCCACACCTGAACTGAGCTGTAACAACACACCATGCACCTCAAAACCAGGTACAAACCAACCTAAAACCCTCATATGCAGCTCAAAGAGAGAATCTCACATACACAGAGACTTCACCTGCCGTGACCTGTTCCCACAGCCACTCCCTCTCCACCCGACAAGATAGAAAAGAGCGCAAAAGAGGCGGAGAAAGATGAGTGTGAGACAGAACCAGAAAGAGAGAGAGAGAAGGAAAAAGTAAAAGAAGGAAAGGAGGGGGAGAGTGTGGAAAGCACAGAACATGGAGAGGTGAGTGAGTGTATGTGTGTGTGTGTGTGTGTGTGTGTGTGTGTGTGTGTGTGTGTGTGTGTGTGTGTGTGTGTGTGTGTGTGTGTGTGTGCGTGCGCTCGCACGTTTTTGTAATTTATGAGGGCACAAATTTGTATAATGGAGACCATCCAACAGTCCTAAATAATAGTACTAAATAATGTCATAATGAAAATGCATAAATGTTGTGTGATGGTTATGTTTAGGGGTTATAAAATGGCATCTCACTATAAAAACAACAGAAGTAAAAAATTACAAGATAAAATCTCCAGTGTCGGGGTGTGGCAGGCAGGGCTTGACATTACATTTTTTGCTCACCAGCCACTGTGGCTAGGGGTTTTTCCAAAGTTACTAGCCACTCAGCATTTTCACTGGCCACAATTTTGCTGTTGGGAAATTACATTTTATATGATTAAAGTTGACTTTGGCATGCTACAATTACTTGATTTTGAGTCATTTTACTTGATTGGCTAGATTTAAAACCCTTTCAAACTTTCAAATGCAGATTGACGACCCAAATCAAGACTATGCTACATGGTATATCAGCTGGTATGTACGGGTGGGTAATATGAACATAATATGATAAGTTATTTTTGTTAGGCTATATAAAAAGAAAAAAGAAGCAAATTACAAATACAATAGTACATTAAATAGCTTAAACTTTTTTTCAGATACGGTAGGTTTATTTAACATCAGTGTTGGGCATGTTACTTTAAAAAAGTAATTAGTTATAGTTACTAGTTCTCACAAATAGTAACTGAGTTAGTAACTGAGTTACATCATTATAAAAGTAAATAATTACCAGGGAAAGTAACTATTGCGTTACTTTTTAAAATATGTCAAATAACTTGGATGCCCCAAAATTAAATGTCTAAAAATAAATTATGCTTGATCCGACTCGATTCATGATACGTAGTATCATATTTATGTTTAAATAGGCCTATGCTATTTTTTAAATGAATCTATTTGATTATGAAAAGTGAACAGCATGAGTAAGATAGGATACATCATAAGATGCGCAATATGTAGGGACATGGAGTGGGTCAGACATGATTTTGACCACTTCATTAAGTTTTGTTTTGAAGAAAGCCTTTCTTTAAAGAGAATTTTGTTTTGTAAAAATTGTATCTTAATTTAAATCAATGTTTCATCAACCATTTGCCTGGATTTAATAAATAAGAAGAAATATAGCAGACAATATAATCATGACACGGAGGCTCCGGCGCGATCACTTGCGCGTCTTATAGACTAAATGAACCGAAACTCAGCGTATAAGGCTGCTTGCCTCACAGACATGAGAAATATATCTATAGAAAGCTTGAAATGTCTACCTTTAAATGAAATAATTCAAAACGAAAAAAAATAGGCCACTCTCTGATTATGTAATCTGAATGAAATATGCATTCTCTCTGTAGGCGCATCCATTATGCAGAGATGATGAGAGTCAGCAATGTCAACTTCATCTTTGCAGCCGACACTGATTCAGAAAACATTAGTTTATTAATGACCAATTAAAATGTCTCTTTGCTGTTTTTTGTTATATTCATAATCATTACTTTTGCCGGTTCTTTATGGCAAGATTTATTACGTAAACCCTCATTATTATGGTTTATTCTCTCCAGTATTTAAGAAATTAAATGAATATAAATGTGATTAGTCTACTAATACTTAAATGAACAACTACTAGTCGACTAGAAAAAACTTATTTCACATATTTTCGATCCAGCATGTCACAAAGGGTATTCTGGTTTGAGCTCACGCTCCAATCGCATGCTCTGACACAGACCCACACACAGAGCATCGTACATTATTATCAGTTTAAAATTGTATTTGTGCATGACTAACCTGTACAAAACGCTTTGCAGGTCTTTCATCTCTAGTCACACACCAATCGTCATCAGTTAGCTTATGTGTCCCACCCAAACACACACACCAGAGAAAAAACGTTGCAGGTTTTATGGCTGAGAGAGAGTCTTTGATATAAACCGCATCAGTGAGCTCAATTAGTAATGCGGCATTTTATTGTCAGTAACGGTAAAGGCGTTGTAACGGGGCTAAAAGTAATTCGTTTGATTATTCGTTACTGAAAAAAGTAACGCCGTTTATTTATAACGCCGTTATTCCCATCACTGTTTAACATGTATACATTTATTTAACATCTTTTGTTGTTTGATCAACATTAATGACAGACAGGTATTTAATTGGGCTGCTGAATGCATGGACATAATATGCTGACACATATTCAGTTTTACCCACCTGTTTACGTCCACTTAAGCCATAACCGATTCACGCGAGATACTCCACACTATGGACATTTTGACATCTGTGTGTGCATGTATTTGACTATACAGGCACAAGGAGATATGATCGTGCATGCGACATTGAGTGTGCTTCTGTTGTGTGTCATTCAGCGCGATTCCGCCTATCCCGCCTTCACTAACTGCAAGTTAATTAATAATGAATTTTGTGCTACGACGAGCTTGGCTACCTTTGATTAGGCTGTAGGCTGAAATTATATTCAACCCTCCAAAGTGACTCGTGGGAGTGGCTGTCTTACCCGTCACAGCTGAAATCTACCCGCATTTGGCGGGTTGATGGGTGTTAATGTCAAGCCCTGGTGGCAGGGATTATTTTTTTGCACATGTTTAGAGTTAAACACTACATGAACCTGTCTATATAAATCTAGTGTTTCAGAAAGTGTGTGAGAGCATGCATATATGTTTGCTTTGGTTTTGGTTTTTGGTTTGGTTTGCTTTTGGTTCTTCAGACAAGCTGCTTTTAGTGGTGGTTTTAATGATCTGTTAAGAATCATATAATGTAATAATGTTTGTTAATTTTAAATTTATAATACAATGTTTATTTATATAGCACATTTAAAACAACCAGTCGACCAAAGTGCTGCACAGAGTATGCAGAATATTATATAACAGAATATTATTATGAAGTGAAACCTATGATTTAGAGTGTGGTATATGCTACTGTTCAAAAGTTTGGGGTCGGTAAGATTATTTAATGTTTTTGAAAGAAGTCTCTTCTGCTCACCAAATCTGCATTTATTTGATCAAAAATACAGTAAAAACAGTAATATTGTATTTTATATATATATATATATATATATTTTTTTTTTTTTTTTTTTTTTTTTTTTCAAAAACAGTTACATTTTCTGTTTGAATATATTTTGAATTGTAATTTATTACTGTAATGGCAAAGCTGAATTTTCTGCATCATTACTCCAGTCTTTAGTATCACATGATCCATCAGAAATCATTCTAATATTCTGGTTTGCTGCTCAACATTTCCTATTATCATTTTTTGTCAAAGCTGTAATACATTGTTTGGTATTAAGGTAAAAGGTTTTACTGTTCCTTTTTGATCAGCTTAATGCATCCTTGCTCAATACAAATAATTATTTCATTCAAACAAATTCTTACTGACCCCATAATTTTTAATGGTAGTATATAAAAGTAAAATACAAGTAAAACTTCTTAGTAACAGTGCAAAATATCACATTTCACACCTAAGTAAATGTATTTGACATTGATCAGACTTTTGTATGTACCTAAAAGGGATTGTTCACCCAAATATGATTTTGTCTTCTGTCTTCATTTACTCATCTTCATGTGGAACATAGAAGATATTTTGAGAAATGCATCAGTGTTGTTGTTTTTTGTTAGTGGGCACCTAAATTTTTTGGTTACCAACATTCTTCAAAATATCTTCTTTTATGTTCTGCAGAAGAATAAAAGTCATACAGATTTAGAACAACATGAGGGCGAATAAATTATTATTATTATTTTTTTTTTATGTGGGCTATCCCTTTAATTTATTGCATGAACAACTAAGTTTCCCTAATCCACAGATCCCGATGGAAATCTAAAGTCTCAAAACTGGAAAGGGGGCGTTTCAACTGCATGCACAGCACTTTTGGTTATTTTCAGCTTAATTTGAACAAATCTAATATAAAACAGCTCTGTTCCAGGATGCCTGAAGAAGAAAGAAGCAAACCATTCCAAACCCTGCATAAGTGACTGTCCTTAGCTGAACGTCTGCTATAATCTAATGAAATAAACATCTGTTTTAATATAATGAAATATTTATGATTTATTTGTTTCTTGATACAAAATGATTTTGTCAGAATGCAGCCTTTGAGTAACTATCAATAACCTTTTCCGGGGTGCCTGAAGAAGCTGGAAGTACCGCTGCGTGTGTTTGTTTGTAAACTGTTAAGTTCGTATAAATACATGTGAAACTCAAATAAAGAGAGTGTTTCTTTCTCTTCTTCCAGACTTCCTCCACACTGGAAGAGGGTGACAAAGATCCCGTAACCACTGAAAAAGCTCAGTCATCTGAAAGTCCAACAGCAGCATCTGATGACTCAAAAACGAAAGAAAATCCTGACATTTCTCAATCTTCTCTGAAAGAAAAGAGTGAAAAAGAAAAACAAGACGAGGAGAGCACTGAAAAAGAGGCCTCCCCAGAGAAAACGTCTGATTCCCCATCCATTAAAGATGAAAGCAGAGGTACCTGTGGCACCAACTGGTGAAATCTGATTGCCTGTGATGCCAGTCGATCATTTCATTGTAATTTGAGGGCTGATTGTTGTCTGTCATTACAGAGGCTCTGAAAGGGGACAAGGGAGAGAAAAGAGAGAAGGCTGGAGAAGAGAAAGAGAAGAGTGAGGTGACGTCTCCTCTCACAGAAACAACAGAAAAGAAAGAGAAGTTAGATCAAACTTCTGATATCAAAAAAGGTGAATCTTACTAGATACTACCTCTTCGCATTTTGTATGTTTCATAGTTACATAGAGAAGAATAAAAACTACCTGACCAAAGTTGTTCATACAGTCTTTCACAAAAACTGAGTACAGTCAGTGGTGCATCCAACAGTATTACTGAAGTTAAGCCTTCCTTTTTTTGGTGTATTAATGTTGGGAATAAATTACTAAACTAAACATGATGCAAAACATTTTCTTTTGGGACACAGAGGAGGTGAAAGGTGAAAGGGATGCTGGGAAGGAGGTCAGAGGTCAGAGGGAGGAGGTACCCAAAGGTAATGGCAAACCCACAGAGCGTCCACGGTTTATGTTCAACATTGCAGATGGAGGATTCACAGGTAAACTCATCCATTTGGTTGTTTAAAGCTACATAAAAAATGTATGTAGACTATATTATGTAACTTTTCTAGTATTTAAAAAAAAAAAAAAATGCATGCATTTTGCAGAAGAACACTGTTTTGGTTGTGATTATCCTACTTCTAATAAAACATTCATTACCAGGCTTAAGAGATATAAGATTTAGATAGACGTTACTGTAGCTTTACCCATTAATAGACATGGTACTTCCTTTAAAATAAACACCAGCACTGCTCTACAAAAACTATCATGAAATGACCCTTCACAATAGATAATGCTTTACAATCAACTCTGTTAGAGAGCTACATACATATGGCGATTTATCTGTTGAATAAAATACTTTACTCACCTATTGAGTAATAAAAACACCATCTCCTCGTGGCTTTTACAACATTTCAAATCCCTCAGTTCTCACCATCTACAAAAAGACAAGCCAATGTTGATTTTTGTTTTATTACAAGCTCCGTCACGCTCTTTTTTGTCAGCAGACTCTCCTTTGTTCTGCTTTTTTTAAAACGGGTGATTCCTCAGAGATTGGAGATTTAGCTTGCTCCATGTCAACCTTTCTCGCTCGTTGTAACAACTAACCTATGTCACTCACACACCATACATGCGTCAAAGTAGCCAGAGCAACTTTTCTCAATTTACGGATATGACAAGACACGCACGGGCAAGTGACGTATATACGCAATTTCCAGTGAAAACCACCCCATCAGGTCTAAAATATAAACGCTTATAATACGCTTACCATAGTGAATCAGGGTAAGACAAAAACATGTTAATGTTATGTTTATTTTGAACAAAAAAAGCTACATTAAATATATGTTGTAAACAGCAGGGCTTAAGAAAATATATTTTTCAAATTTCAAATATATTTCGTTTAAAACTTCAAATGCCAAAATATATTAGAAAATGTACTTCAAGTGGCAAGACGATATATATCTAATATTAGATTTTTAAAAATATATATTGTGGACAATGTAAATATATACATATATTTCCTAATATATTTTTTGGTAGCAAGCTAGCTAAATCAATCAATATATTTTAACGTCTATGTTAGCTATATATATATATATATATATATATATATATATATAATATGTGTGTGTGTGTGTGTGTTATAAATGTATGTTAATGTAAAATATATACATAAATATTAAAAATATAACTTTTTTTTTTTTTTTTTTGCTGTATGGGCAAGACCTTCACTAGCATCTATTGTGAGCTATAGATGAAAATGCTTTTAAGTGCCATCCAAAAACTAACAATGGCAAAAAGCTACTATTATATAGTGAAACAGTTTTTTATTTTTTTTATTTGTTGCTTGAAAGAGCTAATTTTGAAATGTCGTCAATGGAGAAAGATGTTGTTTGCCTCCTGATGGTGTAATTATGGCATCTTCCTGTAGGGGCCAACAGGACCATGTTTAGAAACATACATATTTTTCAATTTAGTTTGATGATGCTAATAACACAGTAATGACACCCTGTAGCTTATGGATGCATTTTTGACATTCATATTGATTTGATATTCATATTGCTAGGTTAGTTGCTTGATTCTGACTCCTACATCTTGATCTTTATCCATATTCTTTGAACATCACACTAGTTCATTTTTCCCAAGTATTGACAAGCACAGTAATATGAGCCAGGTAATTGTGCCAACATTATGTAAAGCTGCTCACTCATGTTAAGTGAAGCATGTTCTGTTATGATAAAGCGCAATGGAACAGTGTGTTGTTGAGGTAGCATGACAGTGTGGTTACATTGTGAAGGAGCAGTTCAACTTCTCTGTGCTTCCGTTGAGCGGTTTTACCAGGAACAGCAAGCAGTGATTTCATCTGTCAGTGGTTTACAAAGACTTCCCTTAGATTAGTTTCCATCGTTCACCATTGATTATTTCCTAAAATGACTTGTGTTGAAATGTGAAAACCTATGATTTCATGCATTCTGCTTATATTCATGGTCAATCCGTATGTAAATGTACACTCTTGTGTTTATATTTTGTGTGCAGATACTGTATAAGTGCATGCATCAGTATTTCTCTGTGAGACTAATACTATGAATAATTGGCATGTGGTAAGGGTGGATACTGTAATGGGAGTATTGGGAATATAAAGGGAGAGTTAAGGAGTAGGTGTGCCCATTCCCATTACAAATTCTGAGAAAATTTAAAAAAAATGACTGTAATGACCAACACAATAAATGATCATCAACACAATGACTAATATGATCAGGAGGGTCACTTGAAAAACATTGCATTTGGGTTTATTTTTTCCCAGAGATGCCACAAGTTATTAACTAAATCATAAAATGGATATTTATTTGTGCATTCCTGTTTTTGTTTAGATTACTTTTGACACCATCCAACGCTCAGTTAAATCTTTAAATACTTTAATGACAATGTTAAATGTAATTTTTTAGCAAATCTCAAAATGAATATCCATTTTGTATATTATAATGTTGCAACACCTAAATTAATTTATAAATGTATAAAAATTTATAAAATGTTTTGACATCATATTTTTAATTTCTAATTTTATTCACATAATAGTAATTTATTAATAATAGTAATTTTAACATTATTGTTTTTTTATTGATTAATTAATGATTTATTAGCCTTAAAATGAAAATAATTATTGGCTTATCAGTATCAGCTATCATTTTAATATTGGTGCATCCCTAATTAAATGTTTTTTATCCTGCCCCGATTATGTTCAAATACCAGATAGATAAAATCCAACACCTGTCATCTCAATAACCCTTAGTTAGCAAGCTAGTGGTCATTTTCTTGTCTATTATTTCTTTGATTTTTCCCCGCCTCAGTCTCTATAAATAGTTTCAGTTCCCAGAAGCCAATCACTTTACATAGTTTCATTTACAACTTTAAAAGAGAACAACTAAACATCAAGGGGTTTATTATTACTGTAGCTATAAACATTTCACCAGCGTCGATAAAACATTTCAAGCAAACACTAAGCATACAGCCTGCACTCTAGACAAATCATTTCGTTTATAGCTAGATAACTTTAAATTTACATGCTTGCAAGCTTCATTGTTGGAGGATTGTTGCCTTTTGTTTATTTACTCGTCAGCAGGTACAAACGGTATATCTGATATCTGGCTATGTCGTGTTTTTCTATTCTGTACAGAGCTCCACACTCTTTGGCAGAATGAGGAGCGGGCGGCCATTTCATCAGGCAAGATCAATGAGATCTGGCACCGGCGACACGACTTCTGGCTGCTGGCAGGCATTGTGTGGTATCCTTGGAGATAGGCTGCTGTCACCGTAGAAACAATCCAGTTCCATTAATGTATATTTATAGTGTTTTTGCTAAATTAACATTTTGTTTAGAGCTCAAAGCCAAGAAGAACAAGGCAATAAAATGAGATGGTAAAAACAGAGTTGCTACAAATACATTTATATTGCTTTAGTGAATACTACAGAAAGCTAAATTGTTATTTTTTCATTGAAAATAAAGATCTTTACATTTAAACACCTCAGGGTTTCAAGTGCGGAATTTAATTTAAATAATTTCCAGGTCTGGATAAGTGTGGAAAAAAGAAAACAGAGTATAGAAAATTGTTTCTAGATTTCTAAAATACAAAATTAAGAAGTTCTAAAAAAGGAAATGTATAAAACAAGCAGTGTTTTCATGACAATACTTAGTTGTTTCGGGTCGAACACAACTGAACACGATTTCATTATGCCAAACTTTGTCTTTACTATAAACTAAACTCTTTTGAACGAATGTGCGTGTGCCACTCAAACCAGCAAACAGATAAAGAAGCAAACGATCAACTCAGGCCCTGTTTACACCTTGTATTAAGAAGCATTTTCGTCAGTTCGATCACAAGTGGAAAACGCAAAATACAGGTGTAAACGGGGTCTAAAAAGTTTTGAGCTTGTCCAGTTTCAACCACTTCCAGAGGTAGTTTAAAACGCATTTGAACGGATTGCTTTTAAAGTGTAGACGCTCATGTGGTCACATGCGTTCAAACAGCCACAAAAGACCGCCTGCTCTTCGCCTACTGACTCAATACTTAAACATTATGTGAAGCGAGCTAGCTAGATGGGATTTAAACTTTGTTGGCTGAAGAATCAAGGTTGGTTTGAAGTTTAAAAATGAAAAATTTGTGTAAATTTATCTATTAGATTGAAAGATCAGAAAAGCCCATACATTTACCCGCCCCATTGAGCCTCTCCTCAAAGAAGTCAGGACAGAAGTGGTTGAAAGTGGGCTTTGCTTTTTGGTGATCATGCAATATGAAACCACGAGTGCAGTATCAAACCAATGTGAGAAAATACGCAGGTTTAAAAGGTTAAAAGGTTTCTTCTCCTCATTTAAACACGAGTAAACAAATGAAAACAACAGAAAATAAAATTACTATTGAGTGTCTATTTGAAGTAAACAAAGTACAAATAGCGTCCCTTGCGGAGCTAGTGTAAATAGCGTTTGCAAACAAGGGACACTATTTGTACTTATTCGCTACACAGCAGTAGCGAATAGGGCTCGTAGACCTGGATTTTAACGCGATCAACGTGGGTTCGAATCCGCCTTTTGCTGAGCTTGTGTTTATTTTCAATAAAAAATTTTAATAATGTTCTAAAAGTGGAAATAAACTGCGAACGAGTGTTTATTGGATAGGGTTAGGGGAATTTGTGTTTTTATGCTCCCAATAAGGCAGCATCCATTTAATAATTGTAATAAATATAATCATTTACACTCTATGATATTATTGCATCCTGTTAATGTACAAAAATACTGAGTTGCTCTTATTGCAAAGAACTGATACTTTTACATGGTGTAAATAGAATCTATCACTATTTTCCCCTAGCGTAAATAGCATATTGCTAAGAAAATGCTGCTATTTTCACTTAGCCTAAATAGAATATATTGCTATTTTCAATCAGTGTAAATAGCATCTGTCGCTAACAAAATATGCTATTTTCACTTAGTGTAAATAGCATCTAATTGGTATTGTGTAAATAGCATTTATCACTATTTGCACTTAGTGTAAATAGCATCCGCTGCCATAAAATTATTTAGAGATGACTGTACTATACCAAATTAATGCTGAAAACAATGCTATATGAACCATTAATGTTAAATATAGTCTATAAAAATCTACAGAGAGCTTTGGAAGTTTGAGTCTGGAAAAGTATTGAATTTTGTAAAGGAAAATTTGTAGAAACCCTGAAAGTGTTGTTTGATCCTTGACCTGTTGCAGTCATGGCTATGCACGATGGCAGGACATTCAGAACGACCCTCAGTTCGCCATCGTAAATGAGCCTTTCAAAACTCAAGCCAACAAGGGAAACTTCTTAGAGATGAAAAACAAGTTCCTGGCCAGACGGTTTAAGGTATGTTGTAAATAAAGAATAAAAAAAAATTTGTTTAGTTTCTTTTCTTTTTGTTTGTTGTGATATCCTTGGTCGAGTTAATTTCGTTTCCTTGTGGCTTTTGTAGTTTTTTTTTTTTTTCTTACGTTGTGGTAGGTCTTTGTTTGAAAGCTGCTTCTTTTGTTTTGTCATTTGTATCATAATTACATACTTGTGCGTCTTGCTTTAGCATGCTTCTTACTCTATCTTTTGTTCTGCTGTTTGTATGACTCCCGCCGGAAGATTTTATCTCTACATGTTGACGCGTCACAATCGCAAACACAAAACCTGAATATGCTGACATGCATTCTTGTGAAACAGTCCCGTCTCTCGTTGTTTTTCCTGTTTTTTTTTTTCATCACATGTTTCATATCCTTTTCTCTACATCCTCCTTTTTCTTTTCTCAGCCTCCCTTGCTCTCTTTCTCTCGCTGTCTTTCTCTTTTTCTATTACATAATTCTGAATGCGTTGAGCAACCTGAGAACCGCTATTATTCCAGTGGAACTTCTTTTAATTGGAAGCTGGTGCTTTCTCATGCTCATAAATCACTGGAATGGATTATCGCTCCAGACGTAATTTTTCTGTCAATTCTGTTCAATAAATTTCTTAAATTCCCTTTTATTTAGTGGCCTATTTTCCTGCCTGTGTAACTCTCCCTCTATCCAGCTACGTGTTCTCAATCTTTGTCTTTTTTAATCTGTTTTCTTTGTGCTCTCAGCCGCTTTTCTATTTCACACTATGCTTTTTTTCCATTGTCTTTTCCTCACTTTTTCTTTAAAGCAGGAATTAGTTTTTGTGCTTACATGATGTAATGAAAAGGTAAATCTACACCACCATTCAAATGTTTATGGTCAGTAAGATTTTTTTTGTTTTTATTCAGCAAGTGTGCATCAAATTAATCCAAAGTGCAAATCTTACAAAATATTTCTATTTTAAATAAATGCTGTTATTTTGAACTTTCTATTCATCAAAGAATCCCGGTTTCCACAAAAATATTAAGCAGTACCAGACACTGAAGAGTATTGACTGCTGAAAATTCAGTTCTGCCATCACATGAATAAATAAAATTTTGACTGCTCCATTGACCAACAAAAACCTGGTCTAAAGTCAATGGCACAGTATATATATATATATATATATATATATATATATATATATATATATATATATATATATATATATATATATATATATATAATATATATATACATATATATATATATATTTAAATTAATTAATTTATTTTGTTACACACACAGGGACGCGCAGCAGCACACAAACATGCCAAATGTTAAAAATAAAAGTATTACAATGTAAAAGATTATTATTGTGTACATAAAGATAAAAATGCCTACATGTCATAATGGATAGTCATTGCATATATCAGAATTACCTATTTGCAATAATGACAAATGAAATTGGCTAATTATTTGACCAGTCGTGGAAATACACACATGTACCTAAACTGACTCGTCAGGTTGAGGGTTTTACTGTACTCCGCCATGGTGCAAGCGCACCTGGCTTTTAAAGGGAATGGGAGATGACACTATGATTGGTTTATTGCATGTTATGCCCAAAACACACCCATGACTCATTAAGAGACTAGATACAACTCTTTTAGACCATGCGCCAGGCATGGTGACCATTTTTTATGTTGTTAAACTAGAAAAAGTGGATTGGGACACGACCATAAGCTTAGAATGTTAAAATAGCCCATAGTGTTCTCAAGATTTTTTTTACATCAAAAACATCATAATTTAGAAGTAATAGGCGATTTTCTATCTGTTTTTTATCCCTTTCTTTGAAACACTCAGTTTTGATGGGCGTATTGCATTCAAGACTTGGAAGTAAATGCCCACTGTTATGATTATGTAACAGTTTTGCATTTTAAAATAATTTTCAACATCTCTGCAATTACTCATGTGGAGTTGTTTTAAAAAAAACCTCTGATGTTGAAAAATGGCAACCAGTGAAATTCAGCCATACATAAAGTTTGAAAACTTGGAGTTACCACAGTTATAGTTGACATAGGATAACTTACGGTGTTTCGTGTAAATGTATTATTGATGAATGTAAAATGAGTACATATCAAATTATATGTAACCGACAAAGCAATAGTAGTGATACGTGGTAAAAACATTGTTATGTGTGTTGCGACATTACTGTCAAATTCAATCTAGTCAGCACTTCATCATCTTTTATTTTCTATCTCTCTGAAAAACCTTGACCAAACAGTGTCTTGTTTTAAAACAAATCCACGGGAAAAAATGAAGCGAACAAGCGGCCAGTGTCTTACTGACACATACAGTACTGACATGTTCTAGAGCTTTCTAAAATGTTAAGATCATAAGAAAGTCTACTACTTTTCTAGTACTCGGCACTTCAAACTTGTAATTGTAATCTTGTCTTGTAATATTCAGAGGCATCTCTATGGTTTTGTTGCTGGAGTAATCCTGTGTTTACATCTTTCTCTTATTTACTATTACATGACATGTGTGAAATGGTGGGCGGGGCTAAAGAGGCAATGATGTCATACTAAGACAAAATCCGAAACAAGTTGTTTTGGGAGCTTGGTTTCAATGAAAGCTGTTTTTGGACTAACAAAGATGTGTTTTAGTTCTGAAACATACAGAATATATTTTATAGTACAACGACCTTATAGATGTCAAAAGATCAAGGAAAATTTGATTTCTCAATTCATGACCCCTTTAAAATATTATTAAATATTTTAAGCAGTAGTGCTTTACTGGCAGCATTTATAAATTCATGACTTCTGAAGCACATTTACATGGTCATTTTTGGCCATTGCTTCACATCGAGTAGTCAGTGTGTTGCCTGACTGGCTCTGTCTCTCTCTCAGTTGCTGGAGCAGGCCCTGGTGATAGAGGAGCAGTTGCGTCGGGCTGCGTACCTCAACATGACCCAGGACCCCACTCACCCGGCCATGGCCCTGAATGCTCGTTTTGCTGAGGTTGAATGTCTAGCCGAGTCCCATCAGCATCTCAGCAAGGAGTCGCTCGCAGGAAACAAACCTGCCAATGCTGTCTTACATAAGGGTGAGGAAAAAGTGTGTGTCTGAGATTTATCTCGTAAATATCTTTAAATGAAAAATGATGTATCAGAGGGAATATGTTTGTGTGTATCTCACAAAGTTTGTTGGCGTCTTGAGAGTCTGATAAAGGGCTTCAGGATAGATCCAGCGGGACCAGTGTTCCTGCCAGCTCTGATATGGGAACAGTTCAAAACTATGAGGCACTTTTAATTAGACCTGGAGTTTTCTCAAGCATGTTGTTTAATCTGTACCGATGAACCATTTATTGGAAACCAGTTCACTTGGCATGTCACTCTTATTATTGCCTGCAATTGCTGAAAGAACTGACAATTAGAATAAATTATATCACTTTTAGTTAGCTTTCTGAACTGTGGGACGGTTTTCAAAGCTGATATTGATAAAAAAGGTTCCTATTTGATATGATTCAAATCAAGTATTTTAGTATTAGATATATACTATGATAATATTTTTATTTTTTTTATTTCAATTAACTCTTTATTTTTATTTTCATTTTAGTTTAAATGTTGTTGTCATTTTTATTAGTTTTGGGGTGTTTTTATATTTCTATTTAGCTTTAATTACTTTTTATTTAAGTTTTAGTAATTTTAGCACTTCAAATTCAAGTTGCCAAGGCAACATTTTTTTTAAAGTTTTTTAAGTTTACGTTTTACATCTAATATTTATATTTGAATTAATTTTAGCTTTATTTCAATTAAAAAATAGTTTAATTTAATAGTTTTACTTTTAGTTAACAATAACAACACTGTTCAAAACCTCTGTTCTGAAAATATTTAATCTAATTGTTTCGAGGCTTAATGAATTTCAGAGTATTTGATAAATAATAAAATAATGCTTCCCACTCCCTCAGTTGACAAACATGAAATCAAAGTTGACCCCGTTTACTTTCTTAATACATGCTATTGGTCTTATTTATCAGTACATTGTTCCAAATAAAAAATTATAAAGCTTTAAAGTGAACAAATTAACTTGATTTTCTTAGGTAGTCTTATAAATAGTATTTAGCCTATTAGCAATTACACTTGCTCATTTTAGTTTCTACAGCTTGGCATGTTGTAATAATGCACATTTATGTAGTTCTTAACCAACTGGAGGAGCTTCTGAGTGACATGAAGGCAGACGTAACGCGGCTCCCGGCAACACTCTCCAGAGTCCCGCCGATCACGGCCCGCCTGCAGATGTCAGAAAGAAGCATCCTCAGCAGACTGGCCAACAAAGGCAACGAGACTCACACCCCGCCGGTAAATACGCAAACACATAAGACTATACATATTGAAAATTACAATTTTGTCGTCATTTACTCACCCTCAAGTTTTCAAACCTGCATGAGTTTCTTCTGTTTAACACAAAAGATATTTTTTTTTAAATGTTGGTAAACAGGCAGTTGACAGTAGCCATTGACTTCCATAGTATTTTTTCCTACTATTGAAGTCAGTGGAATAGTGCATAAGTATGCAAATTGGGATGCACATTAGGCTTTGGAACAGAGCAACACACTCACATCCACCTACATGCCAATACTCCCATTTGTTGCAGCCGCTTGGCATTATTAAAATGTGCAGAGTTTTAAAATTAAAATTACACAGCTGTGAATTTTTAGCTGCTTTAATTTAAATCGCTTTGGTTTCTCAGATTTATAACATACACACTCTCTCTCCTTCTCTCTTTATCTCTTTATCTAGCCTATTCCTCCAGGCCCGTATGCCACCCCACAGAACTTCGGCCCTCCCTTCACACCTGCACCTTCAGCGGCTCTCACTCTAGCTGGGGCCAACTACAGCCAGATGCCCCCTGGCTCCTTCATATCAGGTCAGTTTTGCTGATCCATCCCCTGAAAGATCCCCCAAACAAACTCTGAACAATTTTAAAGGCTTTTCAGATGCACTCATGAAAAAAAAAAAAAACAGATCAGTGTGTGTTAACTGCTCATATTAAACGGAATGCTTGTACACAAAAGCAGGTTAAGATGGTGAAACGGTTGATTTGAATGTTTGTGATGGTTTTAGAAACGGTCTGCCTGCTTTGACCAGCTGGACTATTGGCCAGCTGGAGGTATTGACATGTTTGTTTGGTTGGTTGAAATTTGAAAGGCAGAATTGCTTGCCATCTGTTGATCATTGCAGTCTGAAAATCTGCAAAAACAAAGTGCTTCTTGTATGCAGCTCTGGATTAGATTCTTAAATGTGAATGGTGAAGTGAATTTTTGGGATGTTAAATTCTTCAGTCGCAGCTTAATATGCAGAGACAGCTATAAGTAGGCCATTCATAGGTTGATTTAGCTGAAAGGTGTATACACTGTGGCTCTGTGGTGCTATCAAAACATTGCTCTTCACAGTTGAGCATCCAATGGCTTGATGTAGGGGTGGAGCCGACTGTTTGGCTGGCCAATAGCAAATGGGGAGGGGAGTGTTCTAAAAACCTGTTTGCAAACAGTCATTTTTTTACAGTTCCTTTTTGTGGCAGAAGTTATATGGAGCATACTTCACCCTTAAGGGCAGAGGAATTCTAGGTAACATTTTCAGATAAGCAGGTTTGTTAAAAAAAGAAAGAAAGAAAGAAAAAGAAAAAAAAGTCCATACACATAAAACACCAGTGAATAGCAGTGAAAGAATTCATGTTTTTGCAACCTTCCGGATAATAAGGTCTAACTACTTAGCCAACAAAACAATGCTCAATTTTGTAACATTTTTAATAATAATAATTTACATTAAAGGCCCACTGAAGTGTCTTGGAACGCGCAGCATTATTCAATGAGTTGACGTAATTTCAACTGAAATCGAACAGGGCTACATCGAACAGCCCTTCCCATTTTTTTTTTAAATAGCCAGTAGCGTTTCATTTAAATCACAGCTCGGCCAGAGCCGCTGAGCTCGGTAAAGCTTTGGTTTCCTTCTCATCTCTAACCGTTTCTCCTAATTTTAGGGTCTGTGCCGACTCACGCATATGATCCACTCTGTGCTCTCGTGTCTCTGGACCGGAGCAGACACTAACGTGACACTAACGCAAAAACGACTTCATTCACATGAATGGAAAGCATATTTACACTGTCTTAATCGTTTTCTATACAGTGCACTATGTGCCATTCACCATGTAGAAACTAGTAAATGTGTGAACAAATGACCGATTTCAACCGCAGCATCAGCGTCTGTTTATAGTGTAGGAGGGGCGGACTTCAGATTCTAGAGAGCATTTGATTGGACAGAAGATTTGATGAGAAGCTGAAGTGCGCAGAGATGTCATGATAATCTGTGATCCTTTTTAGCGGAAGTGAGAGACTACGTTTTGAATGCTTGTAATTGAATTTTGTCATTGTTTTGGAACACACCAGCTTACCTTAAGTCTGACATATTCATACTAAAAGCTAAAAAACTTAAATTGAAATTTATTGCAGCAAAACTCTGATGTGAATTTGTATCTTTGAGAAACTGAGATGATTATCACTTATTGGTTCACAGATTGTAATTCACTGATTCTTTTTAACGTTGTATATATATATATGTATATTTGGTATTTCAAATTAAGTTTTGAATATAATATATATATATATATATTTTTTTTTTTCAGTTAGTAACTTTAGTGCTTGAAGTTAAACTAAACAATTCTAAAACATAGAAATGTTGCCTTGCAACTAACTGAAATAAGTTTAAGTTTTTCATCTAATATTTATATTATTTTATTTTAGCTTTATTTCAATTAACAAAAATGTTTTTAATAGTATAATAACCCTGGCCTACACTGGACATCCTGTATGCCTACAAAGACTAAGCACGCAGTGATTTAGTAATTGATAAATGATCTCAATGAACAGCTCTTTATAACTTTTACTCATGATTAACACGGCAAAATCAACACATGATTCAACTTCCTTCTGTTTTTCTCCCTCTGTTTTTTCTCGCTCTTTCTCTCTCAGTCTATTTGTGTTTATGTGGGAGTATATGTGGGTGTACAAATGCTCTATTTCACAATAATTTGTAAGGTCAGTGTGTGACAGGCTGGATTTTGACATTTCTCTACAAAGCACTTTGAAGATGTAGCATTTGATTCTTTAAAAAGATTTAATCAGTTACCAAACTTCCAATGAACCTGGAATGATTTGATTTAGTTTTTTTTTAATCATAAAACATAGCTACAAATTCAATTCCTGCTCAATATGTAACTGTTCATAAATGAAAACACATACCCTGTCCTTAGTTTAAAAAAAAAAAAAAAACACAGTCACATTTTACGTATTCATATTTCTGCAAAAATATGATCCTGGTTAGCACACTTAATTGTATTTTTTTTAATTTGAGAGGGCCCCTGTGGAATTTTGGCTAAATAATTTCACGTTCTCCATCTCTGGTCCAAGAGAACATATTAGCTCTGCCAGTGAGTTTATTGTTTCAATATTAGCTCTGTAACAGCATATGTGTGCAAGAAGGATAAAAAAGAACAAATGTAGTTGTTTTTGTTTGGCATTTTCTGTTTATTCTATCAGAGGCCAAACTCCGTCCATCGTCTTGACTGTTTTTACCCGTACAGAGTCGAAGGCTTTCTGGATTGAGAGTCCTGATACCAATCTTTCTACCGCAGCGTCTAAGGGAGGCATATTTTCTTGCCATGGTGCTTTTTCTGAAAATGTCATTACAGTTATCCAGAACCTTAGCTGTGCCAGGAATCGCTCAGCCGAGGGAACATTTTTTTGCTTTTCTACTCAGATATTTTTAAGAGGGTAAAAAAAACCCATAAAGAAACACAAATGTGCTCGTGCCTTTATGCCGGTTTTTCAAACCCCCTGGAGGCAGAACTAGATGCTCAGCCGCTCTCTCCATCTGTCTCTCTCTTTCAGTCTCTGTCTGTCACTGAAATAGCCCCAGACTTTAGATCCTGGTGGGTGTAGAGGCTGATTGGGTTTGTTGAGGCTGTACACACTGAACCCTCGCCTGGCTAAAAATATGCCCCGCTTGGGGCCTGTATGAACCCTCTGGTCCCTGATTGAGACAACTGCGGTGACCCCAGCTTAAACCGAGCCAGGGAGCAAGATGAAAACAGCATGCCAGACTAAACAAAAAATCTGAGAGAAAAAGAGATATAAAAGAAAAGTGAAAAATGAAGGACAGACTGTGTTGATCCGTTTAGCGTACTCCATAATAGGACATTTTTTGGACCCGGTCAGACATCTCTCTAAAAGACAGAAGAAGAAGTGAGAGGGAGGAGAGAGACAAAATGGAGTGCGAGCACCTCGGTAGAAATCCTAGAGGACCCCATAACATCTCTCTCAATCATTCTTAAAGTTGTCAGAAATAAAGACCTTGGCGAGCATGTCTTGTTTTCTTTTTTAAGTCATTGCCACTTAAACTCTTAGCGTTTTACATGTCATGAACTTTACGGAGCAAAAGGTTTTAGACACATTATGTCAACACAGATTTCTTTGGCAAATACTGCCCAAACCGCTAACATCTCTCTTTTTTTTTTTTTTTTTTTTTTACCTTGTGAAAGTTCAGTGCGTCACTGCTCTCGCAGCCAGTGGATGTCCCGACTTTGGCTCTCAGGATTACTATAAGAGCGGGAGGTTCAAAACTGGAAGATTTTATGCTTTTTCTTTGGTCGAGAAGGCCCTCTTCCAGCCTCCTGCCTACAGTTATGTTTTTTTTTTTTTGATCTTTCAATATTGAGGACTGATACTGTGCCACTGATTGACCGCTCCCAACCCCCCAGTGTCTACAGTCTGCCCCCTTTCTGCCTCCACAGAAGCTCCGTCCTGCCTGAAGACCAAGGAACATGACGTGCTGCAGCGCCAGAGGGTGGTGGACCTGTGGAAGGACGGCAAATCGGAAGGGTCAATTGGGCAGGAGCTCCGCATGCCCAAATCCACCGTGCACAGCATCATCGTCAAGTATCGCCTCAGCAACACGGTGGAGAACCTGCCACGCAACGGACGGCCCAAAAAGCCTTGACCCGAAAGAGCGCGAGGGACAAAGAGACTGTAGAATGTGAGGGGTAGAAAGGGATAAATTAGACAGGATGGGAGGGTAGGGTGGGAATGTCTGAAAATATTATAGCAGGCAGGAAAAAATTTTCAGGTTAAATTGTTGATAATAGTTAGATAAAACGAGCAAATGCAAAAGAGAGAAATGAAGTAAGGAAAAGAGAGCTGAAACGAGAGCTGTTTGGACGACGAAAACACAGACCTCTTCTTCCACTTCTGCTCTTTCCAGCACTTTTTTTTCTCTTTCTATCTCCCTTCCACTCTCACTCCCTCTCCCCTTGCCCCCTCCGTCCTTTTTCTTTCATCTGTCGGTCCGAGCAGTCCCAGCAGATTCATTTTTCATTTGGCCAAAGGACCAAGAGTGCTCGTTTAAGTGCCCAAAATCGTCCCTTCCTAATTCCTCCAGAAAATCACTATTTTTCTGCATCCCTTTATACAGTATCTCTCTTTCTTTCATCATTTATCCACTCTCTTTTTTTCTCTCACAAGCACATGCACCCATGCAGCCTCTCACAATGTCAGAAGTGAAGGATTCCAAAGACAGCAGTTTTTCCAAAATACCACAAGTTTGTTTTCTGTCATTAAAACCCCTGACCCAATCAAAACTGTTTTGGAACCGAGGCACAGTGGAGTGGAACTATCTTTTTTCCTGGAAACTGCGGACCTCTCGAAAAATTCTCCAGCCGTGGACTCTCTGCGTTCCTAAACCAGGACTGTGAAATGTTACAGTGGCACGAAACCGCCCCATATATATATATATATATATATATATATATATATATATATATATATATATATATATATATATATATATGGAGAATGATTCTTCATCTTTTGCAACCTGTCCAGAGCACTGACGCAGACAGAAATATCTTTGCATCTGATCTGAGATCAGTTTTATGATTTTCCCAAGCTACCTTATTAAAGGAGCGTACTGATCCTGGGTCAGAAGTCCTTGACGACCAAACCTTCCTGACCAAATTCCTGCGTTGTGCTAGAGCCAGATTCAATCCCCAGCAGGACATTTATACAGTACATGACTGTTGTATGAGAACTCCCTGCATTCTGCAAAAATGCACAAACACACCCACGTGTGCGCAAGCATGCACACTTGAGAGCCACTTAAGTAGCTCTTATTTTCCACAATGGGGTGTGTTTTATTGTAGTGGTGTGTTTGTGTGTGTGTGTGTGTGTGTGTGTGTGTGTGTGTGTGTGCGTGTGTGTGTGTGTGTGTGCAATGCATGGTCACGTATTGTAATGGACTGAAGCTAATTGTGCATATGGTTGTGTTTGGTTGGGGTTGATACTGTCCGAATGTAAATTCAGGGCTGCTGGTGTGTTGGTTCTTCTGTGTGAGTGATTAATTGTGTGAGTGTGCTGGTTGTTTGGATAGGCCGGGTCACTGAGGCCAGCTGCCATCTCTGCATGTTTTTCTGGTTTACCGAGAAATAGAGACTTGAGGCAGGCTGGTGTGCAGGAGCAAAACTTGGTGCCCTCAGATAATGTTTGGTCAGAGAAAGTGGCATACAGAAGGGGGATGTTTGAAATGAAGACAGAAAAGAGATTATCTGAGTAGGAATAACAATTTAATGATGATGATTATTTTGATAAGCGATTAATATGTTTTAACCCTTTGATGCACAAGCTATGAAAACCCCTTCTAATGCACAACATGGGTCAAAAATGACCCGTATTTATTTCCTATGTTATTTCAATCATGGGTGATTGAAAAATTATAAAATAAATGATAAATGATAAAATACATTTCTTTCAAAAATTGAGCAAAGAAACACTCAGCCATGGTTGAAATATCATAGGAAATGAATACGGGTCATTTTTGACCCATGTGTGTAAAATTGATGTAGAAATACAAAAACTGTGTTTGTTTATAAAGTAAGAGAAAAAATAAACATAATGATCTGTGAAAAACAAAAACAAGATATTTAATAAATACCTGAAATAAATAAATAATAAAATACATTTCTTTCAAATATTCAGCAAAGAATCACTCAGCCATGATTGAAATAACATAGAAAATGAATGCGGGTCATTTTTGACCCATGTTGTGCATTAGAAGGGTAGTGATACAAAAATGATTCTTATTCAGAAAGTAAGAAAGAAAAAATGAAAATGAGGATTTGTGATAATCAAAAACAAGTTCATTGAGGAATACCTTGTAAAAACTCAGTCGGGTCATTTTTTTCAGTCGGGTCACCCATGTTGTGCATCATATCTGATTATTTCTTTGATTTAGATAGATAGATACATAGATACATAGATTCCAAATTATAATGCAAGTGACGTATCAGTAGGATTTCAGTACAATAAACATTCAGATTTTAGTTAGTTTGTATTTGTATTTTGTATTTATTTATTAGAAGGAAAGCCCCTTGAGATGTGACATCTCATTTTTGAGGTTATTCTCCACAATGACTATTCAGTTTTCACAAAATATTAGTTATTTTCATGTCTTTTGCAAGACATTGCACAATTTCATGCTTTTCATCTTCAGAAAGATATTTTTTCCTCCCTATATTGCATGAGAACTGTGACTTGCTTAATAATGTGGAACAACCTCTTTTAGCAGGTTTTCCATTTACCCAAGAAGATCTGACAAACTATTTAACAAACCTGAGATTGATACCAGTTATTTAAAAAGATATTTAAAAAAAAGCAGTTTTTCTTTGAAAAACGAAAGTCCTACTATGTCACTTGCATAATAATAATTTGGAACACACTATATATATATATATATATATATATATATGTATATATATATATATATATATATATATATATATATATATATATATATATATATATATATATATAAGGGGGGCATAAAGGAGGATGGCTTTAATAAACATTATAGGCAGTAAAAATAAAAATATATATTAAAAAATATATAAATGTTTACAGGAACACAGTTTCCCAGACATACAGTTTGGAGTTGGTAAGATTTTTTTATGTTTTGAAATAGGGCTGCATTTATTTGATTAAAAATAAAGTAAAGATAATTTGCAATATTGAAAAAATATTCAAATTAAAGTAACTGTTTTCTGTTTTAATATTTTAAAATGTAATTTATTCCTGTGATCAAAGCTGAATTTTCAGCATCATTACTCCAGTCTTCAGTGTCACATGATCCTTCAGAAATCATTCTAATATGCTGATTTGCTGCTCAAGAAACACTTCTTTTATTATTATTATTATTATTATTACTATTATTATTATCAATGTTGCTGCTTAAAGTTTTTGTGGAAACCATGATCATTTTTTTCAGGATTCTTTGATGAATAAACAGTTCACAAGAACAGCATTTATTTGAAATAGGCGTATTTCATAACATTATAAATGTCTTTACTGACATGTTTGATCAATTTAATGCATCCTTGCTGAATAAAAGTTTTAATTTCTTTCAACAAATAAATCTTAAAGACTACCAACTTTTGAATGGCACTCAAGTGATATGTTAATATAATTTTAGTTTTCCTGTAAATGACCTCATATAATTATAATTAATTACAGTTACTGCTCTGTTAAAAATATTTTTACTTGTGTTGTATATAGGATTTCAATTAAATGATTAAATGGGCCATTTAAAATCTAAATTTAAACACATTTCTAAACAAAAATATAACTGACCTTCATTTCTCTGTTAATTTCTCCCTAACTAAAATCTTTTAAGTAATACAGCAGCCAATTAAAAGATAGTTATTGTTTTCATTTAATTCATTTTGATTATTTATTTTCATTATTCATTATTATTGATTTTTATCAGTTATTTGTTGCAGCTTTAGTTATGAGAAACAGACAGCCTGGGAAGAGAGACAAATCTAAAAGAAAGACTCAGTGAATCAGAGAGAGACAATCTGGGACAGAAAGACAGTCTGACAGAAACACGCAGTCTGAAAGAGAAATTTTGGAAGAGAGAGACAGTCTAAGTAAAAGAGCTAGTCTGAGAGAGACAGTCTGGGAAGCAGCCTGAAAGAGAGTGAGACAGTCTGAGCGAGAGAGCCAGATAGTTCCAAGATTGTTGATTGTAGAAGCAGAAAGTCAAGTCACTCCGAGATTTGAATCTGAGTAATTAATTATTTTCCTTGGCTCACGCTGCAGGAGTATGCAGTACAACGTTCAGAGATATGAAAGTCACCCGGCGGGTTTCTAGCTCAGCATTTCCCCCTTGTAAAGGAGCCCCAGCGCATTCCATGCTCTCTCCAGACGCGTTCCCATCTGAAAGCCATGCATTCTTCTTCTCTTATTGCATGTTTACGAAACGGTGCCAGTCTTAATCAGATAATTGAAATCAACCGTTAACATTAGCCTGTTCCAGTGCACACGTTTCTTTTTTTGCACACTCAAGAACATTAATCTCAGCCAAAACCTGTAGCACAACAAACGACTTTGGTGTTATTGTCCTTGGAAAAACTTTGGTTGTGTAATTTTGAGGAACACAAGCCAAGAGAGATTGTTCCTTTGAACATCTTGCAACTGTTGCTCATTGCGCTGCATGTTTAGGCCTGAGACAAAACAGGTATCCCGAGTGCTCGAATCAAGGTGGCTGTCAGGATATTGTGTAAGCATTGATGACATTTTGTTTTTTACAATTGTCTTGAAATAAAGATGCAGCGTCTGTAAGCTGTATTCATCCGCAAGAGTAATAGTAGCACAGTTGTTAGCAGGAGTAATTTGAATGTAGCCTGGAATTTGGGGTGGGTTATTCCTTCGAACCAAAGGTATTAAATGCTTTAACCCCATTTACTAAATGTTGGAATAGAATAGAATAGAATAGAATAGAATAGAATAGAATAGAATAGAATAGAATAGAATAGAATAGAGTTGCCACTGTCGCCTTTGGCTTGCTTAGTCGGGGAAAACTAATATACAACAATATTACTGATCTACATTGACACCATTGTATGCGAACTGAACTGAGCTGGATGATGACATCACAGTTTTTTTTCCAGAGTTGCTGTATAGATAAATTAACTAAATTAATAATGAATGATTTTTACAATGGAAATGAATCCATACTAGACTTAATTAAGCTGGACAATGAATTCTAGAGCTGCTATACAGGAATTATGTTTCCTGCTATCACTCTAAAGCTGTTTTGAAACCATCTGCATTGTAAAAAGTGCTATACACTGATCAGGCATAACATTATGAGCACTGACAGGTGAAGTGAATAACACTGATTTTCTCTTCATCATGGCACCTGTTAGTGGGTGGGATATATTAGGCAGCAAGTGAACAATTTGTCCTCAAAGCGGGTAAAATGGGCAAGCGTAAGGATTTGAGTGAGGTTCACAAGGGCAATTGATGCACATGGGGAGCGAAGGCTGGCCCGTGTGGTCCGATCTAACAGACGAGATACTGTTGCTCAAATTGCTCAAGAAGTTAATGCTGGTTCTGATAGAAAGGTGTCAGAATACACAGTGCATCACAGTTTGTTGCATATTGGGATACATAGCCGCAGACCAGTCAGGTGCCCATGCTGACCCCTGTCCACCGCTGAAAGAGCCAACAGTGGGCACGTGAGCATCAGAACTGGACCACGGAGCAATGGAAGAAGGTGGCCTGTTCTGATGAATCACATTTTCTTTTACATCATGTGGATGGCCGGGAGCGTGTGCGTCACTTACCTGGGGAACACATGGCACCAGGATGCACTATGGGAAGGAGGCAAGCCGGTGGAGGCAGTGTGATGCTTTTGGCAATGTTCTGCTGGGAAAACTTGGGTCATGCCATCCATGTGGATGTTACTTTGACTGGTATCACCTACCTAAGCATTGTTGCAGACCATGTACACCCTTTTATAGAAACAGTATTCCCTGGTGGCTGTGGCCTCTTTCTGCAGGATAATGCTCCTGCCAGAAAGCAAAAATGGTTCAGGAATGGTTTGAGGAGCACAACAATGAGTTTGAGGTGTTGACTTGGCCTCCAAATTCCCCAGATCTCAGTCCAATCGAGCATCTGTGGAATGAGTTGAACCACCTCACCTCGCAACTTACAGGACTTGAAGGATCTGCTGCTAACATCAGATACCACAGCACACCTTCAGGGGTCTAGTGAAGTCCATGCCTCGACGGGTCATGGCTGTTTTGGCAGCAAAAGGGGGACCAATACTATATTAGGAAGGTGTTCATTTTGTTATGCCTGATTGGTGTACAAATAAAGGTGACTTGACGAGTCACATTAGTGAAATTTTGACAAAATTCTACACAGCAGATTTGTGTGACCAACAAAATCTGTGTAGAGAACATTTTCTCCCTCACGCAAAACTCCTAATCGCATGTATTCCTATGAAATGATGGGATTTCGCTTGTTAAATTTTACCAAGCAACAGTAAACGTGACCACAACTTTATATTTATTCAATGTAAGCCCCATATAGTAATTTCATGTGTTCCGTGACTATAGGATGTTCCCGGCAGGAAAGTTAGACAGTGTTTGTATTTTATATGTGACTTAAAGAATGGCAGCAACCATGCCTGTCTGAGTCATACTGTGAGTTTGCAGAAAAATCTACAAGTACAGCAAATGAAGCTAAAGAATTTCAAACACTATACACTCACTATGTGCTTGTGTGTGGTGAACTTAAATACTCAGTACTGTTGTCCTCACTTATATCTCTTTATACAAGATGAGGTTTTGTATTATTATTATTATGTATGGTATATAGTATACTCTGACTGTAAGTTTACCCATTAAAGGATGTCCACAATGGAGCACAATGTGGTTTTCTGTTTTGTTTGTTTTATGTACAATATATCATTACTGTATCAGTTGTTATTCATTTTATCAGTATCAGTTGGTGTTGGATATCAATTGTGCATGTTTGTTTGCCCTATTTTTACATTTCGGTTACAATGTTCAAGTTACCTTTCCCAGCATCGATCAGGCATCTTGGTTAATCTTTAAAAACCCTTACAATTAAATGAATGACAATGTTCACGTTGTGATGGAAGTAGTGACGGATATTTTCTTCTGTATTATGACATCCATCTGAGTAAAATAGTTTATCAGAAAAGAAAAAAAGTAGAGTGGCGCTTGGTTTTTGATTGGATTTTGAGTAAATGCGAAAAAATAAATGCGAGCTTGCAAATGATCGTGGGGGCAGGTTTAAAAATGCCCCATTATGCTTTTTCGAACATTACCTTTCATGAAGGGTGTTAGCTGTTTTTTGAATGTAAAGGTCTGCAAAGTTTTAAAGGTGCCCTAGAACCCTTTTTCACAAGATGTAATATAAGTTTAAGGTGTCCCCTAAATGTGTCTGAATGTGAAGTTTCAGCTCAAAATACCCCATAGATTTTTTATTATTCAATTTTTAACTGCCTATTTTAGGGCATAATTAAATATGCACAGATTCAGTGACCGTCCCCTTTAAATGCTCACCATCCCCGCCCCCAAGCTCGCAACTCTATAATACATTGCATAAACAAAGTTCACACATCTATATATAACCCTCAAAATGGATCTTTACAAAATGTTCGTCATGCATGCTGCATGCATGCATCAGATCATGTAAGTATAGTATTTATTTGGATGTTTACATTTGATTCTGAATGAGTTTGATAGTGCTCTGTGGCTAACGGGGCTAATGCTACACTGTTGGAGAGATTTATAAAAAATGAAGTTGTGTTTATGAATTATACAGACTGCAAGTGTTTAAAAATGAAAATAACGACGGCTCTTGTCTCTGTGAATACAGTAAGAAACGATGGTGACTTCAACCACATTTAACAGTACATTAGCAACATGCTAACAAAACATTTAGAAAGACAATTTACAAATATCACTAAAAATATCATGATATCATGAATCATGTCAGTTATTATTGCTCCATCTGCCATTTTTTGCTATTGTTCTTGCTTGATTACCTAGTCTGATGATTCAGCTGTGCAGTTACAGACATTAATACTGCCTTGTCTAATGCTTGAACATGGGCTGGTATATGCAAATGTTGGGGGTGTACATATTAATGATCCCGACTGTTGTGTAACAGTCAGTGTTATGTTGAGATTCACCTGTTCTTCGGAGGTCTTTTGCACAAATCAAATTTACATAAGAAGGAGGAAACAATGGTGTTTGAGACTCAATGTATGTCATTTACATGTACAGAACTCTATTTAACTATGCCGAGGTAAATTAAATTTTCAATTCTAGGGCACCTTTAAAGATCAAAGTACAGCACAAAATAAAGTTATTGTCGGTGAAAAGAAAGATTAGATTCTTTCAGCATGAAGGACTCGTGCTAGAATTGATATGGAAAAAAACAATGCCATCATTGCTCTTCGTATAATTTTGTATCAAGCGCTGAGGAAGATCCAAAGCTGAAATTCAGATATGGTAATGGGCGTTTCATTTCCAAAATGCGCTGTACGTGGTAGACCGATCACAACAGACTGAGCCGTCTGACCAATCAGAGCAGAGTAGCTCTCAGAAAGGAGGGGTTTAGAGAGACTGAATCTTCAAACAGACCATTTTTAGACTCATTGAGAAATGAAGTGATGTGAAATGTATATTATGAGAAAATGTAAGTTTTTTTTTTTTTTTACTTTGATGCATGTAAACCTATTGTAGAGGACCTCCAAAACAAAATTAGGAACCTTTAAAATAGTATAATAGGGGCACTTTAAGACTAAATGATTGGAGAGTTCCGAAATACATGAACATGGATGAATCGTTCACTATAAGATCTATAACAATCATTTACAAAATATATAGGGTGCGGTTTACATGCCAACTTCAGATGTAATATTCAGAATAAATTGTAATATTTCTAGTTCCTGTCTGGTATGGAGTTTGAGTCATCGGTACTCTTGATTAAGTCTGATCACTGCTTTCTAAACTCAGTGTTAGAAAGGCAGTGGCTCATTTCCACTTATAATTGTGTACAAGTCTTCAAGTACATCATTTACACATACTGTAAGTTTGTTCTTGCCCTCTGTCTATTTCCTTGCATAGTATATGCATGGGTATAGCAGGAATACTCAGCAATGACAGCAGTTAGAAGAAGAAAAAATTAAGCGCAAACTTGTGGATGAATCATGATTTCTCTGTGAAAACATTCACACGTTTTTTCCACATAAGTATGTGCATATTCACGGTTAGTGAATGAAACCCAATGAGACAGAAAGGGAAAAGAGGAAGTTGAAGTCAGAGCTGGTGAGAAATGGAAAATTCATTATAATAAAGATTGGAAGGACAGATTTAACTTTTGCTGTTTTGATGTCATCAAAAAAAAAGCAAATTAGTGTACAGATCATTAACTTCCCTTCCTGTATGTTTGCTTTTTTCCTACAGTGTTGAACGGGCCCCCCATGTCGGTAAAGAAAGAGAGGGAGACAGAGCTTTTGATGGCGCGGAGGGAACAACGCAGCGGGGAGGTGATCTGCATCGACGACTGAATTCAGCGCCTCCCAACCCACACACACACACACAAGCTGATTCAGTCAAAGGACATCTGCATGCAAACGTAAACACGACTATTCCTGAACACATACATGCACACATGCACATGCAGTTTGACGAATGAACAGACTACCCTCAGTATCACGGCAGCACTTTCACAACACCTCGAGTTTCAGCTACTTCAGAGCTTACACTCGCCTTTGGTTACTTCCTCCCGAATACGTATGTGCGCATATACACACACAAACATTTTATTTCCTTTCCTCTCATAACTATCTGTCCCAAATCAGCCTCACATTTTAGAACAATCCACATGCTCACGTTCATCCGAAGTCCCGTAATCTCGACTCAGACATGAAGCTGCATGTATGTGGAATAGCTTCACATCACCCGCAGTGATTTGTTTTCCGACAGCATGCACCTCACAGTCCACGGTTTAGTCAAGAAAAATGCCTGTGCATTGAGCTGTGCCTACTCTAGCATAGTGCAGTCTTTCAAGAAAACCCTCATCATAAGCTAGCGTGACAGTTTTAGAGTGCCATGTACCATAAGCTTCAATTTTAAAGCAATCTTTAAAGTGCCCCTATTATGCTTTTTCAAATACTTTCCTTCAATGAAGTGTGTATATAGCTGTTTGTGAATGTAAAACGTCTGCACGACAAATACATTTATTGTCTCCTAAAAGAAAGAATTGATTCTGAACTGCAGAAATGAGTCGTCAGCAATTCCAATCTCACATTTGTATAATGCCAGCATATGGTCTTCATTGGCTGCCCACGAACAACTTCTACTTTGACCCTCAAACACTGTAGTTGTAGCTGAGGCCTGGAAGAGTTTGGTTCGACATGGTCAACTTGTCGAGAAGACGCTGTTTTCAGCGCTGCGAATCCACCTTGATGCACTTCAAAAGGATGAGGACTTGCGCTGGAATTGATATGGAAAAACAGACGCCATCGTCACTGCTTGTATTGCTGTGTATCAAGTGCTGAGGAAGCTTCCACAGCTGAAATTCAGATATGGTAATAGGCCTTTCATTTCAGACCAAGTTTAAGCGGTAGACCAATCATAACAGACTGGGCCGTCTGAGGGGTTTAGAGAGACTGAATCTTCAAATTAAGCATTTTCAGACTGAGAAATGAGGCGATGTGCAATGTATATTATGAAAAACATTAAAGTGTTTTTTGACCTTGGATGCATGTGAATCTATTGTAGAGGACCTCCAAAACAACATTAGAAACCTTTAAAATCGCGTAATAGGGGCACTTTAATCTTAATGTATGAAAGGGATTGTTCACCCCAAAATTAAAATCAATTCATTATTTACATTCCAATCCCGTGTAAAGGATTATTTCACTTAAAAATGAAAACTACCCCAAGCTTTACTCGCCCTCAAGCCATCCTAGGTGTATATGATTTTCTTCTTTCTGATGAACACAATCAGAGTTATATTACTAAATATCCTGACACATCCAAGAGTTATAATGCCAGTGAATGGGAAACAACAAGTATGAAGCCCAAGAAAGTGCATCCATCCAACATAAACGTGCTCCACATGGCTCCAGGGGGCCGTCTTAAGCGAAGCGATGTAAGAAAAAATATCCATATTTAACAAGTTATTAAGTAAAATATCTAGCTTCAGCCAGACAGCCTTCCGTATTCAACTTACAAAGAAAGTGTAACGCCTCTCTGAGTTCAAACGTTCTACGCCTTCCCTATTCAACTTACGGAAAAGCGTAACTGATGCGAATACAGAAGTTAAATGTGGAAGGCGGTCTGGCGGAAGCTAGATATTTTATACATTTATGATGGATGGATGCACTTTCTTGGGCTTCATACTCATTGTTTCCTGTTCACTGCCATTATAAAACTGCGTCAGGATATTTATTAATATAACTCCGATTCTGTTCATCAGAAAGAAGAAAACCATCTATACACCTAGTATGGCTTGAGGGTGAGTTAAGCTTGGGGTAATTTTCATTTTAAAGTGAACTAATCCTTTAAAGGGATAGTTCACCCAAAAATGAAAATTTGATGTTTATCTGCTTACCCCCAGCGCATCCAAGATGTAGGTGACTTTGTTTCTTCAGAAGAACACAAATGAAGATTTTTAACTCCAACCGCTGCCGTCTGTCAGTCAAATAATGGGAGCGAATGGGAACTTGGATCAAAAAGAGACGAAAAAACTTGCATAGACAAATCCAAATTAAACCCCGCGACTCGTGACGACACATCGATGTCCTGAGACACGAAACAGTCAGTTTGTGTGAGAAACCGAACAGTATTTATATCATTTTTTACCTCTAAAACACCACTATGTCCAACTGCGTTCAGCATCCGGTTAGTGAGGTCTGATCGCGCTCTGACAACGACAGTGATGTCTGAAATATATGCGTGAAACATCACTGTCGTTGTCAGAGCGCGATCAGGCCTCACTAAGCGAGTGCTGAACGCAGTTAGACATGGTGTTTTAGAGGTCTAAAATGATATAAATACTGTTCAGTTTCTCACACAAACCGATTGTTTCGTGTCTCAGGACATCGATGTGTCGTCACGAGTCGCGGGGTTTAATTTGGATTTGTCTATGCAAGGTTTTTCGACTCTTATTGATCCAAGGTCCCATTCGCTCTCATTATTTGACTGACAGATGGCGACGGTTGGAGTTAAAAATCATCATTTGTGTTCTACTGAAGAAACAAAGTCACCTACATCTTGGATGCGCTGGGGGTAAGCAGATAAACATCAAATTTTCATTTTTGGGTGAACTATCCCTTTAACTTTGTTTTTTCCACAGAACATAAAAGAAGGTATTTTGAAGAACTGTTTTTTTGTCCACACAATGAAAGTCTTTCATTGTATGGTTAAAAAAAGAAAAATTCAGAATATATATTTGTTACAAAGAAGAAAACAGATTTGGAACAAATTTCATTTTGGGGTAAACGGTGCCTTTTAGGACATGGGGTTTAAGCATAGTGATGATTTGGTTTGGGAGGATATATATACATTTTTTAAAAAGAGGGGGGAAAAACGATACCAGTACCCTGGCTAATTTTCTGCATCAACACGAGGTATAGTTTATAACCTACCACGACAGTAAGGAAGTAATGTATTATGTTCGATTATAACAGTATTGGCTGCAGTATTGCCTTGGGATAAAAAGACATGTTTGTAATGAAGTTATTTAGCCTTATATTGGGACATCAAGCATTGATATGTAGAGTTCCCTGCCTTTTTAAGTATTGACCCTTAATCTTGCGTTACAGTGAGGTGAAGAGACCTCCCTAATAACGTTCAAGATTGTTACTGAAGCACGTCTGGCAGTCCTGTAGTTTCCAAACTCCTCTTTCTCTCTTTCTCTGTCATGCCCCCATCACTTCACCCTCACCTTCTTTCATTGAATCACATCTCACTCCTATCCTTTATTCACATTTCTACTTGTTTTTACGAGCTCTTTGATATTGTTTGCATATTTAAACCCGGTTTCATTGTGTTCTCCTGTTTTTAATTCTTGTTATTACAACTAAGATTATTGTTGTTGCTCTTGATGTTGTCCTTGATGTTACGATTGCGAAGCTTCTACCAAATGAAAATAATAATAATAATAAAAAAAACATTGTATGTTTGGTCCATGACATTTCTCTATAGCGGACCTCTTGTAATAATATTCCATGAAGAGGTTGAACGGACTTCGGAATGATTGATATCATTGCTATCTAACAGACATCGCTTATATCTAGATTCGGGGCTTGCCAACAAATAACCTGTATACAGTGGATCACATGTAACCATGAAATTGAAAACATGAATGCATATATTCAAATCAGCAAATGAAATTCCTTCTGCTGTGTTTCTTCATGATCTTTGGCTCCTACAAATGCAAAGCCTTGTAATGTAAATCGCCTTAAATGGTAATACAGCTGTAAAGGGTTAATCAGCAGATGTGAACTCTGTATATGGCTGCAGTTGTACTATCCCTAGCTAGGCCTCAACTCTGACAGATCACGAGTTGAAATGTTAATTTATTTGCCCCAGTATAGTTCTGAAATATTGTTAATTTCAGTGCTTGGTATTATTTGGGAGAGTTGTGTCAAAACAAGCACTTTCTGTCCATTTTTCATTTCTGTCTTTTAATACTTTTTTGTTTTCAGCCTTTTTTGCATTTTGTTTGTTTCCTGCTAAGCGTTACTGTGTACGTTGTGATTCCAGACCGTCAGTGACATTGTTGTGATCAACATTCGGCACACCGAACGGAACATGTTAATAATGCATCTTTCTCTCTTTTGTTTTGTTTGTTTGTAATAAAATAAAAATTCAAATGAACAATTTCTGGTTTGCTGTGCTTGTTATCGAGTTATCGAAAGAGATGATACAAGGTTGGGAGAATTTGAGCAGAATTTGAGCAGGGCTCCAGACTGTGACTAAACAAAGAAATGAATTTGCAAAAGTAATTTAAAATCCAGTTGGGAATGTTTTGTAGCGTCCATAAGCAGTTTCGACACTTGTTAAAGTGCAGGCCAGTGTCTTCTACAAGCAACCACGAATGCAGTGCAGCCATGATGTCTGATTCGTGAACAAATGACTCTTATGAACCGGTTCTTTTTAATGTGTCACTCAAAAAGATTCACGAAACAGCCCCAGATGCCCTGTCCCAAATGCCAACTTCATATGCACTTAGGTCTTGTGGACTGAAGCCCAAAATATACTTAGTTTTTTTTACGCATATGTGAACGCACAGCCTTGCAATGTATGGAGTTATAGTTGTACAAATGAGGGTACTTTCTAACCTCTTTGCACAATCTCTCGTCTATGTAGGCCTCCATTGTCGCTGTAGCTTGCATGCGTTCCGGTGTGGTGAGAAATCGAGTCCCCCCAGGAATTGGGTCTCCTTTAGGACCCCAAGTGATCCCATTGGTTCAACTGACTTTTAATGGGTAGTATTTTTAGCGCCTGATTATAATTCCTGCAAAATCACGTTATGATTTATGTAATGAAATGTGTTATAATAATGACCATTATTGTGTTTTATATTACATGGTTCATTAATATACTAGTATGTGACTGAAGCTATAGGTTATGAAATCAAGCATTTCTCGTTCTTACCGTTTTTTAGTTAATGTACTAGCATAGCATACATCTACCCGATTAGCCTGCTAGCTTAGCTTATATTAGGTATGTTTTTTGCTTCCAATATCTGTTTCCAGTTTGTTTTGTTAAGCAATACAGAGGCATTGATTTTATACTTCAAGCATGTTGTTTGTGCAGTTTATGTAATAAACATACAACAGTGAAATAGGTTATAATTGTGGGGGGTGGTATGCGTGGTTACAAAAATCCACCGATGCACGTACGCCATACTATTCAGATGACGAAATACACATTACACACATTGTATGCTGACCCTCACGTACACATAAAAAGTAAAGTATACTTTGGGCTTTACAATGGCTGTTCTCAGAATTGTGAGATAAAAAATCTTTCAGAGCCTAACTGACAAATCCGCAAGTCATTTTTCCTTATGTTTAATTTGAAACGTACCAGGAAATGTTTCTGTGATGATTACTTTAGGTTTGTACCATTGTGTCTTGAGCTTGATGATTCACACAAAAAAAGAGCATTTGTTTTATCCATCTTCTTGCCTTTGGTATTGTCAGACTTAAAATGAAACATGCCATTTAAAGTGTCAACATCTGGTATTTTCTCTGTTTGACTATTATTTAATATTACACTATAATTGACGGAAGTAATGTAACTTGCAATGTAACTTCTTCAACTGTTTTACAGGTACTTTGGCCTCCAAATCTCCAGAGATTACATTCTTGATACCTTCTCAATTCCCGTAAATGTCGTAAACTGATTTACAGGGGAAAAAAAAAAATTAGATGCTCTAAAAAAATATGGCCATGAAAACAAAGAAACACCTTGTGTGCATATTTGGACATCAAAACTGCCTCGGTCTCCTCAGATTCACACGTTTACTCTCGCAGGATCTGTCTGTACTTCATCTCGACTATAGGTCAGGTTTATCTTGGATGTTTTAAAAGCAGAAACTGCCGCTAGCCAAATGTGAATTTTGTGCGAGGAGTGAACCCAAACAGACGAAAAAAACCTACTGAGTAGACAAGGGGGAAGGAATGGGGCTAGAAATCAGGGGGGAATAAGCACATGTTTTTCCTCAAAAGGTTTTCAACTATTTGCTGCAGATTCCAATACAGGAAGTGAGAGTCCAGAAGCAAGTGGAAATGAGAAGGTTTGCGAGGGTCCGTATGAGGGTTCAGGAAATACAAAGAGGAAGCCAATTGCGTTATTAGGAAACCCATTTGGGCCAAAGTGCATTTCGAACGGCGGTTGTAACTTCAATTTCAGATTTAATTAACAGTATTGACAAGATTTACAAAAGGCTTGAGGAGCGGTAGGTCAGGTAGACATTGACAGATTCGAGTCACCAGTGGTTTCATACATTTCTAATTAGTGAGATTAAATGAAAATCTGCAACTTTACCTTTTAAAAAAATAACATGAAATTGCACATTATATAAAAACTAAAGGCATACTGTGACTTTTTTAAAGGTCTAAACCGTCCATACCATCAACCTGTACGCATAGTCCACTTTCAGTAACAGTACAGTACACAAAATACATCATCTGCTTCAAGAAGTCACTGCCTTTTCCTTGATAAATATTAATATGTTTCATATATCACAGTGACAGTGTATTTGGAGAGAAAAGGTGTGTGGCTTGTTGTTTCAAATTGATGCAACAACAATAAAGTTATTTAATGTATATTTAGTCACTCAGAATTTTCATAACAACCAACCAAAACTTTCATTTTTCTGCGCTGAACCCATCCAGTGGTAAGGCAGTTCAGGAACTGGGGCAACTCTGTTTTGGTCCAGCCAAGTAACCAGTGGTGAAACCTCTCATGCTTGTAGTGGCCTGCAACGCTGCTGAAAATTCATAGTCCTTCTGTTCAAACTGGTTATGCCAGTATATAAGCCAACCACGCTGCTGGAGCAATGTCTCTGGTATGCTGTAATTAAATGCTATATTTATATAGTAGAAATTGTGCTGGTTTGCGTTTAATAAGGCATTTGCAGCCAGACCGACAGAGTACCAAATGATTCTCCATAAATTGGTCCAACAAGGCAAGTTGTGCAGTCATTAACATCCCGATGACATCTTAATGGAAGGGCACTTGCGTTCATAAAGGGGTCATCTGTGACCGTGGACAGCTGGTTATAGAAACGTTCCTCGCCGAGTCAAAATTTCCTCTGTTAAGGCAATGCCAGGTTCAAAGAAACAGGTTTAGGTTAGGTACTTTTGGAGCAGTGATCTGTGGAAAACTATAAAACTATGTTGTCCATACAGTTGAGGCGTCTGGAAAAATGTCCATGCCTCTAGTTGACTTTGAAGAGGCCAAAGTAGTGTTTGCCCGACATCTGCAGACTGAAAGAACTTCCGGTGACGGCCTTCAGCTCGGCGCCCTTGTTAAGGCGTAGGAGGCCGGAGACCTGGCAAGGCTTCAGGAAGTGAAACTTGTGGGAGCCAGAGGCTGGTGTGGTTCCGTACCCCTCGATGCACTGGAGTGAAGGGCCTTTAGAGACGGACACCTCGAGCTTCACGTACTGACTCTGGTTCTCGTTGAAGTGTACCTGGAGGTGGAAATGCAGAGAACAAGTGAAACAGGAATGTTATGAGAGAGTAGATGGAGCAAAAAAAAATCAACAGGGAGCAAAAGAAGAAGTTATGATTAAACCAGAAGCCTTTTGATTTTATTTCTCAAGAACCACAGAAAGTTGAATTGGAAATTCAACACCGGTAATGCATTCTGGGAAATTAAGTTTTTTTGCAGACATGCATTTCCACAACACTTCATTTATTAAATATGATCAAATCTTTCTTTCTATCTATCTATCATTAATAAGTAATCAAATACTGTCATTTAAAGCTGCAGTCCATAACTTTTGCCTCTTTGTCACCATCTCTGTTTGAAACCTGCAATTGCAGTTATTTGCAGAGTTATCGTCGTTACGTGGGTTGTGCTCGGCACGGCTCCTCAGCGCGGATGAATCTAATGTTTGCTGTTAGTCACCACATCGGTGTGGATACTGTACTTCAGAATCACAGATTCTACATTTTGGAAGTATGACCAAAATAAGAATTTTCACCAGAAAATGTCATCTGAACAAGTAAGTAACGTGTCTGCCACTTTTGTTCTGGCCAACTGAGGAAATAAAGTAATAAATCACGCTGCAAAAGGTGATTAAATCTAACGATCACTTAGCTTGGATTACGTCAAACCATGCAAATTATTATTATTCTTTGTTCTCAAATCATTATACTTTGCTCTCAAATTATTAATGTTAACAACATCAGCATTGCGTGGCTATGTGTATTTAGTGTGTATTAGCGTTACCTGTAGATTTCAATTTCTGTAGCCACTCCGCAGTCTGAAGTCTTTTGCTTTTAACTACGGGTGAATCTCCAGTTGTCACTGATGATTGTCATTTGGACCTTTCTGGATTACAATCCGCCATCGAAATGACAAGTTTCATTATTGCAGCTGCTGTGAGAAAAGGCTATAAATGATCCGCCACCAGCAGCATCACATGCTGTATAGCCTACTAGCTGGGACTATGTAAACAGACGTGATGCAAAGACGAACAGTGGCATGCTTGAATTTCCCGTGGAAACCCACCAGTACCATCCGGTAAAACATTATTACAAGCTTACTGTTGTGAATCGGGCTAAGGTAAGGAGATAGTTTTGAACACTGGCTGGTTATGTACTTGCTCAAAAATTGATTTTGAAACATTTTGAACCAAAAAAGTTTTTTTTTGGCATAGACCCCGCTGTCGGTGATCTGTCAACCATCCTCCATTGTTTCAACGACAGCCGGTAATGTCTCCTAAGAAACATAAGTGTTCTGTTGTGGGATGTAATAATGAACATAGTAGTTTTCACTCACTTCCGACATCAGAGCCACTGAAAACGCAGTGGATGGATTTTATTTATGAAGGAAAGGCGCCACTCAAAATTCCAAAATACGTTTATGTTTGCGCGAATAATTTTTTGACTGACTGTTTTGAGAACGAGGGTCAATTCAAAGCAGGTCTTGCTTCGAAGTTAATCCTCAAGTGTGGATCGTTGCCTACTGTTCGCGATACAACGTCACCTCCAGAAGAAGTAAGTGTATTTAATGTTTTTTGAGCAAATAGTCATTTCAGTCGATGCCAGCCAATTCAATAACAAATGCGTCTAAAGTTGTTGTCGTCGTCGTAGAATGTCTGTGTATATATTTTAAACCTTGTTTGTATAGTGTGTATCTAACGTACTTAGCAAACGTTATCACAGTGTGTGTGTGTGTGTGTTGCACATCCATAATTGCAAAGGGGACGCGATTAAAACTCTATAAGTACATAAATGTATCGAATAACCATTCAGAGACGTCCTGCTCCATTCTCAATTGTTTCTTCTGCCAGAGTCTCTTCATCATCTGGGTCTGATTCCGGTTCAAACATGTACGGCTGAATGCCATACAAAACAGCGGGTCTCTCACTCTCAGCCATTCTGCTTCTACCGACTGTTTATTGCCATAGGTATGCAAGTTACGCCCTCATCCAAAGGCAGGGCGGGGATATGCAGTTCATTTATATTTAAGGTGGTACACACCAAAACAGCTCTTTTTAAAACAGGCCCCAAAAATGACATTTTCAAATGGTTATAATAAATTAACCGTGGGGTATTTTGTTCTGAAACTTCACAAATACATTCTGGGGACACCCAAGACCAATATTACATCTTGTAAAAAGGGGCATAATAGGTGCCCTTTAACATATAAATATAACATCTAATGATAAAATGTTTTTTTTTTTTTTTTAATGTAGCCTTCTCCCTTTAAATACTTTGGTCACTTCAAGAATAATTTATGAAATTTTATAGTATTTATTTGAACGAATTAAAAGAGCAGTTTCACGTCTATCCTTGTATTGTTCAACTGGTCGAGGTTGATATGTGATTTAGAAAGTAATTACTAATGAGTAATGTAATACTTTTTAGAGAGAATAATTAGTACAGTAATCTGATTACACTGTTGAAGATGTAGTTAGTAGCTAGTAATTAATAGTAATAAACACTTTATATATATTTATTTATATTTTTATATATATTTATTTATATTTATATTTTTATATATATATATATATATATATATATATATATACACACACACACACTGTCTCTCTTAATATATGCTACCATTGCAGGTGATGTGCATGGAAAGTTTGCAGAAAACTGGTCTTTTTTAACTCACTTGACAGTACAGGAAGTAGACTCCGTTGCGCTCCACTTTGAAGGTGCCGGTCTCTGGATTATAATGAACTGCCCTGCTCATATTCAGCTGCTCCTCAGTCCATCCTTTAATGACTCCCTCGTTCCCCACTAGGACGCACACATTATTAGAGAATATTCCACATGATGCATATATATATATATATATATATATATACACACACACACACACACTTCCAAAAAACTCACCTTTTTGGAATGAATCATTGGTTACTGTTGAAAAATGAGATAATGACATGTATATTAGACTGGGGGGGAAACAGAAATTGGGTGTTTCATTGATAAATGAAATGATTTGCAAAACTGTCAACTTACTCTCAAAATGAGAGGCCACTTTTCGTCCATTTCCTTTCCTCCCTCCCACTTGCAAGATAAAGACAAAAGAAAGGCATGTTTTGGAAAAAGAGACAAAACTCTCTGGGATGCAGATAAGAGTCATCCATGTGGAGCTCCTGCAACTTCCAGCATTAAACAGCTGTGCAGATGCAAACATCATGGATTAATCTAGAATAATTTATACACCAGCTGAAGTCCTGATTGTCAAAGCAGATGCTGAAATATTTCCTTTCAGCTCTGTTCTACACTTCTCCTAGCCTTTGTTTTCAGAAACAGGCACCATGCACAGTATTTTCTACTTTCACCCCACCAGCTGGTTCCAGTCAACAAAGAGGCAAAACTTAAAATTATACACTGCAAGAATGAACGAAATGAATTTTTGGCTCTTTCTTAACCTTTCTCATACAGAAAATAATCTTCCTATGAAATGAGACAGATTAACAGCTATGGCTACCGTTCAACTAAATGCAGTTATTCAAACAAACCACCTTGAGAAATGTGTTTTTTTCTTTGCCCTTCTCCCTCTCGAATCTCGCCTCAGGGAAGCTGCCTGAACTCCCGGTAGTCTGTCAAAATATGCAATGACTGATCACCTATGTCTCAGACTTCAAAAGGAACCTCATAGAAATGGTTAAAGCGACTGTTATTTCTGGCTGACCGTTTCAACTTGTAGCCGTGACTGTCCCTAAGGGGCACTATTCTGGGCTAGGAAAACAATATATTTTAAGGAATGATTGTGGATAAGCATTTTGGCTCTGAAATCAGACAGCCGTCAGGTGTCAGCTGAAGACTTGCGGCTGCTCATTAGACTTCTGAAGGTCCATCTGTTCAACACTAATGTCTATTTTGTTGATCTTTTTAGCCTGAGCTTCTCACTTTCTGTTGTTTTTACCCTGTTGGCACTGTTTTTTTCCACTGTGTACTCGGGAGAATGGCCTTGAGATGCCTTATCGCATAATTGCAACAGAATTAAATCAGGTCTATTGCTAATTAAAGCTATTTCTGTCTTCAATGCAGGGGTCACTTGTTTTAGAAGGTTGCTAAAAACCAATATGCCCTTGCGGTCCTTGTGCCAGCAGGGTTTTGCCGGGTGCGTGTCCATCCAGCTCAAACCTGTAATTTCTGCTGTCATTCAGCCTGCTGCCTACTGTTTCCTGTTGCAGCTTTTGGAAACATATGCCCATGGTTTACCCAAGGTGCCTCGGTGTCCAAAACGGTTTGGTTTCTGTAAATATTCCGTGCAATGAGCAAAGATCATCCTTCTGCAGCTGGAAAGACTGCAGGTGATCCAAGGATTTCTGACAACAGCTGTCATGTGTCAGTTTTACGGCTACGTGTTTAATAGTGTTTTTATACATCTCCTGCATTTTTTTTAATCTCTACGGTTTTATTCACTTTCTTTCAAAGAGTAAACTTGAGATAATGAATGGTCTGTGTGTGAAACTATCTCAGATTTTACTAGTCAAGTGCTTTGAATGGATTTCAATAACTGGCTTTATGCCTGACATTATGACATATGATGTCCTTCAGTACCATCTCTGCGGAACCTCTGACTCTCCAGCAGTTCGCGTTTTTCCAGGATGAGCTGGAAGATGGCCTTCCGCTGCATATTCACCTGCAAGAGAGAGAAATAACAAGTGAGAGTAGAAGACAATAACATTTTTCAACACGCTCAACAGCTTTTGCAGACAGATATGGGAGACAGACGACACCAGCGTGACTGGGCCAGGAATGGAACCTAAATATGTGTGTCAAGTTTGAGCAGGCCACTGGGGAGAAACACTGCTGGCTTCTATTAACTGGCGTTTTGTGGGTAACCCATGCAGTAGTCATTGCTTTTGAAATAATCAAACCCAATCTGGAGGCGTTCCTGAGCGAGACACAAACAAAGTCACCAGAAGCCTGGCAAACACTAAAACTCAGTTTTTAATAGGTCAACCACTTCCCCTAAATGAAAACCAGTAACAACACCTTGTAATGTTTTGTTTTTTTACCTTAATGCAATACATTCCGGGAATGCTTCTCTGTTAAAAGGAAACTTTAAATTAAGTGGAAAAGAAAAGCTGACAAACAATGTGACAAGCATGTGAAAGCTTTGTCAGCAGATTAACACATGTCTGGCAACAGGAACTGCGGTTGTGCCTCGAAGTGAAGTGAGTACCTGTCCATCTGGACTTTCAATCTACTCCATGCAAAGTATAACACACAGTTAGGGAGTGCACACAAATTGTACTATGCTACGAAAGACAAAGTTAGAATCATATGCAGAGACATTGGAAATGCTTTTTGTGCTTTTTAAGGGTGAAATATTTGGGGGGAATGCAATACTTAAATTAATATGCACAGTAAATTGCTTGCCCATGTGGAAAAAGATGTACTGTTGCCAGATAATGCTTACAAAACATCAGATAAATGTAGCTGAAGCCAAACTGAAACTGTAAATATTTAAGTTTTTTAAAAATCTGAAAATCCACAGAAAATATTCCCTGCATTTACATACATAAACAATGGCTGCATCTGAAATTGCATTCTTCCCTACTATATAGTAGGCAAGAAACAGTATGTGACAAAAAAAATTGCAGTACTCATAAAAGAGTTGGCAAAAAGTACCCGGATGACTTGCTACTTCCGGTGAGATTCTGAAGTGTGCATACAATGGACACTTTATTATCCCATGAGGCCACGGGAGAGGATTTGTGATTGGAAGTGAAGGGACGTAACTGATGCTGGTAGGTCACATAATAATGACAACATCCGAATTACATCCATACTACAGACATTCATACTATATAGAACATTTTTTAGTAGTCGTCAAGTAATTACCAGTTTTGGGGGTAATGCATTAAAAGTAACTTGAGTTACATAATCAGATTACTTTTTCAAATAACTAGTGAAGTAACGCATTACTTTTTCACTTTTACAACAAAATATCTAAGTTAAATATCTTTTTCACATTTGACTTACAGCTCTCCTGTCCCCATGTTGAGAGAAATAAAGTGCAAAGGTGTTTTATGCGTTGTGTGAACATGAAGGTTATTGTTGTTCTAGACTAAATGTGAACATGTATACTCAACTCACTTGCATGAAAATATTCAGTATTTTAAAAAAAACTGTGAAATGCAATCTCAGAATTTTACGGTAACCTGTAATAATTAACTATATAATAAATTAAACAAATATACTTTATGTATTTAATCTCAATTTATTAACCAATGTCTTTGCTGCTGACCTTCAATGATTTAATTCAACCATACTAATAAGCAGAAATAACTTTAGATTTAGAAATAAGTGTTGAACTTCCATCTCCTGTATCCTGCGCCCTCTACTGTACAGGTGTAAATATGCATTTCCTTCAGCCTGAGGCTTATTAATTTCACTTTTGGTGTGAAAGGGGATTAACATTTGCCAAAAATAGAACCTTTATTTGTTGTTATTAAAAAACAATCAAGCAAGCCCAGCCCAGGTGAGAATAAGTAATGCAAAAGTAATGCATTACTTTTCAGAAAAAGTAACTAACACAATTAGTTACTTTTTTTAGGGAGTAACGCAATATTGTAATGCAGCACTTTTAAAAGTAACTTTCCCCAACACTGGTAATTACTTATTCAAAATAAGTACCTACTCATGTGATTTCTGACGTACGGAGCCCCGCACATGACATGCAAGAAAAAAAATGTAATCGTGCGCACGATTTACTAATTCGTTCCCTCAATTTACTAAAAAACGTGCGCACAATTTAGTAAATTGAGGGAAAGAATTAATAAATCGTTTCCTGCATGTCATGTCTGGGGCTCCGTATTGACGAAGCCTGAAAGTAGCGAACATATTTTCTGGCAATACTGATTGAAAACCTTGCTAACAGTTACTCGCTAGCATTACTTCCTAAAAAAAACTGTTCGGAGAATGAATTTAATCTACAAATAAGGTAGGGAAAAAATAAGCATACTTTTAAATCTATAACGGTCTGTGTGTTTGAGTGTGTCCTAAGTAGTGATGTTTCATTCGAATCTGTGTCGTGAAAAAATCTTTTAAGTGTTGAATTGCTCTCAAATCCTGTTGAAAAAACAAACAAACAAACGTTTGAATTTGAACTTTGCAACCGTTGAAAAAGTATGTTCTATAGCCTATAGTAATAATGTGTGTAGTATGAATGTAATCCGGACATACTACATCTGCCAGGTTGTCATTATCATGTGACCTACCAGGGTCAGCTGCATTGCTTCACCTCCATTCATAAATCCTCACCCGTTGCCTCATGGGATGGTAGTGTCCATCATATGCGCACTTCAGAATCTCGCCGAAAATAGTAGGTCATCCGGGAACTTTTCGCGTAAGTTACTGTTTTTCACTTAGCTACTATATATAGTATGAGAGTATTCGATTTCAGACGCAGCACTTTATCTGGTATTTCATTAATTATTTCGTCGTTGTTTTTTACCCGTTTGTCACACGAACAAGCAATTTAAGTGTAAAGAGCCTAAATTACAGCAAAAGTAATACCATGCTAATTCAGTAACCATGAGTTAATTCGGTAACAGCTAAGACCGATTCATAAGTGTTTTCGATTCACTAAAAAGAACCGGTTCACAAGAGTCCATCGTGCGGTAATCGCTCTACACTGGTCGCGGTGTATAATCTGATTCTCTAAAAAGAACCGGCTCAAAAGAGTCATTCGTTCTGGAATTAGTAGCAGTGTTAGGGCGCTGCTGAATAGTTGTGCAGGAACCCTCTGAGAACACAGCCTACTTTAGTAGTCTTTCCACATCGGCGGAAGAACGCACTTAACAGAACCGAACGTCACAAAATAGTCCTATAATTAAACTACACTCAAGATGACAACAAAGCCTTGCCCACTCATGAAAAAGTTGCCTATCTTTATCTGAGGGTAAGCTGCTCTAAATGGCTGCTTACATGTCGCAAATCATTTAACCATAATTACACAAACGCTTTTACGAGACACTATTGTCAATTGGCTTCGAAACGCGCTCGTGCCAAGTAGTCTAAGATTTCCAGTAAATTGCCCTAAACATGGAGCAAAATTGGCAACAAAACCATCACTCTTGGCAGCGACTTTAGAAACTAAATAGGCCATAACTCAGAGCACCCCGCGCGCAAAGTCTGGAAGGATCATAAAAACGCGTCCCGCAGACCCCCAGCGGTGCCGCAGCTGTATGTTTGTATAATCAAGTGCCTTGGAATTATATGATTACATTCCTTATGATATAGCTACCTCCCCAAAAAAGCTTTCATGCTCAGGACCACAAGAGCGTAAAATAACCTCGTGATTAAAAGAAAGAAAAAGAAAAAAGCGTAATTGCAAAGTCACTGCATGATTAGTGAGAACTGTCTTGACAAATGTGAATGAGAATGCGTGCACGCATGCATGCATCTGTCATGCACTTGAAAGAGAAAAACCAAAGCAAACGAGCCATCGCGTTTACCTGCTCTAAGCGCTCCTGCAGAGTTTGGAAAGACCTCGACAGGTCCCGCGTTTGTCGCAATGTCCACACTGTAAATATGGCACTGCACACGGCCAGTGACAGCGCGAGCGCGGCCATGAGCGACCAAACCAAGCGCAGTGTACGGATCCGTTTCCTCTGAAAAATTCGCTGCATTGTTGCGCACACGGGTCGTTTACCGTTCTGAAGCTTCCACATCAATCATTCTGTCCATATTCCACGAGAACATCTCTGAGCCTCTTTGGTAGGTCCCATGCGCTAGAGATTCTTCAACTTCAGTGCAGCGCGGTCAACGCGAACCCTGTTGCAAACGTTGCAAGATTGACCCCAGCAAATCAGTCGCCGCTGGCAGTGCTTTGGTATACGGAGAACTGTCTGCGTTTATTGCATAAACTGCAGCTGGCCCAAATGGCATAGCAATATTCCTTTCATTCTTGTGCAGAGGGTTGACAGTAGCAAAGCAATACTGTGGGATTTGGATTTTATTCGCATCTTCCAGAGACCTGATTCTTTGGCATGACTTCCTCGTGTTCTCTTTGATAAACAGATCATGGTCTAGTCCACAAGAGATGTCATTTCAAAGCACTTCTGCGTCCATGCGCTCAAGTATGCACTGCAGGGAAGTGAGTCCTGCACAGCAGTGGAAAACAGATTTCCTTCCCCCCTCGTGCGGTGCCAAGTATTCTTATTCTGTAGTGAAATACTATTTAGCTCTGTCCTGATTCAAATCAGCAAGTGCGTTTTTCCGCGTCTTTCTCTAGGGGGCTGGTTGAACAGGTTGTTCTCTAATGTTTTACAGAGTGTGGCCATTGACTAATGAAAGAGTTCTGATTAAATTGGCACCAAATTCCGTGTGATATTTTTGTGTTAAAACAGCACAATGACTCTATTTCATATTCCATCATTACACATTGTGGATTCTTTATGTAACCTGAATCAACTCATAAGATCTTTAGTAGAAGCTATGTGGCCTATAAAAAAAACTTTATGTGTGTGCTATTTCAGTGATTATTAAAATGTATTAACATCAAATGACATATAGATTGTTTGCTTGAGCTGGGTTTTATCTTTTAATCCTAAATGTAATATGTTGAATATGCTATTTCTAAAATATGTTGTCATTTTTATCTCCTCTGTGGTCTCTAAATTGATAGGCAATCTAATCAGTTTCCTGACATAAACGTCAATAATGTGAAGATGTGTGTAGTTCTGCTCTTCTTTCCCCCTCTCATAATAAGACCCAAACAACAGGCTGGTTTCCTGGCCATGAGTTTGAGTAGTATGAGTCAGAAAATGAGCAAATCAGAGCCATGCGTCTGATTCACAGTGTTTTACTCATTTAATTCGCTACGAGATTTTAATGGATTAAACGAAGGAACATATGTACTTCAAAACTGTTATCTAAGTTGTTATTAACATTGAAATACTATTTGAAATTCTCAGTGAAGTTCTCTGGAAAAGGTCCTAAATGTGGTATATTGTTAATCACTTCTCCTGGTGAACACTTGATGTCGCTGTTGTTTAAGGTGTGGTAACTGTTACATGTTGGAGTTTCAGCAGCTTTGAAATGTTGTGATCATCTACAGGCCGAATGTGAATCCTTCTTCCAGTAACAATTTATCTTATGGTCACTGATTTGATGGCATTAACAATGTTTATTTTATGATTAGTCGTGCATAGTTTTTTGTTCAACATTAATCTAGATCACACTGTTTTAAAAGCCTGTTCACACCAAGAACTATAACTATAAAGATATATAAGCTATTTATATTTATTTATATAGATATATAACGATAACTATATTGGCGTTCACACCAGCCATACTTTGTGTTTACTCTAAGCGTGCTGCAGATTTGTAGTCTGATGCTTTAAATGGGTTAGTTCAACCAAAAATTAAGTTTCTGTCATTAATTACTCACACTCATGTCGACTTTCGTTCATCTTTCGGAACAATATACTTTTGATGAAATCCGAGATTTATGACTCGTCCGTAAACAGCAATATAATTACTTTCAAGTTCCAGAAAGGTACTAAAGACATCATTAAAATATTCGACGTGACTGCAGTGGTTCAACCTTAATTTTATGAAACGACAATACTTTTAGTGCACAAAAATAATGACTTTTCTCAACAATCTCTTTTCTTCCCTGTCATTATCCTTATGCAGTTTCCTCAGTAAGCGCAGCGAAGGCTTCCGTGTTTACGTCCGAATGCCGGCTCAGTATTGGCCAAAGCTGCACACCCCATGACGCATGCGCATGGCCTTTTAAGCAAGTTAAAACACATGAAACTGCACAAATCTATTTTTATTAATGGTTGAAAGAACAACAAGAGAATCCACAGTACATTGGATACAGCAGCTATTTTTTTAAAGTCCTACAAAACAGTTCCTTTCTAACAGGTCATAAAATTGTTACCGATTTACAGCTAACTAAATTTATAGACTGAGGTACTTATGAGTTGTACATTGTTTGTGATGTATTAAGTAACAGCACATTGTTTTCTTGCCAAAGACCTTTTGGCAATAAACACAAAAATATCCATTGTCTAAAAAAAATGCACAAAATAACCAAAGGCAAAATGCAAGGTAATGTGAACAGTTCAGAAAAGCAAAATCCATTCATCATTTCACTAACCAATAACATATAGGATTCAGCTTATTCACAGTTGTAGTGCATTTCTCTAGTTGTGGTGAGATTATTCCCCATTGTGGTTAACAAATGTCTGGTGACAGTTATTAAATGTTAAATGAGAAAAGTGTGTGGCTCATATCTGTGCGTGTACAATGTAAACAGAAACATCTTTATCTTCTAGGTAGCTGTGACTCTTGTTTACCAATCAGTTTTACACATATTACAACATAGTTTAAGAAAAAAACTTGTGTATGTTTCCAGATAGTGTGGTGTTGTAAGCAAACACATATTCAAATGTACCAGTAAAATGACATATGGCTAAACCCTAAAATGGCTATTTAAATAGAACATTTAAGGACAACAATGATAAATATAATGGTAACAGTACCAACTGTAACAATTTCACTTCCACTCTTTCCACTGGTAGAAAAATTATTATGTCATATGCCCAACACATGTGATTCCCAATAACACAACAGTGAACTTCTGAATCTTTGGTTAGACCAGACTTCATAATTTAAGGCCTGATTTCACAGACAGATCTTAGACTAAGCCAGGATTAGGCCTTAGTTCAATTAAGGCATTTATGTAGCTTTTATAAACGTACCGTAAAAGAAAAAAAAAAAAAAAAAAAAAAAAATTACTGGTGTGCATCTTGAGACAAAACAATGGCACTGACATATTTTAAGATATGACAGCTCAAACATGCATTTTAGTCTGGGACTAGGCTTGAACCATGTCTGTGAAACAGGGAGTAAATGTGTACAATTAATCTGTATCACACTGTATCAAATTATAATGCATGTGCATTTTCAACATAAATATGCAGCATCTGTTGGCTGTTGTTCTCTGTGATACTTCTCGTCTATATCGCCTCATAACGTTGAGTTATCCTTCGAAAATTGATACAGGAGATGAGCATAGTTACTTAATCCATTTTGCCCACTTTAACTGACAGCTTACTCTATTCCTGTGCTTATCAAAGAACTTGTTACTTGTGGATCTGGTCTAGGGTTGACAGGGGAATCAATGTGCTTTAAAATTAAAGATCCCCTTGTGCCAAGTGTTCAAGGGCATCGCCCTCACAGCGCATGCAGTGATAGCCGAGCTCGGAGGTCACATCCCAGCAGCCCTGCTTTCGGTAGAAGTCAAGAGATGACTTGTTCCAGTCCAGCACAGTGAAATTCAGCTGGTTGCAACCAGCAGCCAGGCCAAGCTGAAGGTGATCAACAACACACACATGTAAACTTGTGCACAATCAACAAACCGTATTTTAAAAAACAACAGATTTAACAGCTTCATACGTCCGGGTGCATATGCTGCCATTATCTAGAATAAATAAACCCCCCTCACCTGGGAAACTTTGGCCATCAGAGCCTGGCCAATGCCTTTCCCTGGAAATACTCACAGAAAATCATTAATCAGTCAAAAGGCTTACAATTTATTTTACTTTCAAACAAACTTTTTTTAAACAAAAACACACAGTGTTGTTTCCTCACCTCTGAACTCTGGCATCACATACAGATCCTCCATGTACACTGCCCGACCTTTCCATGAGCTGTACGTGTAGAAGTACAGAGAGTAACCTACCTTGGTATGACCTGTAAAGAGAATCATTTCTGTCAGCTTAATGGCTAAAATAAAAGTAACATGATGCAAACACAAAACTCATAAACAATACTGTGAGCTAATATCAAGTTGCAAAACATACTTAGTTACCCCCACAATATCAGTACTGTGTTTGTTATTGCTCTTTTTCTCACATTAGCACATTTGGCTTGGCACTTAATTTGTTTCCAATTCTAACTTGCATATGTAAATGCAATTTAGCTTAAAGGGGTCATGACATGGATTTTTAAATTATTTTAATATATTTCTTAAAGTTCACTTACAACCCGAATTGCGGAAATTTTGGGACATTTTTTAAATTTGAATAAAATGAAAACTAAAAGACTTTCAAATCACATGAGCCAATGTTTTATTCACAATAGAACATAGATAACATAACAAATGTTCAAACTGAGAAACTTTTTTATGCACAAAATGAGCTAATTTCAAATTTGATGCCTGCTACAGCTCTCAAAATAGTTGTAGCATCTCCTCTTCTTTTCAAAACAGTGTGAAGACGTCTGGGCATCGAGGTTCTGAGTTTCTGGAGTTTTGATGTTGAAATTTGGTCCCATTCTTGCCTGATATATGTTTCCAGCTGCTGAAGAGTTTGTGGTCATCTTTGACATATTTTTCTCTATAATTGAAAGATCTGGACTGCAGGCAGGCTAATTCAGCACCCAGACTCTTCTACGACGAAGCCATGCTGTTGTAATAGCTGCATTATGTGGTTTTGCATTGTCCTGCTGAAATATACAAGGCATTCCCTGAAATAGACGTCGTCTGGAGGGCCTTTATATACCTTTCAGTATTCATAGTGGCTTCCAAAACATGAAAGCTGCCCATACCGTATGCACTTATGCACCCCCATACCATGAGAGATGCTGGCTTTTGAACTGAACGTTGATAACATGCTGGAAGGTGTCCAGCATCTGTGATTTCCAACAAGAATGTCAAATTTGGACCATAGAACACTTTTCCACTTTGAAACAGTCCATTATAATTGAGCCTTGGCCCACAGGACACGAGGGCACTTCTGAACCATGTTCACATATGGCTTTCTTTTTGCATGATAAAGCTTTAGTTGGCATCTGCAGATGGCACGGCGGATTGTGTTTATCGACAGTGGTTTCTGAAAGTATTCCCGGGCCCATTTAGTAATGTCATTGACACAATCATGCCGATGAGTGATGCAGTGTCATCTTACCCACAGAGATTTCTCCAGTTTCTCTGAATCTTTTGATGATGTTATGCACTGTAGATGATGAGATTTGCAAAGCCTTTGCAATTTGACATTGAGGAACATTATTTTTTACGCACTTTTCACAGCTCTGCCCATCTTTACTTCTGAGAGACTCTGCCACTCTAAGACATCCCTTTTATAGCTAATCATTTTGAACCTGATATCAGTTAACTTAATTAGTAGCTAGATGTTCTGCCAGCTGAATCTTTTCAAAATGTCTTGCTTTTTCCGCCATTTGTTGCCCCCGTGGCAACTTTTTGAGACCTGTAGTAGGCATCAAATTTGAAATGAGCTCATTTAGTGGATAAAAGTGTAAAATTTCTGTTTAAACATTTGTTATGTTAGCTATGTTCTATTGTGAATAAAATATTGGCTTGTGATTTGGAAGTCTTTTAGTTTTCATTGTATTCAAATTTAAAAAAAAATGTCCAAACATTTCCAGAATTCGGGTTGTATCGTGTTAACGGTTTTTGCACCAAACAAAAAAACACATATACAGAAAATCATTTACAGACAAAGCATTGAAATAATTTACCCATGGTTTGTGATGCAGCTTCTCTCGGATCCAATATATTTGGCTGCTTCATCTTTCAACTTCTCTATGCGAACTCTCATTACACCGTGCGTCATTTAAAAAACAATCTGTAGTCAAATGCTCCGAACAAACATATAATCCTCTGCTGCGATCCGGGGCGCCATTAAAATAAACCATCCACTTGTTTCCAGTGCTGAGATCCTTCTGAAGTCTGTACAGAGACGCAAACGAGCTGTTTTAACTGGACGGATCAAAGCGAACGTTCTTTCACTCTTCCATTTGTCCTGTTATCAACAGACTCAAGTACTGAATTCAAATTCAAAATGCATTTGGCCGTTCGACGTTACAGATCCCACAATATCAAAACAAGACCTTTTGTGGAGCTTGATTAAATAAATGTTTATAATGAGGAGGATAATTTAAGCTATGAAACTTACAAGATGTTTTAATGGTACAACATCCTCTTGTGTCAAAAGATAAAGGCAGGCGAATTTGATTTCTCATGTCATGACCCCTTTAAAAATATGTAAAATGTACCTGTGAGGAGGTAAAACAAGAGAGAATAAAATGGCAACGCTTATGTAACATCCATGCACTCAGGCGAGACATGACACCATGCCCAGATTAGATAACAAATGTGTATCCTAATGTAGGGCAACACAGAAGGACTGCAGTTATTATCTGATGTTTTTAATAGGATTGTTGATCAAGGATAAATATTGAACTGAGCAGCCTGGTTCTTTTTTTCTCACCATCTCTGGACTTAAGATGCTCTGGCACTTCAGCAATAATTCCATGGAAAAAAGGGTTTTTGGAGAATCCATCCTGCTCCAGATCTATAGTAAATAAATAAGTATGATTGGTACCAGCTCCAAATTCTAACTAAAACAATCCACAGCATGAATTATTTGTATTGGAGAGATGTGACAATCAGGCCTACCTCTTTGTGTAATCTTGATCTGGTCTGAAACTTTCTCATGCTCTGCCAGTTCCTAGTGTGAAGGATTTGACAATACAGTTTTACCCTATATTCCTTGCTCATGATGACAATAATTTGGTTAAAAATGAAAGAATGTCTAATAAGCCAAAACCTTTTTCACACTAGATCATGTCGTCAATTATTAAAGTGCTCTTTTTAATTATACTAGATTTTGTCCTAGTTGTTAGTTTTCACTATTCTGACATCAGAAAAGGGCTTTTTTTTATTGTCGCACGCACCATAACAAGGTTTTAATAATGATGATCTGACACTGGCCTGCTTTTCATCTTTATTAATATGACGTCATTCAGATCCACCATTCAAAACGCACAAAAGTCGTGGATGACAGGTGAAGGCTACTGCACCTTTTCCGAGCATTTCAAATGCCGTCCACTAGGTTTGCAGACAGGAAAGTGTCAGATTACAGTGTGTCAAATGAATATGGTTTACTGTAACCCTGCCATCAACACTGATGCCATTATACGCACATTACACGTTAAACAACAGCAGTGTTTGGAGGATAATGAAAGATTGCGCATGCTGTCGGTGACGCAACACCAGTATTTCAATTCTTCAGGTTGTAAAATCGTCACTCGTCAGAATTAGACGCACGCATATGACACGCGGGCGCTTCGACTCACCAGAATCATCCGCGAGATATCCTTACAGTCCTCGAGCGTGGCGGCGCGGATTGTGAAGTCCATCTTTTGTTCAACAATAATAACACACTGTGCAACAAATCCTGAGTGTTTGTCAACGTGGAATATTAAGAAATGGAAATACGGAAGAGATGTGTTTATGTTGCTCTGACACGCGGCACTTAGAGAAGAAACTGCTGAAACAGCGCCATCTGCATGCTCTTATATGATAATAGAGTTCTGTTATCATGACCATTTATACTATTATTGTGAAGAAACCTTTGTAAAGAGTAGATTAAAATGTGTGTATTATCAGACACTTATTATTAGACATATATGCACGTCATTGTTTGAAGTATGATTCCACAGAAACATTTCTTTTGTACAGTATATTCTTACAATCTAAATTTAAAAGGTTCTTTACACGTAGTAACAGTTCTATTTAGAACTGTATTGTATTGAGGAACCGTTCATATGCTGAAATGGTTCTTTGTGTTAGAGTTTAGGGTTCTTTTTTCCCGCCTTTTTGTTTTTCAAATCTAACTGTCAAAGCCACCTCATTATTGATTTTCTGGAGCTCAGCTATCCAGTTACACAGACTGTAAACACACTTTCAACAGGTTAATGATTTCTTAATTAAAATGTTTTATACATTTTAATTTTCAAGTTGTAACTTTTCCTAATAGTTTTTTTTCTCTCTCTCTCTCTCTTTAGTTTAACAGGACATGTAAGTGTGATCAGATTTGTTCAGTTAAGAATACTCCTCCACAAAGTAAGTAATAGAGATATTGAATTTATGATCCATATGGTTAGATTTTTTTTCATTATTACTAAACATACATAAACATACCTACCCAGTCACCAAAAAAAAGCTATACCATTACTTTCTCCTTTTAATATTGTGGAGGGCTCACATACTGCCCATTTTTGCTAATTTTGGCCTTCATAAATATAAAAATATTGTTATAATATTGTTAAAATATTGTTTTTAAATAAACAAATAGAAGAGACACACTGTAAATCTAAACTAAAGTTGTGTATTTCAGATGCTGTCATGTCCCTCAGCCTCATCATCTGACTGACACTTAAAATACACATAATAATGGACATAAAGACATAGAATTGTGAAGATATTTCACTGGAACTTGGTCTTCATTACATCTATCATGTTCAGTGTTGATTGTAATTTGTGTATTCAACTAGGCTAATTGACACAACATGCTGTTTTTTTATAATGTAAAACCGAAATAGAGGCGAAATAAAAGCTATGATATATGCTAAAACAAACACACAGAAAGACAAGGCTTAAACAATAATACTTGATATACACAAAGCATGCTTACACACACACACACACACACACACAAATAAAAACACAGACACACACATATTTTCTTGTAGATTCAGTATTTGAAATACATGAAGGGTAAAGATGTTTTCTGCAAATCTCAGTAAAACATCATTTTCAGGTTTACTTTTACTTAGTGTGGCACAACTGTTAAAGCTAATACTCTAATGGAAATATAGATGCATTTTGACAAAAAAAAGTGTTAGTAAATGTTAAATGTTAAAATAATAATTTTATTAAGTCTAAATATGAATTATAGAACAATATTAGTGAGTAGTATGACAAAATTACTATTTTAGACAGCAGGTGGCAGCAGAGGCACCTCTTATTGGCTCACTTATTTATTTTAAAAGTGTCTGTCTTGTCTTAAGTTTATTTTACATGTTAACTCCATTAATTAAACGTGCTTACACATTTTGTTGCAGAAATGGATATTTGAAATCAATAATGAAGTAAGAAAATGCCGATTTCAGGTTTCCCCTTTAAAAATCATCATTTTCAGGTCTCAAAGTGGTTGTAATGTTATATTACTGCAAAAACATATGTCAAATTAAAAAATGAAGTGGTAAACCTTGACAAAATTGATTTGTAATGTTATTATAATGATTTATATAGTTTAAAGGGATTTTAAATGACAAAACCTTGAAACCTTGAACTATATTAGTGGCCTTCTGCTGCCATCTGGTGGCACAAAATGACAGTTTCAGGCAATTTACTATAGAAAAAACATGGTTTTAAAGGTTTTTTGACAGTTATAGCGTCACCTATTGTGCGATCTTCCCCGCTTTTTTGGGTGTCCTCAGAGTGTGCCCATACATACGCATGTTAATTTTGAAGAAAATATCTCATTTCATTATATCATAATATCTCATTAAGTTATGGACACATATACTTGAGAGCATAAAAAAATGACCCATGAGAGAGTTTGATTGGATTTTTTTGCCAATTCCAATCAAAATTTTGACATTTGGGTCTAAACATTTAGTAAACCAACTTAGGTTCCATGTTTCCTACTGTGGTTTTGTCTTGATCGGTTTCGAAGATATTTGCAAAAGTTTTTTAAGCGCTAAATCACAACGTTGCACAAAACCTGACATGCCTGTCATACGTTTTCAGCTAAAACCATTAAATTTGTTTAAAAAAAATTTTTTTTTTTTTAAAGTTATAGCGCTCACCTATGTGCTCATCTATTTTCGTGAAGTTCTGAGTTTTCGTTTAGGCTTTATGGGCTTCTGGGTATATTTAGCCATGCCCACATTCTAAATAACCCTGTTATAGTGACCCAAAGGGTAAAGTCCATCTTTTTTTGATAATAATTGATCTAGAGAGTCCAGAGAATTGTTCTGCACTGGTTTCATTCTGATCGGGCGAAAAACCTAGAACTAGTTCGCAAAAGTAGGTTTTTCACATATTCGCAAATACTTAATGAACGATTTGATTGACAGCATTGAGGCAGTTTTTGAGGCAAAGTTGTTCAGAATGAGGAGATCTATCAAATGATATGCATATTTTGTGGATCTGTGAAACACCATGTGATTACTGAGGCATAAAACTCGTTAGTGCCAACTAGAGGCCGATTTCTTTCAAAATTTTTACAGACCTCTAGGACCATGAGTCGAACATGCCCACCAAGTTTCATTCCGATCGGCCTCCGTTAACCTTGTCTAATAGGTGCTCAAAATTCATTGGCCGATGGCAGCCATGTTTTTTGAGATACGCCAATGTCCTCATAGAATATCATGCCCCCTTGGACCAAGACACTGCATGCCAAATTTCAAGTCGATTGGACTGATGGTTACATAGTTACAGCTGTTTTCATGTTTTTTTCAAGTTATAACGCCATCTAGTGTCCAATCGATGCAATTTTATTATCATGACCAAAGATTGAGCCTATACACATGTGTTTGGTGCAAATATCTAATTTCTTTCTCGAGTTATAGCCATTTTAGTAGAAGTGGCTCCGCCCACATCGTACATTTTGGCGCCCCTTAGCGACTGTGAACCAAAATTTCGATCAGGTCAAAAACCTAGGATTTCCAAAAAAACTAAAATATCAGAACATTTCGCCACGGCGACGAGCAAATCTGAGATATGCATCTTGTCTGCCTTGAGGATTCCAACAATATAAGACACTTGAGCCAAAGAATATACACTAACAAGCAGCGACACTCAATAGAACGTTCCATTGCAACATCAGTGCCCACATGCAACCCGTGCACCACCATTTTGTGGTGAAAGCGACTCGGCAGTCCACTAGTTTCTATGGCAATATCAGCTGTTTTGTTAAAAAAAAAAAAAAAAAAGTACAATAAAGCTGAAATCCAATCTGAATGATGACAACACAGAATAAAATACTATCACTAGAGTTCATCAAATCCTTTTAACAATTTATTTTACAGACTTTGTGTAAGCCTTCCACTATTTTCACAAAACCTTTTTGCTCTCTAGAAACCCAGTTGGGTTAAAATTCTTTAAACGATCTAGTATTAGCATTAGGCTTATAAATACTAAATTAAAGGTGCCCTAGAACATTTTTTCACAAGATGTTATATAAGTCTAAGGTGTCCCCTAAACGTGTCTGTGAAGTTTCAGCTCAAAATACCCCATAGATTTTTTTTAAATTAATTTTTTTAACTGCCTATTATGGGGCATCATTAAATATGCGCCGATTCAGGCTGCGGCCCCTTTAAATCCTCGCGCTCCCCGCCCCCGAGCTCTCGACTATAAAACAGTGCATAAACAAAGTTCACACAGCTAATTTAACCCTCAAATGGATCTTTACAAAATGTTCGTCATGCATGCTGCATGCATGCTTCGAATCATGTGAGTGTAGTATTTATTTGGATGTTTACATTTGATTCTGAATGAGTTTGATAGTACTCCGTGGCTAAAGCTAACATTAAACACTGTTGGAGAGATTTATAAAGAATGAAGTTGTGTTTATGAATTATACAGACTGCAAGTGTTTAAAAATGAAAATAGCGACGGCTCTTGTCTCCGTGAATACAGTAATAAACAATGGTAACTTTAACCACATTTAACAGTACATTAGCAACATGCTAACGAAACATTTAGAAAGACAATTTACAAATATCACTAAAAATATCATGTTATCATGGATCATGTCAGTTATTATTGCTCCATCTGCCATTTTTCGCTGTTGTCCTTGCTTGCTTAACTAGTCTGATGATTCAGCTGTGCAGATCCAGACGTTACTGGCTGCCCTTGTGTAATGCATTGAACATGAGCTGGCATATGCAAATATTGGGTGCGTAAATATTAATGATCCCAACTGTTAAATAACAGTCGGTGTTATGTTGAGATTCTCCTGTTCTTCGGAGGTCTTTTAAACAAATGAGATTTACATAAGAAGGAGGAAACAATGGAGTTTGAGACTCAATGTATGTCAATTCCATGTACTGAACTCTTGTTATTCAACTATGCCAATATAAATTCAATTTTAAATTCTATGGCACCTTTAATACCAACATATGAAATTAAATTAAAGACATGCATCAGAAAAATTGGGAATGTTGGACAATATATATGAATATAACAGCTTGATTTTGCAGTGTTGTCTAAAGCAAAAGTCACCAAAAGTGGGAATTAGCCTATGGGATTACGGACACAGCAATGCATCACGATCGTTATGTTTGTAGCATGATCCCTTAAAACGTACTATATATATATATATATATATATATATATATATATATATATATATATATATATATATATATATATATATAAAATTTCATTTCAGACCTAGTGGAGTGATACTATTATTATTATTACTCCACAAGGTCTAAAATACAGCCTATTGTTTGCTGCAAACATGATGATCTTACATTTATTAATTATTAATTTACTATTAATAAATGTGTAAAGTTGCATAAAATGTAACTCAGTAAGTGATAGGTCTGCCCTAACACTTTTAGGGGAGAATGCTGATCTTTAGAAAATGTAACAATTACAATATTTACAATACTAAATATATAAAAAATATATTAATATACTAATATTAATGAAAATAAAAAGGTTATTTATAACACCATTAAGGTCCTGTAAAGCACTTAGGTTCTTTATGGAACCTTATAAAAAGGGTTCTATTTAGCATAAAAAATGGGTTCTGCTTGTTACAAGCTGAAGAACCCAATTTGGTTTATAACCATTTAGCTGACTCAAGACAGTTGGTTTAACAGTTACTACTAGTATTACATTTTATTATGTGGTTTAATTGTTAACTTGTGCTGATGCAGTGATCAAACTATTTCTCCCTCACACATTCTTTCATGAATCATTCAAATATGACGCATATTCAACCAATATTCAAGCCGGAATAACCTTGAACAAAAACACACGCTTACCTTGAGTACAAGCCTTCCAAATGAAAGTCAGTTGGCCAACATTTATTAAGACAGCAGACTTATTTGGTATGACATATTGTTCCTTTAAAATGTAATTTAATACATTCTATTTGATGCAACTATAGGCTAATAGGTTATATATAGCCTAAACATAATTAGATCATATCTAGAATCATTGAATTTTACAAGAGAGGCTATATATTCGTTTAGATTGCATATGTAGGCCTAACCAACCAGCTCATAATATGATCGTTCCTTGAGCTTTTTCATTCATTTAGTGTCAGTGTGGCATAAGCTCATATAAAGACTACAATCACACCACACATTCCACACACAAAGTTGCTGTTCAACTCAGGGGTGTAAACTGTATTTTCAGTTTGTATATATGCTGCTAAATATAGATTCGTTGGCTCAGGCATTACTTAGACGGACAGGGTGGGGATGCTTTCATTTGAACAGTTATATTCAGATTTCACTCTCAGAAACTGGCCTCGTTCCACTCAAAACAGGTCTAGTGTTGAAGTAATGGGCGCTGCTGACTGAACCGTTGTCTGAGGCTGACTCACGCAAGCGAGGGGGAAAATGCTGCCGTTTTCCATCAGCTATACACATGATATGATATTCAGATGACGTCGAACCGCATGCAGTCCATTCAACGGGATGAGCGCGCGTGGGTTTCAGACGGAAACAGCATGTTGTCTTATATTACTTGAGTATACTGAATGGACAGGTGAGGGCGAGACAATCTTGAAATACCAGACAATATTTAGACAAAATAGGCTACTTGTTAAATCTAATTACAACATTCCACAAATTACGCAGTTATACCGCAATTGGCCACACTCTTTTAAATATATGTTGCTAGTTGCTTTGAAAGGAATAGAATAGCCTATACAATGTTGTCTGATTCAACAACTTGCATGGTTCGTTTAAAGGGTTAGTTCACCCAAAAATTAAAATAATGTCCTTTATTACTCACCCTCATGTCGTTCTACACCCTTAAGACGTTCGTTCATCTTCGGAACACAAATTAAGATATTTTTTATGAAATCCGTTGGCTCATTTTTGGGTGAACTAACCCTTTAATGCTGCCTTCACGTGCTGTCAGAATTATCATAATATCACTTTCCTAGGCAAAAATTGCACATGAACATCCTCCCATTTCAAAACTTGAATGGGATGAGCTCGTAATCACGACTTCAGAAATGGGAATTATAAAATTTCTGATAGCACGTGAAGGCAGCATCAGTCCATGTGAAGTTCATAGCATTAGAGAAGTTGTGTTTACGACATCAAGTGGATCAAGTCACTTTTGTCGGAGGTGGTCGTAAAAAATAGTTAAAATTGTGTTGTTCGCAGTCAAAAATGACGCCATATGAATGGGAAATAGGCAAAAAAGGAAAATACATCAAATTTTTTTTGTGTGTACAATCTACAAATCCGACACGATGCAGAATAAAAAAATAAATAAAATAAAATAAAAAGCCTGACAATGTCACTGCTAAATGCCAATAAGAATTGTGGTATTCTGCCACGTTTCTCACTGACGCCACCAACTCCTAAAGTTCAGGGCTCAAAGAAAATCCAGAGCTTCCCACTGGCATTTACGACTTTGTGGACTTCATGTGTGTTCAACTCATACGACCTTTCCGACATGACTTGAATGCATCAACATTGTTTTGTATAGATGTAGTCTTTAACTTATGTAAAATAAATAAATGAAATAGAATGCAATTAATAAACACAACATAAAAATCTCTTCAAGTAATGATAACCACAGACCATAAAAAAAATCCATAGTAAATTTCAGAAAGTTAAGGTTAGGATTAAAACCATGACTGGAAAAAGTTCATTCTCTTTTGGGGTTTAGGACTACAAACTGAATAGCTTTATTTGTGCCCGAAATGTCAAGGACATCACTGACGTAAAGAGGACCTGTGAGTGATCAACAGATGTATGAAAATGCTGAAGGTGTGGCAACATAAAAGAGAAAATGCAACTTTTTTCTTTACACCACATGGTGCCCCGACATAGGCTCATTAGTACCAGTACAGTGCCAAGAACCATTATATAACTGACATTAACACTTATAACTACAACGCTTGATGCATTCATGGAAAAATTACGTCACAACCAGTAGCCTAAAACCCTTTATGCACACCTCATAAAGAACACCAGGAAGAACAGAGGCTCACTCTTCACATGGGATGCAAGAACCTTTATGCAGAATGTGATTGATCCAAACATTGAAAAAAATGAGGGTTTTAACTGTATTTAACTGTCATTACAAACAATGTAAATATGGCATGTAAACAGTGCACAAATAACAACTGTCTACACCCAAAAAAACATCAGATGAAGGTCCGCTCACAGCCTATATAATGCATTCTCCTCTTGATCCTGTGCTGAACAGGAAACCGTCTTCCTTTCCTGTTTAGTCTATGGCGTGATGACATTCTTTTTCTGCTACAGTACTAGTATTTTTTTTGGGGTGCTTTCATTCAAATTTTAGGGTGCGTTTAAATGTAGCATGCTGAAACTTTATCAAATAAATCCAGAGCCAATTTAATTCAAATAAGAAATTATAATATAACAATATTTTCTAACTGCCATCCAGGAACCACTTGAGGGGCCTCAAGGAAGTGCTCGGGTGTCTGTGGAGAAGTTTAGAGAAAAAGAGTGTAATAAATAAAATGTTAAAAAAACAACAAAAAAAAAAAAAAAAAAAAAAAAAAAATATATATATATATATATATATATATATATATATATATATATATATATATATATATATATATATATATATAAAATAATTAAAAAATATATAAAGAAAAAAGAAAAAAAAACATTAAATTAACTATCATACTAAATAAATACTTGCTTTGAATAAAATAAAAAAATATTAAAATAAATTGATTTAAAAAACTAATACATCAAACAGAACAGTTCCATTAAGGAAATAACAGAAACTAAATATTTTACGCATATTATAAATTGTTCACAGTATAAACTAGCGTTTTTTTCGCTAGATTTAGCGACTCTCCCGCCCCTTTTGAAACTTTTTAGCAACTTCTTGGACAAACCTCATCTAGATTCCATGACTCGCCCACTGATCTATATTAATATTAATATAAATCAGTGGACTCACAAGTATGACGTCATCTAGTGACATTTAGCGACCAGTTTTAGCTACTTTCAACTGAAAGCAATTGGCAACACTGGTCTAAAAGATTGAAAACCCCTGGCCTAGAAGATATATTTTTGTAAAATCACTACTAGCTGGACAGTATGGACAGTATTACAGTTTAATTGCATTTCTTGTCAAAAAAGCACAATTAACAGACTTATGTAATAGCTTGTTGTACTGTTTGTTTTATATATAGATCAGATAAAAAAAAGGAAATGAGCTCATAGTCTAGCTGATGCAACTGAACCGCAAGAGAATTCAAGAGTGAGGAAAAGAAAAAAAAAAACTGTTATTCAGTGTACAGGACTAACGTCCCTCTTTCCCATATTAGGAGAAGAACAACTGTTTGTCATCACTGCCGTATCTGAGTAAGGAAACAGACTAAGCAAATGTTGACGTATTAGTCATGTGACATACAGTGAGTCGTCCAGCGCAAGACTTAATATTTTTTTAGACATTAACCGTTTCAGTCAGTGAGTGAGCCATTCAGAAATGGTTTGATTTTTCCTAATCTAAACTACATCTGCTATTTAAAATAATTCATATAGGTGAAATCTTATTTTATAATGGATAACTCTAGTCTACACTAAACTGACCTTCAGGCAGTATTCTTGAGCAGAAATAGCTGCTCTTCAGGGTGTGTTTGGAGCCAAAACAAACAAGTACATTTTCTAGTACATGTGTTATTTACACATCCAGACGACTATGAGTAGAGGCACTCATGGACATAGTGTGCACACACCTACTCATGCCAACAAGAAAGAACATTGATGGTGTGAGTGCTGTAGTGTATTAGCACTGCTACCTATGAACATTTTAAGAACGTTTTTAAAGAAAAGAAAAAAGAACACAAAATTAAGGCCTATTGTTTGCCTGATTGTTTCACAATGCAATTCAAGTAGTTGCTTTTGACAAAATGACCAGATTTGAACAGAATTACATAAACAATGTACAAAAAATGGAAAAGATTTTCCTTTGCGTTTATGAAACAATTTGTATACAGAAGGCAACATTTGTCAAAACAATCCCTGTTAATATGGATCCATGAAAAACACTGTATTATTCATGCCAGGCCAGTAGTTGGCAATGTCACCTTATAAAGAAACACTATGCGCCTTTAGACTGAACATGATACACTTTTTTCAATTTTCATAAATTCACGTTTTTGTAGTTTACACAGAAACGATAACAGTATCGTTTTCAAAAACCAGCATTTTGAAACCTGTTTTCAAAAGGCCCCCAAAACACATTAAAAAGTTTTCCATTTTTAGTTGAAGACAGTGTCATGTAAACGGCCCCTAAATGACCCTGAGATTTATATTAATTGCCGTTGACATAAAGATTTGGCATTATGTCTGTCATTTTTAGGGCCCAAGCTGATGTTACGGATGCTGGTAGAGATGAGGCTGATACGGATTTCCACAATACGAATGATACGTTTATTCAACAGAAAGCAGGGAACACCAAACATACATCTTAACAAAACAGAGAACGGACGAGGAGTGAAGGGAGTGAGTGCAATATATGGGGAGTGCTGACAATAGAGTCTAGGTGCAGGTGATCTGTGATGATGAGGAGCTGACGAGGGAAGTGAGTGCAGGTGTGGAGAACAGGAGGATTCTGGGAAATGGAGTCCAGGGAAACAAGGGATCTGTAACAGTACCTCCCCCTCCCGGTAGGCGCGTCCTCGCGCCGTAGATGTAACAACCGGGAGGGGGGCGGGCGCCCTGGAGACCTCAAACCGGAGCAGGGGGATGAGTAGACTGGAGTGGAGGTCTCCAGGGCGGGCTCAAAAGCCATGGCGGGTCAGGAGCCGAAGGCAGCCATGGCGGGTCAGGAGCCGAAGGCAGCCATGGCGGGTCAGGAGCCGAAGGCAGCCATGGCGGGTCAGGAGCCGAAGGCAGCCATGGCGGGTCAGGGGCTGAAGGCAGCCATGGCGGGTCAGGTGCAGCGGACAGCCATGGCGGGTCAGGTGCAGCGGGCAGACATGCAGCGGGCATACATGGCGGGTCAGGTGCAGCGGGCAGCCATGGCGGGTCAGGTGCAGCGGGCAGCCATGGCGGGTCAGGAGCCGAAGCCTTCGAGGCGTTGAGCCCAGGCGTCGCTGAAGGACTGGCGGGTGATGGCGGAACCGAAGGCTCCGCCGACCGAAGCGCAGCCGGGACTCCAGAAGGCCGCAGTAGAAGCAGTAGGACAGCCAACAAAAAGAACACCGGGGGGGGAGTGAGGAAGCCAACTGAAACTGAGGGACGGAGTGACGGAGCGGAGACGGAGGAGTGTAGTCCAGAGGGAAGGGCAGGCTGACGAGTGCACAAGGTGTGAGTGGAGGCAGGATGGATACTGGTGACGCTGGTGGACTGATGGGTAACGGTGGAGCAGAGGGAGGTTGGAGCCGGGGTGTAGGTAATCGCCCAGAGGTCCGAGGTGGAGATCTGGGCGAGGGCTTGAGGTGAAGGTTCCGTGTAAACATAACTGGATGGAGGTGGGAGAGGGAGGCAGGGAGGGAAAACAGTCTTTGGGCTGGAGGGTTCAAAAACACAGTTCATAGGAGCAGTAGGTTCGGCGGCGGCGGCGGCTGGAGCGGCTGGTTCGGCGGCGGCGGCTGGAGCGGCTGGCTCGGCGGCGGCGGCTGGAGCGGCTGGCTCGGCGGCGGCTGGAGCGGCTGGCTCGGCGGCGGCGGCTGGCTCGGCGGCGGCGGCTGGAGCGGCTGGCTCGGCGGCGGCGGCTGGAGCTGAGGGCTAGTAGGCGGCGGCTGGAGCTGAGGGCTCGTAGGCGGCGGCTGGAGCTGAGGGCTCGTAGGCGGCGGCTGGAGCTGAGGGCTCGTAGGCGGCGGCTGGAGCTGAGGGCTCGTAGGCGTCGGAGACTGGAGAACTTTGCTCGGCGGCGGAGACTGGAGAACTTTGCTCGGCGGCGGAGACTGGAGAACTTTGCTCGGCGGCGGAGACTGGAGAACTTTGCTCGGCGGCGGAGACTGGAGAACTTTGCTCGGCGGCGGAGACTGGAGAACTTTGCTCGGCGGCGGAGACTGGCGCTGCTTGCTCGGCGGAGACTGGCGCTGCTTGCTCGGCGGAGACTGGAGAACTTGGCTCGGAGGAGACTGGAGAACTTGGCTCGGAGGAGACTGGAGAACTTGGCTCGGAGGAGACTGGAGAACTTGGCTCGGAGGAGACTGGAGAACTTGGCTCGGAGGAGACTGGAGAACTTGGCTCGGAGGAGACTGGAGAACTTGGCTCGGAGGAGACTGGGGTTGAGGGCCATTTCATCCCCTCAAATACAATTAAAATCCCCACAGGCACTGGAGCTGGCTCTGTGGGGACTGGAGCGGGCTCTGGAGATACTGGAGCGGGCTCTGGAGAAACTGGAGCGGGCTCTGGAGATACTGGAGCGGGCTCTGGAGACACTGGAGCGGGCTCTGGAGACACTGGAGCGGGCTCTGGAGACACTGGAGCGGGCTCTGGAGACACTGGAGCGGGCCCTGGAGATACTGGAGCGGGCTCTGGAGATACTGGAGCGGGCTCTGGAGACACTGGAGCGGGCTCTGGAGACACTGGGGCCGCTTTCTTCCTCCTCCTCCGCTTACTGGGCCCAGTAGCGGAATATGGGTCCAGCCTGGGGCAGGCAGGGAGTTCGCTGGAGCGGTATGCGGAGGAAGCCGGAGGTTGACTGACTGGCCCGGCCAACCATGTTTCTGGATGGACCGGACGACAACACTGATCCTGAACCTCTTCCACTAAGAATTTGGAGCCATTCAACCACAAAATTAAATTGATAGTATCGCTTAAGGAGAAACAAAAAACAGGTTCATCAAAACGGATAGTGTCGTCATCCAATCCATCCAAAAACAAGGAGATCTACTGAGCATCAGGCCAGTCAGACAAGAAAGCAAGCTCCACGAACTCCTCCACATACCTCTCCAGCGAACGACCCACCTGTAGGAGCCCGATGAGGCGATCGCCGGTTGTCAGATGAGTGAGAGGCGTTGGAGGAGCAGGAGCCAGAGAGCTGGTGGAAGTCTCCATTTTTTTTTTTGTGGAAAATCCGGTCGTTTAAGGTCCGTTCTTCTGTTACGGATGCTGGTAGAGATGAGGCTGATACGGATTTCCACAATACGAATGATACGTTTATTCAACAGAAAGCAGGGAACACCAAACATACATCTTAACAAAACAGAGAACGGACGAGGAGTGAAGGGAGTGAGTGCAATATATGGGGAGTGCTGACAATAGAGTCTAGGTGCAGGTGATCTGTGATGATGAGGAGCTGACGAGGGAAGTGAGTGCAGGTGTGGAGAACAGGAGGATTCTGGGAAATGGAGTCCAGGGAAACAAGGGATCTGTAACAGCTGAAGGCAAAGGCCCTATTTTTTTCTTTAGGATTTTTTTTTTTTTTTTCAACGAACATTTTTGGGGCCCTTACCATGCTCAAAACTCTTGAAACTTTGCACACACATCGGAATCGTCAGCCATCAGGCAGAAGCTGGTACCTGAGTGTGGCAGGGGGCTCAACAGCGCCCCCTTGAACGGTCTCTAAACACTTGGTCCATATATTAACCACACGCGCACATATTTGTATGAAACTCGGTACACATATAGACCTCATCAGGCCGAACAACTTTCATGCTCTAAGAAGTTATATGTCAGCTCAACAGGAAGTCGGCTATTATGGGTTGTTTGGAAAACGCATGCTCAGGAATTTGATATACTCCTCCTAGGTAATTAATCCGATCACCACCAAACTCGGTCAACTTGAAGTAAAAAAGTTATAGCGCCACCAACTGGCAGCAGGAAGTGTGTCACTTTCAAAATGCTTTGAGATCACCCTCTTAAAAACCATAGAAAAAGGTGGAGAGGAGGGCCTCTATAGCTCCATCTTTTGACAAAAGTGGGGGGTTAGTTTAACCTACAGTCACCAAACATAGTACACATATTGTTCTCATTAAGCCGGACAACTTTCTAATTTGTAGTCATTAGCTCCGACCTACAAGAAGTCAGATATTTTGGTTTGAATGTGGATGTGTGTGTGTGTGTGTGTGTGTGTGTGTGTGTGTGTGTGTGTGTGTGTGTGTGTGTGTGTGTGTGTGTGTGTGTGTGTGTGTGTGTGTGTGTGTGTGTGTGTGTGTGTGTGTATTACAGTCTTGATTAGTGGTCTTTAACCCTTTTACTGATGGCCCATTTATTGATGACCTTATAAAAATTTTGAACTGCAAATGATAACTTCACACGCATTTGAAATTGAGCTATGATACTATATCCCTATTTGGACAGGAATAGTTTTCTACATGTTGTTTGAGTTACAATTATTATTACCCAATACCTGTGATTTTATGTATTCATTCATACAAGACTAACATCTCTTACATCTGTTTTTTTTTTTTTTTTTTTTACAGAGGAGAGTGTGTGTTTTCTAGACGTGCGTTAGAGAAGGTCATGTGCTGTGTTTGCAAACATAATGTATGATTCATATGTCTTTAAATGAATTATTTATTGATATAATTCAAATTTATTAAAAACCCTATTTAAGTACATTTCACATGAGTGGCTGTTTACAATAAACTTGCACAAGTGAGTAGAAAAATCTAGGTATATTAATAGTATGTACCATACTATTACCTATTACCTGAGACTGATATTAAAATCGTCTTTCCGGGTTCTGTGATTTAGCTCTATTATTTAATTTTATAATTTTATTTTTTCATTGTATACCACACATACTGAAATTAAATGACCATATAAGCATGCTTTTGGTGCATAAGATTGGTGCACAAACGATAGCACAGGGAGGTCAAAAAACACACAAAAAGATACAACACTAGCAATCACAGACATTTGCATTACATTGGATGAGATTTCTCAGAGTTCTGTTAAATTCTCTGGAATTTTTATAGGGGTTGTTTGAGAAAAACAAAGACATGGCAGATTAGGATGATATTCTGCACTCATTTGACATTGACTTATGACATTCAATTGACATGAAATTCATCTAAATTTAAATGATCTCATAGATGTGGCTGTTGTGGTTTGTGATCATATGGGCACCAGCTGCTGCAGTAAGTGTGGTGTATTCAAATGACTTTGACAGTCCTTTTATGTCTACTTGTTTTAAATGCCTATTGCCCGGCATGCACAGTTGCCCTGAAGCCATCGGGTTGGCGGTGCCACCAGGCTTGAGCCTGTCATCGCTGCTTGCAGCTATATTTTGTCCTTTGTTTTCTTATCATTCTTTAAACATGTATTTGAGTAATAGTTGTAGGTTACACTAATGTAAATGGTTCAAATTCTGAGAAAAATGAAACAAAACAAAACATTCATCTTACTGGAAAACATGACACAAAACATAAATAAATTTAATGTCTTGTTTTTGTTTTTGAAGCATACGAGTAAAAGAAAGATCATTTGAAAGTATAAAAAGCTATAAATTTGAAACTGTAAATACAACATATAATCCCATATCTAAAAAAGATAAACAGGAAGCTCTTGCTTAGATTATTATGTTTCTGCACATGCTCCTGCACGTGTGAAGTATTGTTTTTGTCAGATAAATCTATGGCATTTGTTTTGTTTGATTAAAAGGAAGACTGTTTACGTGTTCTAAAATATTAGATGATTACCACCTTATACTTCAACAGGGTTAATAGAAATTCATCTAATTAAGAATTACATTAAGCAATTAGACTGACATTGTCCTAATGTTAAAACTCCATACATGCAGGTTACTGTAAGGTTGTGAACTCAAAGTGTGTTACGTGGAAGATGCTGCATACATTGTCACAACTAATCTAATAACGCTGTGTATGGCTCGATCACCATAACTAAATATAGCACCAGTGCTTTGTCAGAGGTCACACATAAATATTCAGCACGCAGCTGTCTCCGAATCTGCTATAGCAGACAAAGTCCAGTACTAATAAATGTCTCTGTGTTCCAAATTAAAACATGCAGCATCTCTTAACCCTGACTCTTTTGTAAAAGTGATTTATAATTTTATTAAACAGACATTAGTTTAAAATACTGTACATTAACTGTTAGAGGCATATTAGGAGTCTCTCCAAATCAAATACCACAAGTGTAAATGATGTACATCTCACACTTTTACATTTGAATCATAATTGTAATTGACTGACCTCATTATGATTCAGCATCATGACTTTGCACCAGAAGAATGTATTTGTGCATGTTAATAAATAAGCACTGTAAAACTCAAGACATTCATGTAAAACTGGTTAATCCACTTCAACTTAAGCATAGAGAACTGGTGTATCATAACACCCTTAAGGCCTGTTCACACCAAGAACAATAACTATAATGATGACTATATACACATCCACACCAATGAAAGTGTTAATCTATGGGGGATCAGAAAGCATTAAAAATGAAATGAAGGTGAGTAAGAAATAAATTTTCATTTTTGGGTGAACTAACCCCTTTAAACGCGCGCTGCAGTTTTGTCATCTGCTGCTTTGAATGCTCGAGTTCTGAAAGCAGGATGGATTCTGATTGGCTCTCAAAGTTTTTATCGTTCATCAGCTAGAAAAAAAAAGTTCCAACGAATTTGTCTCTCTGTTCCGTTATCGTTATAGTTGTGGTGTGGACTCTGCTATTCTTTTATATTCGGAACGATTTTTTGGAATAATTTTTTTATCGTTATCATTAAAGCCCATTCACACCAAGAATGATAACTATAAAGATAACTATATTAATAACTATATTAGCATTCACACTAAAGCATGATATTGTTTTGTTTATTATAAGCACGTGCTGCAGTTTTGTCTTCTGCCACTTTAAATGCTTGACCTCTTTAAAGCAGGATGGATTCTGATTGGCTGTCAATGTTTTTATTCATCAGCTGGTGAAAATCATTCTGAAAGTGATTCCAGCAATATTGTTCTGCTGTGAATTTATCGTTATAGTTGTGTTGTGGACTCTGCTATTCTTTTACATTTGAACAATTTTTAGAACTGTATCTTTATCATTATAGTTATTGTACTTGATGTAAACTGACCTTTAGGCAACATCCATAAGTTTCTCCAAGGGGATTGTCTTTGTCGCTCTGGAAAAAACATCTGCTAAATAGCTAATTGCTTATAGAGAGAAAAAGCCCAAATCATAATTTAGGCAATTGTCCCCTACTGTATTTACAGCAGGCGCTGTCTGCTTCTTGCTTCTTGTTTTTGTTGGAAAGTTTTAGTTTAGGCCTGTGAGATAAGATATGGAGGTTTTTGAGAGAGAAGTGGGTGGTTACTCTGATTACTAAGATGTAAAGTTGAAGAAAGAAAGCAGCAAACACTTTTCATGCTTTGCTTTCCTGAAGTTCTCAGGCTCCACAAATAGCAACCCCACCCTTAAAAAAAACAACAAAACTTAATGGACATTAGATTAAGACCAGATATATAACCAAAGAGATATGATCAAATTTTATCCAGAAATGGTTGTATTTCTTTTTATAGAGCAGTGTTTTTTATTACATTAATATAATAATTTTTGCATGCATGATGCCCTACTTGTTCATCCAAATTTGCTATTCTACTGGCAAAAACATGAAGTGGTTTACGTCAAAAGCTTTACCCGTGACAATTGTTCAGTCATTCCTGCTTTGGCACTGTGCGATGAACCTGGCACACTATTTTTTTCATGTTGGGTTTACATGAAAGACAGTGTGTTTGTACTGAATGTATTGGACTCATTATGCATTCGGTGTGTGTGTTTTTGTGTGTGTGTGTGTGTGTGTGTGTGTGTGTTTGTGAGTGTTTTGTTGGGATGGGGGGGGGGGGGTGTTGTGGCGTCATTGGCAGTTGTATAATAGCACTGCTGTGCTACCAAAGGTACTTTGGTGGGTGTGTCTCCCCAGCCTCCCATTTGCTGATTACACAGGGGCTCAGTGTTCCTTTCTCAGTCCACACACATGGCATGAATTAACTCAATTCACTTTCACCTACTCTACTGAAAAACCCAGAAAACTATTTAAACACATTAAAATGTTTAAATCATCTAAAATATAAGACATCCAATCTTCTTTATTTGTGGACTCTAGTTCACTTAAAAAAATCAAGATTCAATATTTAGGAGACAAGATTCATAATTTCAAAAAACCAGGCTGGTGGAAATTGTGTTTAATAATGTATGGTGAAATAGAAAGAGATAAACAAATGAGTGCTCCAGAGAAATAATATCACAACCAAACAATAAACGTACAGTATAAACAAATCACTGACAGAGAGAAGCATAACTAGCAGTGCCGGAGAGAAGACATTAAATTACAGTCAATTTGCAACATGGTGAGTAGCAGTTTGAGGGGGGAAACACAGTGTGAAGGCTTTGGTTGCAATGGGAAAGATGCTGTTAAAGGACATACTGTACACACTAATTTCAGAAACAGGTCCATTTGCCTTTTCCTGAGGTTAAGTGCTTTGCTCTGGCACAATAGCAACAGATATAGGTTACTTTATTAAATTCTGCAGGTGATGCATCATCTCCATTTGGGAATAATCAAGCAACCTTAGCATTGATGTTCCATGATCATTAACCTTTCAATTGCTCACCCTACTAATTAACTCTTTGAAGGTCGTTTGCTATGCATTGGTGTTGATTAGCTAATTAATTTGAGTCTCATTTGCTTCAAATGTCTGTACTGTCATATTTTGTGCAATCTTTGTGGGTCCATAGAAGTAAATTAGGGGATGCTTACTTGACACTGTTTTCAACTAAAAACAGAAAACTTTTTGCATTTTGGCTGTTCAATTACATAACAACAGCCTGAAAATGTAAACTTCTGAAAACAGGATTAAAAGTGCAAGTTTTTGAAAACGATACCTTTGTTGTCTCTGTGTAAAAACTAGAAAAACATGAATTTATGCAAATGGTGACACGCGTATTGCATGTTCAGTCTACAGGCGCGTAGTGTTTATTTACAATGTGACATCGCCAACTACTGGCCTGACATGAATAATAAAGTGTTTTTAAACGTTTTTGATCTTTGACTAAAGTTCAATACAGCTAGAGAAAGTTCAATACAGCTAGAGAAAGTTCAATACAGCTAGAGCTGTGTTTTACCTTCATGTTGGCCGCAACATGTTTTAAATAGCTAAATAGCTTGTCTCTATTATTACAACAATAACCATAAGAATGACCTTACATTTATATATAGTCTACTGTATTTGACTATGAACATCCTTATCATGTTAGTCATCTGAGTCTCCCACAACAACAAATGAGGCAACCTGAAAAACATTAGACAACTGTTACAATTATTAAAATGCAGTAAACTAAAAAATGCCATTTCAGATAGTTCACAAAGCTTATTCTGGGTCAGATGTTTACAAAGGTTGACTAACAGAGAGGTTATTTCCTTACAGGTTTGCGTATGTGCAAAAATGCAAAGGAAAAACTTTTCAGTTTTTATTACATAGTTGTCATGTAAACATACCCTTAGAAAATGTTACAACCCTCTAATCAGCTATGATATTTCTTTTTTCAAGCGTGTATACGAAGTTTGTATTGTTGTTATACATCTAATTAAACAACAGAATCTGTCATTTATCATCCATTAACAATCAAAAATGATCAAATATTAAATTAAAGGTGCTAAAGAGGATGTTTTGTTTTATACATTTTTGCAATATTACTTGAAACTGTCTTTACTTCATCGCGTAAACGATTGGCCCTCTGGCTTGTCAATCACTGCCGTGACGTTCCTTGTGAGAGACGAGCGCGGCTGCGCGCTCCAGTAACTTTCCACACTCCACAGGCGCCGCATGCGATGTTTTTGTCAGGAGACAGGAGTAACAACTGCACATTATGAGTTACCTGCGGTGAGTCCGACATAATGAATCCACTTACACGACACAGCGAATGCCGGTGGTAAACACTCGTGTTCCAATACTCCTGCACGAGTTTTGGGAGGCGTTCCTTTGAAATGAGCTGTGAAGGAGGGAGGCTGTTCTTACGCATGCGTTCATTTCAAAACTCAGGAACAGTCTTTGGATTCTCAGTCGACGAAAAAAATCACCTTTAAACATTATTATTATTATTTTGTAAATCCATTATATTTTTAAACGCAGTCTTACACCTTCCACTGTCCTTTCGGAAAGGTGGAGGTCATACTGGTTAAACTGATGGTGCACTCCCTGGTTTCCTCTACTTGTCAGGTGTTTAATAAAGTGTCATATCTAGGCCTTGAAATTTAAATTTGACCTTGAATAAAAAAAAAAAAATAAAAAAAAAGAATTCAAATTATACACAGTGAATGTTTTATCATTAATGTATATTTTATATCACCTGTAAGTGCAGGTAAGCACACATTAGTCACGGTGAAAGTGCAAAAGTATACTCTCACACAATATGCAGTTGTTGTGTTACCTTATCAGTCTATGTACTTAAAGCAAGTTCGTCATATTTCGATGTTATCAGTTCATTATTTACATAATTATTCACTTGACAGCTTCACTTTCTAACTCCACCGTGTCAAATACATTGTCTTTGTCCCTAGTGAATCCTTTTTTTTTTTAAATATTATTTTATCCTCTGACGCTTTTCTTCATGGCTGAACTTTACCCACACCCTCCTCATACACTTCCAGCACTCGTTAATTCCGTCTCCTCATGCTTGTCTCACATCTCCCCGCGGAGGCGTGCCCACACCGCTCAAATATAGCGCTGCAGACGCGCGCTTGACTCATTCGGTTGGTCTGACTGAGCTAAACTGTGAGGTAAGCAGAGCCGCCTTGCCCACGCCAGATCATGCGTTTGTCTCGTATCATATCCACTCTCGATATTGTGAAAGAGCGCGTTCGTTTCAGTGTGTCCTAAAGCGCCCATGCCGCTACAATTTCGATTTTAGTGAGAAACGTTTTATGAGGTGATAAAAAGTACGAGGTTTGGACGTCTATTTTCCATTCAGCGGTTTGTGGAGGACGCATGATTTATCTGTGCCGGACCAAAAACGAAGAGTGCATGAAAGGTGAGTCTTTTACTGAATTGTATTTGGAAAGGAAATGTACTCGATTTAGGAATCTTTGTACGCATGATGTTTTTGTCAGAGTCAATTCAACATTTACCGTTATTAAATTGTATTTTAATTTTTTACCCGATCAGAACCAGGGTAAAACCGGGCTGGAAGAAGAGTAAGCAATTTTAGGCAGGTTTTCTCTCAGTAATATCAATATTGGTATCTTTTAGGCTATTATAAAAAAAAAAAAAAAAAAAAAAACAGCGATTCAAGCACTATGAAGTAATTGCATTGGTTTGTAATAATTAACTCTTCAAGACTTGTGGATGACCACAGTGGGGACCTCTGACTAAAGTTCAATACAGACTTTTTAAGTCAGTTAAAGTTGTTTTTCATTCATGTTGACTACAGCATGATTTAAAAAGCGTGTCTCTATTATTAGCTGCAACCAGATAACCATCAGAATGACCTTACATTTGTCTAGTTGTCTACTGTATTTGACTATGAGCATCATTACCACGTGAGTACATCTGAGTCTCTCACAACAGCAAATGAAAAACATTAGACAACTGGTACAATTATTAAAATGCATAAACTAAAAAAAAGCCATTTCAGATAGTTCACAAAGCTCATTCTAGGTCAGATGTTTACAAGGGTTGCCTAACAGGTTGTTTCCTTGCAGGTGTGTATGTGTTTGTGTTGTTGCCTCTAGATCAAATCAGTCTAGGTTATTTTATGTTTGCATTCCTCACATGACACACTATTATACACCATTGTCTTTAGGACAAGAAATGTTTTGAAGGAGGCGGGATGTCGTCTAAAGCTGTTTCCTGTAGAAAGTTTCTCCTCAATAGGCATTAGAGCTAAAACCAGTTGGAGGTCTGAGTTGTGACCACCGTCAGAAGCCTCTGGGGATGCTGAAATAATGGGTCAGAAAAAAAATAAAATGCAGCACAATGGTATCGGCCACATGGCCAACACAATGTGGGAATAAAAGTGAGATGTTTTCTGAAACACAAGACAAAGGAAAAAAACAGCAGCTCCAAGTGTTACATAACTTCTGCAAGGTACAACTTCACCCCTCTATGCATTTGGACTTGACCTAATGAGGGCCTCAAGGGCATGTTAACACTAGGCTTTGTTAAAGTACATGTTTGAAATGGGTGGTGTGCATGTTTCAACATATTAAGTATATACTTAAGGGACATGCTTGAACTGGGTCATCAGTTACTTGACACTTGGGATGCAAGATATATATTGCTACCATATTGATTATAAGCCAATATTATAAATGTATTCATCAGTATGGTCCGTTTAGTATCGTAAGCCCCTTCAAAATGGTGGGATTTTTGTCAATTGAAGTGGAAAGTACTTGTTTTCCCCACAAACACATTTTTTTTTTTTTTTTGTTATAGTCCTTTTTCCAGCAAAGTGTCTCGGATGACTCACAGACGACAGACGTTCTTCCAGACGCAAATGTGGCCTGATTAATATTTGAAGCTCCTGTGCTAAATGCAGGAGGAGACAATGCATAAGTGTGTGTTAACGCTTGACTGAAACCGATCCTATCCTAAGATCTTGCATCTGGGTTTATTTGTGGCCATTTTTCCATGAAGAGCTCACAGATACAGTCTGACTGACACATAAGAACATAATGTTCTGGGTCATTTTATACTTAAACATTAAATAGTGTGTGGCTAAAAATATAAATGAAGGGAAAAACCTGGTTATGAAAAGTAACAGTTGGATCACAATTGAGTAAATATCTATTTTGGGTAAAGAAAAGACCATTTCAATCATGCCTGCATTGTTTAATGTGTGTTCCATTTGTGTTGCGATTTTTCACCTTATGAGTATGACAATCTCTCTCTTCCTTCTTTGCTTCAGATCTCAAGGCTATACTCCGCTGCGCCACACTGGGAGCCTTACTGGATAAGCAGGAGAAGGATCCCTGTAATTCCAAAAAAGCTCCACTTCTGTCTTCTCCCACGATGGCTCTGGCTTCCTTCCATCTGATGCAAACTCTAAAGAACTCACCGGCGGCCCTCCGGCGGCGATTCCGGCGTGACCGCACGGAAAGCCTCTCTCACGGCGATCCCCTCTTCAAGGTGCATTACCTCGGCACCAAGAAGATCTTCTCTCTGGACTTGGAACAGGCAGAGGAGGCCATTGATCGATTGCTAGATGGGGCCCCTGGGAAGCTTTCTAAAGATCATGCCCTGGTAGTGCGTCCCCGATACGTTGAGGTTAAAGAACTGAGTACCGGAAGGCAGCTCACCAAGACCTACTTGCAGGACATTGCATACTGCGCCTCTCACACGGCTAGACCCAATGTGTTTCTGTACATCTGCAGGCAGCCCGGTCAGCAACTGCAGTGCAGAGTGTTCTGGTGCAGTCGGGCAGAAAGGGCAAAGGACATGACCGCCTGCCTAGCGAGGTCGTTTCAGCGAGCACTTAATGACTGGCAGGGTGGATGCGCCACCTTGCCGCAGGGGGAAGTGCTAACTAAAGAGCCAGAGATGCCTGGTACGCCCACTGCACCTAGAGGGTCAACATTGCCAGCCAGTTTGGGAAAAGGTGAGTTGAAGAAGGACAAAGTAGAGACCAATGAGTGCAACATTCCTGTAGCTTAAATGTGTCCAACTCTCCTCCTGTCCTGTAGAGTGTATCTCCAACCAGCTTCAAAACACTTGTCTGGATGTTTCTAATCATCTTGAGGACCTTGATTAGCTGGTTCAGGAGTGTTTATTTAGGGTTGGAGCTAAACTCTGCAAGACAGAGGAACTGAGTATGACATCCCTGCTGTAGCTCAAACATTTGTGCATGGTGCTAGCAATGCCAAAGTCATGGGAAATGAACCCAGGAAATGCATGAACAGATAAAATGTATACCTTGAATGCAATCCAAGCCAAATGCATAAATGTAATGTAAATGAGTTCAATGAGTAATGCAGCCACTAGCCCAGGGGTTCTCAACTCTGGCCCTCAAGATCAGTTTTCCCTCAGAGTTTAGCTCCAACCCTGATCAAATTCACCTGCCCGTAGCTTTCTAGTTATCCTGAAGACTTTGATTAGCTTGTTTTAGTTGTGTCTGATTAGGGTTGGAGCTAAAATCTGCAGGACTGTGGATTTCGAAGGGCAGAGTTGAGAACCACTGCACTAGAATATTGTAAAATTCTAAATGCGTACATTTACATTTCCCCTATGTTCTTCTATTTCAAAGTTGTAACTGTGTATATATATATATTTTTTTGTGTTGCAGTCCGTTGGAAGAAGAGGGGGTCGGTGTCTCGCAGTCCCCTCCGTGCCATAACCAGAAGAGGTTCTGCCAGCGACACCTGGCATTGAGAGTCCCCGTCACACCCTGGACCTTAATTTTGTGATTCCTGGGAATTTCCAGAACTGAATGTGAGGAAAAGGACAACCACACCTATAACTGGTGGAACGTTTGAGCTTTGATAGAGTTTGCAACTCAAGTATGTGCCGAGTCTGTGTCTGAACAGCTAACACATTTGAGGTTACCAATCTACCAAAGTGATAAACTATAGGTTTCCAGAGATAATTATTTTTGTTTTAGGATGTTGATGGGTTCAGTCATTTTATCTCTGTTTGCTTAAGGACAAAGATACAAAACCAAAGCTGTTCATCTGCACTGAACTGGCATGTAGTTTTAAAGCCATGTATGTATCATGGAGTTGAGGGCTTCTAGCCCATTCTCCTCCTCTGTGTACATGTCTGGATAGTTTGCTAATGTGATTGATGAGCAATGAGACAGTTTCTGTTTGTATTAGAGATGTCAAGAAAGGATCTGTGTGGAAAGTGGGTGGATGCATGATGGTAAACACTAGCAGGATCAGAACGTTAAAGCGTTTGAAAAGTGTTTTTATCCCAAATGCACAAGTTACGCTGTAAATGTGCATTAAGACAATCAGCTTTTTATCCTAAACGACTGTATGCTTACCAAATGCTCTTTTTCATATGGCCAAATCTCCACATGTTGTTACTAATGATATTGAATTAATATTACATCCTTTATGTGACCATCATTCATGGTGAATTATTTACTGCGTATTTACTTGGCATCAGGACCGGCTTGACAATCAGGACCGGTTGTTGTTTGGCATTGGAAAGACGGAGGTACTGAGATTCATTTTTCTGGTGGTCTATCATAGCCATATCCTGCTTTGCCTGGTTCTACCTCAGTTTGCCATTTTTATTCATAGTTTAAGTCATTCAAGCATTGAACTTGACCTATAGGTCCTAAATCCGAACAGATAATGAAGTGTAGAATTAGTGGTATTACTGTGTGCTCTTAAAATGAGAAGTATTCTCTTTATGCACCTGCATTCCAGCAGTTTTTGAGGCCATAATGGCTCCTGCACCCCTCCTTTTTCTTTTTTTTTTCTCTGTAGCTGCAAGTTGTTTTTCAACATTTTTCTCCAAAAAGAAAAAAGCCAACTGAGACACTGTCTCCAGGCAACGGCTTATGACATCAGAATGCTGACTGATTCAAAAGTATGCTTGCAGAGAGCGTCATGTCCTTGAAAAAGCTGCACTGTTGCACTGCAGTTATATGTAGTTATGAAGCGCAAGGAAGCATTTTTAAGTGGCCAGGTTGCATAAACCAAATATTTTAAACAAGGACGCCCTTCTTCGCATGACTGGAACAATCAAGTTTTCCTAGAACAAAGATTGTCTAGCACCATAAGTAGCTATTTCCTTCACACTGTTACATATGCTCACTGAGAATTGCATCATATCACAGTAGTATACAGTCGGCGCCTCATGGTTTTTAACATTCTGCCTGATGCGTTAGGGCAATTACGTCAAAGGAGTTTTTTTTTTTTTTTTTTTCAGTTTTATCCTTATGGATTTTATTTAAAGCATAGTATTAAACCATATCTCGCACTACAAAGGCTTCAGATCTGTTGTTGGATCTGTAATGTCTGCTTTATAAGGTGTTTGATGTTCTATGAATGTTCTTGTACCTTATTTTAAAACTATTTGTATGTATCTATTTAAATGTATTTCATGGAATATTAAACGTTTTATACATTGAACATTTGTACACTTGTATTCTTGTATTCTATTCATTTGTTAAACACACAAAACACCCTTTAAAAATGAGGGTTCTTTATTGGCATTGATGCTTCCAAGAAGAACCTTTAACATCCATGGAACCTTTTCATTCCACAAAAGGTTCTTTATAGTTGAAAAAGGTTCTTTATATTAGTACTAGTATTGTTCACTGAAAGGGACTTTGGGGAACCAAAATGGTTGTTCTATGACATCGCTGTGACAGCCACCTTTTGGAACATTTATTTTTAAGAGCGAAGAAAACACCAAAAATTTTTGATGTACTAAAAATGGAAACGTTTTTCCTTTGCATTTTTTTTGCGTACAGATGACTGTTGTCAAAACTATTCCATTCACATGTATCTGTGAAAACAATGCCAGTAGTTGGCGATGTCACTTTATAAAGAAACACTACGCACTTATATACTGAACACATAATACGCATGTGTTTTTGTAGTTTACACGGAGAATGTGTACTTTTCAAAAGTTTGTTTTCAGGCCCCTAAAACGCTAAATGTACGTACAAAAACACAAAAAAAGTTTTCCGTTTTTAGTTGAAAACAGTGTCATGTAAACGGCCTCTAAAAAAAAAAAAAAAAAAAGCCAGTTGTTTCCTTGACTTCCAGGACAGACTAAATCCTTAAAGATGGAGCAGTTTCTGCATAAGTCATTGGGTGCAAATCTTTTAATGCGAGGGATTAAATTACTCCTGGTCTGATTTCGTAACTTTTCAAAGACCTGTACGTGCTTCACAAAAACATGCCATGGCTGACATTTAGGAGCTTAAAGTCATGGGGCTAAAGCGGTCATTATCGAACCTCTTTGTTTACCCTTAAATTAATGGTCCTTAGTATAAGAAAGAAAGAAAGAGAAGAAAGAAACTATTAGTTCATGATTTAACTTGTTACAGCTCTAGATTGTGATTTGTGGAGTTTAAGGCCAAATGCCAAATCCTTTACAATTTAATAACCTTGAATGTTGTTGTATTTTGAAGCATTAGCTCTCATTTGCCAGGAAAGGGACTTGATGTTTTGGGAAATCTGTCACTGCCTTGAAACTTATGGGTCCCAGAGAGGCTTTGGAAATGAAGTCGTCTCAATGGAACCAGCTCTTCCACAACTAAGAAACAAAGTAGAAGAAACAGTGTATTAGAGGATGATGATAAAACTAGAATAAAACTAGCCTGTTTTACACAAACTGGCAACAGCTTCAGCTCTAGCAGAAAGTTAAGTGATTCTATGAAACAGCGATGTGTTTACCGGTATATGCGACAGACACAGGATGTATGAATCAAGCCTAAGATTTCACTGTTTGGTTTTTTTGTACTGTTTTTCTTACACCCCTTATCTTGTGAGCACAATGACAAAAGAATATTCAAAATGTTTGGACCCTAGATTTCCCGGACTCCAATCTTTCAAAGAGATTCAATGCTCACCCAGATCATAGAACGGTTCCTCTCGGCTTCCCTGAACCACAATCATCTCCAGGAAATTCAGAAGGGCCCCAGTGGCCAGGAAACGCTCTGGGAGGGACAGGGTTTGGAGGTAGCGCATGTCCAGAGAGAAGGGGTTGTCGGGAGGAGGCATGGTGCACAGTCCTACCAACTCACTCACCACGTCCCATACATGAGTTCCTACAGAGCAGATAAAAGTTTTGTGTGTTTGTGTGTCCCTCTAAAATTAAAACTTCATTATAATTAGTTAGGTTTAGTTCTTTTGCTAAATTTTAAGAAAAGGCGAGATGTTTGCTCACTGTCCTTCTGGTGTGCCACCATAAAAGTAAGTCATGTGTGCTTTCATACATAATATCTAACCTTTTTATATATATAAAAAAAGATTGTAAAAGTTTCTAAACCTTGAGCCAGGAGCATGAAGAAATGGTGTATGTAATAAAACCGTGACATTATGGTCAATAAAAGTTGATCTTAAAACCTTGGGATGTTGAAACCCAGTCTGTGATGGACTTAAGTTTCATCGGTGTATCTTTGACTAGCGTATCAGTTCCTCCAACGTTTACTAGGCGCTCGTGATTGGATCGAATCCAGGCATAAGGTTGTCCATACTTGGCATAGCCAGCTAACAGGAACAGGGTGCAGTTCATTTCCTGCAATGAGAAAAAAAAACTCTTTTGAGAGCCTTGAACATTGCAAGACAATCAGAAATTTTGTCTTGATCTCTTATAGAAAACTCAAAAGTCAAAGCGAAAATACAAAAAGAGTACACTATCTATTTTGTTTATCATCTTTAATCAATATGCACATGACCTGATTGATAAGTTTGGGGCATGATTTTTCTTTTTAAAAGAAATTAATACTTTTAATCAGCAAGGATGAATTAAATTGATCAAACGTCACAGTAAAGACATTTATAATGTAACAAAAGATACATTACAGTTTCTACAAACATTTTAGGCAGCACAACTGTTTTCAACATCGATAATAATAATAAATGTTTCTTGAGCACCAAATCAGCATATTAGAATGATTTTTGAAGGATCATGTGATGCTGAAAAAAAAAAATTCAGCTTTGACATCCAAGGAATAAATTACAAGCTAAATCTGTTTTTGATCAAATAAATGCAGCTTTAGTGAGCATAAGAGACTTCTTCCAAAAACATTCTTACAGACCCCACACTTTTGAATGGTAGTGTATATTTTATCATTGCCAGTGTGTTTTAAGATTGGTAATGTTCTTAAACCGTGAATTTGTCATTGGCCCTTGAAGTGGCCCTTGAATCTGAAATGATACTCACAGGAACAGCGATCTCTCGCTCACTGGGTGAGGCTGGGAGAAGATGAGAATCGACATCCCTATAAGGGAATAATGAAAATAATTGATTTACAAAACTTAGTTCATAATTGATAGAGCCCAAGGATATTCCTCTCCACCTGCTGGGAGTTTGTTGCTGTGTGGCTTCTGGCATCTGTTGTTTGTGTTGTGGAAGTGGTTCTTCTCCTGCTAAAGGTGAGCTGGCGTAATCGCTGTCCAGACTGTAACTGCTACTGCAGGTTGAGCTGGTGAAGGTGGAGGCCACAGACACGGCGTACCCAGGAGAACGCCATCTCTGTGAGCAAAAAAAGATGTAGCCATCAAATGTAACTGTCTGATGCAGAAGCGCTTGAGATTAAAGGGTTAGTTCACCCAAAAATGAAAATAATGTCATTTATTACTCACCCTCATGTCGTTCTACACCCGTAAGACCTCCATTCATCTTCGGAACACAAATTAAGATATTTTTGATTAAATCCGATGGCTCAGTGAGGCCTGCATTCAAAGCAATGACATTTCCTCTCTCAAGATCCATAAAGCTACTAAAAACATATTTAAATCGGTTCATGCGAGTTCAGTGGTTCTACCATAATATTATAAAGCGACGAGAATATTTTTTGTGTGCAAAAAACCCCCAAAATAACGACTTTTCAACAATATAGTGATGGCCGATTTCAAAACACTGCTTCGGATATTTACGAATCAAATCAGTGACTCGGATCTCCTATCAAACGGCTAAACTGCTGAATCACGTGACTTTGGCACTCCGAATCACTGATTCGATTCGTAAAGCTTCGAAGCATCACTATATTGTTGAAAAGTCGTTATTTTGTTTCTTTGGCACACAAAAATATTCTCGTCGCTTTATAATATTAAGGAGGAACCACTGTACTCACATGAACTGTTTTAAACATGTTTTTAGTACCTTTATGGATCTTAAGAGAGGAAATGTCATTGCTTTGAATGCAGGCGCCTCACTGAGCCATCGGATTTAATCAAAAATATCTTCATTTGTGTTCTGAAGATGAATGAATGCCTTATGGGTGTAGAATGACATGAGGGTGAGTAACAAATGACATTATTTTCATTTTTGGGTGAACTAACCCTTTAACTTTGTTTCCAGAGATATAATAGTATGTTTATAGATGCTCTACCAGTGATGAATTAACATCTCCAAACATCTAAAACACGTTTTTGGATATAAAAACTGTGTGATAACAGAGAGATAAACAGATTAACAAAGACCCACCAAGTCATCATTGACCACGGTCAACAGAAGTTCCTCTCTCCCTCTTAGCCAGGGCTGAAAATAATGGAAACCCTACAGACAGACATAAAAGACAGTGAAAAAACAGTGGCATGATCTTTAATTGCATTAGAAAATGTAATTAAAACTGTGCAGTTTTAATTAAATATGAAATGGTACGTAGTATTACTTAAGTAACAGCCCACCTGTAACGAACCCAATATTGCAAGTTCGGACAGGAAGTGCTGAAGTTTCGTCTTTTGTTCTTGTTCCTGCATTTATCACAAAAAGGCAAACGGTTTATATAATTAGTTGTTCTTATACTGGATACAATACACACTTATAACAACAAATTGTTTTAACTTCTAATGTTAATTGAAAAGGGTTTGGTTAAGCCCACATCTACTCTCTGTTACTATTCAACTGCAGCCAAGCCTGTCATTGCCAGCGATGGGTTGAGGAGGAAATAAAAGCCCATGCATTTAGTATTATGAATTTAAAAATGCATCACATCATCATAATACGACCTAGGCTATGCAACACCAATTATTACAGTCAAACAATATCTAATCGAATAGATTTGAGCATAAAGAAGCATGCAATCAAGCGCATTTGTATATACTTACTCCACAGCTCATGTTTATATGCACAATCAAGCCAATTTGCTGTAGGCTAAATGAGATTTACATTTGACAAATTAATGCAAGCACACTGTCACGCCTATTTCCATATCCACTTCTTTGTGTTCCCCCTACTATACATTGGATCACTTTCCTTGGATATTATTAATAATGCAGCAATAATCTCTCAGATTATTCAGGTGAATCAGAATTCAGATCGTATTTCGTATTTCTCGCGCTGATCATTGTGCAGATGCTTCCATCGCGCGTAAGGGATCGTCTGCGTGTTGTGCTCTTAAAGAAAAACGTAAAATAGCACACATCATCTGTGCGTAATACTTTTTATGTATATACGGAGAGCATCGTTTAAAAGACCATTACAAGATTCATTTGATCTAATCAAATCCAATGGGAATAGTCAATGACGTCTGAAAGATTCATGATTACCTCAGCCGTACAGATATATGAAAATCTGGAACTTATATAGTCACAAATTTTATAGCCAACTGCCGTTTTGTGTTCAGTTATAATAATTAGCTTACTTAAAGGGATAGTTCACCCAAAAATGAAAATGTGATGTTTATCTGCTTACCCCCAGGGCATCCAAGATGTAGATGACTTTTTTTCTTCAGTCGAATGCAAATTATGATTTTTACCTGCAACCGCTGCCGTCTGTCAGTCAAATAATAGCAGTGATTGGGAACTTGAACAATAAGAGTCGAAAAAACTTCCATAGACAAATCAAAATTAAAACCTGCGGCTCGTGACGACACATTGATGTCCTAAGACACGAAACGATCGGTTTGTGCGAGAAACCGAACAGTATTTATATAATTTTTTACCTCTAATACACCACTATGTCCAACTTCGTTCAGCTTCCGGCTAGTGAGGTCTGATCGCGCTCTGACAACGGAAGTGATGTCTCGCGCTCATTGAAGTATATGGGCGAGACATCACTTCCGTCACCAGAACGCGTTTTTTGACCTCACTAACAGGAAGCTGAACGAAGTTGGACATAGTGGTGTATTAGAGGTAAAAATTATATAAATAATGTTCGGTTTCTTGCACAAACAGATTGTTTCGTCTCTTAGGACATTAATGTGTCGTCACGAGCCGCAGGTTTTAATTTGGATTTGTCTAAGCAAGTTTTATTTACTGTTATAGTTGAAGTTCCCATCCACTGCTATTATTTGACAGACAGGCGGCAGCGGTTGCAGTTAAAAATCATAATTTGCGTTCGACTGAAGAAAAAAAGTCACCTACATCTTGGATGCACTGGAGGTAAGCAGATAAACATCAAATTTTCATTTTTGGGTGAACTATCCCTTTAATGTTTATGTAAAATAGCCAATACTATTGCATTTGCACTGTGGCACAGGACTGTAATTTAGTATAGCAAGGTTATTATTTGCATTTAGCCACATTGTCAGTCATCGCTTATGGCATAAATTATGCAGTAATAATGCTTGATATGTGAAACCTTGGCTTGACTGTCTTAAATGGGTTAAGCTGGGGGTTTAGATGGTTGGCCTGGTCATCTCATAGTCATCTCATAACCCCCTCTGAAATTGCCTGTACCAATATGTTAGTCATGGGTTCCTTCATACATTTGTATGTTTCATTCTGTATTCACGCCATTTCATCTGTTTATCAAAAAAGTCAATCGTTTTTTCATAATTTCAGCACATTAATCAATGATACATATTATCAAATTCAGTTTTAAATGAAAGAACACAATCTGTAGCTGTTAAATTCTGTGCTGACTAGAATTCAGCAGTCGACAGACAAATGACTCAATGCGCATATCAAGCAAAGTGATGTCACCCTGTTGCCCACAACAGGAAGTGAACACAATAGCAGCCGCCTAATGCTGCCAGAAGAGATTCAGTGGAATGTGTATTGTGTATAGTGGAGCTATATATGCTCTGTGGGACAGAATACATTATGTACTTTCTGTTTTAATCTGGGATCTTATTAATTGTTCTGCTTTAATGATGTCACTGTTTCACTTCTAGTCACTTCTTCTCAGAATATAATAAAGAAGTAAGAAATATGGTGTGAGATCACTGTTTCTCATTATAGTTTGTGACAGTTTATTCCTCTTTATCACGAGGGGACCTTCCTGAATGCTACTAATTTTGATGGTAGCTATTGGATGATTTACACTTTTGAAACTGATCTCACTTCCTGTCTGACTGATTGCATTATGTTCTTTTCCTGTGTAACCAGTAAGCTACATAATATAGCTATACTATACATTGTGTTCTTTAAAGTGATAGTTCACCCAAAAATGAAAATTCTTTCATAATTTACATACTATGGAAGTCAGTTCTGCCCCACATCTGTTTGGTTACAAACATTCTTCCAAAATATCTTCCTTTGTGTTCAGCAGAAATTTTGGAACAACTTGAGGGTGAGTAAATCATGACAGAATATTCCTTTTTTGGTGAACTATCCCTTTAAGGAGGTGCTGTGATGTTTACATAGCCTGCTACACAAAAAAGTGCAATAACTACCCACTGTTTATTTATCTATGAATATAATTCACTTCTGGACCTCTAACCATAATTATAACAGAGAAGTACAATACTGTATGTATTTTCAAAGACATTGAAAAACTTGTATAACCCATTAATTATATGCCAACATCTTCCCATTTATGTCCGCTGAAATACAGTGTTGGGGGTAACGCATTACAAGTAACGTGATTTACGTAATTACTTTTTTTTAACTAACAAGTAACACATTACTTTTAAAATTACAACAAAATAAGTAATGCACGTTTTTTTTTTTTTTTTTTTTCCTTTTTTCTCTTCACATTTATTGACTGACACCGCTGTGGTTGTGGTTATTGTTGTTCCAGACTAAATGTAGGCAGGCATTTACTAAACAGCTGTATTTCTAAAACAGTGAAACTCAGAATATTATGCAAATCTGCAATAATTAAATATGTTCAATAACACAAATAAATGTATTAACCAATGTTTTTGATGCTGACCTTCGATGATCCAATTAAATAAGCAATAAGCAATGACAAGCATGACATTTTTTAGATTTTTTTTATTATCATTATTTTTTTTATTGCTGAAATAAGAATGTTGAAATGTCTTCTGCTTCCTATTATATTAAAATCCACAAAAGCTGAAAGGTTTGTTTGCGTAGCGCCCTCTTCTGTACAGATGCGAATTTGCTTTTCCTTCAGCCTAAGGCTTCTTCACTTTTGGTGTGAAAGAGCATTTACATTTGTCAAAAATAGAAGTTGTTTTTTGATATTAATAAACAAACAAGAAGGCCCAGCCCAGGTGAGAAAACGTAACGCAGAAATAACGTAATGCAATTAGTTAGCTACTTCTAGGAACTAACGCAATTTGCATGCACAGGAAAAAACGTCTATTTAGCTTTATTTATTAATTGGTATCTTGACTTAATGTATTATATGTTTAGTACCTAATTCATTTGCTGGTACGATCGTTGCTCCTGTTTAGATGCTCAGTTTATCATTTGGCAGATGGAGTAGGCCTAACACACCAGTGGCAGAGAGAATATGCAACTATTGTAAGTTAACTTTGAATTCTTCTGTGACAGAAGATGAGAAACATTTCCTGTATGATTGTTCTTTGCATGTGGATCTGCGTAAAAAATTTTTTGGGTGATCTTGCTCTTGTTGGTGATGTTTGTACTGATGTGTCACATGTTTGCATGGAGATTGGCATTGTACATAATATGTGAAGAAAAGAGTAGGCATATCTGTTATGCTATTGTGATTCTGTGGAACTATGAGCCGAAAGGCCATGTATCTCTGAAATAAACTTGACTTGACCTCATTCATTTATGTTATTATTTTGTTTCTCTTTCTCCCGGTTTCACAGACAAGGTTTAAGCTAGTCCCAGACTAAAATGCATTTATGAGCAGTTTTAACTGAAAGCAACTTGCACTGACATATCTTAAAATATGTCACTGCCATGGTTTTGTCTCAAGATGCACACACTAGACACTCAAATCCTGGCTGATGTTTTATGTGCCTTTGCTCCCACCTTGTGGATAGGAACATTATTACACTAGTTCAATAATTTTTCTTTAGGAAGTTTTATTAAATTAGTTGAGAAAATTTAAATGAGTGAAAGACTGAAAGAAAAAAATATATATACTGGACGGTTGAAACTAAGTTCGAGGTGTCCTTTAAAGAAGTTCTTTAAATTAGCTGTAGATTTTATGTATACATATTTCCCCACTATTTCTTTTCCATAATATTCTTGAATAAGTCACACCTTATAATTTTACTGTACTTTTACTCATTATATACTCACTTTATTCCTACTTTATTCTAGGGAATCCAGGCTAACAAATATCAGCATGCAAATATAAGACTCATAGAGGTAAACTATTGTCTTTTTTTCTTTCTCAGATTGTTTATGACAACAGAAATGCCTACACAGTTTTCTGGTAATTTTTCCTCTCCTGAAACTTAAATGCAGTACTTGCAACATATGGAAGCACATAGTAAGTGTTATTTTTTTCCATACAAAATTGCATTGAAATCTGGTGGTCTTTTATTTTCTGTAATTCCAGCAGCAATGTGTAGCAAAGTTACTATTTTTGAAGATATGTAACGTTCTGTATATATTCATTTAAAACTGGCATTGTCTTACTATTATTAAAAACAATTTTGAAATAAAATTGGCCTATTTTTTGAGCTACGAATAATGGGCGGACCAGGAAGTTCTGGAGAAGGAGGAGCTAACCAGTGACAGCAGCTGGTTAATTATGATGATTTATGTTTGTCCTATTAAGCACGACTGCTGTTGAAGTCGCCAATCAACACAGTCAATCAGCATTGCATATTTAAAATCGAGCCAGCAATCACATGTTGTCAGTCTTAGCGTGTAGTTTGGGATATTGTGATTTAGTGCTAATGTAGTTTTGGAAGTGTTTTAATTTACCACACTACAGACACTTCAGTTAATCAGTGACTATGGCTTTTGGATTTGTTTTAGGGTAATTGTTTTTGAAACCATTTCTTTCTTGTTCTCTTTGTGAAGTGAATCTAATGGGACTTATTTCTCTTTCTTTAGAGGAGTACTTTTCCTGTGTGCAGCAACATGTGCTCTACTTGATGCCAAAAGATTCCAGCAGTCCACCACACTGCCACAAGGTAATGGGCTGATTAAAAAAAAATGTCTGTCAATAAGAGTTTTGTCTGTCTAGTTGTCTCCAAACTGTCTCTTTGTCTTCTTTATAGTTCCCATTGAGGTTCAGTGCAAGGCCCATTACCTGTCCATCTCATTGGCCATACCGCCCTCTGGCAGTGAGCCTCGTTTTGAGGCAATTGGTGCGTTTGTTTCCACTCTTTTTAGCATGTACATGTACAGTTCTAAATGCAAAACGATATGACCTCCTTTTTGGTGTCTTTGTAGATGCCACAGGTGTGTATCCTATTACAGAGAGCTATGGGGCTCAGTGTGGTTACACTTACTCTGTCCAACCCCTGCTGGGTCGTGTTATTCTGAGAGCCTCATACTTCTCCTGTCACACAGACAATCAGGTACACGATCAGATGTCCATAATGATGGATCACTTCCAGGATAATGCTCACTTGAGCGTTATCTAGGCCAAAAATCCTGGCCAAATGTTTGGAGTCAATAAGTTTAGTTAAATTTGATTTAAAGACTTGTTTGTGTCAATGAGTGACAGTAAAGACTTTTGTTAATTCTGTTTCAAATAAATGGACTTAACTTTCTATTCAAAGAATCCTGAAAAACCTTCCAGTTTGCACAAAGCAGCACAACCGTTTTAAGCATGAATCTGTTCTTGAGCACCAAATTGGCATATTAGAATCATGTGACCCTAAAGACCCAAGTAATGGCAAAAACGCTAAGATCCATTAAAATATTAAACCGTAGTTAAGTGTAACATCACAATATTACTGTAACTAAATGCAGCCTTGATCATAAGAAAAGCTGCTTTTTGACCTCAAACTTTTGAATTTTTATTTTCAGAATGATGAGGTCTTCTCCTTCATGTTCGGTGTGATCATTGTGGCTCAGAGTGGGGGTGAATTATTCTTCAATGTCTCTGAGACTTGCTCTGTTCTTCCTTTTTCTCCAAGAGAGGTTATTTGTGAAGAGAACTACATGGAGGTATGAGCGACTTTAATATGATAATGGTCTTCTGGCTCAGTCTAATTGTTTTCCCCTCTAGGTGTCCGTGAAAACTGATCTTCCTTGCTCTACATCTGGCAGTGTTAAAGACTTCTCTGCAGCTTTCTCTGTGGTAAGTGGCTAGCTCTTATTCTTAATGGTTCACTTTGAACACATGGTTTTGGCTGCACTGTTTTGCTTGAAGGCCCGAAGTTCAGCAGTGGAGACCTGGCAGGTGATGTTACAACAAGGAGGACAGCTGTCTGAAGTCATGTCGACTGAAGATGCTGCTGCTCTGGGCTACTTCATAACGGCCACACCAGGCAGACTTGTTTTTCGGACAACCTTTGGACAACCTTACGCTTCTGTCAAAATGGTATGCCACATAACCAAAATGGTTAATGTCACTTCCACTTAACCCAGAATGGGTACATGTGACTTGATCTCAAGTGTTAACACTGACATCAGAACTTCTTCCTTTGTTTCAGGTCAGTGGTGTTGCAATTGAGGTGGTTGAAGCCACAGTGTTTTTTAGACAGAACTGGATGGTGGTCATGGTGGACCTGGTTGTTGCCTGCTCACTGGGTAAGAACCAAACGTGTATCGGTTTAACTTGCCAAATTGAGTTTTACCATAACTATACCTGTTTAGTATTGTGAAAAGGGATTAGTGCATTGCATTTGAACAATGTTTGAGTCCCCTTCAGGTTCTGTATTTGGACCATATTTTGTTGTTTCAGATAAAGGCTCTTTTGATGGCTATAGACTTCACTGGAGGACCCCTGCAGTAATGACTCCTCTGGCTCTTCAATCTGCGCTTAGGAGCCAGTACATAAGCATTGGAGTTGATGGTGTTCTCCTAGATGAACAGGCCTCGGTGAACCGAGGCTACTCTCTGACTGCCAGTGGAGACGCTATTGACAGTAGCATCCCCATTGCTGCTGAGGGTGCGATCAGGAAGGTATGGTCTATGGAATTCTATCCATGTATGTTACTTTCTTTTTTTTTTTTATGCATTCTGGTTATGAAATTTTAACTTGCCTACAGAGCTTTGTGACTGATGGGGTGTATAATGAGTTGTACACCGCCCAGCTGACCTACCAGCAATCGTTTGTGGACCAGCGTGGTGTGGAGACAAAGTACAATGTGGTCCGGCAAATAGCCACTCCACCAATTCCTCGTCTTCCCTTTTCAATTAACCGTGAGTTGGAATGGATGTTAAGTGTTTGTCATTGCTGCTCTTTGTGAACTAAATTCCCTTTTTACTGTACTGACTTTTCCAGAAACTAACCCTGAGGAACGAGTCTTCACAGTCTACCTGGGTAATATTCCTTTTGATGTGGAACTGGTGGCCATAGAGCTGAATGGGCAGGAGATCTCTGTGCTGACTGCCATGCAGATGGGATTCTCCATCATCAGAGTCCAAGAAGAGGGCAGTGATATTACCTTTGCGTACATCCTTAGGGTGCCATTTGAGGACCAATTTGTTGTGAAGCAGGTGAGTTTGGTCTTGTCAACTGATCTCCATTCTCTAGGTTAATTCTCCATTCTCTCCAATTGGATCAAATTGGAGTCAAACTGGTCTTTGTTTTCTGTCTCTTTCAGTACACTACAGAGGGACTTTTCGAGTACTCTTTGGAAATTAAATGGACTTTGAACATAACTTCTCAAATGGAGTCCTATTACCACTTTTCCTCTGTGACCGCTTTTGTCCAAGATATCCGTGAGGACCACTTAAGTTTTCAGTATTTAAATATTAAATGTTTTGCGTGGCCAGTTCTGCAGTTTCGGACACCTTAATTCTTGACAAGTGTAGCACATTCCCCTGGTTTCACAGATGAGGCATAAGCTTAGCCCAAGACTAAGGGTACTTTTACAGGACTGTTTAAAATGGAAATAGTTTTTTAGTAGTTCTGCATACAGATGAGACATTCTAAATGGTCCTCATTCTTACAAATCCGGGAAAATGACTAAATGCTGTGTTCTGCTGGCAGGCCATAAGATCAAAGTCACTGGAAGGCAAGCCTGCAACCTTTAGCCAAAAAAGCATAATGGCTAATGCTACACAGGGAAGGAGACCAGAGGCTTTTTTTTTCTTTTTCTTTTTTCATGGATGTCAATGGATGAGGCTTTACTATGCTGATTAAACAGTTTCTGTGGGGAAATGGCTAATTTATTGAATCGACAGCCTGTTAATCTTCAGCATGTTTTACACTAAACGATACTTTTGTTGGGAACTATATGTAGATTTTTAGCTTGGTTTTAAAAAAGTATTTTAAGAGAAGGCAGTGGCATCATATTCCCTTGTCTGCCATTACACAATGGGCTGAGAGGTGCCGCACGTGATTAAGTTAGCTGTTACGCTTTCTCCAATGGTAAGATGCAAACCCTCCTATCTCCCTATAATATGATCTCTGATTTAGGTGATAACCCTATTGACTGAACGTAATGCGCATGTGCATGACGACATTGTTTTCAGATTTGCATTTCTTTACACTGAGACGTTATCAAACCAGTTCTCAAAAGTTGCAGTTTCAGACCACCAATGGCGTGTAAATGAATGGCCAAAATGCTTGTTTAAAAAAATATAAAGTGACTTGGCTGTCCTAGTTGACCTAGGTCTAACCCTGGTGTAATCTAAGCCCTGTCTGTGAAACCAGGCTATTGTCTAATTGAGGTGTTTTAAAGGATTAGTCCACTTTCAAGTTTCCTGAATGTACTCACCCCATGTCATCCAAGATGCCCATGTCCTTCAGTCAAAGAAATTAAGGTTTTTGAGAATTTCATTAAAGGTGCCCTAGAATCAGAATTTGAATGTACCTCGGCATAGTTAAATAACAAGAGTTTAGCACATGGAAAAGACATACCTTGAGCTTCAAACCCCATTGTTTCCTCCTTATGTAAATCTCAATTGTTTAAAAGACTGCCGGAAAACAATTGGATCTCAACATAACACCGACTGTTACGTAACAGTCGGGATCATTAATATGTATGACCCCAATATTTGTATAATGCCAGCCCATTTGACGCATTAGACAAGGAAAGGCAGTATTAACGTCTGGATCTGTGCACAGACAAGGTAAGCAAGAACAACAGCGAAAAATGGCAGATGGCGCAATAATAACTGACATGATCCATGATGGCATATTTTTAGTGATATTTGTAAATTGTCTTTCTAAATGTTTCATTAGCATGTTAGTAATACACTGTTAAATGTGGTTAAAGTCACCATCGTTTCTTACTGTATTCACGGAGACAAGAGTCGTTGCTATTTTCATTTTTAAACCAGTGTAGTCTGTATAATGCATAAACACAACTTCATTCTTTATAAATCTCTCCAGTGTGTAATGTTAACTTTAGCCATAGAGCATAGCCTCAAACTCACACAGAATCAAACATAACCATCTAAATAAATACTGTACTCGCATAATTCGAAGCATGCATGACGAACATCTTGTAAAGATCATTTGAGGGTTATATTAGCTGTGTGAACTTTGTTTTTGCGCTGTGTATATATAGTCGAGAGCCCGTGGGGCAGAGGAAGCACATCTCTTAAAGGGGCCGTGCTGAGAAAATCTGTGCGTAGTTAATGATTCTCCAAAATAGGCAGCTAAAAAAATTAATAAAAAAAAAAATCTATGGGGTATTCTGAGCTGAAACATCTAGGGCACCTTTTAAACAGCCCTTTTCTTTTCGACTGAAGAAAGGACAAGGGCATCTTTGACACCTGAAAGGAAAAGTTTTGAAAATGTACTAATCCTTTAACTTTGCCTCTCAACAGTTCCATTCGTCTTTGACAGCCTGTGTGCTAACAATGGCATACGCTTCATGAAAGATCATCATGTGTACGACTACTTGTGGGACGTTGTCATCGGTCAATACCCGCTGACCCAACAGCTGGCATCTGAGCGTGGCTACATCATGACCAATGACAGCATCTCCTTGACACTGGATGTCCCTCTATTTACAATCGGATACATCTATGAGGTTTGTCAACCACTAGCAGGGCCTGTGTAAGCGTCAAGTTTCTTAAAAATTGCCTCTTAATTTCAGCCTTGCAGTCAAAAACTAACATCCCTCTGTTGTAGAATATCACTCTGCAGCAGTTCCTTGGCACATTTGAACTTCTCACCAGAAATGCTAAAACCCTGGAGATTAAGCAGTCCTCAGCCAAAAGCTGTCTCTTTGAAACCACTGAGCTCTTGGGTAATGCAGCAGTTCTTATTGGCTTCACGCACATTTTTGGCATTGGCAGCAGAAAACACAAGCTGGCTTTGTCTAGGGATGGTAAAGGATTGTCACTTTTACAAAATAGTCTGGCTTGCAGTTTAAGTGGTTTCCATCTCTTTGTAGTGTGCTCTTCTGAGGGTGTGATGACTGTAGTGAGTGACATCACTAAAGCGGTACCTGCTGCAAACCCTGCCCGAACCACGCTATTGGACCCAAGCTGCAGACCTCAAGAAACTGATGAGACCAGAGTCCTGTTCTCCTTTGGACTAAACACCTGTGGCACTAGATTTCAGGTGCTAAAAGGGGTCTTTTCTCTACCAATACCCCCACCACACATGCAAATGAAAGTTACTTTACTTTACTACTCTCCCTCTTTCTCTCTATTCAGATTGATCAGCAGTATGTGACTTATGAAAATGAGATCATATTTCATGAGTTGTATTCCACAGACAGCAAGCCAGTAATAACAAGAGATGCTGCGTACAGGTAGTATTACCCTAGTGAGTATTTATTAGCTCACTGCTATCTAGGCACACAGCCACTTTTTTTTTTTTTTGTTTTTTCCTCCCTCCCCTCTCAGGATGACTGTGAGGTGCATTTACCCAGTAAGTGGTATTGAAAACCTTTTTGTGGACCGGAAGCTCAGAATGGGGACACCTGGAATTGGACAAATCAAGGACCCTGTGAAGGGTAAGTTGATCAAGCTTATTAACTACCTGACAGCAATTTGGTTTCTTTAGGCTGAATCTTTGTTTTCTATTTCCAGTTCCTCCCCAAATGCCCATGCAGCTTCAGAAACAAACCGTTATGAAGCCCTCTTATCAGGCAGTTGTTGCAAAGAAACCAGCTGACTATGTGCATGTCGGCCAATGGAGCTCACCAGCAGATAAACGTGCTTGGTCATTAGGTGAACTTTATATAGTGTAATATGTGTGTGTATGTGTATGTACATATACTATGTGTATAATAAGTGCATGTACCTTTTCTTTTTCAGGACCTAATGGCAACTTTTAGATTTTGGAGTGATTTAACTTGTATCATGCTCTTTGCCTTTTGAAATAAACTAGTTTACTAAAGCCTCTTGGTGTCCTTTTACATGACTTTAGGTTAATTCATGTGTGAAGATGAGTCTACCTTGTTTAAAAGCAGTAATTTTTAATTCTTATAGCATTGAAAGTTAAAACTGTACAAAACTGTCAGTTTGGTAATAAGTGAAAATTATTGGGTATCGGTCCATTGTTTACTTGCACTGTCCGGTATGCTCAAATGAAGCCCATTTACCACAGAGCCTCTGTTATAAAACAGGCTGCCTGTTTCTACACTGTGCAGGGAGCCCCATGTCTGCTGATGTCCAGTGTGGAGGGATAAGGGGGGCGCTTTTGACACAATCTGTGGATTCTGGGTGGAAGCCATGCAACTGGTACTACTGGTTGGGCATGTACTCTGAGTCTTTGTGCTCTGAAGAAAAGCCAACTGGTTCTGTGTCTGGACCAAATTCTGAATCAGACTTTGGGTCAGGATGTGATTCTGATGGTGGGTCTGGTTTGGATGAGCCAGTGCTCTGGTCACGTTGTGGTTTGGGTGTATCTGTAGTTTTTCTCTCCAGTCCTCTTGCTGCTGTCGATGGATCTTCATGTGAGCATTTCTACTTTTTATTTTGTAGAACATCCTGAAAAGACAATTTGCAAGGTCAAGGGGAAGGCTGGACATGACAATGTCCAGTGAGTTCACTGAAAGCCAAGGTCTTGGTTTCAAATGCATATTAAGTAGGCTACTGGAACAGCATAGGAAAAATTCGTTCCTACTTACTTTCCACACTGTTTACAAGGAAAGCTTGTGGGAAGTGGTGGGGTGTGAATCAGTCTCTCAATACTGGCTTGGTTCGCTAGCATCTTGGGGGATGGAAGAACCTGTGGAATAGTTAGATTTTCAAATATTTACTACAAAAACAGTATTCTACAAGGTGTCTGGTGTTATCCTTCAAAGAATTAGCAAATCAAGCTATCTACTGGCTATTGAAAATTAACCATGGTTTTGCTACAAATTAGTTTACCTTTGTTACCAGCAACTACAAATTACAAAAACATGGTTATACTATAAAACAATGGTTAATTTTCGTTAGGACTGTTAAACTGGGTTTACAAATGTGTATTTGTATTTTGTAATAAGTTAAATGGCGTTAAGTTATATCCCACTGAATACCGTTTGAGGCGCATGCGCACTCGTGAAGCAAAGTCAGAAGACTCGCGTGCTGTCATTGCAAGCTTTTACGCATTTCAAAAAGGAATAATTTGTGAATTTTTCTCTCATTTGCAGATGAGGATATAACAGTAAAATGTAAGTTATTCACTGTGGGAAAATTTTCTCAAACGCAAATCTACCAAAGCACCTGACCAAACCACGCTAAATATTTAGTTTCAAGCGTTTATTATAAAACGTTAAAGTTTTGTACAGATTTGTGTACTGTTACTAAGCAGTGACCTTGGATAGTTTTCATATGTTTTGTACATAAAAAATGTACTATAGTTAAAGTTGAAATGGAAGAAACTGTGCTTTGACCATATGCACGGTTACTTCCTAGCTGGTTTTCGATAAACTAGCTTGGGCATTTCCGGTGAACTGTTAGCTGTCATTCTGCACTCGCTGTAAATCGACACAAAACCATCAATGGTTTACTTTTTAATGTTGTATTTATATTTTACTATAGTTATTTACCAGTTAACCAGTTGTATTGGTTGCAATGAAGACTTGAAGGAAGCTAATGGAAACGTTGAAAATTGGACACGTGCACTCCAACATTTGTCCAGAACGTTAAATGTTATTTTTAATCCTTCTGAGATTGTCCCCATTTGTACAACTTAAAGTTTCAAGATGTAGGAAATCCATCATTTGATAGAAAACACGTTTATTTAATTAATATAAAATAATTACTAGACATTAATTATCAGCAGATGGCAGAAGGGGAGCATTTATTGTCTCATATTAGTCATTTCATGTAAAAAGATTTTTTCACACGTTTCGTTTTTTAATAAATATAAAACATGATAAAATCACTAGTTTTAAAAATAAATTTTGTCAAGGTGAAGTATGAAGTAATCACACACACTCATGAAAAACAATAACTTGTCTTGCAAATGAATTGCATAGAAAGCAGGCACTGCTCCCTCCCTCCCTTTATAATCACTGAAGCTGTCACTCACTGATTTCGACACACTTGTGAAAACTCACATTTTATTCAATGAATTTAAGTGCAAAATAATTATTTAATTTACAGTGTTGATGCTTATTTTTCACGAAAGTGTAAAACTGATAGTCAAATTGAATTTTGCTGAGGGTGAACACTGAGTGACGTGTCTTTTGTATGTTGTCTTGCGTTTAAATAACTAAATTAATGCTAGGCCTGACTATTAGAGTGACCTTATTCAGATAATAAACTAAATATTACACTATTGATGGTGTTAAAGCTACCTCATGACATCGAAGATACTGACACACACACAAACAAGTGACATTTCACCGCAAGTTTTTCAGCTGGTTTAAATTATTGCATAAGTTCTAAAGAACGTTCCATGCATACGGTCTTCGAGATTCACTATTCTGAAACGCTCGAAAGAACAGGCTGACAGCACCTGCTGGTAAAGGCAGTGTGAATGCAATGAAACCCAGTCTAAACACTTTGACACCTTTTTAAGTCTATTGCAAATATTTTAAGTTAGTGTAATCTATTAAATGTAATGACAAATAATGAAATACTTTAAAATATAAAGGTTCTGTAAAATTTGTGTTATTTAATGTGTAGCTACTGCTTGTTTAGTGTGTAGACAGAGTATGGCAAATATGTCAGTTTAAAAGCAATTTTATAATTCTCCTTTTTGAATTAAAAAAACTCTCCACTGATTCGAAACAAAGGATTCTTAAATGTTCCAAAGTTTTAAAGTCAGTCTTACCTGATTGATGACGGCTGCAAGTCTCTCTTCCTCCAAACTTTCTCTTTCTCTCTCACACTGTTTCCTTTGTTTCTCTGAAAGCCTCTTGGAGTTGTAGTAGAATTCAATACAGTGTGACACCTGCTTTGTTCTCACCTGAAAGTGTGAACATGTTGAATTGCAAATGCTGTGATTTGAAATATTTGGTGGCTTAGATTAACAAATGTTTGATATATTACCATTTTATGTATAAAGGAGAAATCTTTTCCATAAATTGTAAATGCTTTATGGAACAGTCTTTGTTCACTCAAAGTCCAGATATCCGTGCCTAAATGTAAAGTGAAATCGGATTAGTGTTATTTTTAGGGCTGTCAAATGATTAATCGCGATTAATCGCATACAAAATAAAAGTTTGAGTTTGCATAATATATGTGTGAGTAATATATGTAAATAATATGTATATATACATACACACATATTAATGTATATATTTAAGAGAAATATGTTATTTATGTACAAAAATTTTATTTATATATAATATAAATTATATAAAAATATAAATAAATACATATATTTGTAAATATTTCTCAAATATATACATGAATGTGTTTGTATTTATATATACATAATAATTACACACAGTACACCCACATATATTAGGCAAACTCAAACTTTTCTTTTGTATGCGATTAATTGTGATTAATCGTTTGACAGCCCTAGTTATTTTATAATTTGTTGACTAAATGTTTTTGGGAATCAAGAAATGAGTATTTACCAGAATAGTGATAGTTTTCTGATGGAGGGGAGTCTTTAAACAACAGCATCTCCAGCGCTGCCTGTTGCATAGGATTGGTGGAGAGGGATAACAGGGAAAAGAAGGAAGTTTAATAAATATTACGTCAAATTAATTTGTGGAAGACAACATTATTACCATGAACATTTTGGAGAGGTAATTGTGAATACAGTCTTGTAATGTCATAAATCTATAAACATGAATATTGCACTTACTAGAATGTTTCCATTACAACGAGACAGGCTGTGAAGAGCAAGCTCCAAATTGGCGCCACCTCCTGGTAGAACACTGGAGGCGCTCAGGTCAAGAAGATTCTCAACTGAGGTTTGAAATCACACTCATGAATAATTTATAAAGAAATTACTGGTTTGATGGTAATGTAAATATTTTTATTACCATGCTGTAAAAGGGTGTCATTTTCTTCTAGCTCCGCCCAAGGTTTCCATAACAGCTCCTCCTTGACCGCTTCTTCTGGACACACCCCATGCTCTCTTCTATCTGTTATCAGATCTGGCAGCTCAGCTTGGAACTCTGGGCCTATATTTATGCACCTTGGGTGTAAATGTGATAGAAAGTTTATTGATGTCATCTGTCTCTGTTTCTTAAAATGACGGCGATTTGATACCAAATCAAGAGATGAAAAAACACTACTTTGTTTTTTATGTTTCAGGGGAAAATCATTCTCAGCGGCATATCTCATATACGACACCGAGCGACTGAGAAGAAACAAACAAACATCGGAATGCTCACCTTTGTGAGTCATCATTTTTCCTCTCGCCTGTCCACATTGCTCTGTTTTCCACAGCAAAGGAAGACAACAGGTTGCAGAAGAGCCCCGTTCCACTACGTGTCGGGTTCAGCATTGGAGGTGGTGTATAGTGAGGTACGGTTCCTTCCCAGTTCTCCATGAGCTCTCTACTCAGCTGGATCACACTATTGAAAGGCACTCCAGTATACACGGAACCTGGAACATTCTACATGTGGCAAAAGGAAAATGTGAGTGATGCTACATAAAATATTTATTAATTAATGATTAATAAATAATATTAACAGGCATTAAGGCTTGTGGTTTTTAACACTTGTTACTGTACATTCAAACAATATGTGAAGTTTTTTTTTAATGCTTTTATAGTATATAAATACTACTGTTTAAAAGTTTGGGGTCAAAGTTTTTCTAATCTTTTTTAAAAAAGAAGTCTCTTATGCTCACCTACCAACTTGGATTTGATCAAAAATACAGTAAAATCTGTAATATTGTGAAATATTAAATATAATATTTTATGTTTTTTAATATTATATATAATATATGAAATAGAAAGCATTTGTGACATTATACACTACAGTTCAAAAGTTTGGGGTCAGAATTTTTTTTTTGTAATTGAATAAATTAGTTCAGCATGGTTGCATTAAACTGATCAAAAGTGATTTATAATACAAAAGCTTTCTATTTCAAATAAATGCTGTTCTTTTGAACTTTATATTAATCAAAGGATCATAAAAAGTCGTACACAACTGTTTTCAACTTTGTTATTAATAAATGTTTCGTGAGCAGCAAATCAACATTTTATGATTTCTGAAGAATCATATGACACTGAAGAGGAAAAAAAATGGTTTGCCATCAAAAGAATAAATTGCATTTTAAAATATATATTCAAATAGGAAACAATAGTAACAAAATATTCCACAATATTATGTAATATTTTATGAAATAGAAAGCATTTGTGACATTATACACAACGGTTCAAAGTTTGACATCTGTAAGAATTTTTTTTTAAGAAATTGAATAAATTAATATTTTGTTCAGCAAGGATGCGTTAAATTGCTTAAAAGTGGCAGTAAAGACATTTAAAATGTAACAAAAGCTTTCTATTTCAAATAAACTTTCTATTAGTCAAAGAATCCTAAAAAGGTCATACACGACTGTTTTCAACATTGATGATAATAATAAATGTTTCTTGAGCAGCAAATCAACATTTTAGAATTATTTCTGAAGGATCATGTGACTCCGAAGAGAAAAATTCAGCTTTGCCATCACAGGAATAAATTGCATTTTATAATCAAATAGAAAACAATTAATTTAAATTGTAAAAATATTTCACAATAATACTGTTTTTGCTGTATTTTGGATCAAATAAATGCAACCTCTGTTAGCAGAAGAGACTTCTTTTTAAAAAAAAAATGTAAAAAATCTTAAATCTAAAAAATCTTATCTAAAACTTTTGAATGGTTAAAGGCCAAAACTAAATGAATCAGTAAAATTTTGGTCTCATGCCTGTGTGCTGGAGGACCCCAGAGGTTTGTCTGAGGACCCTGGACTGAAGTTCAGTCCAAAACTAATTCGTGATCCTTCTCCTGGCCCTGACCCCTGCACATGGAGACCGGACTGGTGCAGAGTAGGTCCATATGAATGTGATGATTGCCCCATCTGTCATGATGAAAAACGTGGTTGTACATTATTTAGTGAATGCTGCATGCTAGCATGACCAGCTTCAACTACAGAACATGAGAATAATGTGAAAGCCATTGATGCATGAATCTAACATTCTTGACCAGGGTAACAATCTGTCTGAATGTGCAGACCTGAGGCCATGTCATGTGATCTTCAGATGTCCCAGGCTCGTGACCCAGATGCTGCTGCACGCAGGACTGAGGATGATCTTGAGCAAGTGCATGGTTGAGGGACATTTGCAGTGAACATTCTAAGCAAGAAAAGTGCGATTCATTAAAAATCACACGATGACTTATATTTCAAAATAGGTCAACACACAAAATGTTGCGTTTTTATTACTCATACCTTTCTGCAGGGGGTTTATTTGTTTCAGATGAGGGCCTCCATGCTCTGAATAAACCAGGGAGGAGTTTGACTCTTGTTGGAGGTGTTGCGTTAAGTCCAAACTGTAGTTGCCATCATCTTGTAGCTGGAGCCAAATGGGGTGATTGTACCTGCCGGTGGAGGGCGAAGGAAGAGAGGGGAAGAACTGCAACGACCCATCCGTCTGCGTCTGTGATTGGCTCAAGATCTGTCCGGGCAGGAAGTGTTGAGGTCGTTTGGGAGGAGAGAAGGATGGAGGAGGCAGGGGCGTCGGAGGTGGGCTAAGAACCAGAGGGAAGGAAAGGGAATGTGAAGGAGGAGTAGAGTTGTTGAAGCCGCTCTGCTCTCCTCCACCCAGCATTCGTGAAGTGTTACGACTGCAAAACGCCTCGGAGAAAGAATCCAGTTTTTGTTGCTGATGCTCAGTTGTTTCGTAACAGTCTGCCACCTCCTGTTGGTGGCAGTGAGAACTCCAGTCGGTCTCATACACTCCAGCTTGTGCCTTGTTCCTGTTGAGTCCCATAGAGGACACGGGGGACGTATTCCCCCAGTAAGCTGCGTTCCCCGATTGATCTATTCCATTCAGAGCACTCCCAGTGCCATCCGTGGCTTCACACGTCACTTCAAACGGGCCGAGGCCACTTAATGAACTTTGTTGGTAAAGATTGTGACTTGACCTTTGACCTTCTGCCTGAGGTCGAAACATCGGAGCGAAGGAGAGCGACTCGGGTTCGGGAGATGTATGGTCAGCCATGTGGCGTGTTGCAAATGGCCGAAGCACCCTCGAGTTAGAGGACGCTCATAGCATCTGAAAACTGAAAAGACAAACAAAGACTATAAGAAGTCATCGAAACTCTTTCAACCTCCTGAACGTTAGTGAACCAAACCACACAAACAACTGATTAATGGTTTCTTTGCATCTCCCTCTGTAACAGCTGCTTTTTAACAGCAAAGAAAAACAGCTTCGCAGAAACAGAGAAACATCTACAGCAACAATCAAAAGACTACAAACGGACTTTGTTTGTTCTATGTTCAGCTTGTTACTTTCTCTCGTCCTTCTTTCTCAGTCTTTTTTGTCTAGCGCTTACTCACCAATGTTCTTCTTTCTTTATCCATAACCTGTTGCTTTTGTTCGCGTGCTATCTGTTCATGTCGACCCGTGAGTTTTGTAGAGCGTGCGACCCAGCAATCGAAATTAAAACAGAGCCACGTGTGAAAGCAGCCGCTCTCTCTGGCTCTTTCTGGCTCGTGCGCAAACACATCATGCTTAAATGTGAAAACACTTTCTCACACATTTCTTTCACAGGTGCCACCGATCAAAAGGTAAGTCTTCGGTTGTCATAGAGTCGTCACCCCCTCCCTTAAAACCCTGAACCGAAAGCCACATCCTGAGGAAGCAGTCACGGATCTCCCTCTATCTCTCTCTTTCTATATCTCTCTCCCTCTTCTGTCTTGCTCTCCTCCTTAACCTCCTTTCCTTCTCAGTCTATTTTTATCTTTTCTCCTTCATCACAGACTAAAGCAATCTGTGGTATACTCACGGTCTCCCTCCTGGTCCAATGAGGGTCTCATTGATGGTGAACGAACAGACAGACAGTAGAGCAAACGGCAGAATCCATCAAAACTTTACTACACTTTTTTTAACAATTAACAAAAGCTGCAGGATGAAAGTGTGTTGTCTTCACTGATGTTGGCAGGTTATGAGACCTTTTGGGCTTATTGTGCTTGCGGCTCAGAATGTTATCTTGAGATTCGCATCTGTTGTGGTTAGTGACTTCAGTGTAAAGAACGTAAGAGTTGTTTAACTGGCAGGTAAGGCGTGGGTGTGCGTGTAAGTGTATATGATATGAGTGAGAGGCAACGCTTCCTGTCAAGTGTGTGTGTGTGTGTCGGTCAGAGTAAGAACATGTTTGTGTATTTTTTTTTTGCTATCTTTGAACTCTCTTGTGTATTTGTTTTTGTTGTGCGGTGTGTTAAGTGTTTAACTTTATTGCTTTATTAAGATTTTGTGCATGCATAAGTGTTTGTGTGTGTTTCTGTGCATGTGTTTGTGTGGGCGAAAAGAATGTGTTTACGCCAGTGAGAATCTGTGGTTGTTCAAAATCACGTGACGGGAAGTTGACCATGAAACAACGATAGAACAGGAAGTGGACAAGGGAAACCTCCGTACACCCCGCCTCCGCTCTCTCGCTTTGTTTCTGCAAGTGTATCCCTCATATACCCACAATATAAAATTGTTTCCATACCGCATACATTGTCTCTGCACCCCTTTTTCCACCCACACATAGTGTTTCCCTCTCTTTTCTCTCTCTCTCATGCTATCTTGTTCACACCATTTTAACTGTTCTTTGCTGGATAATAGCAGTTTGATGTAACCACTGCTTTTTTATTTTGAATGACAGGCCAGTACTACAGGTCCTCCCACTCTGTCGCCGTGTGCCTTGAACTCAGTCAGAGCCATTAAACTTTGAGAGACTGTGAATCTGGACGGCCCACGCACAGGTTGTAGGTTTGGCAGTTTTGGCTGATGAGGGTGATGTTAATTCAGTGGTGAGTACAGTATGAATGTACCTGCACAAGTCACCTACACAAACCTCACCATTAGCATAATGTGGGTGAAAGAATAAAGGTGTAAGACAATACACATTGAGCAGACAGATTCCTGGACCAGAGAAATGTAGATTTTTTCACTCTCGCTGCCCTACTTTTAATTTTGGGCCTTTTGAATCTGCTTTGTAGAAGTTTTTAATATCCAAGAACAGAGAGTGTGAGAATTTGGGACTTATTTGCATGCTTAAAATGCCAGATTTGTTCATTCTTAAATCAGTATCATATGCCCTAAATCTATATATCATCAGATAATACTGGAGAAAGGGGCGAGCTTTTTAAGCTAAAACAACATAGGATATAATTGATGGAAAAAGGAGTGTGGAGGTTGTTTTCTAGTTTTCTGTCAGATGTGTGAAAGAGTGAACAGAGGAGGGGGAAAGCAGCAGAGCGGTTTGGACTTTTTTTCCTCTCCTTCTCTATCATTCTATCAAACCGTTTATCTTATCTATGAGACAGCCTTTATAAGTGCATGCAAAGAGATCACAGATGAATGTGACGAACAAATGAAAGAAGTGAGAAAGGAATGAGAGAAGAACCTAAACTTTTTCCCACAGTTTAGGTTACGCAAATAAATAAATGCTTTTTTTAAGTGCAAATTACGTACCCCCCATACCTACAGTTTCTAATGAATTTAGACTCTTCTCTATCATTTGTCTACTCCTGTCTGATTCAAAGTCAGATGTGCCGATGATGCATTTCAGGAGTAATAAGTGATGTATTTAAACATCAACAGCAACACTGATAATCAGGTGTCAATTCTAACTAATTACAGTAGACCACATGTGGCCATGAGAATAGCTGTAAATACACGACTGCATGAAAAGTACGTGATCTTGTACTATTGAGGACATTTACTTCAGCTGTAGCCTCTTGTATGACGAATTGCTTGTGTTGTGAGGTTTTTCATTATAGCACTGGATAAAAGCATCTGCTAAATGACTAAATATAAATAAATATAAACGTACAATTCAGATTCTGATACTTATTTCTGTCCATGTCTTCCCAGCTCTGAGCCGGTGACCTTTTTTATGATAGTATTATACTATTATAAAGTATTTTTTACTTTTTTAGTTTGATGGTGGCATTTTATAATAGCTGAAATGTAATTATAAACTTGAAATTAATCAATCAAATTATTAGCACAACTGTATTTGCATATTGGTTAATGAACCCAATGGCCCGAAGTTCGCTGAAAGAGATTTTAGAATCTAGATTTGAATTTAGATTTATCATATGTTCAGATTTGCATGAAAATTATGTTTTTTGGCAATATTAAAATTCCATGGGTAGTCAGTGCATGATACGCATGTTATGCATGATACATAAATCAACCCTTACTTAAATTATGTCTCTAAGGCAATCCTTGTCTCAAATGCGCGAGTGTTTTCCCTGAAAAAAACAGTAAATGAAAACGTATATTGGATAAATCTAGCATTAAATGTTCCACAAAAGTTAAAATAAATTAAAATAAGCGACAGTTTGAATGTACGCTTTTGTGATAACATGAATATATTTTGGTTCTGCTCGAAAGGTTTTCTATAGAGAGAATGATATATAAAATGACCATAAAGAGGACAAAATCTATATGACTCTCTCACTATTGATTAGATTTATCACTACTCTGATTTAAATTCTTGTGTTTGTCTGTATATCTGTTTATATCTGTGCAGTAGACAAAAATAGTAAATTTAATAATTTCTCTATTTGAGTGCCTTACTGCGTTTAATTTAAAAATGATTAGCGCAAAAGGATAAAAATAAATGCATGTAGTGACAGGCTTCTAAAGCAATCTGTCTTCATAACTGCTTGAACCTGTATTTGCCTATAATATGTAAAAGAAATTAAACAAAAAAAGCTATTGACTTTTTGTTGTTTATAGATTTTTTTTTTATATTAAACAGGTGCAACCTAGATTGAATATCTTGCCTTCCACCGTCAAATAGTACAACATATCCATAGTCAAATAAATGACACGCAAGAACTGCTAAGTGATGTTTCTAAGGACTCCCAGAGCCTTGTTTAAGTAGAAAATTCAAACCTACATCTTAATGAAGACCTACCATAGACTACTGTTGTTTTATATAAAGCTAATTATAATTAATATAGATTAACTCGGAACAAATATCTATAGACTCATTTTAAATATATATATATATATATATATTATATAAATAAATATATATATATAAATATATATTATATAAATAAATATATATATATAAATATATTTGTGTCTGATACGCGACATTTGACACTATCTGAACATGCAATTTATGTTTTACTTAACACATCAATCAGATTACATAAATCCAATTTTACATTTTGTATTTTTTTTATTTTAAAAAGGGTTTGTGACCATTATCATATTCAGTTTGACCTAATACGAAATAATGATCTGAGTCTTAAAATCCACTTCGCACCTTACAAAAAGTCCAGCACCCATTTAATAGCTTAATAACAAAGACGTAACATTGTACTGTTTAAGCAGCATTACTTATGGATGTTAAAGCTAAATTTGACCGCAGTGATCAGTATACAGGAAATATGCCATTGCTGGATGTCAACATCAGACAGAACTCTTGCTTAGACATCATTTAAATGATCCAAAGAGTTTAAAGGCACAAACCAGAAGCTATTCTATTAGTAGTAGGATTCTTGTTAAGCCTAATAATTTTTTTTTTGTATATATATTTTTTCCAGCGTAAAGTTTAATATTAATTATATATATTCAGGAATCAGCATCGCTGGGATTAGTAGTCGATAGCAGCAGAGTCATGGAGGCGGTTGCAGGACATTATCCGTCATATTACAGGTGAGTTTAATTACAGGTGAGTTTAATTTCATAAATAACAATTTTGAAATGCTTTTTCCTGCATGACATTGTACTTTTCAATATAGCAAAAATTCTCAACTTTGCTTATTAGACCCCGCTTTGTAAATATGAAACAGTATGCAAATGACAAAAGAATCGCACACTGAATTATATTAATAAGTGAGTTATTAATAATTTGCATTGTCCGCCATCAATAACTAGGTCATTAATGACCGGGGTTAAAAGGAAGAGCCTTGCACACACACTCAGTTGTTCAGGAATATCAGTCCCATAATTGTCAACGTGACTCTTTAATTGCACATTAAAGGTGAGCTAAAACAGGAATTAACCTTAAAGCTACAAAATAATTTTTTAAGTCACACATTCAATAAATAATTTACTGAATATGACCTACACAAATAGAAAGCATCATTTTATTATACAGTGTTTTTTAGTTAAAGAGCACAGAACCAAAACAATTTTTTCTCACAGGATTGTACGCAATCCGATTCCATTTCTCGTGAGAATGACTCACAGGGATGCGTAAATTCACAGATTATCAGCAAAATCAACTATTTTGTGATTCGCAATACACAGACTGTTGCAGAAGCCACTGTAATATGTTCATGGAGCGTTAAAAATGCTGTTATTAAAAGTATTATCATATTATGCATCTCTTAAACTAAAGAAGGTATACCTTAATTAAATGCAAAAAGAGGTACATTACGGTCAAAAAGATACCTCATTTGATCCAAGCTGAGATTCTAGCGGATCCACTATATTCCAGTATAGGAGTATAGTGGATATGCTAGGCCTCAAACACGCAGATCCATGTTGCTCAGCTGAAACTATTTTTGCTCAAGTCTTCGAGTCTGGTGCAATACACAATCTTATGACATTCAAGCACAAATGAAACCTGCGTGTATCGCTTTACATTCAAGATTACAAAACAAACAAAATGAGTGTCAGTGCAACCATGCCTGTTTCTCAAACATCTGAAATAGATGTGCACATCCTTGTAAAACACTACTGACATGCCTGTTTTAGCGCTCACTAACTCACTTCGCTGTCTGTTTTTTGTTGGCTTGTTCATAAATAGAGTAAGATGTCACTTACCTCTCTGAAGTCAAGGCCCGCAGGACAGTTGAACTCTACCAGCTACATGAACGTCTGTATTCACGAGTGAATGAGGGAGGGATGCATGGCTATGGTAAGACAGTCACAGAGAGAAAGACATAGAGATACTCTGCGGAGGCGTTGGTGATGGTTAACTTTTCGGTACGGCAGTCTTCTCTTGGTTCCTCTGATCTTTTGAAGCCTTTGTCATTGTGATCCTGGAAACGAGTGAGAAAAAAACATCATACACCATAGAGAGAGAGAGAGAGAAAGAAAAAAAACTGTATTGCTCCGACTCAGACCTCAGTGGCAGCTCTCAGTTTGACAAAGCGCCTGTCCTTGCCCCTACATTCTCTCTTTCTTATCCATCTTGTGTTTGTTTGTTATTTACCGCTATGAAATGCTGTTTGGGGAAAAAAAGTATTCTACAAAATTGTGTCATATTGGTTGTAGGACATTGATATATTTGTTCCATGTTGTAATTTATGATGGTCTCCTATTCCTCATCGAAGGGTTTCAACCGGGTCTATGAAGGTACGACATTGGGTCAGTGTAGATAATAAAGCATAATAAAATTGATACAGATTATTGGAATAGCAGAAATGTTTCCATTTTAACAGCTGCACCAGTTGATTTTGGATGAAGCCTGCTAAAAGACGTTGTTTTTAGAGAACTAAAAACAAATAAAGTAACATCTAAATTAATTATTGATATAAATGATCAAAAATATTCTGAATCACACCAACAGAACTAGTTTTAAGAGTTCGATTGGGTAGAAATAATGAAAATTCTGTTGTCATTTACTCACATTCACGTGGTTCCAAATCTGTATGACTTTCTTTCTTCTGTTGAACACAAAGATATTTTGAAGCACCTTTCAGCTGCTCATGTTTGTACAATAAAAGTTATTGGGGTCCAAACCCACGTTGAACCTCACTGTCTTTGTTGTATGAACAAAGAACATAGACTTCTTTCAAAATATCTTCTTTTTTGTTCCACATGAGAAGTCAGACATTTTGTAACGCACATGATGAGAGAATTTTAATTTTAAGGTAACAATTGTAGTTTCCCACCTCAATGAGTAGATGACATATTTCTGTAGGCCATTATTAATGATTGGGTATGAAAATGATTGTTGTAATGGCAACACATTTAAAGGAGAGTCACTATTTCATGCAGAGATTTTAAGGAGTGTGACAAACAACGGTATTTTTGATATTGAAAGTCACACTTTTGCTGAAGATGATATAGAGTTTGGTGATGATGATGGTATAGTGATAATGGAGGTGGTGATGCTTACGAAGACGATGAAACGTTCAAGATGAAGATGGGGTTCGAGATAACAGGGTTTAATGAAGTATAGTGAATGTGAGTAGGCTGTCGCAGTAAAACCGAGAGTCAGGCATGACTGAGCATTGTTCGGTGAGGAGTTTCACATCAACAGGGCGAGAGGGGGCGTTGTGTCGTTCTCTCTCTCTTTCTATCTATCTCTTATTGAGAAGGAGGGAGGAAAAGGAGAGAGAAAAAGAGAGCTAGAGAGAGAGAGAGAGATGATAAAGCCTGCACAAAACCCAAATCAGATGAGAAGACGAGTTTTGCGGTTCATAGTTACCAGAAATGTTTCCTGATCATAAAGGCATTTCAAATGAATACCTTAAGTTGAATAAGATAAGTTGCTATGTGATTTGGCTCCATTTTCGTAGTCTCAAAAAACCCGATTCGCTGCCGTCAAAAGTTGCCCAGAGTCAAAATGAAACCCCCATCCCCACAGAAAAGACACACACAATCACATATGTACACACACACACACAGACACATCTGACAAATACGCGTAACACACACACACAGGTTTGTGACCACACTCTGTCATCTCAAGAGTGCGACGTCGTGTTTTACCAGAAACACGTCGTTGTCTCCGTCGACTCTGAAATATCACTGTACCCCCGCTGACATTCAGATCAACACTCACATGAACAAACAGCTGTTATAATGTCATTTGAGACATAATTGATGTATCAAAACTATTTACACAAACATTGCTCCAAACATTTTTATATAACAAATATTAATAATAACAAAATCTAATTCATTTAGGGTAACGCTTTATTTCAATGGTCCGCTTTTTAGACACTATAGTAACTATAAGTAACTTTGCACCTACATGTCAAATAACTCTCGTTAGAGTATTGTTGAATGTCTGATTAATATCTGCTAACACTATTACTTACTATGTCTTCTAACATTATACTACTTACCAGAAGTAACTTTGCAACTACGTCAACTTATTCTACTAACCCGAACCCTAACCTAACACCTAAACTAAGTCTACTAATACTCTGCGAATTATTTGATATGTTGTTGCAAAGTTATTTATAGTTAGTAGAATGTCTAAAGTGGACCATCGAAATAAAGTGTGCCCTATTTTAGTCCTTTTAGTCCTATACTAGTAGTAATTTCCAAACCCAGAACTTAAACTTTGGTTCACTACTGTTATTTGCTCTCTTTGTAAAATAATAATAAAAAAAATGCATAAAATATTTAAATTATCATAGAGAAGGAAAGTTTACAGCAATTGTACAAAGAAACATTTTATACCTCATGTTGTACATTAATTGCAATTACTTTAATATACACCTAATATTATAACAAAAATGTCATCAAAATTATTATTATTTTATTTTATTTTTTTAGGAAAAGGTATGATTAAATAGTTTTTAAATGTAATAACTGTAAAGCACAAGCTAACTTAGATTCTGCGAATGTGTTTTAAACAGCAAAAGCCGGATGGTGAAATATATTCATGTAGAAACAATGTTGTTTTGTTCAGTCTTTATCTAAACATCTACTGACCTGGATGTTTTTTCCCTTCTGATTTAGATTTTACAAAACACCTTTTAGTTCTCACCAAAAATTTTTGCAATCTGTTTATATTCTTTGCAGCTTTACTCAACTTGACATTGATTTAATTAACATGATTCTCTTATTAAAAAGCATTGAATTAAATGTGATTCTATAATTTAATGATTTCTTGTTATATTAGATGAATTTCTCAGGCATTAGAAAATATATTGATTGTATTTCAAAGGGTTTTGATGGTTTATTAGTCTAACTTAAAAAAAACAGAATTTCATTGTGCTCTACCATTGTAGTTAAATGTCTTCATTTTTTACTTTTCTGTACCACAAAAAAATTCTTTCCTGTGGGAGGACATGCAAACGAAAAGCCCTCAGCACCTTTTATATCAGGGAAAGTTTACAATCAGAAGTAGACAAAGATTTCTTTTTGTCTTACACACACACATACACACATTAGCGTTAAATTCAAGAGCAACATAAGTCTTATTGCTGAAGAAAAAATGACATAGGAGCATCAGATACAAAAGGTAAGTAAATGAGTCTGATTTGACCTATGACCTCGCGTTAATCAACACTAGATTGTCATGAAAATTAAACAAATGGGGGATCATGTACAATACAAAATTACCAAATCTTGTAGTGTTAAAAAGAAGAATTTTCTCTCAAATGTAGTAGTGCAAATCCTGAGTATATAAGTTAAAGAATATTTTTATTTCACTATATAAACCAAATTTAGTTATCCATCGTGTTACTTGTTTCTTAACAGAAGAGCTTAGATTTATGACATGATCCTGCAAGTCACGCTGACCCCATTCGGCATTTAGATGCTGGAAGAAATTGTCTTTTTTTTTTTACAAGCTAAAGTGTGCAGGAAGTAATAGTGTTTTATATAGTACGTATCGCGATCGCACATGACACACATACACACACCTGTTGACTTTAGAGTCTTCCTTTTCCTGCCCTGAGAATTAACGACAAATGGCATACAGCCAAGACACATGCACACAACAATAATGTATTGTGTGCATAAAATCACAATGAAAAAAATTCAAAGCCATACAGACAAAAACATAAGGTCACATTTCTCCATTATAACATAAATATTTACAAAAAGGACATGTACAGCAGTAAATACATCAAATCTGTAGTTAAGTTTATTTTAATGTGGTTTTGCATTGAAAGTATACTTGTCAAGCCTTTTTATTTGACTTTTTATTAGTAGAGAAAAGAAGCAAAATTTAATACACACACTGATTGACAATCAAAAGTATGGAAGCCCATTTCTGCCACATGAGAAAAACAATCATGCTTTGGTAAATCATAATTAGAACATATTGAAATAAAGACATATAACAAGTAATAAGAATGAAATGAAAAGTTGAACTTTGACTTATTCCCCTGGTTTCACAGACAAGGCTTAAGCCTAGTCCCAGACTAAAATGCATGTTTGAGCTGTTTTAACTCAAAATATAACTTGCACTGACAGATCTTACGGCCTTTTTACACCTGGTCACTTTTAATGCATTTTCTCTGATTGGATATCTATCCTTACCGTTAAAAGACCAGGTCTAAATGCCCTGCGAAATGCTTTTTAAATCCGATCTCTCAAACCACTTCAGGAGGTGGTCTGGGACGCATTTTAGACGAAACTGGATGAGTGTAAATGCATCTTGTTGAAACCACATATGTAGATTTTACTCCTTCCAAAATGTTAAAAAAATAAAAATAAACATGCGAGCGCTTTATATGACGTTATAGCCAGATATGACAAATGAGTAGCTAAGTATCTCTTCAACAAGCCAAACTGCTGCAAATGAAACTGAAAGTAAGTCACTGATGCTCAAAAAAAGTAATCTTCATTTAAAATAGTGAAACTAAATGAGTGCTGATGCTGCTGGTTCTCCTATTGTGGTCTTTGATCTTGAAATTAGCTGATAATAAATAAAATGTATATGATATGCGCATATCTGTTGCTTTCATTGACGTGAACTTAAATTCGCCTATAGCGTGGCAATTAAAGTTCAGATTTATATTCATTCTGCGGAAAAAACATTTATGTGGCCAACTGTAAATGGAACCATTTTAACAAATCAAATAGTAAAAACGCATGAGGTGACCAGGTGTAAACAGGCCCTTAAAACATGTCAGTGCCATTGTTTTGTCATGTTTATAAAAGCTGCTTAAATGCCCTAATTGAAATAAGGCCTAATCCTGGCTTAATCTAAGCCCTGTCTGTGAAACCAGGTCAAAAAGTCAAAATTATAATAAACTTTTGAAATGATGACATACTAAATCGAAAATATGACTCAGCCTATATTCGAAGTTATGAGATTTGGGCAATTTCGACTATCATAATTTAAGCTTTCTATGAGATAATTGACATAAAAAGTCAAAATTATGTCTTAGTAGGTCATGATTTTTAAGTCATAATTTCAACTTTTCATCTCACAATTATGACTTAGTCAAAATGTCGAAATTATGACATAGCCTACTAAGTCAGGCTACCAAAGCATCATATTAATCACTTTAATTTCCAATTTAAAAGCTTTTCGACTTTGACCACTTAAACTTCAAAAAGGAGAAAGGCACTAAAACTAGGATTTGATGAGGTCTCAGAGGATCAATCAAATCAAACAGCTTTGAGACAATATGAGGATCTGTATATGTCTGTCTAACCAGCATAAGGATAAGACAACAGAACAGCCTGTTTGGGCCCAAGCTCTAACTTCTGTAAGGACACCATGCGATCCACGGCTAGATTCGCAGCATCTGTGCTGAGGCGAACCTGAGCTTGAGCCGGCAGGTCGCTATAAGTGAGCTTCATGGTTACAGCGTCGGTTCCCCAGTTCACAGCAGTAAGGAAACGTTCGCTCTGGTCCCAGAGGCGCAGAAATGCTAATGAAGTTTGCGAACTGTAAAGGCTGACATATTCTCCGTGCAGAAGCGATCGCTCTTTTCCCCTCAGATCACTTAGTGCTTTGAAGAAGTTACGCACAGCGATACGCTCCTCCTGCAGAGCCTGAATGAGTGGAAGATGGAAAGAGCAAGACACAGCGTGCTGGTTTTAAATTTGTAATTAGTACAGCAATGAGATCACATCTACTTGTTATGAATAGCCATGTAAATAATAATGAAAATCTACCTTTGCTGTTGCATTCGTCTCTTCATCTGGGGTTTTCAAGTCCCACATTGTTTGAGGTTTTTCCTGTAAAGGAGGAATCTTAAGTCATAAGCATTATGAAAATAACTTGGCCGAATATAAACATAGCTTTCTATGCTAAGACTAAGGCCTGACAATAGAAGAGAAATGAAAGACTTTCGCAGTCTGGCTGAGAATGTTAGTATCTTTATAAAGCCTAAAGTGAATTTTTAAAAATAGGTTAAAATTGGCATGGAATGAAAATTCACTCTATCTATTTTCTAAATGTATGTTATTGATGTAATTGTTAACAATTCATCTGTGCATGTGATTCATTTTTTAAACTCAATTCTTAAGTTACTATATAAAAGAACATATCTGTCACTACTTCCATTTCATAGCAACTTTTTGAAAAGTGTTTATAGTCCTTAAAGGCATAGTTCACCCAAAAATTAAATTTGTGTTCATTTACTCACCCTCATGTTGTTCCAAACCTGTATGAGTTTTTCTTCTACCAAACACAAAAGAAGATATTTTGAAGAATTTTGGTAGACTTCCATATATATGTATGGAAGTCAATGGAGCCCATCAACTGTTTTGTTAGCCTTATTCTTCAAAATATCTTCTTTTGTGTTGAGCAGAAGAAGGAAACTCATACAGGTTGGAACAACTTGAGGGGTGAGTGAATGATGACAGAATTTTCCCTTTAAATATGGATGGATGGATGGATTGACTGATTGCAATCCAGTAAATTCTCTACCTGTGGAGTGTGACCCATTCAATTCACATTCCAACTCAATAATCTAAAGGGAGCCAATTCTTTAATTCTGAGATTTGTGCCCAAACACTGATTCAATTTCCCATTGATTTATCTATTTATACTGTTATCCAGTCACCTCCCTTGCAAGCTTCACTTACCTTCGTCTTCAGTCCGACCTCATCTCCAGCGTTGAACACGGGTGTGCCGGGCAGTGTGAACAGCAGGGTGTGAGAGAGCTTCACTGGCACTGCTGGAGTTCTGGAAGCCAGAGAGCCCAGAGTCCGTCCACTCAGACTCCAGCCCAGACTCGTCTGCAGGTGACCAAGCTTCTGTATTACCTCTGCCTGTTTTTCAAAGAACTCAGCCGGATCAGGCAGTTCAGTTAGGAGCAGGTCAACACCTGAGCGGTTCAGCAGGACCGAGATTTCATCCACAGCAAGACTGGTGACTGATCCCATCAGAGCTCTGAAAGTTACGAGGAGGAGAGAGAGAGATGTTAGAGTAAAGTGAAACTGTCAAAAAATGTTGAAGGCTAAAAAAATAATTGGTGATTTTGTAAACAAAAGAGAACAAATAGATTAAAAAAAAAAAACATTTGATGGAGCATGCTCATTACCCCATCTGGCCAGCAGGTGTCTCTATTACATTAAACAAATCAGCAGACAAGAAGTTACAACAAAGGTGCAATAAAGTATTTCTGAGAAAAACACGTGCTGAACAATAAGTAGTTTGTGCAAGCTGTACATTTTTTTTAACGTTTGTTTGTGGTTTAACGCACCAAGGCCTTTGACGTGAAATATAATGTATATCGTGTCTAGCCTATATATTTTAAACATTTGAATGGACTGATAAAGGTAGCTGTAAAGTATTTTTGTACAATGTCGTTTTGACCATAATGTACCAAATCTAACTTGTATAAATGTTAAAGTAGTATAGAAAATACTATACATAAATGCTACATTTATCAGTTACCCTTTGTAATCCTTTGTTCCGAAGGGCCCTTTGAAGTGGCCAGTTTTGAGCACTTCGTTTTGGAACGACTCTTCAATATGGCGGCCATGATTGTTTTCACTCCGAAGTGCGATATATCTTGTTTATAACACACCGAGAGAAGCGGGAGAGCTGGACATTTCCCAGAAGATGGCGGGAAAGCTTGAAAATGGACACCAAGGTTGATTTGTTTCTGTTAGATAAGTGATTATATTTTTTATTTTTATTGCTATTTCACATAACCTATATATGCTGTTGTTGTTGTTGAACCAGCTGCCTGCGTTGAAGAAAGCGGTGTTTTGGTACATTTAATCATGAGAAAGATCATATTTACGAGCATAAACGACACCACAAAGTCGTAAATACAAGTCGCAAGCTCGGGATTTTCTTTAAGCCTTTAAGATTTTATTTTGCGGAATACTTACAGGTATTTAACATTGTCAGGCTTTATGCCGCGTTCCAGGCAAACCGTAACCCGTGTTTTTCCCCAACCTTCTACTCGTGAAAGTGCACTGGAAAGGCAGTCAAACCAAAGACTAAAGAATAACACAAGACGTGTCACTCGTATTGTTTTGAATGGGAGAAAGTGTAACGTGCAATATGGCGGAATAAGTCCCGCCTTCTAAATAAGCGTCAATCGCCGACTGGTAAAGTCATTGCAACACTGCAGCAGCCGTTAGAAGCACCGGTTTCTATAGAAACAGTCAGACGCGCGCCTCTGAAACATGGCAGAAGAAACGCGCATTTAGGTCTGCGCATGCGCATTAGCTTGATCCAGCCTAAAAAATAATTTTTTTTTGTCATGATTTGAGCGTTTGGATAAAACATTTATAAGACAGCTGTTGTCAGATTTCATTGGTGATTTCAAATATGAAATGTAATCGTAAGGTTGGCGAACAGTTCTGGAGAATTTGATGTTTCCCCATTCAAAGAGATAGGGCATGATGCCCAGGATGCCCGAGAGGTGTTTCAAAGATGGCCGCCGAGTGAAATGACTTGCCTTAAAGGGACTTTGGTCAAACCCGTGACTTCCCACTCGTGAACTCGTACTAGATCGATGTACTCCCAGTTCCGCGCTCTTACATCATATAGACCGCGAAACAACAATGGCAGCCCCTACGGATGCGGTGTTTATGCAAGTGCATGGTAAAAATAACGTTAAATAAAAGGTATAACAGCTTCTCTTCCCTTATGCACCGTTTTTCCTCCTCCGTTTCCCTCAAATAAGCAAGGAGTAACCACCTTTGGCGATAGAAATAATTGTAAACGAGCATAAGCCCCGTACGGTCTGCCAGGCTGGTTTGTAGCCTACACTCGTGGTTTGAAGTCGTGACTTACGGGTTTAAAAACCTGCCTGGAATCCAGCATTATAATGCACAAAATATGATAGCATTGTATTGTAACAATATACAATGCAATTATAAAGTTTACATTGGCTTCATAAATTAATAAAAAACATAAAAAGCAACACATACACATTCTTTGTTCTTAACTTTTTAGACCTAGCATTTAAAAACCTTGCTGTATTTTTGTATAGTGAATTAAAAGGTTACACTGCCATCTTACTCTGACAAAAGGGACTTTTGGGAACGCACTGATGCAATAAACAAGATTTCCCAACTTCTAAATACGAACTTCCCAGGAAGACTTGAATGCACAAATCGTGTTGATTTCAAATATCAAGTGTTTATCAGAAATCGCTTACTGCACCTTTTAAGAGTTTATATAAGTTCTAAGAGCACAACTACAGAGACGTACACTTTTTTAGTCTTGTCAGTTTGGTTGAATATAGCTTGTATAGATGGCCAGGAGGATTCTTCGATGTCTCCCAGGTTAGACAAGAAAATGCCATCAAATCCTTTATTCAACCAGTATGTACATGCTTCCTAAAATTTCAAAAACAAATTAAATAGTTAAAAATAAGTTTCGTGTTATATACTTTTGTATACATGTTGTAATTCTAATATCTAAAATATGCAATTTTTCTCATACGAGTGATCTATCTTTGCATACCCATATTCACTGTCCACATGAATAGGACTTTTCTTCACAATTTTCTCTGACTTATCAGCACTTACTTTGATTTTCTCAGCAACAGTGGTAAAATTGTGGAACCAGACGGATTCTCCTTCATAGTTGGGTATTAAATTCAGCACTATGGAGATACCTGCAAAAGAGAGAGGGACAAACAAGAGAAAGTAAAAAGAGAGACAGAGCAGGGGAAAATAAGATGATCATCTATAAAGTTAACTGTACAGTCTTAATGTTTGTATTGTAATGTTCATTTAATTTCATTTGCATTTACAAAATCCCTCATCTGTTGTAAATAGAAAAAAAAAAGAAACTTGGCTCAGTCAGCATAAGCTTCAGAAAAGTATTTTACACTGCTAAAATAAAATTTGTAAATAAAATAAAAATAAACCAGTGGCGCATTCACTACCGAATATCATACTGTAGCACAGAAGAATCAAAAGGCCATTCATAAAATGGCTTGTATGTTTAGAGGTCTATTTTAAGGTGTGGATGTGGTCAATGAGGATGAATAAAATGTACAGCTCTTTGACATATTGGCAAGCCTTCAGTGACAGTCAGAATTAAAAAGGTACTACTCCTGGATGAAAGGCCATTCAGGGTCAAAGGTCACCTTTTTTATGTGCCTCCTCCAGCAGAGATTCCAGTTCATTCTCAGTGCCTACTTCAGATTTAACTGAAGTTAGATCTAGTGTACTCAGCTGGCCTGCTTGCACAGTGTGTATCGGACCCAGAACAAGCCCCTTCACCTTCATCTGACTCAGATAGTCCAGCTTCTCCTCCACTCCTACAGAGAACGAGAGCACAAGGACAAGTACAAATTGTAGTCTGTTACAGATTCCAAATTACATGACAGGAATTGTAATTAGGGGCCAAGCACCGAAGGTGCTTAGGCACCTATTGTTATTGTTGGCGTTCCGTACGCTTATTATTCTTCTTCTTCTTCTTCTTCCGCTCTTGAAGTCTATGGCAGCCCATAGAACCGCTTGCGGGAAAGTTGTGAAATTTGGCACACAGTCAGAGGACAGTCTGACCTTTGTCCATAGCAAATTTGGAGTCTCTAACTCAATCCCTCTAGCGCCACCAGCTGTCCAAATTTGCACTTATATTTATGTTAATAACTTTTGAACCATAAGGGCTAGAAACACAATTCTTTTTTCCTCTTATCCCTTGCCTCAAGACGAATCGAACGCACCATATGACGTCATTTTCCGTCATGAAAATTTTTCCGCCATTTTGAATTTTCTGAAAAACTTACTTTTTCGAACTCCTCCTAGGCCGTTACTCCGATTTTCATGAAAATTGAATCAGATCATCTTCAGACCATGCTGACAAAAAGTTATGGAATTCAAGTTGATTCCTCAAACCGTTTTCGAAAAACTAACGAACGAATTGTACGTAGTGCTTGCGAAAACAGAAGTAAGGCTGTATCTCCGCAACGCTTTATTGTATTCAGACCAAACTTGGTACATGTCATCACAAGCATGACCTGAGGTACCATGCAGTGTTTCGGCGCAGCGCCACCTACTGGTGCGGAGATATGAAAAATGGGTATTTTTGCTTATAACTTCTGATGGGTTTGTCCAAAAATCATAAATTTGGTCTCGTTGGATTCGGGGAATCATGCTGAGTCGAATTATATCCAATTTTCCCAATTCGGCCATTTTGGCCGTCGGCCATTTTGAATTTTGTGCTAAAATGCTGTATTTTACGAACGTATTAACGTATCTTTACAAAACTTGGTATGGGTCATCAGCACAATGCCCTGAAGGAGCCTGAGAAGTTTCGGCACAGCGCCGCCTTGTGGTCAAAAGTTATAACAAAATTTACAAAAATGCTAATAACTTTTGACTGTATTCACCAATTGTAATGAAACTGGTCTCAGTAGATTCCTTGGGTCATGCTGAGAACAAAGATATCAAATTTGCCATAGTCAGCTAAACTTCCTGTCCGCCATATTGTTTTTCTTTAAAAACCTACTTTTTCGAATTCCTCCTAGACCGTTGCTCCGATTTTCACCAAAATTGAACCGTGTCATCGTCAGACCATGCCGACAAAAAGTTATGGATTTCAAGTCGATATGTCAAACCGTTTTCGTATACCAGAGCAAAGAATTTGAGGCATGATGCAAAAACGACTCTTGAAGCTGTATCTCTTCAGTGCTTTGACATATTCAGACCAAACTTGGTATGTGTCTTCACAAGCATGACCTGAGGCAGCATACTCTGTTTCGGCGCAGCGCCACCTACTGGAGTGGAGATATTAAAAATGCCATTTTTGCTTATAACTTCTGATGGGTTTGACCAAAATTCATAAATTTGGTATGGGTCATCAGGACAATGCACTGAAGGAGCCTGAGAAGTTTCGGACCAGCGCCAGCTTGTGGTCAAAAGATATAACAAAATTGACAAAAATGCTAATAACTTTTTTTCTAATTGCTCACTACTGCTGGTCTGATGCTCCCAGCCATGTTGGCTTGCTTCTTGTGCCATTTTTGTGCTTGGCCCCGTAATTGCTGCTTGCAGCTATATTTGGTAATGTATTTGTTATATTATACATTTTAGGTAATGTGTTCTGAATATTTTTTGGTTACTTTTAGATTACTTTTGACCCAACTCATTTATCATATTGATTTGAATAGGACAGTCTTATTGATGCCATATTGATATAAAATACAAAGAGAAAGAAAATGTATTCCACAATATGAAGGGCATTAAACATTACATTACATCAGGGTTTTCCAAACTGTGGTTCGTGAAGAAACTGCAGGGAGTTATTGATTTAAAATAAATAATAAATGAATAAATTAGAACAAATCAACACATACTTGAAAAGATATATTAAAAAAATAACTTATTTGTTTACCTGCATATCATGTGACCATTAATCAACATCAAAGAATCGTGAAAATATATATATATAATAATAATATGTTTTATTCATATAGTACCTTTTAGGACCCAAGGACACTTAACAAAACAGACACATAATACTAATATGGAGTCAAATTAATGCCTTAAAGTTTTGCACAAAAATAAAGTTTTGCAAAACACAAAAAAGAATTGAGCAATAAAAAAATGTTTTGCAAACAAAAATAAAGAATTGCAAAGGAAAAATAAAGTATTGAGCAGAAAAAAATAAGTTTTGCAAACAAAAATAATAAATTGCCAAATAAAATAAAGTAGTGCAAAAATAAAAATATAATCAATTACAAAAATCAATGACAGCTGTAATCCTATTTTATCCTTGCCACATATTTTTCATGCTCAAACCTACTAAATCATTTGCAACGCTCATTTTATTCTGCGTTTCAGTCAAGCGTGCGCTCACGATACCGGTTTTCTTTTGCGCTGCACTTTTCTGTGCGGATCTTTTTATGGCACTGGTTTGACGTGGGGGTGGAGTCAAGAAACGGGGCACGCCCCCGCGAAATGCATTGGAGGGGAACGTAATCGGCGACAGGTGAAATAATTCTTTGACATGGGTAAAAAAAATTAATGGTTTGTTTTTGTTGGTTTGTTTAGCATATGTTGTCGCCGATTACGACCCCCTCCAATGCATTTCTTATAGTAATATGACCCGTTGCGTTCTGTCTCACTGCCTGTATCCACTTTTGTGTCCTTAAATATTCGTTTTTTGGGGTCGACAGCTTATAAAAACTTATTTCTGGGTTTTTTAGTTTGTTAGCTGTACACCTTGTCACACAGCAGCTTTTAGGCATTGTTCTGTTTATTGTAATGAGTCAGAAAAGACAAGAAGGCAGCCTCACGTCAATGGAGACGGTTGGATTGTTTTTCCCTCGGTGGGCGTGGTTTTCAGATTATAATAAATGCGCTCTGTCTCTATCTGCGTCTCCTGCCGATGACGTGTTTCGCAGGGGCGTGCCCCCGTTTCTTGACTCCACCCCCACGTCAAACCAGTGCCATAAAGAGCGCAAAAGAAAACCGGTATCGTGAGCGCACGCTTGAATGAAACGCAGAATAAAATGAGCGTTGCAAATGATTGAGTAGGTTTGAGCATGAAAAATATGTGGCAAGGATAAAATAGGATTACAGCTGTCATTGATTTTTGCAATTGATTATATTTTTATTTTTGCACTACTTTATTTTATTTTGCAATTTATTATTTTTGTTTGCAAAACTTATTTTTTTCCGCTCAATACTTTATTTTTCCTTTGCAATTCTTTATTTTTGTTTGCAAAACATTTTTTTATTGCTCAATTCTTTTTTGTGTTTTGCAAAACTTTATTTTTGTGCAAAACTTTAAGGCATTAATTTGACTCCATATACAAAGGTACAAGCAAAGAATATGTGAATAAGTTATTGACTTTTGAATTATTAATTATATTAGGTCAAAAGAGGTTCAGATGACTAAAGTGTTTGGGAATAATTGCATTACATGTAAACATAAAATGACCTGAATTTGTGTATTTTAAAAAGAAAAGATTTGTGAAAAAAAAGTTTTCTAAAGACTTGGTATTACATGGTTAAATGACTCACTATTCATTTGAATTATAATTAAAAATGTGTTCAACAGGAATTGATTGGATAATGCAATATTAAGAATTAGAGATGATTTCTGTAAATTCAGTGGTCAAGTGCTGTGCTGCCTCTCCTTTTTCCATGTTATTTTAGCCAATTGACTGCTGGTGTGTGCAATTCCACAAATCGAGAAGACTTTATGAACATACATAAGTGAAATAATTTTTTTTTTTTTTAGAATGGAAAATTAAAAAAGATAAAAAAAGACATTTAGGGAGAATCAATGAATATGTAATCTTGTAATCAATAAAAATGTTACTCTAGTCTGATTATGAGAATTTTAAAATGTAATATAATCTAATTGCAAGTACCTAATTTTTAGAATCTAATTACATTATTAGCCAGCACTGCTAATACAGTATATATATATATAAGAATTGAAATAAATTTGTTATAGCTACAGCATGTATAGATGTGCAGGAGGAAATTCGAATTTCGAATATTCGTCCAATTTAAAATAAAAATCCACATTCAAATGCAAAAACGGTGCATCAGAATTTTAGGTGTATGTCAGGCAGCCTTATTAGTGGCTCACGGGATGCATAACGATTATGTAGGCACTACTACGCAGTCATTGCGTTTTAATGTTTTCCTTAGCCTATCCAGTTTAAACCACTAGCTGCGGTGCTGCTGTGTTGTTCATTCAAAAATTTTCAGAAATAGAGCAGCTTAATGTGGAGAAGATCTTGGTCAAAACCGTAACCAGGCCGTTAACGCATTGTTTGCACTGCTTTTCCATTGTTTTCTATGTAATCATGCGCTAGATGGACATCTTTGACCGGAGAGTGTTTTGAAAGCCATGTAGTCAAAAGAAGTTCAACTTTTAAAAAACTTGTCTCGAGACATAGACATTCTCCCGTTCTAATGCATCTGATGTTTTTAAATGCTAAAAGTACTCTGTGTAATCACCGCTTCGGCTTTTTGTAAACTATGAATAAATACGTGATGCTGTTTTGTTCATAATTGTTTTTAAATGCAATTTGCGAAATTATAATTGATTAATATTTTGCACATTGCGCCCTCTTGTGGCCTCAAGGGACAAGCAAAAATCTTTTCCCCCCAATACCTTTTAAATTTGAATATAATTTGAATATTAGTCATATTTATGTATAAAATTTGAGTTAACAGCCTAATGTGCAGCTCGCAATTCTGTAATAACAGCAAAACAAGGCTACTGATCTAATAAACAAAAAATACAAACACCACAAGCTAAAAAAACACAAACAAACATAGCAAACCTCTCAAAATGTTTGATGCTGTGATTATTCAAATAAGTTATTCAAATAATACACAGGTATAGACATGGGGGATAAAAAATGAAGACATTTTCATTTATCTCACCTTTCAGTCCATTGTCAGAGAAAGCATTGACATCAGATATCTCATACAGAAGACCTTTGTTCCACCAGTTCATCTCAGGAATGGGTTTACAGCGTGGGGCCTGTACTATGATCACAATTGCTCCAGCTAACATGCCAACCCAGCCAAGCCAGAACAGAACCAGCAAGGCCCAACGAGTCCGAATCCACCTGCAGAAGATAGATTGATAGATTGATTGATATAGAAAATGTCAAATGTCTTTTTAAATTTTAATTTCCTAATCCTCATATAGTTTGCGTACCCAGTTGTACCAGCTATTTTAATTAACTCATCTTTGGAGAGGCCATACTTCACTCCAGTGTTCTCTGGGACCGTGACCTTCACGCAGCCATTTATTTCTCGGGTCATTAGCTGTTTTGCCGGATCCACTTCCTTCAGTTCTAAGTCCTTCATTTCTCTTCTTTATGTAAGTTTGTGTCAAAACACTGAATTAAAACATATAATGCAAAAACTATTATTTACAAAAGATTCATTACATTTCAGGCAACATATGGTTACCATTTATGTGGACTTCTTTTAAATGAAGTTTATAAATTATAGGCAGCCATAAAAGTTTAGTAATAAACACAGGTCATAAAAATATACCTTTTTTAACCATACAAAGAAGCAAAATAGAGTGACTGTAAACCAAACAGGGTTACAATAACTGCTGCTGTCATTGTAATGGCCTCAATAGTAAGCTATAGTTTGATATTATAGAATAAAACTATAATAAACAATACAAAAACAAAAATACCTGAAGATTGCACAGTTAAATACCTGTGCAGAGTTTAGACGAGTCGTCCTCAGTGTTGTCGGGCAGAACACAGAGCACAGTTTGGTGGTCAGTTCACTTTTATGAAGTCGACTTCATCTGTTCCCGCCCCTAAAAGCCATCAAGTACATACAGTACTGGAGCAGTAACAGTAGAGAAAGTCATCTGCAACCAAATAAAATACATGTTTAATTGTCAGGTGTTACCTTTTGTATACACACAAAAGACAAAAAAAAAATTACATAATGTAAGATGTATTTTCATTGGTTTTTAAGAAAAAAAGTAACAAATTTGCAAATTTTTAATAGAATATGCAATAGCCCATACTATATGAATCTACATCTGTGGTTAAACAAAATTACCAAATTTGTAATAAATACAATGTCATATTGCAAACCATTCCCACAAATGTTTACATTTAATGCACTTATCAAGATAGAACCAGACACAGAGCTGCGATTTTTCTATTACAGGAAGATGTAATCAACACAACTCAAAGACACATCTTCCCTGAATGCTATTCTGTCTCCTTCCCTCAGTTTAAGATGAACAATACCAGCTGAGTTGAAGAGGAAGAGTCTGAGGAGTGTGGTTTGTTTTCTCAGCGCTCTGCATGGGGCCCTGGGGTTCACAGATGTTCTGCAGGGGTCTGGGTGGACCTTTCCTAAGCCTGTCTGATCCTGCTCTCCAGTACCTCGTTCAAAGAGATGGAAAAAATATAACAGACCACAACCAGATGGAACTGGTCTATTTTTTCCCTAAGCATATTTATTGTTATTGTTGTAGGCTTTGAGGAGTCTGCGTTTTGTTTGAAAAGACGCAGAATTGTGCTTCATTCCAATGCAGGTCAGTAGTTTTCTGTAAAGTACTTTAAGAATTGTTTTGTGGAGATGAAAATAGTATGGAATTGACAAAATACAATATATGTTATGTTTTCCACACAAATATTGTACATACATGTTTTACTATTTTCCTGTTAGTGTATATAAGACAACATGTACTTTTAAAGTATGGTAGAGTAAGTTATAGGCATTTGGATTTACATAATATGACTGTACGTGGAGACCGGGGATGGTTGTAACACGGGGTTAGTTGTAACACTTCCAATTTTTCCAGTCAGGAACAAATCACCTGATTCACTTCACACAAGCTTGGTTAAGTCCTTATTCCACATGTGGGAAAGTAGAGCCCTGTGGTGGACACAGCAGATTTTACATAAAAACTCATTTTGATTAAGAAAGTAACTTTTTTTTACTTCATTTATTTTTGTTATGGCAATTCCTGCTTTGTAGTTAAACTTATCATAGTTAAATTATGTTTATTTGTGTCTGTAGATATTTTGAAGCAATCATGCAAGTTGGTGCCAATGTTTTGGCTGTTAGCTGGTAAGGTGAGTTGGTTCTACAAGGGTACATCACTGAAGCATGTTACAAGCTTTTTTAATTTCAGTATGCCTAGGTCAGGGCTCTTCAAACTCGATCCTGGAGGGCCACTGTCCTGCAAAGTTTAGCTCCAACACACCTGACTGGAAGTTTTTTAGTATGTCTACATACCTTGATTAGCTGGTTCAGGTGTGTTTAATTGGGGTTGTTGCTGAACTCTGCAGGATGGTGGCCCTCCAGGGGCAGGATTGGACACCCCTAGCCTAATGCTGCCTTCACGTGCTATCGAAAATTTGATAATTCCCACTTCTGAAGTCGTGATTATGAACTCATCGAATTGAAATCGAAATGGGAGGGCGTTCATCAATTTTTACCTAGGAAACTCGTATTTACGATAATTCTGAGAGCACATGAAGGCAGTATAAGTCTTGGAAGAGAAAGACAAAATTAGGGATGAAGAATGAACTTTTTTTTTTTTATTGCTTTTTAAACCCACATATTCACATACAATTAATCAACATAAAGGAAAAACAACACATTCACAAATACGTATACATACATGACCCCCCCCCCCCCCCCCCAAAAAAAAAATATAAAAAAATGTAAGGCCTCCTAATACAACTGTTGGGGATTGCCCCACTGAATGCCGGTTCTTTAATGGTCTTAACCACTTCAGCACTCTGATCAGGGAGTAGGAGTCATCATATCTTTTCCACCTTTTATTTTGTGCAGGGTTTCACCATATACACATATGCATTGGAGGTAGTTTTTCGTCAATAACTTTGTCCTGCAATCAAAGATGATGCACGGGTGGAAAATGCGTCATATACTGACGGCTCCGTCTGCGCAACGGAGTATGCGTCACTTACGCCAAAACTGTATTCACTACGACTTGCGTAATACGTCATTTTTATATGTAGAATAATTACTACAAACCCTTAACTGATTCAGAATACAGCAGCAGATAATACAGAAAAAAACATAATATAAAGAATTCACAACAGCCGCCCCCACATTTGAGCAGCAGATGTGCAAGTTAAGAGAATTCTTTAAGAGTCTTCATTGATATCCTTAAGAGCAGGCAATGGAATAAGGCGAACAACTGGCCGGGTGTACACCTTGCCTTTAACGATGACATCTGCTGTTCTCACACATCCATCATTACTGACCACAGTCTTAGTAACTTTACCAATAGGCCACTGAGCCCTAGGAAGTTGTGGATCAATTATCAAGACCACTGAGCCTACTGTCAGAGTATCCGATGGTTTGTGCCTTTTCTGGCGTGTCTGAAGTGTGGGTAAGTAGTTCCTTGTAAATTGAGTCCAAAATTGGTCCACCAGATTTTGACAATAACGCCATCTACGCCTCTACGCCATCTACGCATCTATGCATATGCCACCTGTGGAAGCGATGCATCCCGCCGCCCCATGAGGAGAAGATATGGTGTAATGGCGTCAAGATCTGCAACGTCTGCGGAGACGTATCCAAGGGGTTTTGAATTCAAAATGCCCTCTACCTCTACCAAGACTGTAGATAGGACATCTTCAGAAACAGACTGACTTCCAATTGCCACCTGGAGAGCGGCTTTAATAGAGCGGACCTCTCGCTCCCAAACCCCACCAAAATGGGGAGCATTAGGCGGATTGAACTTGAAGAGGATCTGGTAATCAGCTAACTGTTCTTTTAATTGGGATTCCATGGCTGCAAAGGCTTCTCGCAGTTCTCGTTCAGCACCACGAAAGTTTGTGCCACAATCGGACCTGATCTCCTTTGGCCTGCCACGCCTGGCTATGAATCGTCGAAGAGCAAGCAAGAAAGCATCCACATCCATGGAGTTGAGAAGCTCTATGTGGACAGCTCTTGTGGTGAGGCATTTGAAAATTACACCCCAACGTTTCTCGATCCTTCTGCCTATCATGACATGATAAGGGCCGAAACAGTCTACTCCTGTTGAATAAAATGGTGGAGAGAGAAGCCTGAGCCGCTCTGGTGGCAAGTCTGCCATCTGTGGTACCTTAGGCTGAGCTCTCCATCATTGACAGGATGAGCAGTTAAGCTGATGGTGTTTAACAGCTTGGCGTCCTCGCAAGACCCAGTATTGCCTCTGTATTTCTGCATACAGCCGTTCAGTACCTGGGTGCAACAAGCGTTCATCGAAGTCTTTAATGAGAAGCTTCGTTGCTGGATGCCGTGGATCTAGCACTATGGGGTGAATCTGTTCAACGTTTGGGCTCTCCAGTCTCCGTAATCGTCCTCCAACTCTGAGTACATTAGTCACTGGATCCCACTCTGGAGCAAGACACGCAAGCCGACTGTGATGTGGTATAGGTTTTTGTGTTTTGAGGGCCGCTATCTCCTCAGGAAAGCTCTGAGCTTGACACTCTCTCAGCAGTACCAATTCTGCTTCACGATGGGTGTCTGCTGAATCATCCATTACCTTTTGACATAGTCGTCGGGTTGCCTCCACTAACTCTTTCCATGTACTGAACTGAGTGGCATCAGGACAGTTATGATCTGATTCCACAGTGGTTAGGCAGCAGATAGTAAGACTTTTCAGTTCAGGTAACTCTTCTGACTGTGGCTGATTAGGTCTCTTCGGCCAGTGGGCAGAACTCAGTTTTAGAAATGATGGTCCCTCACTCCAGCAGCCAGGCACAGTGAAACTTGAGAGTGGTTTACCTCTTGTGATATCGTCTGCCGGGTTTTGCTGTGTGTCTACATAACGCCAGGTACTGTGCTCTGTCAACTCCTGTAGCTTTCCTGTAGCTCAGTGGTTAGAGCATGGCACTAGCAATGCCAAGGTCATGGGTTCGATCCCAGGGATTGCACATACTCAGATACAAATGTATAGCATAATGCAATGTAAGTCGCTTTGGATAAAAGCGTCTGCCAAATGCATAAATGTAAATGTAAATGTAAATGTAAATGTATTTCGGAGACTCGTGTTCCAACAAAGACCTTGAATCTACAGGAGTCGGACGGAAGCCACTCCAGCACAGTTGTAGAATCTGTTCACAGAATGGTCTGTTGGATAGTGAGAGTTATCTCATCTCTCAAAAGCTTTGCTAGTTGTGCTCCCGCTAATGCTGCGCAGAGTTCCAAGCGAGGCATGGACTGTTGCCTCCTGGGTGCCACTCGTGTTCTGGCCATCACAAAGGATGTATGAACGACATCTCCTGTGTACTCTACTAAATAAGCCACAGTCCCATATGCTCGTTCAGATGCGTTACAAAACACATGGAGGTCGTACTTCCGTTGTGCATCATTAGGAACTGATGAGTAACAGCGAGGAATTGTTATGGTGCTGAGACACTGCAGCTCACTTTCCCATGTATTCCAAGCAGCACGAAGGTCAGGCGGCAAGTTTGGGTCATCCCAGTCTCTCTTTTTAGACCATAGTTGTTGAATGAGCACCTTTGCTCGCGTGGTAAACGGCACGATGAAGCCCAAGGGATCATACTGTGTTGCTAGCACCTGATAGGCCGTTCTCATTGTTAGTGCGGCATGTTCAATGGGACGATAGTGGTATCCTAGTGTATCAGCAGCACAATTCCACTTAAGGCCCAGAGTTGGCTCCATTGGATCAGTCCTGTTCTGCCCAAGCCACTGTTCTGCAGCCAAGGACCTTGCTTCTGTAGGTAGATGTGATATTACTGATGGCTGGTTGCAAGCCCATTGTCTGAGATCAAATCCACCGGATGCCAGCAGATTGCGCAGGTGATCAACTGTCAGTTTGGCCTCTGATATGGTTGGAAAGCTTTCCAGATAATTGTCCACATAAAAACTCTGCTGCACTGTTTTCAGAGCACCTGGGTTACTGTCTTGGTTATTGCGAGCATGCTGTTGCACAGCAAAAATGGCACAACATTGGCTGCTGGTTGTGCCAAAAGGCAAAACTTGCCATTCGTAAACATCTGGACAGTTCTCATAGTGCAAATCTCGCCAGATGAATCGGAGCAGAGGTCTGTCCTCAGGCAACAAGCGGACCTGATGGAACATTCCACGAATATCCGCACTTAAAGCCACTTGATGTTGTCTGAATCTTAAGAGGACACCCAACAATGATGGGCCAAGGGTAGGCCCTGGCAGAAGCTGATCATTCAGAGACAGACCTTGATACCTGAATGAGCAATTGAAGACCAGTCTTGGTTTATCATTGTGGCACACCAGGTGGTGGGGAATGTACCAGGCCTCCTCTGACTCTGTGACTTCTTCAGGTTGGAGCTTAGTAACATAACCTGCCTTGATGAGTTTATTGATCTCACCAGAGTAGATGGAAGTTTTCTCTGGGTCTCCCTTAAGTTTCCTCTCTGTACTCCTCAGACTGGGCATGACTGATTGAATCGGGCTGATGAGTTTTGCAGCACCAGGTTTACGCAAGAGGGGTGTGGCATAACGTTGAATCCCTTCCACCATAACCCTTTGCGTTCTGTTTTCAAGAAGTTTAATTGCTTCTTGATCTTCCCTGGATCGAACCACCAGTTTTTCATTCCGATAAGGCAGGACGTCAAGTTGCCATAACTTCTCAACATTACGATAGAGCAAGTCATTGGGACAAGCAGTTGACATGAAAAGACATTGCTGTACTGAGTTGTGGCTTGGTGTACTCTCCTCAGCCCCCTGTAGGGCCCACCCAAGGGCTGTGTGCACTGCAGCTGGACCACCTTTAGTTCCTTGACGGACTGGTTTATCTGCTGTGATAAGATGGACATGGTCTGATCCTATCAGTACCAGTGGACGCACATTGTGGAAGGACTGTAAAGGAAGCCCTCTGAGGTGAGCATACCGTTTCTGAAGTCTCTGCACGGGATATGATTGCTCTACTAAGTCCAGACCCGAAGCTGTGAAGGCCCCAAGTATCTGGAAGCGCCTCTTTGGTTCACTCTTTGGAGAGATTTCCAGGTTAATCTTGGACCCAGAAAGGTGAGTGATGTCAGATCGTACTGTGCGTAGAGCTAGTGTTTCTTGTTCACCCTCCAACTGTAGCCTTTGGACAGCTATCGGTAAGATCATGGTGCGCTGTGCTCCATCGTCTAGTACAGCATAAGTCTCCACAGAATTGAACTTACTATGTAACAGCACGGGTACCACTTTGAGAAGCACTCTGCATGTCGCACTAGCTGGTGTGAGGTAAATGCGACTCTCTGATGTACTTGAGCTGTTCGCTGGATCATCGCGTGCTATACGGTGAAGCACTTGAAGATGTATTCCACCACAGTCACTGCATGGCTTTTTGAGGTTCCACATCTCTGGTACCTGCAATCGTGCACATCGCCAGCATCTTTTTCCATCAGATATCCACTTCTGCAGGTCAGCAACCGACTGCTCTTTGAGGTTATCACAGCGGGTAATATAGTGCTCTTTACTGTTGCAAAAGAGGCAGTGTACCTTGAATGGTTTCTTTTGCTTGGGTTCTTTGGGACGAGTAGCAAGCACAGTTTCCGCAGGGGATGCACCATGATAAACAACCAGACTTGGTCCCTTTGGTTTAGCTGAGGATTTCTCTTTACTAACACCTGGAAGTTTCTTGTGCTGGTAGCGCTGTACTAATCGAATAGACAGTCTCTGCTGTTGTGCTTTGACTTGTAGCCACCCAGCGAAGTCCTGCAGATTATTGGGGTTAAGATTTATGGAGTTGAGCTTTCCCTGCTGTTGAAGGAACTCAATGAAGCCATCCCGCAGATACTTTGGCAGCTTGCTAAGTAGGCGGTCTACATGTGAGCAGCAATTAAGCTCCATCCCTCTGGGTCCCTCTAGGGACAGCAGCATACTGACTAGGAGATGGACACGCAAAGCAAAGCTCTGAAAGCTGTGGCTATCATTGGGCTTGACATCTGGTGATGTGAGGATGGCAGCTATCTCTCTTTGAGCCAGTTGATGTGGCTGACCATACTGCAGTTGAAGTGCTTGCATAGCTGCTGAATACGGATAGGGATGATGCCGGCATGACTGCCCTATCATCTGAGCTTCAGGCAGTTTCAGATGTTCCAACAGTACATGGTATTTATATTTCTATTTATATTTCTCTGATAACTCTGGGTAAGGCTCAAGCAAGTTGTCCAATGCCAGCTTCATATTAGCAAATTCCTTCTCACTGTCACTTGTGAAGTCCGGAATTTTAGGTTTAGGGGGGCTATACAATGTCCGTTGCGGTATACTGCCACCCGGTGGAGCTACAGTCTGATCTGCTATCAGCTGTGGAGGAGCGAGAACTGCTGCAGTGTTCACTGAAGGGACAAACCCAGGTATCACGTTTTGAGATGATAATGCTGATGACATCATCGTTTGATAAGGAGGGACACAACTGAATGAGGTAGGTTCATTCACCTGCTGCATCTGCGAATGTGGTTTTGCAAGATAGCCATGAGGTGCTGTAGGATGTTGATAGGCAGGTGCTGACGCAATCAGCTGCTGCGGCTGGAATGAATGTTCGGTTACAGCTCGTTACAGCTCGTTCTTGACTGAGCAGAAGCGTGAGAGAATGGGTGGGAACAGGCTGAAATAGTGGTTGCAGGGACAGATGTGAGACAGGAGATGCCACGCCAGAGGAGATAGGGGAATACATTGAACCCGTTGTTCTTGGCTGATGTGGATGAATGGGAGTGAATCCAAGGCTGCGACTCTCCAGCCCCGCTTTAGGAATAGCACCTGTTTTAACTGACTTTTCCTCATGTCTCACCGATGTGCATTCAGCTTGTTTCCCAGCATGTGATGCAGGGTCATATGAATGTGAGGGAAGAGGGCTTGATGAACTAGAAGGTGCTGGAGATGATTGTGGCGATACAGCAACAGTTTGTACTGGTTCATTGTCCTTATCTTCCTGTTCCTCCCTCAAGAACGTTTTAATGTGTTCCATCATCTCGCTTCGGCGGTGCTTACGTTTCTTAAGATGATCTAATTTTCTGAGAAGACTGTCCATTTCAACATTCTCCTCTTTCTCCCTCTCGTTCATAGACTCCATGAGTTTTGTCAATGAGTCCATACTCAATACATCTGCTTGACTCGGACTGGGCGTTGTTCGATGTCCACCTTGACTGGTGACTACATCTGCTTGACTAGTATACACGCCGGCTGCTGCTCCTCTCTGCTCCTCTGACTCACTCTGAACAGGACTGGAGGTAAGGGCAGGTCGGTGATGGAAGTCAAGGATGTAATCTTCAAAGCGCTTGGGGGTCTGACATCGCCGTGATGGTCTTGCTTAAGTATCAGTATGGGAAGCGGATGATGGTTTGCCATCTGATGACATTCTGATGCAGTCAAGGCTCCGGCTCGAAGGACCATTTGTTGGGGATTGCCCCACTGAATGCCGGTTCTTTAATGGTCTTAACCACTTCAGCACTCTGATCAGGGAGTAGGAGTCATCATATCTTTTCCACCTTTTATTTTGTGCAGGGTTTCACCATATACACATATGCATTGGAGGTAGTTTTTCGTCAATAACTTTGTCCTGCAATCAAAGATGATGCACGGGTGGAAAATGCGTCATATACTGACGGCTCCGTCTGCGCAACGGAGTATGCGTCACTTATGCCAAAACTGTATTCACTACGACTTGCGTAATACGTCATTTTTATATGTAGAATAATTACTACAAACCCTTAACTGATTCAGAATACAGCAGCAGATAATACAGAAAAAAACATAATATAAAGAATTCACAACAACAACATAAAACAATACTTTTCTTACATATCTTCTAACATCCCATCAGATATATCCCCATTGTTTTCTTTTCCTAAGAAAATCATAAAGTGGTTCCAAGCATCTTCAAAAGCCTTATATCTGCCTTTAATAACATATGTTATTATTTTTTCATTGACATTTCTTTGAGCCATCTCCCTATACTTGGTGCCTCCAATTTTGTGCTATAAGACGTTTAGCTTGTAGAGTACACATTTGGACAAATATATATTCTCTTCTCCTCAAAATAGATTAATAATATATAATAATATACATTTGCTCATTTTATTCATTTTTGTTACACACACACAGCAATTATGTTAAAAAGAGTTGAATAAAAAAACTTTTTTTATACTTTTTTTTTTATCTTTTATTTTTTCACCCCAGGGTCTGTTACGACTAACCCGGACTACTGGGTGAATTGTAACATTTCACTCCCCATGTTTGAAACTAAACCGCACATTTTCTGTTTGTGCTGCAAAGATAACAGCTATGTCATTTGATAGCTGACACTTTTATCTAGTTTTAATCACATTTTGAACACACTGGCTTAAAAGAACTCCAAGATACAGACAGAAATTTCAAAAATGTTACAACCATCCATGGTCTCCCCCTATAACAGTTATTTTGAGGGGTTTAGGCCATACATTTCTGTGCATTGCTAAAAAGTTGTGGGCATGTTCATAAAGGGTCACCGTGATTTGCATATTTTGTTGATCCTGGAACAACATTCCTGTCTGAAAATTGAGTCCATAAAAACAGAGGGAAATGCAGGTGACTAACACTGATGTAGAAGCACCTAACCCTGGCTTTAAGCCTAAACTTGATATAATTTGTAAACTTGTCCCTCAAATCTGATGGTTGATTGGAATGTTGTTTCAGGATCAACAAATATGTTGTATTTGGTAAAATCACGTTCACAGTTCATAAAGTGCCCTCTAGAAGCCACAAGCTGTTCACCGACCAATGCTGCCACTTACAAGCCTTTCCCTCAGTTACCCCCAGTTTCACAGACAAGGCTTAAAGGGTTAGTTCACCCAAAAAAGAAAATTCTGTCATTTATTACTCACCCTCATGCCGTTTCACACCCTTAAGACCTTCGTTCATCTTCGGAAAACAAATTAAGATAGTTTACTCCGTGAGGCCTCCATAGGAAGCGATGTCATTTCCTCTGTCAAGATCCATAAAGACACTAAAAACATATTTAAATCGGTTCATGTGAGCACAGTGGTTAAATATTAATATTATAAAGCAATGAGAATATTTTTGGAGCGCCAAAAATAACAAAATAACGACTTATTTAGTGATGGCCGATTTCAAAACCATGCTTCAGGAAGCATCAGAGCACAGTGAATCTGTGTATCGAATTTACTGTTCGGAGCGCCAAAGTCACGTGATTTCTGTTTGACACGCGATCTGAATCATGATTCGATACACTGATTTGTTTATGCTCCGATGCTTCCTGAAGCAGTGTTTTGAAATCGGCCATCACTAAATAAGTTATTTTGTTATTTTTGGCGCTCCAAAAATATTCTCGTCGCTTTATAATATTAATATTGAACCACTGTACTCACATGAACCGATTTAAAAATGTTTTTAGTAGCTTTATGGATCTTGACAGAGTAACATTGCTCCCTATGGAGGCCTCACTGAGCCATCGGATTTTAACTAAAATATCTTAATTTGTGTTCTGAAGATGAACGAAGGTCTTACGGGTGTGGAACGTCATGAGGGTGAGTAATAAATGACAGAATTTTCATTTTTGGGTGAACCCTTTAAGCTAGTCCCTGACTAAAATGCATGTTTGAGCTGTTTTAAAAAGCAACTTGTACTGACATACAATGTCAGTGCCATTGTTTTGTCTCAAGATGCACACCAGTATTTTTTCTGGGGTACAGTTATAAAAGCTACTTAAAGACCCTAATTGAACTAAGGCCTAATCCTGATGTGAAATATTATTAAAATATAAATAACTCTTTTCTATTTTAATGTTTTTAAAATATTGTTTACTGCAATTGAATCATTTTATACAGGTAAAAAAATAAACTCAAGGATAACATAATACTGTAAATGAAAGTACTATACAAAATGTTGTAATTGAAAATACAGTAATAATACTGTTAAACATTTTACAGTAAATTACTGGCATCCAGCTGCCAATAAGTTACTGTAAAATGTACAGCAATCTCTTTAAAGTGTACTAAGCATTAACCACACCAGTGCAGTAAAGTGGACACAGTTTCACACACAAACAGTTGCCATTTTTTTTTATTATTATTATAGCAGGTCTTTAGATCTACATGTCTCTGTATGGAGATCATCCTCCATTCTATAACAACTATGACAATTGGCCATTCATTGCTTCAAAGTTAGTGCTCCTAAAAGTATTTCTGTTTGAGAATACAATTAAAACTTCAATATAAACTCTTCTACTCAAAAGACAAAGATCAGTCTCAGCACTGTGTTTGGAAAGTCTGAGACATTAAGGACTGTCTATGTGTGTTTGTGTGTGTGTCTAGCCAGGAAAAGGATAAGACAACAGAACAGCCTGTTTGGGCCCAAGCTCTAACTTCTCTACTGACACCTTGCTATCCACAGCAAGATTCTCTGCATCTGTGGTGGCACGGACCCGAGCCTCGGCTGGCAGGTCGCTGTTGGTCAGCATCATGGTAACAGAGTCATTCCCCCAGTTTAAGGCGACCAGGAAGCGTTCGCTCTGGTCCCAAAGGCGGAGAAATGCTAATGAAGTGGGTGAACTGTAAAGGCTGTAATATTCTCCATGCAGAAGCGATCGCTCTTTTCCTTTCAGATCACTGAGCGCTTTAAAGAAGTCACGCACTGCGGTACGCTCTTCCTGTACAGTCTGAGTCAGAAGAACGAACGGAAGAAACAGTGTGTGTTTTTAAAATACGCATTTAGTACATTGATATGAACAGAAATGTGAAAATAAAAATGTACCTTTGCTGTTGTATTGGCATCTTCTGCTTTACTTTCCAAGTCCCACATCGCTTCAAGTTTCTCCTGTGTAGGTGAAATTATGTCAAGTTCATGATTTAAGCAAACGTTTATCAACATCTTACTCAATTTTAATTTCATGCTCAACTCACCCCTGCCTTCAGGCCGACCTCATCTCCGGCTTTGAACACAGGTGTGCCGGGCAGTGTGAACAGCAGGGTGTGAAAGAGCTTCACTGGCACTGCTGGAGTTCTGGAAGCCAGAGAGCCCAGAGTCCGTCCACTCAGACTCCAGCCCAGACTCGTCTGCAGATGACCAGAGTAGAGCACCTGGATTTCCTGGGCCTGTTTTACGCCGGACTCGGCCGGATCAGGCAGTCCAGTCAGGAGCAGGTCAACACCTGAGCGGTTCAGCAGAACAGAGATGTCATCCACAGAAAGGCCGGTGACTGATCCCATCAGAGCTCTGAAAGTGACGAGGAGGAGAGGTTTGCATAAGGTGAAGCTGTTAATAATAAATTCTAGAAGTATGTTTTCTTTTCTTTCAACTGTATTCACTAGCTGTGAGCAGTACTCCATTCTGGTCACCAGGTGTCTCTGTTTTACTAATTAAATTTCCACCTTACACTTTTTAACAGAGTTTTGATCCCATTTAGTTCTTCACTAACCACAAGCACATACGTTTTTTTGGTCCCGTCGGTTCTGTTGAATATGCCTTGAATAGACGGCCAGGCTTCAGTGTTTGCGATGTCATTCAGATGAGACAAGAAGATGCCATCCACCCCCTTACTGAGCCAGTATACGCAAGCTTCCTACAATCAAAGAAAAACAAACTTTTAGTTTCCATTTACACTGCCGTTCAAAAGTTTGGGGTCTATAAGAATCATTTGATTAAAGGTGCCCTAGAACGGTGTCCCCTGAATGTGTCTGTGAAGTTTCAGCTCAAAATACCACATAGATTTTTTTTATTAGTTTTTTTAACTGCCTATTTTGGGGCATCATTAGAAATGAGCCGATTCAGGGGCTGCTGGCCCTTTAAATCTGGTGCTCCACACCCCAAGAGCTCGCACTTGCCTTCAACAGCAATTGATTCTGAATGAGTTTGAGGCTGATGCTACACTGGCTAATGCTACACTGTTGGAGAGATTTATAAAGAATGAAGTTGTTTTTATGAATTATACAGACTGCAAGTGTTTAAAAGTGTTTTTTTCTGTAAGTGTTTAAAAATGTAAATAGCGATGGCTCTTGTCTCCGTGAATACAGTAAGAAATGATGGTAACTTTAACCACATTTAACAGTACATTAGCAACATGCTAACGAAACATTTAGAAAGACAATTTACAAATATCACTAAAAATATCATGTTATCATGAATCATGTCAATTATTATTGCTCCATCTGCCATTTTTCGCTATTGTTCTTGCTTGCTTACCTAGTCTGATGATTCAGCTCTGCACAGATCCAGACGTTACTGGCTGCCTTGTCTAATACCTTTCTTAATGTTGGGAACATGGGTTGGCATATGCAAATATTGGGGGCGTACACCCCGACCCGACTGTTACGTAACAGTCGGTGTTATGTTGAGATTCACCTGTTCTTCGGAGGTCTTTTAAACAAATGAGATTTATACAAGAAGGAGGAAACAATGGAGTTTGAGACTCACTGTATGTCATTTCCATGTACTGAACTCTTGTTATTTGACTATGTCGAGGTAAATTCAATTTTTGAATCTAGGGCACCTTTAAATAAATGCAGCCTTGGCGAGCAGAAGAGATTCTATCAAAAATACAGTAATGCTATGAAATAGGATTTCAATTTATAAGAACTGCTTTCTGTTTTAATAGATTTTCTTCATGTAATTGCAAAGCTGAATTTTCAGCAGCCCTTCAGTGTCACATGATCCTTCAGAAGTCATTCTAAGGCCCTATTAACACCTGGTATTAAGATGCATTTCAGTCGATTGGATCACAAGAGACACATTCCCGTTTACACATTGTGTTTTAATCCGTCTCTTTTGTCCATTTTCAACCACTTCTGTCCTGATTTCTTCAAGGTGAGGGTATATGGGTGTGTAGATATATAGGCTTTTTCAGATCTTTCAATCTAATGGATGAAATAAGCTCACGCAATTTACATACAAACTCGACTGGAGACAATGGAAAAATGCATGAAAAAAATGTAATGCAGTTTTTTCAGGATTCTTTGAAGAATAGAGTTCAAAAGAATAGCATTTATATGACATTTATTCGTTTTTTGTAACAATTTAAAAATTTTTACTGACACTGATGAAAAGTGAACCCAAACTTTTGAACGGTAGTGTACACCGGTATGCTGATCTCAGAAGTAATTTTTTACTCTAATATCAGGATATGTCCTTCCCTCTTGTTGTCTTTTCTCTCACTAAATGACCAGCCCCATCAATATATCTATCCCATTCTTAACAGCACTTACTTTGAGTTGCTCAGCAACAGTAGCAGCATTGATGAACCATGCTGAAACTCCCTCATAATCAGGAGTTAGATCCAGCACTATGGAGATTCCTGAAAGGGAGAGAGGAAAACAAGGAGAGGAGGGGGAAGGTTAACAAACCAGAAGGCTTTTAAATGATCTTTCTGGAGTTTATCTTTCCTGACGAAACCAAAAGCTTGCATGTTTGCCTTATATAAAGCCTTTATTTAAAGGCATATGGCTTTATTTGCTGGAAACCACAGGGATGTTCCTGCTAAACCAACACAACTGTGTTTGAGTTAGTGTGTCAGTTCCAAGGCAGAATGGTACAATAAATGATACAATATCTATCTGTGAACTGCTGGGGGAACATACAGACTGTTTGTGAGATGACAAAGGTCAATTATAAGGAAATGGTTAAAGTTTAAAATGACGTTAATTTTAAGAAAAACCTTAACAAAAGAAGAAAAAAAAAGAATGCCATTTAGTCAGGGCAGTAGGCCAAAGGTTAAACTGACAGCTCACTGTAATTTCAGACAGCCTTCCCCTAAACCACCAACAGGAGCTTAATGATAAGGTTTGTTCCAGTGACCTATTTTGTGATTTTTAAACAGATCACTTGTTATCTGATGAGGCTGATATTTTCTTTTGAAAACCTTCAAAGCAAACAAGTGAGTCACCTTTTCTATGTGCTCGGTCCAACAGAGAAATCAGCTGGCTTTCAGAGCCAAATTCAGGGTTAATGGAAGTTAGTTCCAGTGTGCTCGACTGGCCTGCTTGCACGGTGTGTATCGGACCCAAAACAAGACCTTTCACCTTTATCTGGCTCAGATAGTCCAGCTTCTCCTCCACTCCTACAGACGGAATGACAATCAGAAGGGTTAAAAAGAAGAAGAGGAAGTGAATGAGAAATCATCATCAGTTATGCTGCTTCCTTTTACTCTAGCCACAGACTTCAGGGCGGTCTTTTAATTATTAATCCGCTTTGATTGTATAACCACAGTACTGTGCACACCTGAAGATATCAGGGTTTAAGGTCACTGTACTTGATTATCTTAATTTAGTCTACGGTATGTGTGTGAGAGTGTGAATACTTGTGCAACAACACGATTGTGATGAGAGGGCAGAATCTTGCGTAGATCAGCACATGCTTCCTCACATGAGGGAGTCACAAGACAGTCGGTTTCAGCTTAGCTACAGCATCAGCAAATCTGCCTCTGTTTTTTCTAGTGTTTTCCTAATGTTATCTTAGCAAACAGCCAAAATACAGAGACTTTCATGTACTTGACGTCTGTTGTGGGTTGTTGTCCGATTTGTTTATTAAAAAGTATGTGAACCTCTATAAATTTTATCAAGAGCGTATGAAGATGAGATAATGGCAGGATGTGTTCCCATTCAATGATTAACACAAATGATAAGCAATCTGCAAATGGAGATAGTCTCACCTTTCAATCCATTGTCAGAGAAAGCATTGACGTCAGATATCTGATACAGAAGACCTTCGTTCCACCAGTTCATCTCAGGAATGGGTTTACAGCGTGGGGCCTGTACTATGATCACTATTGCTCCAGCTAACATGCCAACCCAGCCAAGCCAGAACAGAACCAGCAAGGCCCAACGAGTCCGAACCCACCTGCAGAAGATATCCAAATATATATCAGATAGACAGATCAAACCATTCAGCCAAGATATTTATAAATAAAAAACACTGATTCATCCAGTAGCCTAATGAAACAAGTTAAGAATTGAATGATTCAATGACTCATAATTCAAAACCATTTTTAAAAATAATTCATTCAAATTAATTCGACATTTTAAATAGATTGCAGAAATTAACATTTTGTCAGAACCTCTGTTGTTTTGTTTAATTAATAAAAGTGGGAGAATCGTGATCTGTTTTTGAAACAAAAAATCGTGATTCTGAATTTATCCAGAATCGTGCAGCTCTAATAGATAGATAGATTGATAGATTGTACCCAGTTGTACCGGCGACTTTCATTAACTCCTCTTTGGAGAGGCCCGTAAATTTGACTTCTGTGTCCTCAGGAACTTTGACCTTTACGCAGCCGTTTTTTTCCGTGCCTGTCGGAGTTTCTCCGGTCATCGGTTGTTTTTCCTGATCCATCTCGTTCAGTTCTACGTCCTTCATGTCGTCTTCTTTATTCATGTTTGACGGTGATTTCAGTGCTGTCTGTTTACGAAAAATTATGATTACAAATAACCGAAACAATTCACACCAAAAGCAACAAAATGCCGATATTTAATTCAAAATGAATATTACATTTTTAATAAATAAATAAATAACTCTAAAATATTATGTAATGAAAATTTAAATACAATTTTTAAAAAATCGACCCATAGCCTATAAAGCTAGACTACAATATAAACTCAAAACAAACAAATAAATACATTTAAATCAAATTAACAAAAAATAAAGATTTTAAACATGTTTCAAATTTCTTTGCCATATTTATTTTTGCATAATTGCTGTTTTTTTTTTTTTTAAATAAAAGTAGGCTGTGTTAAACAGCTCCAAACACTACAGAATAATCCTAATGAATGAAAGAGACATACCTGCAAAAAGAAGAAGCTTCTTTTTCAAGCAGGACTCCCGCTGTTCGACTCTACAGAGACTAGAGATGATGGTAAATTCGGTTTATATAGTGCCGACGCCACTTGCACCCGCCCAGTCACTATCTAAGGAGGACCTCAAAAGTAACTTGGAAACAGATAAGACAGTGCAACAGTCTTCTGCGACAACATCAAATAACACGCGTTTTAATGTACTGAATTTACATAATGCTCGATAAGTTACTCTATAATCAAGACTGTAATACAATCATAGTTCCTAAGGAGTTTCCACCTTAAATATCCCCTCCAGAGCGCATCATTGAGCCTGAGTTCACTTGAGTGAACTGGAATTCATCCTGCAAACATCCTCATGAGAACCAATACAGCTCTCTTTGATGAAAGAGAAACGCTAAAAATCACATTCAAAATGTGCTTACTCATAACTTTAAGGCAGCCTTAAGATTGCCCTGAGCTGCAATAGCCTATGAAGTGAATTGAATTTATTACGCAATCATGTCATAAAACAGTGGGTTGAGCTTTCTGTAACAAGGGCTCCAGCGCACAAAGGCTGAATTATTTGATCAAGATCTGTGAAGTACTTTTCTTCAAAATACTTAACTAGACTGCTCATCCTGATCACTGGGTAAAATGTAATATTTTATTTTGTTATATATGTGTAAAAGGTTACAAAACTCTTTCAATTTTAGTTCTGTAAATGTTAAAAAACCACATGCCACAGTCAGATATGAGCACATGATTGTTTCATGTGAATATAGGCCACATGGAAAACACAGGTTTAATTTTGTCAGTTTTCTGGTTGGTTGTATAAATTCACAGCTATATGAGTGCTTGCTTTACCATGCAAGGAGGGAACAAAAAAAAAAGAGCGATTTCTTTTTAGTGCCACATGGCATACTTTTTATAGTAGCATGGTTGCTGTATGCTTGAAAAACATTGTGCAATGAAGTGCAACCAGTTTCTTATCTCATGGCTGTAGTTGTCATGATTCCTTTCAACAGCAATCTCATCACAATGAACATTGTGCTTCCAACTCTAGTGTTCATCCCTCATTAGTCCGCAATTTTTATTTTTCAGAACATTTATATGATTGTTCAACAACTCTAAAAAAAAAAAATACTCCTGACAAAGATCTCTCTCCCACCACATAATGTTCACTTTCCCTCTCAGCCTACCAAGAGAACAATGTGTGAGTGTTTTTCCCATGTGACAGAACAGTATGTTGGCCCCTTCTGCCTCACAGTGAGGAGAATTTCAAACAGTCCCGGGGCAGCGGGGTCACAGGGATTACCAATAATTCTCTCTACTGGGAAACTGTCTTTATGAAGCCCTGCTTTTAAGGATCATGTAGTGTTCTATCTATTCAACCTAAGATTGTGCCTAACATTTGCAAAAGAAAATGTTGGTATTCAATGAAACCTATTAAAGGTGCCCTAGAATTAAAAATTGAATTTATCTTGGCATAGTTGAATAACAAGAGTTCAGTACATGGAAAAGACATACACTGAGTTTCAAACTCCATTGTTTCCTCCTTCTTATATAAATCTCATTTGTTTAAAAGACCTCAGAAGAACAGGCGTTATGTAACAGTCGGGGTGTACGCCCCCAATATTTTCATATGCCAGCCCATGTTCCCAATATTATGAAAGGCATTAGACAAGGGCAGCCATTAACGTCTGGAGGTGCACAGCCGAATCATCAGACTAGGTAAGCAAGCAAGAACACCAGCGAAAAATGGCAGATGGAGCAATAATAACTGACATGATCCATGATATTTTTAGTGATATTTGTAAATTGTCTTTCTAAATGTTGCGTTAGCATGTTGCTAATGTACTGTTAAATGTGGTTAAAGTTACCATCGTTTCTTACTGTATTCATGGAGACAAGAGCCGTCGCTATTTTCATTTTTAAACACTTGCAGTCTGTATAATTCATAAACACAACTTCATTCTTTATAAATCTCTCCAACAGTGTGTAATGTTAGCTTTAGCCACGGAGTACTATCAAACTCATTCAGAATCAAATATAAACATCCAAATAAATACTATACTCACATGACCCGAAGCATGCATGCAGCATACATGACGAACATTTTGTAAAGATCCATTTGAGGGTTATATTAGCTGTGTGAAATTTGTAAATGCACTGTATTATAGAGTCACGAGCTCGATGGGAAGGGAGCATGAGATTTAAAGGGCCAGCAGCCCCTGAATCGGTGCATAGTTAATGATGCCCCAAAATAGGCAGTTAAAAAAATAATTTAAAAACATCTATGGGGTATTTTGATCTGAAACTTCACAGACACATTCAGGGGACACCTTAGACTGATATTACACCTTGTAAAAAAACGTTCGATGGCACCTTTAAGTGACTTGAAATGAAGGCCAAGTACGGTAACCAATCCAAGTTAGTGCACACACATTATAGGAGCAGTGAGTAGTGAACATACACACTGCAAACTGTGACACACACCTGGAGCAGTAGGCAGCCATTTGCTGTGGAGCTTGGGGGTTAGGTGGGTGGTTAGCTGCCTTGGTCAAGGGCACCTCAGTTGTGGGTATTGAGGGTGGAAAATAGTGCTGTTCATTCACTCCCCCACCTACATTTTCCTTGCTGGTACTGAGAATCGAACCCACAACCTTTAAGTTACAAGTCTGACTCTAACCATTAGGCCGCAACTGCCACCATGACTGATGTTTACACAATCAAACATAATTGACCATTATTATGTACCACATTTGAATGGCTTGTGTAATTCCAGAGTGTGCAGTGCTCTCTAGTGGGTCTGGGGTGATGTTTGTGACTGGAATGAAACAGACAAAAGTTAGCTAAAAAATAAACTCGTCAGGAACAGCACATTCACATGAAAGTTCACATTTTAATTATTCACAGTTGATGTCATTCTTAAATTAAGATCAAAAATGAAATATTTTACATATCTAAAAAGGCAAAAAATAAAATCAATTTTAGGACAGTGCACTCAGTTCTTTTGCAGGTGAGCTGGGGTGAATGCCAAAGGCAAGAGATCTCTGAGACTGGTCTTCTTATAGCTTCCGTCTGGCTTAGTGAGGTAAACGTCCCATTCAGCGCCAAACTAACACAATATATGTTGCAGAATTAGAAGAAATGAGCAAATGAAAGAGAAAGATAAAACAATTAAGAGAGAACATGATGTTCAAAAGTAATAGATGTGATAAAATATGAGTGCAGCCATACCTCCATTAATACCTGTCGACAAGCACCACAGGGTCCTACAAAACTATCTTTGATATCACTGTTCGTCAGATGAAAAAAAAAAAAAAAAAGATTTTTCCCAGTGATTCAAACAACAACATTTCAGTATTTGAAATATATAGCCTATGTATGACATACCATGTGACAGCTATGGCTGTAAATCTTCGGTAGCCTTCCGCGACCGCTCTCTGTATGGCATTTCTCTCCGCACATACGGTAAGACCATAGGAGGCATTCTCAACATTACAGCCTAAAACATATGATGGAGATCAAGATCACTCTGACAGCATAGGATGATAAAGAGCTCACTATATGGCAGATAAAATCCGGTCGAATCATGTTCCTCCAAACAAACAAAAAAACTGAAAAGAACATCTGCATCTGATTACCAGTGATAATGGCGCCCCCTGTCGTCAAAATGGCAGCGCCGACTGGAAACCCACTGTACGGACAGTAAGCCATTTCTCGTGCCTGCAAGCATTTTGCCACTAGTTCCGCAACTTAACAACAACGGTTAACTCATTACAAAACAACACAAGATATACCAAAACAAAGGGATATCAAAACACAGCACTGACACGCTATTTTTATTTACAGAAATGCACCTTACCACACAACTCTATGAGGTTATTATGGTTACGCATAAAGAATGAGGGATGCATGATATTGCAATAGGTATACACAACCCAGCAGGTCTGCTTTGCTAATCACACTCTTAACAGTCAGGTTATTTTGGGTCAAGCTAAGGTTACTTACACACGCCAAACATATCAACTACAAAACGTGCATTAAATGCAAAGCCGCTTTGAGTGTCTATTTTACATGTGTGTATTGGATTAAATGTTTACCTACCAGCCATAACAACTAACCGTCTCGTTACGCTGGACTAGGTATAGTGCTTTTGACAGCGTGTTTTTTAAAACTGAAAGCAGTTTAGAGAACAATGTTGTTGTTGACTTTCCAAGAATAATTACATTTCTGGGACGGGTGCTGTGACAGGACAACTGGCATCGCGCAAGTGTTGTGGGCGGGGCAAACAACCCTAACAACCTATTATAGATCTCCTTGCTAACAACCCTCTCATGAATTATTCAATCAGGTAACACCTTATTTCGATGGTTCACTTTAGAATTCTAACTATAAGTAACTTTGCAACTACATGTCAACTAACTCCCATTAGAGTATTATTAGACTGTCTGCTTAATATTTGCTAACACTTTAATTTGATGCTCCCCCAACAGACATGCTATACTGACTTTGCAGCTACATGTTAACCTGTTCTACTAACCCGAACCCTAACATATAATCCTAGTCTCACAGTCTAAACTAATTCTCTGATGAGAAGTACTTGACAGTTGCAAAGTGAAGTAGTTAGTAGAATGTCTAAAGTGGACCATCAAAATAAAGTGTAACCTTCAATCATATTGGAGTAAAATTGTATTTATTTTCAACTTTTTTTGCTTTGAATAATTTTTATTGTTTCTAATTGATGTATTTTGATAGTTACAACTGTCCACATTGTAAGACGTAGTCTGTACAGAGGATACAAAGAAGGTCAAATGCCAAAAGGTGCTTAAACAAGAGAATGGTTTTATTTAACAAGATAATCATTAGGCCTCTATATAAGTCTGTTTTGATTGCTTACAACTCTCAAGAAACTTTTAATTAGGCTAATAATAAAAAAATATCTTTATTAAAAGGTTAGTTCAACCAAAAATGGAAATTTTGTCATTTATTACTCTCCCTCATGTCGTTCCACACCCGTAAGACCTTCGTTCATCTTCAGAACACAAATTGAGATATTTTTGTTGAAATCCGATGGCTCCGTGAGGTCTTCATAGGGAGCAATGACATTTCCTCTCTCAAGGTCCATAAAGGTACTAAAAACATATTCAAGTCGGTTCATGTGAGTACAGTTGTTCAATATTAATATTATAAAGCGACGAGAATGTTTTTGGAGCGCCAAAAAAAACAAAATAACGACTTATTTAGTGATGGCCGATTTCAAAACACTGCTTCATGAAGATTCGGAGCACAAATGAATCTGTGTATCGAATCCGCAGTTCGGAGCGCCAAAGTCACGTGGTTTCAGCCGTTGGCAGTTTGACGCGATCCGAATCATGATTCAACACACTGATTCATTATGCTCCGAATCTTCCTGAAGCAGTGTTTTGAAATCGGCCATCACTTTATAAGTCGTTATTTTGTTTTTTTTGGCGCTCCAAAAATATTCTCGTCGCTTTATAATATTAATATTGAGCCACTGTACTCACATGAACTGATTTAAATATGTTTTTAGTATCTTTATGGATCTTGAGAGAGGAAATGTCATTGTTCCCTATGCAGGCCTCACTGAGCCATCGGATTTCAACTAAAATATCTTAATTTGTGTTCTGAAGATGAATGAAGGTCTTACTGGTGTGGAACGGCATGAGGGTGAGTAATTAATGACAGAATTTTCATTTTTGGGTGAACTAACCCTTTAATCTTTATTAATGAAACAACCACTGTGAGCCTAACATATATTAATAATACAGCACATTTTCAGAGAATTACTGCAGCTATTTTAACACACAGCTCTGTCAGTGAAGAAAACAATAGTACAGTTGTTCAAAATGGTATACAAACAAAAAACAAACAGTATGGACATACACAAAAAGCATATATTGTTGAACCAAAATGCAAACAGGTACAGGGTTCTATGACAGTGGATTCCAGTACTGGTGGAGTCATAATTGGGAGGATATATGGAATAAATCCAGTAGGTACCTGAAAGTAACAATCATTTACATTAGTTTCAGTATTATTTATATAAAAATACAAATATTTACTAGACTGATAATAATTTTTTTCCCTAAACTACCAGAAATGTAACATCTCTTTCCCTCACCAGCAAAGAACCAGCACACGATGAATACACAGAGCATCAAGCTGAAGGCACTGCAGAAGCGAGCCAGCAGACAGTCATCCAAAGTGTTCCTCAGGTACATGAGCAACAGTGAAAACAGACCAGTCGCTCCAATCACAGTTACATAGATAGGGAGGTTTGGTTGAACAGGGCACTCGTGAAAATGGGTCGTTCCTAGAAACATTTTTCCAAACAGCCAATATGACAGTGTAACGATCAGACTTCAGGTGCAATAAAGCTTCTCCTCGCATACAATTCTTATTTGAAAACAAGCATTTACAGCATTCCAGATTGTGACTGGATTGTTTAGGAGGTTAAACTAATCACCTTATCAGTATCTTTCATCACGGGTGCCCATTCCTGTTCCTGAATATCTACTTTCCTGCAAAGTTCAGCCCCAACACATGATCCGACTAATTAAGATCTTCAGGAACACTTGAGAATTACAGACAGGTTCGCACTGAACTTTGCAGGAACAGGATTGGGCATCCGTGTCTTACATTGTAAATGAAAACTGCTTTTTACCTAATCCAGTAGCTGTTATTAAAATCATCCACGCAATCATGTTAATCACCACTGGAAAAAAAAAAAAGAAAAGAAAGAAGAATGCTGTTTTCTGTTCTTTTTATTGTAGTAATTGAAAAAAAATACAGCAAAATTTCAAAGCTTTCTCGATTTTCTTACCTATGAAAGATTTACTGGCAGCTCTCTCAGTAGACTCCATCTTTAATCTTTATTTCTTAAACGGTCCATAAAATTTTGAACTAGCTATTATTAATTTGCCTCAGGCTTTCAAATATGAGGAGGACCCCCAGAATTAGCTTCATTATGAATATGTGAATAGGACTAAAAAGAGCTGCTCTGAGTCAACCAGTATGTTTTCACAGTTCTGTGGTCTCCAGACTTGCAGAGTAACTTTGAAACACTTCCTTTGGTGAAATGTTGAGAAACAGTTTTAGCCAACCCAAACTGAAACATAACCGTTTTGCTTTTTTTACTTTGTGTTGACAAAATCTCAATGTTATGATTATTATACACTGTAGTTAACATATATATTTTATTTAGTAATACTGTACAGTATATTCAAATCTTGATGGTAATACAGTACTATACAGATTATGTCAAATCAGTTCATCCTAAAAAGGTGCTTTTCTGTGCCCTTTTCTGGTAGAATATAGGATAATGCCAAGATCACAAGTTTGATTCTCAGGGAGCATATTTATAAAATATAGTGCTCTGTAAGTTGATTTAAATAAAGCATCTGCCAAATATAAACTCATACATTCCAAAAAATCTCATGCTTGTTGCTGAGAGTTTGAAGCAGATGACTGTGGTCTTTGACAAGTATTTTGTACACAGATATAAAGCGCTAAACATCCACTACAAAGCAACAGGACAGCCAGACAGCCATAACAGACTGTATTCAACCAGAATGCAAAGAGGTACAGAGTTTTGTTGCAGTAGTTCTGTCGATTTCTTGGGTCATAACTGGGAGGATGCATTGAGTATATCCAGACGCTTCCTGCAATACATAGAGGAAACATTTTAGTTGAGCTAAATATTTCTTTGATAACTGTGAATTTTGAACAGCAATGACAATTTTCACTTTTATGCCAACATCTTCCTTTTTAAGTTAAAGGGTATAAGTTAACTGACCAGTTGCCCCAATCACAGTTATATAGATATAGATGAAAAGATTTATGTCAAGGTTCTGTCACTTCAGTCTAGTTTAATCTTAGTTTTGTGACAGAGCCCTGATGCTCCTGCATTGTCTTGTCTTTGTGTGAGTGCATTTCGAGCGTGCTTGCTCTCTTGTCTGTGTGCCTTGTTTCATGTTCGAGGCGTGGTGTTTGGATTCCGGCACTCGTGTCTAGTTTGGTTTCGGCTCCATGTCAGAGTTCAGACACTTAAGCTCCATGTTTTGTGTCTCATGAGGGCACAGGTTGTGTGTTCTTTAACTCGATGTGTGCTCTAGTCTCATGTGAGCACTTGGTTTATGTTTTCATTGACTGGGCATGGGTCGTCATGTTCTGTGTAGGCCGTGGTTCATGTTTCCATCAGTTGCACACTTTCACGTTGTCATGTTTTGTGTGGATACACACAATGAGTGCTCTCATTGCCTCTGTGTCTGTGACTTGTTATGTTTGCGCACATGGCATGTGATTGTTTTCACTGGCCATGTGCTCGCGTTTTGGTTTTGTTTAGTGTGAGCACATGGCTTGTCATGTCTGTTTCTTTGTGCCATGTGTGCTCATGTCTATTGTGTAACCCTGCCCATCTTATTACCTGTTTATTGGTTCAGTTGCCCCACCTGTCCTCCCTCATTAACTGCCTTGTTTGCTGCCCTATGTATTCTCCTTCCCTTCGTCCCAATATCCATACTATCCACCCTAAATAGTATGTGAGATTAAAATAAGTGTGTCCCAAAGCATAGTATGTTGAAAAGAGTCAAAAGTCCCCAGAAGGTCTACTATTTCCAGTAGATGGAAGTGTGGATCTGTGCACAGTATAAAGGCTAATATTGCCCACAGTCCATTGCGCTTTGGAGGAGGATTCAATTCAGAACTACAAACACAAGTAAAAAGTGTTTACAAACTACAAAACTTGCAGATATGCTTGACCGACAGTGAGAGGTTTAGGTAAAGGTTTGAGTGACTAATAATCAGTTTAACCTGATAAAAAATTATTTATTTAATGTTATGCGTGTTATAAATCATCTGCAATAACAATGTGGACTTTTATAAAGATCTGTTTGGCCATTAACTTTTAAAGGTGCCCTAGAGGTGCCTTTTCAAAAGATGTAATATAAGTCTAAGGTGTCCCCTGAACATGTCTGTCAAGTTTCAGCTCAAAATACCCCATAGATTTTTTTTTATTAATTTTTTTATTTTGAGCCATTATTACATATGCACCGATTAAGCGTGCGGCCCCTTTAAATCTCCCGCTCCCCCGCCCCCGCGAGCTCTCAACTGCCTTAAACAGCAAACACAAAGTTCACACAGCTAATATAACCCTCAAAATGGATCTTTACAAAGTGTTCATCATGCATACATCAATTCCTGTGAGTATGGTATTTATTTGGATGTTTACATTTGATTCTGAATGAGTTTGATAGTGCTCCGTGGCTAACGGCTAATGCTACACTGTTGGAGAGATTTATAAAGAATGAAGTTGTGTTTATGAATTATACAGACTGCAAGTGTTTAAAAATGAAAATAGCGACGGATCTTGTCTCCGTGAATACAGTAAGAAACGATGGTAACTTTAACCGCATTTAACAGTACATTAGCAACATGCTAACGAAACATTTAGAAAGACAAATATCACTAAAAATATCATGTTATCAATGATCATGTCAGTTATTATTGCTCCATCTGCCATTTTTCGCTATTGTTCTTGCTTGCTTACCTAGTCTGATGATTCAGCTGTGCACAGATCCAGACATTCTGCCCTTGTGTAATGCATTGAACATGGGCTGGCATATGCAAATATTGGGGGCGTACATATTAATGATCCCGACTGTTACGTAACAGTCGGTGTTATGTTGAGATTCGCCTGTTCTTCGGAGGTCTTTTAAACAAATGAGATTTATATAAGAAGGAGGAAACAATGGAGTTTGAGACTCACTGTATGTCATTTCCATGTACTGAACTCTTGTTATTCAACTTTGCCGACGTAAATTCAATTTTTGAATCTAGGGCACCTTTAAATGCACCATTATGCATTAATATGAGGAGAGTTCTTTGCATGAAAGACCAGCACAATCAAGGGTCTGATCAAGCCTAGAGCATTATGGGTGTTGAAGTTTTCATACCTTTTGTCACCACAGCTCTTTACCTCAGTTTTCTCTAGTCATGTAGCACCGATTTAAAAAAAAAAATCACATTTCTACTGCATAGACAGACAACTTTTATTAAACCCCCATCTTGCCAGAGGTGAATTATCCCTTTAACTGTGACTTTGTAGCCCCACATTCTTCAGCATTACAACATCACAACATTATACTATACCTTTCATCTTTATATAATTTCTGCATTATTCTTTCTATAAAATATCTTCACCCCTTCTTCTGTTATTCCCATTTGACAAATTTATTACCACTCACCTGTGATGAACCAGCAGACAACAAACAGGTAGAGGATGATGCTGATGGAGATGAACAGCATAGACAATGCTAGCAACTCATAGGTGTCTTTTGCAAGCGAACCACGGAACAAGCCTAGAAAGCTGACTACCAGAACAAGCAAAACAAATACACCAAATACTATAAGGTAGACTGGGATGTAAGGCTGGACAGGACATTCTCTTAGAAAGTAGGCCCCTAAAAAATAATAAAAATAAAATTCATTAGTCTTTGGAGAAGAGTGTTTGCTCACTGTACACTGTACACAATAGTATGTCAATGTTTCTGTCAATATTATACCGGAACATATTGATACATGCACATTATTTGTTTACAAAGACAATGTTTGTAGCACAGACAACAGTGAATAATGAGGTAAAAGTACATGATTTACCTATTCCAATTGCAGCAACTCCCAGTACAACAATAGGCAGTATCACTGAAAAATGAAGAGACTGCTGAGACAAGAATATTTTTTACACAATTTGCCAAGTATACAGTGAAACTATGACATTTGGAATACATATATTGTCTTAATATAGATTTTTTTTTTTTAAGTAACAAAATCTTAACATAATTGTTAATACAGTTCTTACCGAACAGTGATGTCAAAAATGATGATGGCTTTGAATTGTCCATCCTCAGAGTATCATAGTTGCTGAATGGCCTATGTAAAATAACTGCTATAAGTAAAAAAGACATCATAAATGTGTAGGACTGGGTAAAAAATATTGATTTCTCGATTTTAATCGATTCTCATTTTTACGAACCAATATCAATTCTTAAATCCCAAGTATCGATTAGTCTAGTCTGTTTTCAGTTGATGAATGAGCAGAATATGTAGCGCCTCCCATCCAATAAATCACAATAATCTTTGTGCTTTGTTACTTTTGATATGAAGCAAAGTCTAAGATTTCAAATGATGTCCATCTTATTATGGGATTGAAAAAATAAATACTGTTTTGGTGCTGTATAATGTGACGTGACAGATCGCTTTAGCGCCTCAGTTAAAGGGTTAGTTCACCCAAAAAAGAAAATTCTGTCATTTATTACTCACACTCATGCCGTTCCACACCAGTAAGACCTTCGTTAATCTTCGGAACACAAATTAAGATATTTTAGTCGAAATCCGATGGCTCCGTGAGGCCTCCATAGGGAGCAATGACATTTCCTCTCTCAAGATCCATAAAGGTACTAAAAACATATTTAAATAGGTTCATGTGAGTACAGTGGTTCAATATTAATTTTATAAAGCGACGAGAATATTTTTGGTGCGCCAAAAAACAAAACAAAATAACAACTTATTTTATTGATGGCCGATTTCAAAACACTGCTTCAGGAAGCATCGGAGCATAAATGAATCAGTGTATTGAATCATGATTCAGATCGCTTGTCAAACTGAAATCACGTGACTTTGGCGCTCTGAACAGTAGATTCGATACACTGATTCATTTATGATTCGATGCTTCATGAAGCAGTGTTTTGAAATCGGCCATTACTTTATAAGTCGTTATTTTTTTTATTTTTTTTGGCGCACCAAAAATATTCTCGTCACTTTATAATATTAATATTGAACAACTTTTCAATGTTATAAAAATAACATTGAAAAGTCAAGAGTCAATCTGCCCAACTAAATCAAATACTGATCACCATAATGAGCACATCAAACCAAACTATTCAATAATGCATCAACATATGTTTATTCTCAGTAAGAACCATTGTACACATGTCAAAAATAAAGTCTGGTTTATAATAAGTGAAGCTGGTAATGCTATTATTTAATGATGTTGGAGCTTGACGTCAAACAAAGGCTGGATTTTCACTTTCAACCAAACTTTTACATCTAAAGTGCACATCCTATGCCCAATGGGAAGCTTCCCAGCCCGCTAAAAACTTTATTAGAATGTTAGGGGATAATGTTCTAACAATGTTATCACTAAACATTTTTTGAATGTTTTTAGAGAATGCTATCCTACCTTTTAGCAGAACATTCTGGGAACAAAAATAAAACATTCCCAGAACATAAATGTCTAGCTGCAAACTTTCCAGACTGAAGGTCATTTTCAAGATAGAGGAAAATTCTTTACTCATTGCCCCACACTGGGCCTAACCAAAACAATTAAATCAATGTGTTATTGAAATTTACTATAAAAACAGCACATTGAGACAATGTTTACACATTTTTACAATCTTTCCTAAAACCACCAACAGAAATTACAACACAAGTTTGGGGCCTCAATAAGATTTTTTTAAGGGATTCTTTTATTCAGCAAGAATGCATTAAATTGATCATAAGTGACAGTTAAGACATGTTTAATTTTACAAATATGTTATTTAAAGAACAGACTTTAAAAATCTTACTGACCACAAACTTGTGAACGGAAGTGTAAGTCTATTCTTCTGCTTTTTCTTCGGTAGCCTATATCGGAGAAACTACATTTCCAGTTGGAAGTAGCCTACATGTCTACATCTTGCATATAGCACAAACTATGACCCTTACTCAACTTCAACTTAAACAATGGCATATATTTATAGTAATTAAGATTACTCGCCTATCAGTTTTACTTGTTAGTTCTCAAAGTATTAGAATTGGGGTGGCTTTATTATACTGTTTTGACCAAAAATGTGGTCAGAATGCCGGTTTAAATACAAGATATGCTCTCTTTTTTAATATTAAAAAACGACATGTAGCAAAGACAATAAACTCGCTAAACTGCTCATCTATTTCTCCAGCAAAGGAGGATGTAATGTCACTGCCTGAACGGCAGAGGTCACTGCCTGCTTGTATATGCACGTAACGTCACCGTCGGCCGGAGTGACTGGGGTTACGCCCACTGAGTAGCAAAAAAAGACATTGGTTTTTAGCGTAAATGCCGTAAAAAAACGCAAAACACATCTAAAACGGGAAAGATCTTTGCGATTTACAGTACAAATAGATGTTTAAAATAAACACTGACAAACTATAGTTTCAGGGCTGGAAACATTGGTATAAGTGATCACCCGGATGTGTTCACAGGTAAATTTGCTTTATGTATTTCAGGCATATAAATGTCAGGAAACACTGCATGTCAACATACATGGATCACTGGATCTTTGGTAAGTTTTAAGGAACACTATATTGAGTCCAACCTTTCCCGCATTTTCCCCTATCAAATCCAGTCTTGCTTGCAGCAGGCTCTTTTTCCACTTCGTCGGGCTGAGGGGGCGTGTTCCGGCGGGAAAGTGACGTCATGCATATATTTTTCACATGTATCCAGCTGTAATGTTTTCTAACCACTCTTATTCTCCTCTAATTATTTCTCTGATGTTTTTGTAACATTGAACAGAATAATAATAATTATAATAATAATAATAAAAACACTTTGTGCATGGGTGGCTAAAACATGTTTTGTGAAGATTTACATTTACATTTTACATTTTACGCTTTTATCCAAAGCGACTTACAAGTGAGGAATACAACAAGCAAGTCATCATGAAGAGGCAAATAGACACAAGAAGTTCTCACAATACAAGTTTGGACATTGCAGAGTATCATAAGCTACAATAGAGAGGGATTAAATGAAGCGAAAGGATAGGTTTGTTTTTGTTTTTTTAAGATGAGGTTTAGTGCTCAGAAAAACAAAATGCGTTTTCAGCTGTCTTATGATGATGTTACACAGTTGCAACCAGTAGCGCAAAGAATATTCTGTTTACAAATTAATTTTAGATTATTATAATTTAAAATCACCATTCATTGTAAGCAAAAAAAGACAGTTACATTCATTCTCTTTACTGTCAATGCTTAAAATGTTACCAAAACTCAATTATTTAAAAAAAAAATTACAATGTTTTTTTTTTTTCTAAACAAATTGTTTATACAGAAAGCTCAGTTGAGTTTATCACCCAAACCATCAAGAACCCTGTCATCAAGATCCATTAAAGGTGCAGTAAGTGATTTCTGAGAAGTGCTGTTAAAAAAGTGGATCAGACCGAGCGCCACAACACTCTTGTAGCCAATCAGCAGAAGGGGGTGTGTCCACTCATGATGGGGGAGGAGAGAGAGTGAGCAAGAGGGAGATTTGAAGAATGACTGTAGAAAGTTAGCTGTTGGTTTGTTTGTATTGTGTCTCGATTTGTTTATACCTTTTACTGTACGGTGTCCTTGAGTGTTTTGAAAGGCGCCTTTAAATAAAATGTATTATTAGGGGCCAAGCACCGAAGGTGCGGAGGCACCTATTGTTATTGTTGGCGTTCTTTTTTTTTTTTTTTTTTTTTTTTTTTTATTCTTCTTCTTCTTCTTCTTCTTCCGCTCTTGAAGTCTATGGCAACCCATAGAACCGCTTGCGGGAAAGTTGTGAAATTTGGCACACAGTTAGAGGACAGTCTGACCTTTGTCCACAGCAAATTTGGAGTCTCTATCTCAATCCCTCTAGCGCCACCAGCTGTCCAAAGTTGCACTTATGTTTATGTTAATAACTTTTGAACCATAAGGGCTAGAATGACGTCATTTTCCGTCATGAAAATTTTTCCGCCATTTTGAATTTTCTGAAAAACTTACTTTTTCGAACTCCTCCTAGGCCGTTACTCCGATTTTCATGAAAATTGAATCAGATCATCTTCAGACCATGCTGACAAAAAGTTATGGAATTCAAGTTGATTCCTCAAACCGTTTTCGAAAAACTCACGAACGAATTGTACGTAGTGCTTGCGAAAACAGAAGTAAGGCTGTATCTCCGCAACGCTTTATCGTATTCAGACCAAACTTGGTACATGTCATCACAAGCATGACCTGAGGTACCATGCAGTGTTTCGGCGCAGCGCCACCTACTGGTGCGGAGATATGAAAAATGGGTATTTTTGCTTATAACTTCTGATGGGTTTGTCCAAAAATCATAAATTTGGTCTCGTTGGATTCGGGGAATCATGCCAAGTCGAATGATATCCAATTTGCCCATATCGGCCATTTTGGCCGTCGGCCATTTAGAATTTTGTGCTAAAATGCTGTATTTTTTACGAACGCATTAACGTATCTTTACAAAACTTGGTATGGGTCATCAGCACAATGCCCTGAAGGAGCCTGAGAAGTTTCGGCACAGCGCCACCTTGTGGTCAAAAGTTATAACAAAATTTACAAAATGCTAATAACTTTTGACTGTATTCACCAATTGTAATGAAACTGGTCTCAGTAGATTCCTTGGGTCATGCTGAGAACATAGATATCACATTTGCTATAGTCAGCTAAACTTCCTGTCCGCCATATTGTTTTTCTTCAAAAACCTACTTTTTCGAACTCCTCCTAGACCGTTGCTCCAATTTTCACCAAAATTGAACCGTGTCATCTTCAGACCATGCCGACAAAAAGTTATGGATTTCAAGTCGATAAGTCAAACCGTTTTCGTATACCGGAGCAAAGAATTTGAGATGTGATGCAAAAATTACCCTTGAAGCTGCATCTCTACAATGCTTTGACATATTTAGACCAAAATTGGTACATGTCATCACAAGCATGACCTGAGGCATTATACAGTGTTTCGGTGCAGCGCCACCTACTGGAGATATGAAAAATTGTTATTTTGCTCATAACTTCTGATGAGTTTGACCAAAATTCATAAATTTGGTATGGGTCATCAGGACAATGCCCTGAAGGAGCCTGAGAAGTTTCGGACCAGCGCCACCTCGTGGTCAAAAGTTATAACAAAATTTACAAAAATGCTAATAACTTTTGTCTATATTAACCAATTGTAATGAAACTGGTCTCTGTTGATTCCTTGGGTTATGCTGAGAACATAGATATCAAATTTGCCATAGTCAGCTAAACGTCCTGTCCGCCATATTGTTTTTCTTTAAAAACCTACTTTTTCGAACTCCTCCTAGACCGTTGCTCCGATTTTCACCAAAATTGAACCGTGTCATCTTCAGACCATGCCGACAAAAAGTTATGGATTTCAAGTCCATATGTCAAACCGTTTTTGTATACCAGAGCAAAGAATTTGAGGCATGATTCAAAAATGACTCTTGAAGCTGTATCTCTTCAGTGCTTTGACATATTGACACCAAACTTTGGAAGTGTCATTGTCACCTCACTCTGACCATACCACAACAATTTGGACACAGCGCCACCTATTGGTCGAAAGTTATGAACCATTAAATCCTCATTTTTGATAATTTTTCAGCTCTTATGCCTAAAATGATCTTAATACGTCTTTAATTGTTCACTGTTGCAGTTGGTCTGATGCTCCCAGCCGTGTTGGCTGGTTTCTTGTGCCGTTTTTGTGCTTGGCCCCATAATTGCTGCTTGCAGCTATATTTATTATTATTATTATTATTATTATTAGAAAGAGAGATGGCTGAGGGACATTAATGATCAGGAAAGAGCTTTAGGACCCATGTTAATATTAGAAAAGCTTTTCAGCACTGGAGAGACCTGAAAGCGGGAAGGCCTGAAAACAGACACAGAGGTATGTGAGAATGTGAGTAACATTGGTTTTGCCATGTTTCAAAGAACCAAGATATGCTGTTGTTGTAATGTTAGCTAAAGTAACAGGACAGTTTTGAGGATCATTGTTTGTCTGGAGCTGGTGTGCTGCTGGAGACTAGCAACCAACTCTGGTTTGTGTTTACTCTGGTGTACTGATTGATCATTTTTTTTCTTCCTTGTCATTCGTTCATCATCTTTGCTTTATTCTTCGCTTTCAGCTTCAGTTATGATAAAGAGACATCCTCTCTTTCACTGTGTGTTTTTGTATTTTGGGGGCAGAGCAATGAAGGGTGGTGTTTGTTTGGGTTGATTTCAAATATCAGCAGTGTTTCTCAGAAATCACTAACTGCACTTTTACAGTGCCCCACAGAGTGTTTTTTTTAACCTTTTGTTAATCCACAAATGCAAGTACAGATACAGAAACAGCATCCAAGCAACAGCGCCACACCTAACAGAACATATCCCAGAGTGGTGGTCCAGAATGCAAACAAGTAGAGGGTCTTATTGCAGTAGGGAACTTCAGCCAGGGTTTGGTTGTAGTTAGGAGGGTAAATAGAGTAAATCCACACACTGCCTGTTTAAAAAATAAATAAATAAATAAAAAATGTAATTTATTTTATATTACGATTTGATGGATTTGGCATCATTCTGTTACTTCCCTGTTCAAAGGGTTAGTTCACCCAAAAGTCGTTATTCACCCTCATGTTGTTCCAAAACCCTTAGACTTTTGTTCATCTTCAGAACGTGATGAGAATACTTTTTGTGCACTGGTTTGGAGCTTTACGAATCGAATCAGTGTCTCTGAGCGCCAAAGTCACGTGATTTCAGCAGTTTTAGCAGTTTGATACGCGATCCGAATCACTAATATGAAACAAAAGATTCTTAAAGCTATTTCATTTTTTTGTTTTTTGGCTTTAAAAGTATTCTCGTCGCTTTATAATATTAAGGTAGCACCACTGTGCTCACATGAACTGTTTTAAATGTCTTTAGTACCTTTCTGGATCTTGAGAGGTTCAATGACATTGCTGGCAATAGAGGCCACACTGAGCCATTGGATTTCATCAAAAATATCTTAATTTGTGTTCTGAAGATTTAACGAAGGTCTTACAGGTGTGGAACGACATGAGGGTGAGTAATAAATGACATTATTTTCATTTTTGGGTGAACTAACCCTTTAACACTGTGAAGATGCTTTGAAACAATCTCAGTTGTATAAAGCGCAATAAATAAAGGCAACGACTTCACTTGCCACATTTATTTTTTTTAACCTTTACTTATTTATTAATGAATTAATTAAATGGTTAAAAGGGGCTATATTCAAAGTTTAGAAACCCTTGTTATTAGTGACACCAGTGAATGTAAAGTGAACTGCAGCCAGCAATTTACTGCTCGTGATCGCACTCTTGCACACATAATGTAACAGAGATTGGCCTTTTTATGAACATCCAGACAGTCCACACAGCTGAGAGCGACGTTTCAGATTAATATGTGCTAGGCTATGCTTTTCTTTTTCAATAACAAAAACACAACAAAAATGACAGTGGTGAGAAAACAGATTAAAAAAGCATCTGATCATAGCGATTTGGATATGTTAAGCTCTGCAATTCACCGGCATCATTTCAACAGGTGAGGTAATTAAAATTACACTGTTATTTGAGATTATAGACTATATAGATCTTGCTATATAGTTTGAATTGATCCCTTTTCTTTGCATGGCACATTGACATTAAAGTATAGGCATTATACAGAATATCATATTGTTAATTGTTTCAAATGAGCAAAATTTGTCTCTGAAATTCAGATTTGCAAAGTTCAAAATTAAATGTTGTTTTTTTTAAGTTACATAATAAACAGACATTGTCTGAGCTATTTTACAGAACAAAAGTTCAAATTCACACCCAAATTTCAGACAGACCCACACACAAAAACACGTTGACAGTGTTTTTCATTCACAGCTCAGAATTCTAATGAAATCTGCTGTTTGTTTGGCAAGTGTCTTTGTAATAGATTAACGGAACAATTCACAAAGCATTGTCGAAGACCTATGAACACATTAAATGACCTCTTCTACCCACATACACCACCCTATCTTACCACTGATCAGCCAGCAGAACAAGAAGGTAGAAACCAGAGCATTCCACACAGTGCAGATGAAGCTGAGCATAGTACGACTCGTTTCCTCTGTCTCCCTGGCACAGGGCAGACAAGACAACAAGGCCAGAAGTATACTAAACACTCCACATACCAGCACATACAGTGGGATATAGTGCTGCTGGGGACAGTCTTGAAGATATACTGCACCTGTGATATCATAAGCAACACCAGAGCACCTTAAATGACTGAAGGTAATGGCAGAGGAATAACTACATTACTTACATTCACTGAAACACACCTATTGCAATCTGAGCAATGGGAAGAGCCAGGAGTAGTAGTTTTGAAATCACTGAAATACAAATCAGTCCAAAAGTTGCTAGAGTCAGTATACTTTATGTTCATTAAGTACAGAAGTAACAATTGTTTAGGGAATAAAACTTTCATACCAAGGCAAGCTGTATTAGTTCCTCCTGGAGGAGATTTCACATAATTCCACATTTGCTTTGGATCCATGGTGCCTATGCAAAGCATACAACATCTCAACCCAGGGAAATGCATGACTTGATTCAAAAAGAATTCATTGTGCATTTATTACAGGTCGTGAGTTTGTAGTATTTAAAATATGATGGAGCATTACATTAAAAACAAATGTTTCGTTTTTAAATACTAAACTTTACAAATGAGGGTCTAAACTGACAGTCTTGAGAAAGCAGTTAATCATTATGCACTAAAGACTTTAATAAATGTATTTGCATGTTAAATTGTCTTAAATGTCTTTCAATGTACATTGTTTAAACATAATATTGATTTGAGTTAGTATTGAGTTGAATTAAATATTGTACAACTACAGTATTGATCAATGTATTTCAAGTATAAATCTGTAAATAATACACTGTCAGACATTCCTCTTGTACATATATGCAAATGTTACTTTGCACAAAAATGCTTACCTTAAGTTCTGGTTCTGGAAAGTCTTTACCTGACACACTCCTGGATTAGAAACAGCCTGCAATGATTCTTCATGGGGTTTTCGCTCTCTGTTTTAGATGGTTTTAACATCCTTCCATTTGTTTTTTTTTTGTTTTTTTTGTTTTTTTACAATTGTAACATTTCAAGATAAACCAGTTCTTGCTGTGTGCAAACAACATCACAAACATGGAATACAATGTGCGTAAATGAATTCAATAAGCTGGAATCATCGTCCTTCACAAGAATTAGCTTAAGTTTATCAGGGGCTTGTAAATTTTTCCATTTTGCATTAGTGGTTTTCACCTTGCGTTTTTGATAAACCTTGGTAGATCTTGTTTGTTCAAGTGATTAAAATCTAGATGATCAAAATCATTCAAACTTGCCATGCACCTTTTTGACTAGCAGATATGGCTAGTATAGTAATTTTCTTAATTAGCATTTTCCATTTACAAAACAAAATCTAAACATGCTTTAAAGGTGCCCTAGAACTTTTTTTAAAAAGATGTAATATAAGTCTAAGGTGTCCCCTGAATGTGTCTGTGAAGTTTCAGCTCAAAATACCCCATAGATTTTTTTTTATTCATTTTTTTAACTGCCTATTTTGGGGCATAATTAGAAACGAGCCGATTCAGGGCTACTGGCCCTTTAATTCTCCTGCTCCATGTCCACGGAGCTCACGCTTGCCTTGAACAGGGCATAAACAAAGTTTACACAGCTAATATAACCCTCAAATGGATCTTTACAAAGTGTTCGTCATGCATGCAGCATGCATGCGTCGGATTATGTGAGTATTGTCAAAGTCCCTTTAAGACAAGTCATTTCACTCGGCGGCCATCTTTGAAACGCCTCTCGGGCATCCTGGGCATCATGCAATCTCTTTGAATGGGGAAACATCAAATTTGAGGCTGTGCTCCGTGGCTAACAGCTAATGCTACACTGTTGGAGAGATTTATAAAGAATGAAGTTGTGTTTATGAATTATACAGACTGCAAGTGTTTAAAAATGAAAATAGCTATGGCTCCTGTCTCCGTGAATACAGTAAGAAACGATGGTAACTTTAACCACATTTAACAGTACATTAGCAACATGCTAACGAAAGATTTAGAAAGACAATTTACAAATATCACTAAAAATATCATGATATCATGGATCATGTCAGTTATTATCACTCCATCTGCCATTTTTCGCTGTTGTTCTTGCTTGCTTACCTAGTCTGTTGATTCACCTGTGCACAGATCCAGACGTTAATACTGGCTGCCCTTGTCTAATGCCTTTCATAATGTTGGGAACATGGGCTGGCATATGCAAATATTGGGGCGTACACCCCGACTGTTACGTAACAGTCGGTGTTATGTTGAGATTCGCCTGTTCTTCAGAGGTCTTTTAAACAAATGAGATTTATATAAGAAGGAGGAAACAATGGTGTTTGAGACTCACTGTATGTCATTTCCATGTACTGAACTCTTGTTATTCAACTATGCCAAGATAAATTCAATTTTTCATTCGAGGGCACCTTTAAATAACTTAAATTTACTTGAGAGAAGAAGAGATTTTGAAAGTTTTAACAGTTTTGCCCATAAAATGAAAGTCAGTGGAGTCTAAATCATCATTGGACCTCATTGACTTATTTTGTATGGACCAAAAAAACAAACACAAACATTTCTCAAAATATCTTATTTTATGTTCCACAGAAAAAAGAAAATAATTATGACAATTATGAACATTTTTATTTTTGGGTGAACTATCCATAAGGGTTATGTTTATTTTCAGTGTTTTAGTTTGTTTTTCCTCTTCCTGTGCGTTCTAGTTCTGTGTTGGTTTCTAATTGATTTACACACCTGTTCCCTGTTCTGTTAATTATCTTCCCTTGTGTATTTAAGCCCTTTGATTTTCCTCAGTTCCTTGTCCTGTGTCAGTGTTCCTGTGTGTAGTGTTTTATGGTTCCTGTTTATTGAAGGTTATTTGATCGTTCGTTCTGTCACGTATCTCTCTCTTGGTGGACCATCTACACTACCTGTAACACTCCTTTAAATATAAGTATAAAATGATTTTGTTGCTTTTGCCTTGTTGTTTTCAGTTCATGTGTTCAAGAATTTCACACGCACACATTTGTTTTCCATGCTTTATGAGGACTTTCCACAGACATGATTTTTATACTGTACATACTGTATATTCTATCCCCTAACCTTAACCCTACACATTACAGAACCCTTCTGCATTTTTACATTTGTAAAAAACATACTTCTGTAAGCTTTTTTTCTCATGAGGACAAAAAAATGACTGCCATCCTTGTGGGGACATTTGGCCCCCACATCATTTACCAGGACCTCACACACAAATACAAAACTGACTGAAATATTTATTACTGTTCAAATCAGTACAAAATAAGAGCTTTGGCAGGTTCACAGATTCATTTAAAGATTAAACAAGCTTTTTCTGTAAAGCTACTTTGTAACAATATGTATTATGAAAAGTGCTATACAAATAAACTTGAACAGATTTAAATTGAGATGTTTTGCAGAATTTAAATGAGAGATGTTAAGAGTCATTTTAAGATGTTAGTATAGAGCCCCTACCATAGACTGTAAAAAAAGATGGACGACGCGACGTCGCTTCCTTCCATTGTATTGAACTGAAGCCAAAATGGGCTGATGAATGGGCGCTGACACGTTACGCAATACGTCAAAAAAAAAAAAAGTTTGGAGCCTGGGCATGCGCAGAAGGAATCGTCAGTTGAGCCGGAGGCGGAGTCGCGATATCAAACTTCCGCCCAGACGACTGCGTCATCATTCATGTATTTTAAATAGACTATAAAAAATATACACAATTTAACAGTCTACCTATAAAATAATAGGCTATTCTGTTTCTAGAGCAATATTTTTGAAACAGCAAATTCAGTAGATAAAATCAATATAATATGCCACTAGAAACAACTCTAAATCGTCAGAAACGGTCCTGCCATTTTAAATCAAGTTCAACTAACTTTACAGGAGATCGATTGCTGTAATTAGAGTAAGCTATCATTAGTTTTGTCCTGCTAATTATTATTTTATACCCATAAAAATAATAAGTAACTGCCAGATAACGATCACCTGCTTTTTCCCGACATGGTTAATATTAGGTGTGTTATCTTAACTAATAACATTTATTAATTAGCTTATAACGCCCACATTTGATGTTACAGAAAAAAAGTTCAGTGATCCGTCAGATCCTGTAGGTCGGTTAGTACAGTTTACTGCTGAACAACTCATTTTGTTGGTGTTAATGACAAAGAAATCGAAAATTAACAGTTAGTTAATACATCTTCAATCTCCCCTCGAAGCTCCGACAGTCCTCAGACAAGCTGTCAATCAACTTCGAATCATGACGACACGCCCCGTTTTTATAGCATCAAATTGCTAGCTAAAATCTAAATTATCACAAAAACGAACAATTGAATATATATCAGTGTGATAAAAACTACCTTAAATGACCAAAACCATCTTTCAGAAAGTTTTATTTGAAGCAGAATTTATTTTTAAGTTTTCACTGAAGTCTCATTCGACTGCATTGAGAGGGCGGTTTTTATGACCTGTACTGCATCCAGCCTCCAGGGGGCGATCAAAGAGCCCGTGGCTTCACTTTTCAGACAAATGAGACACACCCGGCCCCTACAGGCTCCCTGAGATAAATGAACAACCATTACCACCCTTTCAAACTGAATAGTAGATTACTATGATTATATTTAGTGCACTCTAAGAAAAGTCTGTAAATATAGGGGCATGTACTGTTAGTATGAAGGAATTTTACTCATATTTTGAATTCCGCATTGCATTGCGTCATGTTTTGTGTTAAAGAATACATACTTTAAAACTTGTTCTGGCAGAAAATCATCAGTACATTTTCTGTTTTTCTGCTGATTTTTTTTTTCTTACAGTGTAATCATATTTGTTGGAACAAAACATTATCACTAACCAACACATTCTTCATATTTTCCTTATCTGGCCAGCAGATTTGATGACTTTAGCACAAACCACCATTACTATTGTGACCTTGAGCAAAGAATAATCCACGGGTGCTCGAGGGAGATTGTCCCGGTAAGAAGTTCATGGTGCTGTTCTATGCTGAAGTTTAGTTGTGAAATGTAGTTTGTCTTGTTCGGTCAAATGATGACATATCATCAGTCATTACCCTGAGCCCACCTGTCAGTCACAGGTCTGTCAGGCACTGGCTAGAGGAGGTCTCTACAAAAACACAGCCCTGTGACTGGCCACCCTGCAAGTCAATCACTCTGTTTTGTCCTCGTTCATTTCCTCCTGTCTGAAGTCGTGCTCCACCCAGGAATGAGTCCAACAACATGCCTCTTCTCCACAGCTATGCATAATCAAACACACACATAATTACCCTTTGCCTCACTAATACAAACATTATCAACATAAAAGATGTAGTATATCCTCTAACCTCAATGGAGATTTTTGACTTTGGGTTCCTGCTATAAAAGATGGCTTTGGTGTTGAATTCAGGGCTTCCATCTTTTTTGAAAATTCTAGTCCTAACAGAGTCTTCCTCGCACCGGATGACAGCATACACATCAGGAGCTGAAATATATGCACTCTTAGAAAACAGGTTCAATGGGGTTATATATTTGACTTAATTTTAAAGAACCCATTACGTCTTAAATATTTGCAATAATACTTCCATGTTTAATGGGTTACTTCATTTTTTTCAAGTGATAAAGTATGTTTACAAGCTGTTTAATTCATATAATTTAATTAAAACTGACTATTTCTATAATTTTCAAAAATGGTTTCAAGACCAACTTGCTCTATTTTTATTTTATTATTGTTATTATAACATAAAATGATTACTAAAATCATAGTCCTGTTTGTTGGTCAATTGCCTTAAAGTAAGTTTATGAGTTGAGTTGTTGAACCTGTTTGTTTGGGATGGCTAAGGCCAGATGCTTTGAGCAGATGAACTGTAGTTACAGCGCTGGGCTCCGGAATACAACACTGCCACAATGAAGGAGCAGGTAGCTCTTCCTTCAACTCCCTGAAAACAGTAGACAAAATAAAAAAATAGGGAGAGACAGGGGGTGGTGGGGGAGCCCTAGAATCCTTTTTCCCCTCTAGTGACAGCCCTGCTTAAAACTACTAGGCAATGGTCTGACATTTTGTTTACTTATCAGTTGCTTATTTGAATGCAAAGCAGCAGACACAGAGTGGCCTGATCTCCTGTACCTGAGGCGCACATGTGAGTGTGAGAAAAAACGCAGAAGGAACCGACCAGTGGCACCAGGCTGGAAAGTAGTGGGGAGGATGACGTAGCGTCCAGGACCGAGAGTCACCCGCAAGGTGACGCTACGAGAGTCCATATACACAGAGCTAGCAGCCTGCTCACATAAACACTGAACACGACACACACGATTCACCTCCACCTGACGGAAAGAAAAATAGAGGCCCAGCTAGGACAGGGAACATTCTCAGAACTTTCGCTAACGTTCTGGAAAAGTTCATCCAATAATGAGCAATGAATGTTTGTTTAAAATGATCTTTATCAGGGGCCGTATTCACGAAACATCTTAAGGCTAAAAGTAGCTCCTAAATTGCCGATTTAGGAGAAACTCTTAAAAATAATGGGCGTGTCGGTCCTAATTTTAGGAGTCCTAAATCTTTGCTCTAAGAGTATTTCACAAAGCATTTTAGCGCTAAATCTGTGAAATGTTAGGAGTAGTCAAGAGGACTCCTAAAGCCGAGTTCAGACTGCACGATTTTCAAAGTAGTCGGGTCACTGTTCTTTTCACACTGCATGTCTATCTTGGCCAGCATTCAGTCGCTGCTGTGTTCAAACTGCACGATGGATCGGCGACAGAAGGTTTCACACTGCATGACTTAACAATAGGAAGAATCGCCGACAACTCTGTCTGGCACGCAAACTACGTTTCACAACCAAACACACGCGAGATGTGACAAGGAAACAACGCGATGTCACGCGTGCAAGAACAGAGTTATTATTATTATTATTAAAAGCGGTAGCCCGCAAGAAGCTTGCAATAGGAATTGCATGTGCGCTGATTTGCAGCGAAAACAAGAAAAAGAAAAGAAGAATATGGAGGAGGATATGGTTGGGGAGACTGTGGATTGTGTGTTCTGCAACGAGAGTTGGAGGTAAATACATAACTTTTCAATGTGCTGCTGTTGCGGATGGTCAAGCAAATGTCATCTGATGTTCTGATGTAATGTTGTAATGTTCATTACAACATTACATCAATGTTCATCTGTAATGTTCATCTGAAATGAAGCCATGCTTGCTGATATTGTGGTCTATAACTCCTCCCCGAACTCCCCGCTGCTCTGTATCTTGCTCTCTCATTGGCTGTCGGTCATCGCAGATGTAGTTTTCAGTCAGAACACTTTTCACACTGCAGGATTTTGAATCGCGACAGGTCCAGATATAGAGTGTCCCAGGGATGACGCGTTTTTGTAGGCAAAACCCGGAAGCGAGTTAGCATTTTTGGACTTCTTTTTGAATGGGTTTTTGGTAAATCGCCTGAAATAAGGTCTGTGGTTAACAAAGCCTCTAAATACTTTCACGTTTTGATCTATGACATAAAACACACCAGTTATAACCCACTTGTGATTTTTTAAACTTTTACTGTGTCTTCAAATCGGCGGTTGCTAACAAATTGCTAAAAGGGACTACTTCCTTTGGCGGGGACTTTAGACGTCATCATTAAAAACGGGACATTTGGACAGCATTTCTCATGAAAAAGTGTATAAGTATTCATACACAGCGCAGATCATAATCAGCGAGCATGTTTTTAAATAGAGTTGTTTAAATTTAAATAGAGTTTGAGGAAGCTTGGTGGTGGTGACGTTGATCCGCGACCATGGTGTGTAGTCCGTTTATAGCCTACTGTTAGCCTTTTATATCTGACCACTTTATTTAGGCTTCAAAATCTATAAATGTTGTGTTAACTTGTAAAGATTATCTTGATAGACAAAACGTGTAAGTGTCATAACCCTTTGTTAAACACAGAGCTTATTTTCTGCGATTTTCCAAAAGTCTATGGGAAAAATGAATAGGCTTTCAGTCGAGGGAACCCGTGCGACGCTAACTTCCGGGTTGGCCTACAAAAACGCGTCATCCCTGGGGCACTCTATTTAGCATGCCAAATATCTCACGGACGACAGCGACTCGTCGGCGATTCTCTCAGATAACGTCTTTGCCCATTCACACTGCGTGATTTTCACTCGCGTGAACGAGCAGCGATTTGCATGTGATTTCGGGCATTTGTCGGCGATTTCTCAAAACCTGTCGGCGAGCCAAAATCGGGGCTAAAATCGTGCAGTCTGAACTCGGCTTAAGTCACTAAGACCAAATCACAAACAGTCCTAATCCACCCAAAGACACTGGCAATAGCGATAGAGCCTTGGGTGCTGAACCTTTTCTTAATAAATGCAATACATTTTGATTTATAGATGAGAATCTACATTGAGACGCCAAAAATAAATCTTTAACAAATAAATAATATTGTCCGATGTACAATACCTGTGGCAGTGGTTTTCGTGAGTTCACATTTACAAATGATTGAATAGAATTTTTTTTTTTTTAAATTAAGCGTATTTGGTGTGCTGTCCAAGGGGATCGAGGGCACCGAGATTGGAATTTAGCCCAAACCCAAAGTTCTCCCCGTATCCCCAGCCGAGTGAGGAGCAGGGTGTCGGAGCGATGCAGAAAACTGTTGAAGTAGGCCTAACTATAAGTGAGTCGGCTCTCGTCTGTGTATATATTCCTCCTCTCGAGCTGATTAGACCGTTTGAATGTGTTCCTCCCAAACTTTGTTTATAAAACATGATTTGTCGCTTGCGTTCTGCATTCTCTTGAGATGCAGACATCCAAGAGGCGGTCCACATTTAACTGTATATACTAGTTTAATTAGTGACTTAGCCTACATTTTAATACCTTTATTTGAATATGGCAACATTTTTAATAAAAATATTTATTTGAATAGGGCAACATTTGTATTTTAAAACCTTTATTTTAAAATGGAAACATGACACTTCATTCTACAATATTTCTATGATTAAATTACTGACTCCTCCCCATCAGCCAATCACTGTGTGTTTACTCCATAGCAACAAGGTCAACCCCGCCCTTACTCTTAGCTTAAGACTTCTGTCTATTCCTTAGTAAAAGTTTTGTGAATAGGTTTTAAGAGAAAACTCTTAGCTAAGAACTTTTACTGCTATTTAGGAGAACTCTTAGTGGTAAGATAAAAGGTATTGTGAATACGGCCCCTGGTCTTTAATGAAGTCTAGAGATTTACTGTGATTTAGTTGAAATGATAGAACAGTTAGTTAAATTCCTCAATTCGTATCACTCTGTTTGTCTGTGTTTTCGAGTTACAGACTGTCAGTCTGTGCAGGTTACAGTGGTACGCCAGTATGTGGCAACCAGTAACTGTCTTTATGAGTGAATCATTCATTCAAGCGATTCGTTCCAAAACACTGATTCATTCAGATATAGTACTGTGCAAAAGTCTTAGGCCACCTTTAGATGTTGTTTTAGCAATGGTATAATGACCATAGTCTGTTCATCAGAATATAACAATAAAATACAGGAAATTTGTATGTTATATTAAAAAACAGAAGAAAAAAAAAACGGCTTCTAGGCTAAAGTGGCAAATATTTTGTGCCCTCCCCTTACACTTGAGCAATAGCTGGAACCTGGCTCTCCTAAACCTAAATGGAAAGGAAAAGGACTGGAAGGCCAAGAAAACTCAAAATATCATCTCAGAAACTGGAAGAAGTCCAGGAGTTCGCACTAAATACTGATTTTTGCTTAAAGAAGCCATTTTGTTCTGATTATATTTTTGTGTACATATTTACTTCATTTTCTGTTTGTATTGTAATACAAACAACAAATATGGATGGTCATTAAAACATTGCCAAAACAACAAAGCTGGTGGTGGCCTTTAGCACAGTACTGTATGTCAATGTTAAGTTGGTGTATAATGAACTCTTGTATATAAAACATATCATAATCGCAATCAACTGCACAACAACACTATTGCTTGTGTAAAATTGCATAGATTGTGTATAACTTATTGTAAAAATTAAATAAATAAAACCCTACAACCCACATAAATTGACAGACAAAGTTAAAATCTGTTTACCTGTTCTGTAAATGTCTGATTACTCAGTCACTTACCTTTAAAACCTCAAAGCCAATTGGTAAGTTCTCCCCACTTCCCTCCCTCCTTTTCATCCTCCTGTCCTCCTGTTGCAGACTTATCAACACCTCTGCCCCATCTCCAACCAGTTCAAAAATGAACTAAAAGAGGGATGGAGAGAGAGATGAATGACAAACGTGAATGTGAAACTATGGAATATATGATTAAGAGTAGAGGGAAAAGGCCACACAAGTTATATGATAAGATGAGACACAAGATGAGATAGATGTAGACATTGTAGTGATATCATTTCCAGCTTATTAATACTGCAAGAATGATTAATTAAAGTTGGTTTCAGCTCTGCAATAGTTGACACTTATAGCACAATTAGCAGGTGGAATATTTTTAAAGGGACTTTTCCATTAACCTGAACATAAACCTAACCATATTCTAATATCTAGATACTATATACATATACTTTACATATAATTTCACCTGGGGGTTGTGTAGAAACGTGTCTCTGTGATTGATACATCCTCCACATCGACGACTTCTGTCAATTTGCCTCTCCCATCTCATCCCCACACCTCGTTCATGTCTGTTCACACGCTCTTTTCCTCCCTTCATATGCTTTGGTTTTACTTCTGCACTCTCTTTCTTTTTCTGTTTTTCTCTTTGGATTGGTCCCTCCTTCTTTCTTTCATTCAGTCTTTGCTCTTTTTTATCTAGTCTTTGAGCTGGCCTTTGTTTGGACCATTGGGGCCCTGTTGAAGGCCTCTGGTTCTTGATGTTCAGACGACAAGAAGATGAGGAAGGAAGTGGGATCCCAGATGTGTAGGTCCAAGCCCCCTGACAGCACACCTCCTTCCAGTGAGTCTGTGACCAGAGGAGGGATTTTTCTGCCAACCTACACACCACCATGTCTGTGAAGTAACGGCAGAAGTCCTCAAACTCCATCCTAAAGGAAATAAGAAATGTACAATACTGAGTCAAAACATGTATACACATCCGTATTGAAATATTGTATCTTAATTTACACTACCAAAACTCTCCAACATCTCGGACAATAAGGCCCATCTTCTCCCTTTCTCTGCGGCTAAGCTGCTGCCATTGTGGAGACCTGCGAAGGGAACCAATTAAGATATCACAAGCATTAAATATAAAATACTTTCATGTCATTGTTTGTTCCAATTGTAAAATTTTGATTAAAAAATGATTTGAAAATATTGTCTTATTTGACAGCATACACTAAATATTTTCCACTTCAATTGAAGATATAAGATAATCATGTTAGACTGGTTGTTTGCGATAGAGCCTGAACTCTTTTTTTACTCCTGCATCTTCTAAAACTATATTCCAGGTGAGGCTCACAACCTTGGCATTGCTCTGCTCTGCACTGCCTGTCCGATTGCACCACTGGAGCAGTTGTCAAAGAATTATGTCACAAAACACCATGGAAAAAAGCCTTGGTTATAGTACTTGGATACTTAATTATAAATATAAAGTCAAACCTTGAAATGTCACTTGTTGGAACATTAGCACATACGCTACAGAGTGTCTGCCTCAATTGAAGATGACCAGCCAAAGTTAGAAGGGTTTTTCGTATTAGCCCTTGAACTCTTTTCATACTGGAACATCTGTATTCTAGTATAGAGTTTAAAATGAAAGACCAATTATGTTAGACCTTAGCCCTGTTTTCCAACTTGAATACCTTTTTAATTTTAAAACCATGCTCCAGGTGAGGCTCGGACTCACAACCTTGGCATTGCTCTGCTTTGTACTGCCTTATAAGTACCATGCGTACGGTGTACATTTTAGGACTTCCTCACACCTCAGTCATACAACAAAAAGGCGTCATGCCTCAGACTGAAAGGCTTCAGGTCTCAGGAAAAACAATGTCAGGTGTCAGGTCTCGTACAACTAAGCATCGAACAAAACAGACTCAGACCAATAGGCATCAGACGAAACAGACACAGATAAAATGACATCAGACTTAGAATGAAGCGAATTGCCCTGCCTCAATGTGACGTCACATGCACACAGTTTTCTGTTAAATGTTACACTAAGTTGTATGAAACATATCCCTTTATGTGATTATTTTGTATTATTCACTAGTTTTATTTGCATAAAAAGTTAGCTAAATAGCACACTGCAACTAGCTTGCATTGCAAACACTTACGAAAATTAACAATAGTTAAAAGTGTGTTAACTATGTTTTTTTGTCGGATTGATACTATTTGTATAATAATAATTTTACAAATACCATAAACTATAGTATAGTAAAACCATGGTTAATTTTCATAAGGGAAGTAAAAAAATCTTTCGAGCTATTAGACTGCGTTGTAATAAGCATAGCTGTTTTGTGTACAGAGGTTACCAAAGAAATGGCTTTATTTCTGCTGTTCCAGCGCCACCTACTGTCAGTCAGTCAATTAGGCAACGCAATGCAAGGCAATTTTATTTATATAGCACATTTCATGCACAAAGTGCTTTACATAAAAAGGAAACAAATACATAAGAATAAAAATGGAATGCATAAAAAATAAAAATTACAATAAAAACAGAATACCACTATCTAGATGGAAGTCACACTTTACATTTTTATTCAGCCCGTTGCTGTTTTTCTGCAGACCAATGTGAAAATAGGCATGTTCTTTTCTGTATAGAACCTAACCAGTTTAATATTTAATTAAAGCTGTAAGAATAAAATTCATTACATGAATACCATCAATAGATAGATAATACATAATAAACATGCATGCATACACACCTTACATCAATTTGGCAATAGTAACAGTGAAATATTTAAAAAGGGGAGAAAGAAAAAGACAACTGAAGGATGACATTATGATGGGTTAAAATGCAATAGAAAGTTAGGCTATACAAAAAAACTGCACAAAAAACAAACAAATGCCTTTTGTCTGAGTCCATTTCATCCAATGCCTTTTCGTCTGATGCCTTTTTAGTCTGAGGCTGTTTCGTCTGATGCCTAATTGTACGTGACCTGACAACTGACATAGTTTTTCCTGAATGCGTTTTGGCCAGTGACTGAAGCCTTTTAGTCTGAGGCATGACGCCTTTTCGTTGTATGACTGAGGTGTGGGGAATTCCTAAAATGTACACCGTACACACGCTAACCGATTGCGCCGCATGCAGCTACTGCTGCAAAACTTTATTACAAAACACTATAGGAAAAGCCAACCCAAAATGTTGATTACAGAAATGGCCTATATAGAGCTTGATTTCACCAATTCCAACTTCCAAGTTTCAAATTGTTGAAAGATTAGCACCTACACTACAAAGTGTCCGCCTCGTGGTAAGATGGCTCTGTACCATTATATAAACACCATACATTAACCAATTGCGCCTCTGGAGGTGAAGCTTCTGAATGAGAAGTCTCTCCACATAGTGCCTGCCTCAATTAAAGATTGCTAGCCAAAGTTACTTAGGCAGTAGAACGCACCATGGGAAAAGTCAAGAACTCAATTATGGGCTTCTGAGAGAGACTGGCAGACATTAACTCACCCCTGGCTCCAAGCTCCTGTCCAGTCCGCCGTGCCCCAGGGGTTCCTCATCCGCACCATGTACAAACGGCCTGCATTACATATGCCGTGCAGAGTCTCTGACATACGGAGTTTCCTGACTGCAGTCACACCGTATGCATGACCCTTTATCAGTCCACAGTCAAGAACTGATTCTACCTGCTCTCCTTCTGCTGGCTACAACATAAAAAAGAGACAAAATGTGTACAAAAGAAAGAGGTCAAAATAAGAGCTGTGTGACTGAATGTGTCATTTTTATCAAGCCACACAGACCAATTATCATATGGTATTTGCTTGATTTGCAGGGTGTTTAGACTGAAAAACTGAAGTTTTTCTGACCCGAATGGAACAAGTGATGAGTGCTTTGTGACTGTGGGCATGGGCTAGTGTCTGGAACAGCATTTTTCTCTGGTCAGCGTGGTCGATCAGCTCCTCCTGGTTCAGACTCAGTGGTTCGGAGACGCCACCAGTAAAATCAACAAGAGCTTCGGCTGTATTACCTCCCTCTAGAGCCTCATAACACCCATTGAGCCTGACAAAGACAGAGAAAGAGAGATGATAATAGGATTTTGAAATAAAGGACCTTGGTCTACTATGTAGACATTCTTTCAGAAAGCAAAACTATCAATTCCACCACATAATAATTTATTGAAAGTGCATATAAGCTTATAGATTCTTATTTCACAAGTATCTCACTTGGCATAGGCTTTTTCCAGCAAAGCACTCCAGAATTCCCGAGGTGTTGCAGAACGACAGAAGAGCAGCGTTCCATCCTCGCTGACTGGTAAACGGTCATCCACCACAACATCTGTCCACTGGCCCAGTCGCCAGAAACGAAAGTGAAAAATTCCAGCATACTGATCCGGGCGCTTTGGGTGCCACTCTTGTTCAGCGTGGTCTGGGATCACCTGAATAAGGGACAATACAAAAGGAGTGAAATCTTGATAAATGAGCAATTAGTAAACCAATATTCACTATATATTTCCATTGTAATGTACAGTCAAACCAAAAATTGTTCAGACGTTTTTGATATATTTTTACTAGTGGGTTCAGGACACTATAGTTCTTTTATGTAAGTGAGGATAGCACAATAAAGTAAACTGTGACATATTATACCCAAATATTCTTCATACAGTAGACTACCAGTAAAATGTATAAACATTTGGCACCAAAAATTATTCAGACACTTTGACCTGACCATGTTTTGCTTAAGTGTCATCTGACATAATTAATTTTTATTTTTTTCTGACACAGTTCAACTCTGAGATCTTGTCGTATTTTATTACCTTTTTTTTTTTTTAACTCTAATAAATAAATTGTATTAATGAATGAAATGTTCAAGGTGTCTGAATACATTTTGGTTTGACTGTATTTTAAAATGTAATTTATTCCTTTGATGGCAAAGCATCATTACTCCAGACTTAAGTGTCACATGATCCTTCAGAATTTATTATAATATGCTGATTTGCTGCTCAAAAATATTTCTTATTATTATGATTCTTGAAAACAGTTGTGCTGCTTAATGTTTTTGTGGAAACTACGATCAGGACTTCAGGATTGAAGGTTCAAAAGAACAACATTAATTTGAAATTGTAATATTATACATATCTTTACTCTCACTTCAATTTAACAAATCCCTGCTAATTATATGTATTAATTTCTTTTTGAAAAATCATATAGCCCCCAAACTTTTGTATATATATATATATTCTGACCTTCTTCCAGAGTGAGGATTCTGCTGCCAAACATGATGTGGCTGCCACCATCCAGCAGTTACCCAGACTGCCCTGGTGCAGATCCCTTGTGCTGATTCCATCCACAAATAGTCGAGGGTCTTTACACAGTTCCTGGGTGTAAGAGGATAAGAGAAAAGACCCTCAAACTTTTTTTTTCAAAACTAGATAAGGAATAATAAAAAATATAAATAATAAAAAAATACATTTTCATGGTTATAAAGATAGTGTGTTTCACAAACTAGCACTAGAAATAGTAAAGTAACACATAACAGTAAACAATGGCAAAGTATTAATGTTTTCATTAAATTATTTTCTAAATTGTTTTCTTATAGCAAAACAAAGTTTTTTAGATTTTCCTTGAAACTCTAGAACATTGCTTTAATTGTTCTCTTGTTTTTTTTTTTTTTTTTTTTTTTTTTTAATCAGAATATCTTGTATGTAAAATAAAATGTTGGTAATCTCCCTCATTTGAAGCCATACACGCGACACACGCACTCTCCAAAAGAGTCAGGTTACCGACGCCTTGCAGCTGGCAGAAAGGCCTTTAATTAAACATATCTCTAATGCTGCTGACTGCGCAGCCACATTTAGAATCACAAGAGTCACCAGGATAGATCCACTCACTGATACTAGGGGGTCAGAAACTACTGACCTGACACCAGACCTTATGAACAGAAACATCAGACTTTCCAATACATTTTTCCAGTGTAATGGTGTGAATCTTTAGCACCAGCAAAATCTTTGAGGCAATCTACATGATAATATACTTCCAAAGGTTGACAAAATTAACTATTAGTAGGCCTACATGTACACATAAAAAAGAAACAGTCAGTTTCTCTTACCCTGGGTCTCTTCCACGTCAGTCCTGGAGGGGGCGTTCTTTTGTAGAACAGTGACTCAGCTGAAGGAGGAAAGAATGGATCTTGGAACAGAGCTCCTCGCCTCAGACAGGACCTCTTCAGCTTATGATAACACTGACCTTGAAACTTGCACACTTTCTCTGGCATACTGCACAGGGGAGAAATGGATAGAAATGAAGGAGGAAAATTTAAGAGAACAAAGGACAAAGAGGGATAGATATCTATATATATATATAGATATAGATCTCTATATATCTATATATATATATATATAATTCAACACGTTTTATATATATTGTCTCTGTTAATTTATTTTGAGGCTCTGATAATTAAAATAACTATTTAGTTATTTTTAAGCTATGCTTTTGTCCACATACAGCAGTAACAGCCATCAGAATTTGTAAACCACGATGTTTAGTCTTGTTCTGTAACCTAGAGTTTAGCTTCAGTTTCAGGGATGATTGGGTAACGGTGTATTTGCAGACGGTGTAGTTTCCCTTGGCAATGGAGAAGGGTTAGACATGCCCTGGAGAGGTTAAAGTGTCAGGAGGAGTCATTTTGTACATAAAACAGCAAAATAAAATATGTTTAGAGGTTTAGAAGTTGTGTTTAAAGAGGTTTGATGAAAACTTTGGTATTATTGGATATCTCATATTAAAGTCAAGTTTCCAGTCAAGTGTGTTTGTGTGCAAGAGAGACAGTATGTGTATGTGGGAAAGGATATGATTTAGAGGGACATTTTAGCTCTTAGGGGTCTGGCAAGGGGTAAGGAGAGGCCAGGGGCCAACTAAGTGTGCTGGTATATGAGCCACCTATGAGTGTTTGCATGTTTGTGTTAGTATGTGTGTGTAGTCGTGATCCAAGTTGTGTTCACATACCGGACAGGCCAACACTAGCACTGCACTCTTGTCTTACCTCTTTGAGGGAAACACACTAAATGAATCTAAGTATCTTTAACTAACAAACAAACAAAAAAACACAAAATCCCAATATAGAACCTTGCAAACGTATTTAGATGTTTTAAACAAATTTTGTTCTCTTTGATCATTTAAAGGGGCTATATGGCTATATGTAAGAATTTTTTGGGTTGTCTGTGAAAGCACATATACTGACTTTTATGTGACGGACTCGGGCCATTTTTGCCAGGAAAATGATAAGAATCCTGAGATCCTCTCTTCCGTTCAGTGACACTGAATGATTATTATTCAATGTCCAGGATAATGCTGAAAGAGCTATTCTATACTGTATGTGTAATGCAAATAAAAGATACTACATACAAAATGTAGTCTTACATAGCCAGATCTGCATAGTATATAGTCTCAAATATATCAAACTATCAGTGTAATCTTAATTACCTCATCTGTCGTCATGATGCCGGTGAATTGCAGAGCTTGAGCAAACATATCCACATCACTACAATCAGATGCTTTCTTAACTGCTGTTTTCACTGCCATTTTTGTTGTGTTTGTTTTATTATTGGGAGAAAAGTGCGCAGCATATATTTACATATTCATCTAAACGTCACGTTCAGTCTATACGTTACCTGTGAACCAGTGCGAGCACAAGAAATAATTTGCTGTCTGCAGTTCACTTAATGGCCACCGGTGTCACTATAATAATAAGGGTTTCTGAATTCTACATATAGCCCCTTTTATCAGAAAAACTGCAGCTAGCAACACTCTTCTGTTAAATAATATTTTAAAATAACAAATTTCATTAATAATAAATAAATAGGCCTACATTTAAGTCGTAATTGTTGACAAACTATTTCTCTGTATTCAGACTATGCATATTAATATTTTGTGGATAAACTTGCTTGCAGAACACACTGTTCAGCTTTGATTTTGGCATATTTGTCAATGCAGATTTGCACCACAGGTTGTTCTGGTTACTCAGATAACGCCAGTGCACTGCAATTTTCAAAATCTGTCACAGATCATCAGTTGGACTGAGATCAGGGTTTTGACTGGCCAATTGCAGAACATTCACCTTTTTGTTCTCAAGCAATTGCCATGTAAATTTGAGGCTACATTTGGGATCATTTTCCTGGTAAAATGTGCACTCATTCCTTAAATTAAACAAAATGCCTATGTGTTTTTTCTTTCGTTTTGAGGAGTGGGCAAAGTTTTACTTACACATATGTCTTTGAATTATGACTAAAAAGCAACTTGACCACAAAATTCCTTGGATGCATTTTCACCTCAGATTCACAACCAGAATAATTATGCTTGACAGTGGGGTTGTCAGGAAATGTGGTAGTTATTTTAATGATTCACATATGGAGGCCAATTGTAAAGCAATTGTATCCTTGTTAGGGCAATTGTTTTTCATCTGTAAAACTCTTGAACTTCTACAACAGGACTGAACCATGTTCAAACACCCTATTTCAGTAAATCTGCAAACCTGAAACAATGACAACCAACCGTTTTTTTAATAATTAAAATTATTATCATCATAAAGATCCTATAATTTCAACATGATTTGTAAATAACTGTTTATGGGTTTGAATGCTTTTGCAATGCAACATATCACACATTACACATAGAGAGTCACATTATCATGTAAACATGCTATTGTGACTCTATGGCCTCATGGCAACATACATATAAAACCAATAATAAAACAATAAAAAATGACATGGCACTGATGGCTGACAGACTGGACAGATTCACAGAATAATTAGAAATTTTCATCTTATCTACTGTATATGAGATTAATTTCTAAATCAATCCCAGTATATCAAACTAATGTATGAACATTACAAAATGTCTATTGAAGGCTTAATTCAAAAACAGAAAACAGATACAGCACTTACCTGTACCTCACCTTTGTTTTTTTGTTTTGTCTTTGCGTAATATGTCCCTTGTTGCAATGTATCCAGTAATGAAGGCAGTTTCAGGTAAGGCAGTTATTTGCAGAGTATTTGTTTAGGATGATAAGTATAAGACTTCAGTCATTTTGCAGAGTCCATGTGTCTAATATAACAGGAACAGCGTAGCAGGTGTTGGCTTTCTGTTTGATGTCGCTGTGACAACCAGGATTTGTCCGGTAGACCAGGTATGGGTATCCTTGAGTGTTCTAAATGGGTAAATGCTCTGGCATTCATTTGCATTTTCAATATAATATTTAGTTAATCTTCATGACATGTAATGTTGGGTACGTTGAGTGCCTTTATATCTCTGTGTGTATACCTGCACGAAGACAGTCGTTTGTTTATGGATGTAACTCCATCCGTCCAGCCAGTCTAGCTCAAAACACAGTGACATAACAAACAATTACTGATACTGAGACGGGTGTGCGCACAAACAAACACATGTTAGGTTTTCATGTTTTATGGGGAGATTCTACAGACATAATCATTTTTATACTGTATAACTGTATATTCTGTCCCCTAACCCTAAACCCAAACCCAGCCATCACAAAAAAACTTTCTGCGTTTTTACATTTTCAAAAAACATCATTTAATAAGCTGTCATATAAGCTGTTTTCCTTATGGAAACCAAAAAATGTCCCCACAAGGTCAAAAATGACTGGTATTACTATCTTTGTGGGGACATTTGGTCCTCATACCAGGACGACACACACACACACACACACAGTCTTCTAGCTTACACTGAAACAAAAGCTTTCTTATTAAGAGACAACAGCCAGGAAGGGTCATCAAATATTTACACAAAATGTATAATCAGTGCATTAATAGAACTAAATCACCCATAAAATGTAAACAATTAAAAAAAAAAATAATAACATAGTGCATGTTGCTCTTTTGCATTTGTTCCAACCATGCATATTTTCTTGGGTAACCATTTATTTTTTCCCCTTATTTTTCAGTGTATTTGTGCCCTGAAAGCTCAGAGGAATATGCTGAGCGCAACTCCTCTCTCACTGCCACCTGTCCCCGTCATCGCTGTCTTCCTGTGTCTCTCGCTCTCACATTAACACATGGGCTTTCCCTCTTTTCCAAGTCCCATAATTAAGCATGCAGCTCCCCCTGCATATACACGTGCATTCATGCAAATAATCACCCAGTCTCACTCACCATTTGGCCTTCTTGTTCACTCCGAGTGTTTCTCACGTAGTACTTATCTCAGTTCTCTGTCTGGATTTGTCATCTCTCTCATCATTCTCTCTCCTTGGTTTTTCAGCCCCCTCTCTCACGGACCCACCAGAAGGTTCATCATACCATATCGGCTGTCAATAAATGCGTGGCACTGACACCTGAATCCCTAAGAGGGACGGGTGATGCGCCCAGACACCCCTTTTGAAGGCACACAAACTTTAACTAATTCTCTTCCAAAAGCCAATCCAGTAAAGACATACTGACATAACAATCTACTGTCAAGGATTTATTATTTATTTATTTATTTATCTTTTCCAAATGGATTTATAGATGACAGAATGGCTTTGAAATTCAAGTGCCAGCCAATTGAGTTAATGCAATGTACATGTCACTGTTATAAATAAACATCACCTAAACTTTAAACCTGTTCAACTCGCTCAAGGACAGGTGGAACAATAGATCACATAGACACTGCTTTGGGTCTTATTGACAGCCAAAAGGTCATGGGATTAAAGCTCTATAGATATCAATAGTAATGTATAGTTGTTTCACTAAGCCTGTGTTGGTCGTCCTTTATGTTTTGACCTACATGGAGGATGTACTACAACAATGGCAATGAGGGAGTATCCAATTTCTCTCACACTTCATGCGTGGTCATTTTTTAAGTAATGTATGTAAGTTTGGGATCGGTAAGATTTTTAATGTTTTTAATAGAAGTTTCGTCTTCTCACCAAGGTTGCATTTATTTCATTAAAAAAATACAGTAATATTGTGAAATATTTTTACAATTTAAAATTGGATCAAAAGAAGTGGATCAAAAACATTCTTCAAAGTTGTTCTAAGAAGAAAGTTTTGGTATATATTTGATGAAAGGTTTTGATCCACTTCAAATGTTGACTACTTTATTTTACAAAGTCATTTATTCCTATGACGACAAAGCTGAATTTTCAGCATCCTTACTCCAGTCTTCAGTGTCACATGATCCTTCAGAAATCATTCTAATATGCTGATGAAACGTTTCTTATTATTTTCAATGTTGAAAACAGTGAAAATAATACTTTTTTTTTCAGGATTCTTTGGTGAATAGAAAGTTTAAAAGTACAGCATTTATCTGAAATACAAAGCTTTTGTAACATTATACACTACCGTAAGAATTTTTATTTTTTTGAAAAACATAAAAGAAAGTAATACTTTTATTCGGCAAGGATGCATCAAATCGATCAAAAGTGACAGTAAAGACATTTATAATGTTACAAAATATTATATTTCAAATAATATCAATTCTTTCTATTCATCAAAGAATCCTGAAAAAAAAATTGTACACAAATATTTTGTAAAATTGTACACAAATGTTTTCTGAGCAGCAAATCAGCATATTATAATAATTTCTGAAGGATCATGTGACAGCTTTGCCATTACAGTAATAAATTAGGCTACATTTTCAAATATTTTCAAATAAAAAACTTGAAAAAATATTTCACAATATTACTGTTTTTACTGTATTTTTAATTAAATAAATGCAGCCTTGGTAAGCAGACGAAACTTCTTTTAAAAACATTAAAAACCTTATCGTTTCCAAACTTTTGAAAGGTATATATATATATATATATTTTAAATAGGCCTAATATAGCTTAAATTTTGAGTGTAATTTTATGCATTTTTCTCAACAGAAATCTTACCAGTAACCATGGCAAATTATGTTATTGACTTAGAATTTTTCAGGTCTTAAATTAAGACTTAAAAGTGATGAAGTGTCAGTAATCTAACACTGCCCTTGGCTTAAAGTAGTCTCAGTGTAGCTATCATTAGAATTAATGAAAATAAGATCACGAATTTATTGTTGCACTCATTCCACAGTCTTCTGAGATGTTTATCTTACGTTACATTTCCTTTACTTATTTAAAGAACGCCACTTTATTGTCAGCTCGATCATTGTTTTGTGCTTTCGATTAGCTATGCCTAAATCGATAACGCGTGTTTTGTTTTGTTTGCCATTACTTACCATCTGCTTTGGCAGTGCGCATGCTCTGTTTCCACTAGCCTGAAGTTACCATCCTCAAAAAATGTCGATGTGGCTTTAACGTGAAATTCTATTGAGTCCAAACAGAGTTTAGAAACAGAGGTCACTATGGAAATGTTTGCAGTTTTCCTGTTTTGTATGTTCAGCCTCGTTTTGGCAAACCAAGAGGAGCGATTGCCGAATAAATGCGAGGGTAAGAAACAGAAAGTGTCTTTACCCCTTAGGTGTTAAATATAAAAGAAACTATCATGAAAACCACCGTAAAATATATTATAATTCTTCTACAAATATCAACCAGTGCAGAGTTTGTCTGTGCACTTCTGTTTACATGTGAAAATCGTACTTACTGTTTTTCATTCAGGTTGTAAAGTGTTTTTTTTTTTTTTTTTTAAACTACAGAAATTATTGCGTTGTTAATATAATTTTTTTTTAATAGTTTGTAAATTACTGACGGTGGAGTTGCAGGACGCCCTAGAAAAAACTGGCCGCTCGAAGGAAGTTCTAGAGCTCGGAGAAGTTTTGGACACTGGAAAGCGCAGGCGCAAAATCAAATACAACACTTCGTGAGTATTGATGACATACTGATACTGACATGTCCGTTCTGTGCCTATGAGGAAAAACTGCCGAGAGAGAGAGAAAGAACCATGGAGTTTAGGAAAAAATTAAAACCTATTGATGTTCTCCCTCCTGTTGCCATTATTACGATTTATTTGTTTCCAGAGAGACACGACTCACTGAGGCCATGGACAACATCTGTGAAAGAATTCTGCAGTATAAAGTCCATGCTGAGAGACCAGGAAGCCTTCGCTATGCCAAAGTATTAAGCTCACCTCAGCACTATTTTCTCTACTCTTCAATTCAGTCAGTCCTCATTTAAAGAGATGCTTTGAAAATGTATATCTTTGTTTGCAGACTAATGACGATTCATTATAGACTGCTGTGTTTGTCAGGGCACAAGCCAAACCATGAACACACTTAAGAGCCTGGTGGATAAGGGAGTAAAGGTAGAACTGGGTGTCCCTTATGAACTATGGGATGAACCATCAGTGGAGGTGGCAGACCTGAAGAGACAGGTAATACACATTTACAAACAAAGAAAGAGCTGTAGGTGATGTATTTGCATGTTTTTATATTCTAAGATGATGTATTGTTATTAATTGATATTAAAGGGATAGTTCATCCAAATATGGAAAATTATCCCATGATTTACTCACCCTCAAGCCATCCTATGTGTATATGATCTTCTTTCAAGATGAACACAATCAGAGATATATTCAAAAATATCATTAGTCCTCCAAGGTTTATAATGGTTGTGAATGGGGGGCCAAAATAATGCATCCATCCATAAAAAAAAAAATCCATACGACTCCAGGGCCCGGTTTTTCAAAAGTAATCCACTAGGATTTTGGATAACGGATTGGATCAAATCTTGAAAATGTGTTTTTCAAAAGAAAAACGGATTACATAATCGGATTAGATCACGTAAACCAATCTTGGTTTTGATCCGGATCAAACCTTTATTTTGGGTTTTTCAGAACCTTTTTGTAGGATTTGGATCATTTTGGTCCAAAAAAACAGGATTATCCTGATCCCAACAGGGGGTAGGATTTCAAGGTGGATTCCAGGAGGAAAATGTAGTAAAACTTTAAAACAAGTCAACATTTTTATCATGTAATATACATACACATTTTTTATCTTGCTCTTGATTAGTTTAACTGTTAAAGTAATAAATTAAATGCAGACATTAGTCTACATATTTAGCCTTTCGGTAACCTACTCTAAAGTAAAAATAAATTTTGGTGCCATAAAACAATCTCCAAACAGCTGTAAATATCCAACAAAAATATATTTAATTCAAAACCCATATTCTTTCTATCAACATGTCCCTTTAGGGCCTCCGTAGAGCACTGGAAATCCAGATTTGGTGATCCTGAAAAGTTACTTTCCGGATCAGATTGATCCAATCCGATGTTGCTTTAAAAAACTGGCTCCAAAAGTAAGTTGGATTATGTGATCACGGATCACAAAAAAAGGATTACTAAATCCGGATCAATTTTATCCGGATTAAACCTTTTGAAAAACTGGGCCCAGGGGCCAGTTGTTCAAAAAGTTTAATCTGGATTAGAATGATGTGGATTTGGAAATCCCATGTTTTGCTATCCAGGATCAGGTAATCCATTTTACTTTTGTGCTGGTTTTTCAAAGAAAAATTGGATTGCCAGATGACCAAATCTAGATGACCAAATCTAGATTACCAATGCTCTACGGAGCCCCTAAAGGGATATGATGATAGAAAGAATATGGGTTTTGAATTACATATAATATTTTTGTTGGATATTTTTTTACTTTACAGTAGGTTACCAAAAGGCTAAATATGTAGGTTAATGTCTACTTCTAATTTATTTAACAGTTAAACTAATCAAGAGCAAAATAAAAAAAATGGGTATGTATATTACATGATATAAATGTTGTATTTTTTGACCAGTTTTAAATTTTTACTACATTTTCCTCCTGAAATCCACCTTGGAATCCTACCCCTGTTGGGATCAGGATCAGGATAATCCTGTTTTTTTGGATCGAAGTTATCCAAATCCTACTGACAAGTTTTGAACAACACAAACTGAAGGTTTGATCCAGATTAAAACTAGGATTGGATTTTGTGATCTAATCTGATTTCAGAATCCCTTTTTCCTTTTGAACAACCGATTTTCAAGATTTGATCCAATCCTATAGCCAAAATATGATCGGATTACTTTTGAACAACTGGCCCCAGGGGGTTAATAAAGGCCTTCTGAAGCAAAGTGATGTATTTTTGTATGAAAAATATCTTTATAAAGACTTTATAAATTCAAATAACTAGCTTATTTTATGGATGGATGCATTATTTTTGACTTCAAAACATGGCCCCCCATTCACAACCATTATATACCTTGGAGGACTAAGGATATTTTAAATATATCTCTGATTGTTTTCATCTTGAAAGAAGATAGTCATATACACATAGGAGGGCTTGAGGGTGAGTAAAGCTTGGGGTAATTATTGAGGGTGAACTATCCCTTTAATAAAAAAAAAAAATTTAATGGTAGTGATATCCAAATCAAAATACCTTTTGGGACAGTGTGTTAAAATGTATCTGTCTTTTTATGTTTATATTACAGTGTGAGACCATGTTAGAAGAGTATGAAGAGGTTGTGGAGAGCTGGTACTTTCATCATCAAGATGAGAAACTTGACAGATTCTTCTGTGCAACCCATGTGCTCGGAGACTCAGACCAAGGTAGTAAATACCCAATCTAATCCTTCCTGACAAACGTACACTTACACATCAAGCCATTATTTTCAAGGCCTCGTTTCCATCACTTTCAGAGTGCCTGAATGAGGTATGGAAAGGTGACATGGGCATGAAGGGATCAAAAGAAGAGAGCGAGGGAGAGGATGGAGGACAGACCCACGACGCAGGAGAACTGTAAAAGCAGAGCCATAATGGTTGATGCATGCACAACCTGTATGACATATTTGCACAAAGCTACATAGGAACCAAGGTTTTTCTCAAGCATCTGCATTAATATGAATGAAAGTGAACTCTCAGTGTTTTCCCAATCTGTTCTTTTTTGCCAAGTCATGGGATGTGAACAGTCCTTGATGTTTTACCTCTTTGTCCATGCAGACATTTTAAATTTCTATTTTTATGCAGTTACAGAATGTGCCTTTTATTGTATGTTGTCTTACGTGTTTGAGCAAATACAGACACTAACACTTTTTACTGTTAGATGAGACTGGGAATTGTATTCGTATTTATCGTTACTGCACAACCATGCTCAAACAAAACAGATGGCTTTAGGATTTTGTATTTTGGGGTACTTACAAAATATTTTTTCTCCTGATGTAATATGTACAGTAATCTTTATTAAATGATGCATTGTTGCTATAAATCCAAAGTGTGTCTTAATTTGTGTGTGTGGACAAAGTCCCAGTACGAAGTCTTTAGATTTATATGCTTTATTCTCCAGTGTCTTCGAGAGGAAAAACAATCCTATCAATTTGACTATTGACAGCCAGTTAATGAGCTCCAGTAATGGGTCACGTGAAGCTCCAGTGGCGCAATCGGTTAGCGCGCGGTACTTATATAGCAGTACAAAGCAGAGCAATGCCGAGGTTGTGAGTTCGAGCCTCACCTGGAGCAATTTTGAAATGCATGTCATCCTGAACTCAATGAGGAAATTCTCCACATCCCGTATGTAATTAATTGGGTCCAAATAGTGGGGTTTTTCAGGGTTGCAAATCGAAATAAAATGGAACACAAGAGTCCAGTTGCTAGGAAACCTATTTATAATATTATTAATAAGAGTTTTCTTGAATTAAGTTGCCTTGTTGTAATCTCTCTCACGGTTGGGTTAACGTGCCAGCTGCTTTGAGCCAAAGATGCAGGAAGCCTTTTTGTGTAAAAGGCTATTCTTCGGATGTTTTATTAAATGGCAGCCTAAATTAAATATTCAAATAATTTAATTAAATAGTCAAAAATAATTAAATACTCAAACAAAAATTGTTGATTTATTCATGGATAAATGAAAGATAATCCATTCGTGTTGATCCCAATGTGCATGAACTGTCGCCTAGTGGTTAAATTCATGACTTGTGAACTTGTGAAGTGAATTCATGCTTCTAGGTCTATCGAAGAACAGTAACACTATAACACACATAAAATTACATTTACAAAAAAAGTTCAGTGCAACACTGACACTTATTATATAGGTTACTAACTACCAAGCAGGGGTTTTTAAGGAAAATTACCACAATGGCGACTAAAAAGAGACTTACACACCACAAGAGGGCAGTAGAGTTCCAGTCATAAAACACAAACTAACAAACTGCCCATTCGTAGACTGGTCCACTGGTAAGATGAGAAACTGTCCGTGTGAATAAACGGATAACTGATGCCGAAAGCGTTATGTGTAACATCACTAGTAAGAGTGAGGAATTGAGAGATCCGTGTTACGTTCCCTTTTTAAGCATTCTATTGTCATCATTAGGCCTAGATGCTCAGATTGTATGTTTTATAAAGCAGCTGAAGCTCCAGTGGCGCAATCGGTTAGCGCGCGGTACTTATATAGCAGTACAATGCAGAGCAATGCCGAGGTTGTGAGTTCGAGCCTCACCTGGAGCAGTTTTAGGGCAAAAGCAATTCTGGCCTATCAAATTAATTAACACAGTGCATTGTGTCTACATCACTCTGGGATTCAGTACTGTGTAGGCTAGTGTTCTACTTGTGTAGTCAGTTTTGAACCAGTGATCTGGTTATGCTAAACAAATAAGATTTAATAGCAGTACATTTTATAAAACACTGGTTGCTTATTTATAATTTATTTCCATAAACTGACAAATAATATATCTTGGTGAATATATCCGAGTTACATTTACAAATGAGGGCTCCAGCTCACTACACTCCAGTGTAGAATATAATCCTAAAGATTGCTTTGAGATTCTGACCCTGCAGCAAGTTTCTTTTCTTTTTGCTTTAACGGACACCTATTTTATGATGTCTAAAATTTTAAAGGAACAATATTAAACTTTTTGTTCAAAATTAATACAATTCAAATTAATAAAAAGAGTCAATACATCATTAATCCTTCCAAGGATGTTTTTGTCTTAATCTGATTCACTATAGTAAGCCTATTTTAAGTGTTTATATATTAGCCCTGATGGGATGGTTTTTATGGAAAATTACGTGCATACATCACTCAACCGTGTGTGTCTTGTCATATCCATAAATAAAGAAAAGTTTATCTGAGTATAAGCTGCGTCTCATTTCGAAGTCTGTGTCCTCAGGAGGTCGAGGAGCTATCCAGGATTTTGTGGCCACACTGAGGTAGTCTCATTTAAGAAAAGTAACCAGTAAATTGCAAAGTAAGAAATAAATTACAGTATTTTACACCTCACAATGAATAACAGTCAATGTCTAATGACGTATGCAGCCTCCGAAATGGGACGCAGCATTTGAGAGTGTATAGGTTAGTTGTCACAACGAGCAAGAAGGGTTGACATGAAGCAGGCTAAATCTCCAACCTCCAGGGAATCACCTTTTAAAATAAACGCAGAACACAGGAGATTCTACTGGAAAAAAAGAGAATGCGACAGTTACAGAGCTCGTAATAAAACAAGAATCAACATGTGGCTTGTCTTTTTGAGGATGGCGGAAACCGAGGGATTTGAAATTTTGTAAAAGCAGTGAGGAGATGGCGTTTTTATTACTCAACAGGTGAGTAAGTTATTTTACTTAACAGACAATTTGCCATATGCATCTCTCTAACAGTGTTCATTGTAAAGCATTATATTATGAAGGGTTATATTCATCCACATAGTCAAAACCAAAACAATATTCTTGCGCAAACACAGTTTTGTTCTTTTAACCGCTAGAGTAACATCCTGTACCTTTAAATCAATGGATTGTGTATTTTAAATATCTAATTTAGAGCACTTTTTCATGCTCACTTTTCCTAAAAGATTTCAATTTCAAGGGTTTGTTCAATAAACTTCTTAAATTACCAAGAAAAATCAGGGCTAATGACTTCTTTGACCAATTGCAGTCATTAACTTTAATACACATTCTTTTAAACATTATTAATCACACATGTATGACTTACCACCAGTGCAGTGCTTTTGTTCTTGGTCATTTATTCCTGTTCGTATGCATATAGGTCACGTTTGTACTATATGTAGCACACATAATTCTTCCTTTTTCTTGATCAGTACTATACCTGCGTCACATAATTCAATGTCAGAGAGAACATTTGCCTTTAATGCAAGCACTGAATACAAATCAGTGTAGCACTCTGGACTACAATATAGTTTTGAAAAGAACCCATTCTGCAAGCCTGGACATTATTTATAAGAATCTGGGGATAATGTGACTGTCCCTAAGCAGTCCTGAAGACATCACTAGTCTGTTTATGCATTTTAACTGTAAAGTTTGCCTGTTAACAGGATTGATTCCCACAAAAAAAAAAAAGTCATTAGGATTAGGGTTAGAAAATTCTTTATTCAGCAAACTCCTCCTATTAATATCTCTCTTGATTCTGTACAACTATACGAAAAAGAGGAAAAATATACAAACATGACTTCTATGTTTCAGCATCTATTTTTAAAATTTAAAATAAAATTAAGATCATTTAGATAATTTCGCATTTGCCTGAGCTTGAATTTCTGCCATCATATTTTAAACTGGCACTGTTAAATGTTGAAATGTTATTCTATATGATCCAAACATTTATGAGATATGTATCCATGGAATTAATTATGACGTGTTTCATTTGAAATCAAAACAGAAATTATGCCAAGGATTCAGACTTCCTTTTCGTCTCTAGGAAAACAAAGCTCTCACGAGCAGCTGTTTCAAAATCAAACACAGTTTGCACTGTTTGCATCATCAAATACTTGAAACCTAATTAAGGATGAAATGAGTGGAAATGAGACGAGTTTAGACAACAAAAGATGAAGGAGAAAATCTCAGTGATATATGACTAAAGCTGGTTTTAATATTTTAAGAGGTTACAGAACCTCTAATTGCAATCAAAGGCTAATACTCAAGCACTGGGCTTTTTTTATTCTTAGAAAAATAAATGAAATCCATAACTTGATAACACTGACAAATGAAGTGCCATTGTATGTATTTTGTGAACACATGAAGATGTTATTTTGCAGTCAGACCACAGTAGCTCTCACCTCGTTTTGGTGACATTTGCTCTTGCCGCTCACTTCTCTCCAACACTCAATGTCTGGATCTTCTCCAACCTGCTTTCAATATCACATGGTGTAATAGATCCAGCAGACACTTTTGTGTGTTGTAGTTCCCCAGTCAAACTGATATGTGAGGTGAAAGAATGCCAAGAATATGTGATGTGCTCGATTGTACCAGTTCATCCCTCAATTAAGTTTGTTGTACTTGACAAGCATCCAAAAGCATCAAACCTTAAAAACATGGGCACACACAGCCATACACCTGGGAAACAGTCCTCCAGGGAAGTCATCAATCAGTTTTATGGGACTTCTCTGGGAGAGTTTCTTTTGTTTCCCTTTCAATTCAGTTGTTCTTTTTTCACTCTCTCCCCTTGCCTCACCCTTACTCACTATTTCCATATGTGTCAGCTTTAGATCCTCTCCAGAGAGGGAGCGCCTCGTTCCTGGGGTTACCCAAAGTGTTGTTTCAATTGCGCATTGAACTTTGAATTGACGCCCGCAAGGGTACAAGTTCAAGATCACAGTGCATAACCAAAATTGCCTTAGGTGATATTTTCTCAGCTGAAGAGTCAGAAAACCGAGAAAGTGTGCATACATTCTAAATGTGCTTAACGCATGGCGTTCAGTGTGTATGTAAATGTGTGTGTCCTATGCCTGTGAAGGAGTTGACGTCAGGGTGATACGTAACCCTGCCGCGGCGCACTGAATGCAGCAGGAGCTTGCGCTGCTCCGCCTGAGAATTTCTGTTCACTTGTCGCGCTCTTATTGATCAACCAGGACGCGGCTACACTGGCAACCCGCATTGACACGCACATGGTAGGTCAACTCAGTTTTAATCTTGCATGTGCACCTTTTCAGTCCCCGCGTCTGTAGCTAAATTAAAGCTTGTTGTGGACTGCTGAAAAAAGACACTGACCTGTTGATTAGTTTTAACCGGGGATAGTGCCGCGCAAATTTGTTCTCATGAAAAGAAAAAAGAAAAAAAATCACTGGCGGTATTATTTTTCGTAGCTTTTTTCTATTCAAAAATATAGGTTATTTTAGATACATGCAAGTCACGTGCATGGGGACATAGCAAGTTTTTTTTCCCCTTTTTCTTGCAACATCAAGCAGGCTTTTAGTTTTATATCACATCCAGCCAGATCATTTATTTTACATAATGTGATATTATTTTTATTTGTTTATTTGTCATTTTTCCCCCAAGGCTAATCCGTATTCCATTTATTGTCAGTTAAGAGTTTATGTCCTGTAAAAAAAATTGTTTACATAATTAAAATACATACTTTAATATTTAATAAAGCAAACAATTTGTAAATAAATATCTTATTACTATAATAATAAAATAATAATTATTAGCCTATTATTATTGCTTATCTGCATGGTATACCTTCTAATAACTTTTTTCTTTTAAGCGCTATAGTATATAGGCCTACTTTAAAATAAAGCGATGTTAAACACACATGAAACGTGACTGATTGTCATAGTCAGGAACCTGTAGGCCTACCTGTCAGTTGCGGATGGGCTGGATGATCTGTGAATTGTACAAAATTGTTCTGCCGGAAGGCTACGCGTAATTTAAGGATAATGAGACCATTCGTCTACGCACACACCGCAAATCTTGTTAAACAACCCTGAAACATTTGCTATTTAGGTTAGGCTAAGTTAAGGAATATATTCTTTCACATTATTTTGCTCGTCAAGAATAATGTTTTCATTATAACCGTGGTGTAATTATAAAAACATGGTAGATAGTTCCTGAATCGCGCGCGCAGTTCAATTGCAAAACATTCTGGCATTTTGTAAAGACGAGAGTGCACCTCAAATGATTTGTTTTTAATGGTGTTTTATGTCTTATTAGGGTGAATAATTATCAAATGTAATGACTAATTTAGAAAGTCCATATATTAAATAATTTCCATCGCATATGCTATAATAGGACATAATCAGTTAGACCAATACAACGATGTAAAACAAAAGTTAAATAAATAAAAAAATAAATAATAACAGCTTAAGGCCACGTAGGTGGCCAGCTGTGAAATCGTTATATTTTAGTAAAAAAAAAAGAAAAAAGCAATTTCCGTTCCTTGTTCTGCGGGCGCAATTCGTGCCTCGTTATTCTGTGACATATGTCGGGTCAACTGATAAACACGAATGGTTGTAATTATAGCTCCATAAAACAGAATTTTTCATTAAATGATAATTATAGGGTTCGCCTTAGTTCACGTCCCATGTGATTTAAATCTCATTGCACAATTCAAACACAGATTACAGGGGAAATATAGAATTGGGAGGAAACTCGATAAGGCCTGCAACGATCAGTTATCTTTTTTTTTATATATAGGATGATCTAAATTTGAATGAAAAGACCAACTATTGCCAAACTGCAGGCATACATGACAGGATGATACATTCTCTCGTGCATCCTCTAAAACACATGGTTTTAAACGTTTAATTAAGGATAAATGGGGTGAAACCCCCTTTGCTAATTGTTCCACCCTAGGTTCATCATGGAATGTTGTGCTTGGCATAAGTGGAGAATGGAATCACGGACGGCGATTTCATGTGCATCTGTTTTTCAACATTGAGACGAAACCTGCAGGGAGATTTCATGATTTCACTGCCAGGGCACATAGCGTGGGAGAGAGCGAGCGAGAGAGAGAGAGAGAGAGAGAGTGATCGGTCTCTCTTTTTTCCTTCTTTCTCTCCATGTGCCGCACAATATAGCCTACTACATGTGTTTTCCCATTCAAACATGTATCCTTGCTTAGGCATATGTTAAAGCTGACATGGGTGCACTATGAATAGTCTTATGTAAACTTCAAAGCAGGCTTCTTGAATAAGACTCCATAAAGCGCGCGTAGACCATGATTCAATGTCAGAATTATTAAACAGTCCAGCTATACCGAATAGGCAAACAACAACAAACAAAGAGCATCGGGTTCAACACTCCTTTTTTCCTCTCCTTCGATGTTTCCTTCTTCTTGTTCTTGTCACCTGCTTTGGATGTGCATCAGGTTCCCAGAGGTGTGTACGATTATGCTTGTGCTGAAGGATGTTAGTGCTCAACAAGAGTAATGTTTCCTTAATTTGCTCATCTTTAATTTTATGTATGAGGATTATCTGAAATAAACCGGAAGCTAGCAGAGGTGTTACTGGCAGCTGCAAAACAGGTGTGTGTGTGCGCGCGCGCGCGTGCGTGCAAAGAAAGCAAGCAGGCCAGCTTGTCTCTCCCGCATGCAACGTTACGCAGACATTTGGAAGAGGAAGAGCAGGAGAATGCGCATTGTTCCTGATGTTTCTATTCTTCTGAGGAAAACGATCAGACAGACAATGATTGATTAGGCTAATTAATGATGGACAGGGACAGTCATAAATCACGCAATTTTAAATCAGTCAACTTTTTTAAGAACATGGATCCCACGCGTCTATCTCGGGGATCACTTGTCAAGGATTTAGTACAACCTTGGCTGGCTGTCATCCATGAGAAAGAACGTTCAAATGTGTTAAGCAGGCCAAATCTTTCTCATCTGTCCGACATCATACCCACGGGTTAAGATTGAGGAACTTAAGCGCAGCACTGCGCACGCGGGAACTGACAGGTATCCAGCTCTCCTAAGAATAGACCCGCGTCGTGCCAAATGTGTGCAAAATCAGATTTCAGAGAGAAAAAGGGAGACTTTCTATCACATCTTAAATCATTGGCTCTTATTACAAATATGGTGATTTTATTTATTTATTTATTCATTTTATTTCATGATGTAGCCTAGGCTATAACGAAAAAACTATTCTTGTTTTTGCCAAAAAGTTTTTTATTTACTTTATTTATTTATTTTTATTTGTCAGTCGTGTATTCTTCTAGGTAAGCTATATGGCAACTTAATTTGATCTCTATTCAAACTGTAACGAACTTGAGAGGAATACGCAAAGTAGGCTAACTAGTTCTGGTCAATTAGCTAGCATGGTATCTTTACTATTTTATATTAGGCTAAAATTAATATAAACTAATTTCTCCTATTCCACCTCAAGATGCAGAGACAACTAAGTAAGCAATTCGGATTTTCTCGAAATGTATAAACACTGTGTTTAGATATGAAAATCGAATGGATTAAGTAGGCTAATTTCCATTTAGCCTATAGGCTACTAATTTAAGTGGACAATATGTCGACAAAACCTTGGTAACGTATGCATTAGTTAATTTGTATATGTAAATAAGTAAACTGAACAAGAAGATTATTATATATTTATAGTAAATTATAGGCTATACTTTTATTATAAATATTTTTTCTGTCAGTGGCTGTCTAAAGGAACCTACTGACTTTCAGCGTCAATATATTTCAGTCCCATTATCTTCGTGCTTGTGAAGATTTTATATTAGCTTGATTATTTTTTTATTTTTTATTTTTTTGGCAAACTATTATAAACATAGGCTATTTGTTCTTATCCCCCAGTCCAAGTAGGCTATCAGTCAAGACTTGTGCCTGGTCTTGTTGGCTCGAGCACAAACAAAGAAATGATCAGATCATTTCTTTTTGACTTTGTGATAACTTATGAAGAACTGCCCCCGCTCTTTTTCAAAGCTAACGTCTGGTGAACAGGAAAGGACACTTAGCAGCTCTCATACGCTAGGTGTGAATTTATGGTAAGAGCTAGGCAAATTGTGGAAACTGTATCCAGGGTAATACGTGCTGCTAGAATGAAGCCTAGCAACTGAACAAGTTTGAATTTGTCCTCTAGAAATGGGCTTACGAGTTCAATAAACACATCAGGTAAGTGTAATGAGCTATGTTTAATCAGCTAGTGGTGCAACGAAGTCAGGGACAAACCGCAAATCATGCTAAGAGTGTGTCAAAGCCTCCCTGCTCGAGACCCGCGCCTCTCTGCCTCACCGACAGCCGTGAATATCTCGACACCCTCATCACTTTCCCAACTTACAGTCTTACGCATCGTCCTCAGATACTTTGCCGCCTCGCCGAAACCGGAGATTCAATTAATCAGGCGATCAATTAATGCGGAAGGGGTTTTCACAGTGTTCTCAGTTTTCCCCTGGGGCACGTCGCAACATGTGTGGAATGATCGCGAGCTGCACACCGGACCCTGGGAATGCGCCACGACGGGTAAGAACGTTGCACTGTGCCGCAGTTGGTCGCTCATCACAAGCCTCGCGTTGTAGTTGTAGGCACCTTGGCAAAAATGCTTTAAACCCTTATTATTTCAAATAAAAATGAAAAGAAACCCAAACAACAATAGATAAGAAAGTGTGTGGTTTTACTTCTCAGTGCTTTTTCTTTGACCTTCATGTCCCTCAGGGGTCCTCATATTTCAGCCTATGAGCTAATTGAGCCAGTGACTCCTCTCGTGAATCTCTCAGTGCTCCCCTCTCCTACCGGGACGTTTATGCATCCCTGCTGACTTCGCTGTCAATGTCAAACGCTTGTTAGGACATCATCAATCATCAACACTTAGGAATATTTTCAGAACTCTGAGGGCAGGTGATAGGCCTACAATGAGAAAAGAGACAGCGAGAAGAGCTGAGGGAACAGCAAATGTTTAAAATGTTCATCTGTTAGATTAAGATGCACTTCTAACAGTCAACAACCGATCATTTGAGGCACAGACCGAACACCAAGGACTTTACAGTGTGTTTCATTGGAAGCGAAGGGTGTTAACTCTCAAATTCAACCCATCTGCCGGCCTGTTTTAAACCACAAGTTGTCAGTACTCTATATCACTCTGTCTAAGGATAAGTGAGCACATTGTTTCTCATGTCTGTAGGCGAGATTTTGCAACTTCTGGTGTAGATTCTCATCAGATAAATAAACAGACTCCATCATCAGGCTAAGAAGACAGAGATTCATTACCGAGGGCCTGCAGACAGGCGGGTACAGGCTTACGCTGTCTTGCCAAAGGAAATGGCTCAAGTTGAACATGCATTTCTCACATTCAGTCAATAAATCTGCCACACATTTTATCTTCTAATCTTAGTACAGATCCCCTCATTTCTCTGTCCTTCTCACTTTCTCTTCCTTTCTCTCATAATCTTTCTCTTGAGTGAGAGAGAATTTCTTTAGCCATTTGCCTCAAATTAACTATTTGGAATTTATAGTCAGGGCTCAGGGGTACCGACTGGGGTGACAATCAAATGTTGCACTTGAGTCCTGGAATAGACGAGGACCCTAAAGTGACGTACTAGAACGCATAAAGGGGTCAAACTGACCCAATCGGATGCGATTTATGGAATCTTTGTTTTCAATAAAATCTATGAATTAATTTTAATAATCTATGCATTCCTCATATCTTTCCTACCATCTTGTGATTATACCACAGTTCTTTTTAAAGGGGTTCATAAAGAAATGCATGCATTTCCCAAGGAATTTTGACCATGGTGTTTTATTTTGTTAAAATAATATTTTATTACATATTTTTTTGGCAGAATAATATACTATTTTTTGCCAATATTAATAATTAATTCCTACATTTTGGTTTGTGATGATGTCAATTTCATATTTTCATGTTTCATGACAATTCTACATTTCAATGTATGTAAGGGTCAATGTACCACATCTAATGTGTTAAAATTATCATTTTCAATCTTTACCAAAAAAGTTTTTCATACATGTATTGTATTTAAGTTTCTCTCTATCTAAGGGAACTTTTACATGACAACTGTCAACTGTCAAAACAATCCCTGTTTTTCTCACGGATCCACAGAAACAACTAAAACACTGTATTATGCATGTCTGGCCAGTAGTTGGCGATGTCAGAATTAGCTGGCAATGTCAGAATTTGGCCTATGTAAATAATGCGTCTCTGCTGGTTATTGTGGTGCAGTAAATAAATGCTTTGCTGGAGAAGCATTAATAAACTCAGCAACCTGAGCAGCAAAAACACAATCCTCTAGTCTGCCTTTTTTTTTTTTTTTTTGGTTGTAATCATGCATGTCTATAGACTGAAAACATAATAAATTTGTTGATGATGTGTCACCATTTTCACAAACATGCTTTTTTGTAGTTTACAAGGAGATAATGATGGTATTGTTTTTAAAATCTTACACTTTGAAACCCATTTTCAAAAGTTTGTGTTTCAAGTTTCTAAAACACTGCTGTTGTGTAAAAGAACGGCCAAAACGCATACATTTTGTCATTTTTAGTTGAAAACGGTGCCGTTTAAATGGCCCCTAAAAGACCATGACATGTACGTCTGTCCAACCTTTTGAATGACATTAGCTGAAAAGGAAGTGGAGTAAAATTGGTCGGCACTAAAAAATTTTTTTGTGAGATGCGCTGACCCTGTCTGCAAGGATAATCTGCGAAAGATGCCAGACATTAAAACCCATGTTAGTTATAGTTATAATTAGTGATATTCAGTTTTATTTTTTACTCTATATGTACATGAAAGTGAACTAATGAACAAAATTCTTAAGTAATATCAGGATGCCTTTTCTTTGTAGAAAACCAATGATTCCAATGTGGTTCTCTGTTCATGTGTTTAAGGGTAAAAATCAATCCTTTCTTTTTCTTTTAAGTCAATTTAGTCCTTTCTATGCTGCTTCTTCCTATCTCCACTATTAATTCCCCATCTGCATTGGGCAGGTTTAGATTAAAAGAGTGGAAAGCCATAAATATGATAAATGAAAAAGGGTTGGAGCAGCTGCTCCACATGCTCTATGTCATCTCTTGCAATCTCTCTATGTTTATACACTCGATCACCCGTTCCTTCTTTACAGGGTTGAAAATGTCAAAATGAATATATATTGAAAAGCGCTAAGTTAAGGCACAGTGACACAGGCCAGAAAAAGAGAGGCCTCCTGCTGACAAATAGATCTGTGATTGGCTGGATTATGTGTGTAAAATGGTCGATTTAGAACCTAGAATGAGTGTGGTGATCTGGGATGTTTTTAATTGGGTGGTGTGGTCTGAGAAAATCCCGCTTCACTCAAATGTCATGTAAATCCATCAGTATCCTGACCTCTTATAATTTTTTTCATCTTTCTTTTTCTCCTTCCCTACTGTTACAGGCTTGATGACATCATGTCCAGATATCACTCCCCTCCTTTCCAGAGACTCTCCTTCCTCCCTCTTTTCCTCTTCACCCTCTTCCCTCTCTCCCATCTTTCTCCTCTTCTTTCTCAATCTCCTCTCAGCTGGACCTCTCCTCATGACCCCTGCTACCACCTGGATGGGCGTCCACGCCACTGCCTATCTGAATTCATCAATACAGCCTATGGGATGCCTGTATCGATGGAGGACCTCCAGCAAGGACCTAAGACAAACATCAGCACTTTAACAGACCTTCATAACCCCCACAATCTGACATGCTGGACGGCTGCTGAAGGCTCGGGTGGTGTTGATTGGACTTTGACAGTTCCCCTGGGCAGACGCTTTGAAGTCACTTACATTAGTCTTCAGTTTTGTCAACAGGTGGAGTCGATGGAGTCCTACTCCATCTCCATCTTGAAGTCAATGGACTTTGGCCGGAGCTGGCGCCCTTTACAGTTTTATTCAAGCGACTGCATGGGCGAATTCGGCCGTCCAGCACAGTCTATCGCTCTGACAAAGCACCAGGAGACGGAGCCGCTGTGTTCAGATCCCAGACCACTGCAGAAGCATCGTGGAAATGTCGTGCTGGCCTTCTCGACTTTGGATGGACGTCCTTCTTCGCCAGATTTTGACTATAGTCCAGGGCTTCAAGACTGGGTGACTGCAACAGACATAAAGATAGTATTTCACCAATCATTGGACAAAATGAAAAAAAGAGAAGAGAAACTGAATGAAGTTGGAGGTACATTTAGATGGAGAGAAAGGGAAGACAAAGTTCTGAGGTTTGGCGAGAAAAACACTGGCATTAAAACATCTGACATTTGGAGAAATGGTCGAGAAAAACAGACTTCAACACAGAGAATTAGGAATAAAAGCACTGTGCAGCAAAGTGGCCACAATGTTACCCAAAAGGAGATGGGATCTCAAGGTAGAGTGGGAAGGGGCCGTAAGAAGGACAGTTACAAGCCATGCCTGGATGGCACATGTGATTGGTCCCTAAATATCCCACAGCAGGGCTCCAAGGGGCGAGAGTTGAGGAGAAGGAGAAACAATGGAGGGAGGGGGAAGTCCCATTCTAAATCGAGAAAAAAAGACTCACACCACCTCATCCCATCATCTCTTTACGCCCCACCAAAACCCCCTCTTGCCCTTTCCGACCTACAGGTCGGAGGCAGGTGCAAGTGCAATGGCCATGCCTCTCGCTGTCGTCGTGACAACCAGGGCCGTGCCTTGTGTCAATGTGAGCATCATACATCTGGGCCGGACTGTGACGTATGTGAGCAATTTTTTTATGATCGTCCATGGCAACGGGCCACACCCAGCCAACCACACCCGTGCGTCCGTGAGTTTAAGCCTGTGTGTGTCTGGTGGTCTGTATGTGCTTAAATGTCTATTTTTAAGTTTCTTACTAATGGAATAAAATATTTATGGCATATTCATTTCCTCACAATATCATATAAAATATGTAAACATCTGCATTATGATCATTTAAAATCCACTGTAAAAAAACTTACATTTAAAAGGGATAGTTCACCCAAAAATTAAAAATGATCCCATGATTTACTCACCCTCAAGCCATCCTAGCTGTATATGACTATCTTCTTTCAGGCTAACACAATCGGCGATATATTTAAAAATATCATTAGTCATCCAAAGTTTATAATGGTTGTGAATGGGGGGGGGGGGGGGGGGGGGCGGGGGGGGGGGTGGTGGCGTATAAAGTTTTAAATTTGGATATTTTTCTTACAAAAATGCATCGCTTCACTTCAGAAGGCTTTTATTAACCCACTGGAGTCATATGGATTATTATGGATGTATGCATTATTTTGGTTTCAAAACGTGGCCCCCCATTCACAACCATTATAAATCTTGGATGTCTATGAATATTTTTTTTAAATATATTGTGTTCGTCTGAAAGAAGATAGTCATATACGCCTAGGATGGCTTGAGGGTGAGTAAATCATGGGATAATTTTCATTTTTTGGGTGAACTATCCCTTTAATATGTTTTTTTTTTAATGTACCAGTTTAAACAGGTAAAAATCCTTACATTTATTTACATGATAAGCAATACTTCATAAGAATTTTAAGCATCCAACACTTTTTATTTTACTTTGAATGAATAATGACACACATCGATCTTCTACGATCCTGGTGAGTAATCAGATCAAACTCACTCTGATTTGACTCAAGTCGCAATGCATGCTGGGTAATCAGCAGTGCCACATTTTAAGGCCGCGTCTGAAATTGCATACTTCCCTACTATATAGTAGGCTAAAAACAGTATGTGATAATAGAAGTACTCATAAAAGAGTAGGCAAAAAGTACCGGGATGACCTACTACTTCCGATGAGATTGTGAAGTGTACATACAATGGACACTTTACTATCCCTTGAGTCCACGGGAGAGGATTTGTGAATGGCAGTGAAGCGCTGGTAGGTCACATGATAATGACAACATGGCGAATGTTGTACATCCAGATTACTTTCATACTACACACATTCATACTACATAGAACATAGTTTTTTTTAAAGTAAAGTAAGTACTTATTCAAAATAAGTACCTACTCAAGAGAGTATGTGATTTTGGATGCTGTCTAGAATTCAGTCAAGAAAGATTTTTTAATTTAAGTAAGAAAAAAATCTGCAAGTGCAGTAAGACAAAAGAAAGATACAATCTAAATGCGTATATGATGTATGCAGTGTTGCTTCTCAAATAAATGTAAGGATTTTAAAAAAAAGTTGTTTTTACTGCCATTTTTCAATCCTCTACCTGCCCTCATCTTTGTCTCTTTCTTTCTCTTCCAGCATGTGAATGTAATGGTCACTCTACTAAGTGTAGGTTCAGTATGGCCGTGTATCAGCAGTCTGGTCGAGTCAGTGGAGGCATTTGTTTGAAGTGCCGGCACCACACAACAGGACGCCACTGCCAGTTCTGCCAGAACGGATACACGCGCGACCACAGCAAACCACTCAGCCACCGCAAGGCCTGCCAACGTCAGTAACAATTGATTTCTCTGTATGTTTTATGTTTCTGCTGGTATGTCAGTGAGTGAATCATTCTTGCTGTTCCCTCAAGTAAAAAAAGAAAAGTTTTTTCTTTTTGGCTTTGCCATCTGTGGGGTCTGAGGTGTGTGAAAGGCAGCATAGTCTGTGTCTATGTTATGGCTACACTATGAGTGATGGAATGCGCACTGACACTTGCCCTTTGACTGCGCTTATATCTATGGCACGCTCAGAGCATTTTAGTCAATGTCCCAGCATAACATCAGTTTACTCTGCATGCTTGTGCATTCATATCATCAATGTGTACTTGTAATTTAGTGTGCAACTTCATGAAATGTATACAAAATCTAAATTATGTCCTGGAAATACCATAAAACCTCTGCTAACACCTAAATATTTGAATTAAGTGATGGAATTATCTTTAAAAATTTGGGAATTGAAAGATTTAGAACTTGTTAATGTTAAAACAGACCTGACTTTTAAGCGTATATAAATGTTTGTAGGATGGTTGGAGCTTTGTTTGGATGAAAAAGGATTGAGCAGAAGCAGAGAAGCAGATCTTTCCTCTCAGTGGTCTCCCAGCCATCACACATATGTTTTATGGGGAAAATGTTGCTCAGGGGTCAATGAGACTTGAATTACAACTGAAGACATGAACCACAGCTGCCTTGTTCTGTGTAGTATTACTCGTCATTTCCCTTCATGTGTCTAACTCCGCAAGTCTTACACTAATACCCTTAATCTCATGATAATTCTCTTCTCTCTTCCTAACACATTTTTTTCCTCCACTGCCCTGCTGTAGTCATCCTTTTGCTACATTACTCTTTGTGTGTCCTTTCTCGTTCTTCACTTTTATCCTTTCCTTTTCTTCTTCCCTCAGCATGCCAGTGCCACCCAATGGGTGCAGTGGGCCATTGGTGTAACCAGTCCACAGGGCAGTGTTTGTGTAGAGAAGGAGTCACAGGACAGAGGTGTAACCGCTGTGCCCCTGGGTACAAGCAAGGTCATTCCCCCCTCCGGCCATGTATCCGTAAGTATTAAGTGTGCATGACATTCATAACTAAATATTTGACGGATTAAATGCACTTCAATCTGCTGACTATAAAAACAACCTGCGGCAACAGTGTAAAAGTAGCCCAATAGATTGTCCGAACATGGAAGTCTTTCACACTGAACGCGACGCGATAAAGCAAGGCGAATCGCTGATGAATGGAGCTTTCACACAGAATACGAAACAATAGATCTCCTTCGGCTAATTCACGCCTGCATGCTAGGTGGCGCTGAGCGCCAATGCATTTTTCCTTATGTATGTATCTCGCAAGTTTTCCTGTTTGCCTTTAACATTGTCTGCTACACAACATGCAGCATTAAATTAAGATGTATGAAATAAAATTGACAAATAAACAGACTGGATGGAAAAAACAACAACTTTGCGCTAGTTTTTTGCGCTGCGATTGTTTGTGCCCGGTGTGAATAGCTCTATAGAGACCTATTGTTTTCATTCAAGAGCGCCATCGCGCCAAATAGTTGTCAAAACTACAAACTTCGGTACCAAGTCTGTACTGAAATGTTAAAAATGTGATGCTTTGACCATTGTTGAGCGGATTCTTAAACACCTCTGATTGGCCATTGTGTTGACGTGCTTATCAGATATATCTGTGAATGGCTTTAATGATCAACGCTTCAAAAATATCTTGTAAATAATCATCAATGACACTCTTCACTGAGCGCTTACACAGACCAATCCGCCGATAGACGCCTGCTTTCAAAACGCTTTCAAATCCAGACACTTCTGTCGGCTTTCAAACGTTCCCATGCATTGATCATTGTAGCCAATCACAGACATATCCGATAAGCACATCAACGCAATGGCCAGTCAGAGGTGTTTACAAGTTCGCTCAACAGCGCTCAAAGTATCACATTTTTAAAATTTCAGTACAGACTTGGTACCGAAGTCAGTACTTTTGACTCCAGTGCCGAACATTCGCATCGAATTATCGCGTTGAGTGTGAAAGGCCCTTAATTCACTGCTGGTTCCTTCGAGATTTTCCTATGGGGTTTTATAATGTTAATCACTACTCTATTCCGTGGGAAAATCGTGGACTAGACAACATTGGGCATAATGGGAGCTTTGTTCACAGGAATAAATTACATTTTAAAATATACTAAAATATTTTTTAAAAAATTAAATTGTAATAATGTTTAACAATATTCCTGTTTTTACTGTATTTTTGGTGAGCATAAGGAACTTCTTTCAAAACCCCCAAATTTTTGAATGGTATAGTGTATCAATATAGACCTCAATCCTTAAGGGTAGCGACATATTTAAGTTTTGACATGAATGAAAATGAGGCCATGAATGATAGAAGTACAGTGTGTTCAATGGATTGAAAGCTACTGTTGTTTAACAACATACATTTTTCAGCTGACGAAACAGCTTTAGAAAAAAAAGGGCAAAAATTCCATAAAACAGTTTAGAAAGTTGTACAAATGATGTGATCTAAAACTTTTATGTATTGTGTGCCATTGTAAAGACTGTAGTCTATCCCTAACACCCCCATTTCCATCTACCTTAAATTCAATATGGCCACAAACCTATAAGGTCTATCGTGTTTTTTTCTAAGTTTTTAGTTTTTTTTACCTCAACTGCCCTTGATCCAATTAACCTGCTTAATTTATTTAAACTCCAAACTCAGTATCATTGTCACTTTGCAAACTACTGTTTGTTTATGAAAGATTTAGTAGAAGCCGGTCTCTGAAACCCAAACACCTTCCCCTCATTCCTGTGAATAACTAGTTCCATACAAAGTGCTGAAATTTCTCAGGTTGTGTCTCTTGGCTTTCATCAACATTGCAATCATCTTTCTGGATATCTGGGTGCTTTACTTTCAGTAAGTGATAATTCAGTGTGTATTGCAACATTTTTATATCTCAAAGTTCATGTAACGGTGCAAGCTACAAGGAGAAGGTTGACGGTATGGGCAAAAAGCACCTGTCACGGTGTACAACCAGACCCGTTTCCCTCCCAGCTCCAGACGCATAATTCTTCACGGGTTACAGCTCAGTGATAGAAGAGCTTGTTTGTTGTTCTACATGGAACGTCTCAACATGGATATTTATAGCGTGAGCTCCCGTCTTTCCAGCACCAAAGGCGAGCCGCGGCTAAAAACATAACCAGCACCAGCGGACCGTTTGCCACCTCTCATGGAGCAGGAAACGCAGCCGTCGTTTATCACAGGGAAAGTGACCCAGACATTAGATATTATTAGCACTTGAAGATTTGTGGGGTTTTTATTTTGGATAACAGTGACCAGGAAGTCTCATGTTATCCATGTTAAACTCTATCTATATAACATCCTTTATAGCAAATGGATTTGTTCAGGTCTGCATTTGCAAACAATGCCAGCTTTTGCACCCACAGACCTACTAAATGCCTCCCAGGCTAAAAACACTAAAATGACTGAAACATTTGAAGCATCAAGCGTTTGACGCTTGATATGAGTTATTGCTGAGGGACTTTAGAGTTTGGGGGGTTGGAGGAGGAGGATAAGGTGTCAGTGCCCCAGTTGTGTCAGAGATATGGGCAGAAGTACAGAACTCATGGGTAATATATGGTTGACCCAGCGCTCCAGACCTATCATGGGCCGTATGTGTGCGTGTGTGGCAGAGGGCGTCCTGATAGGTGGCCCTATTGACCTTTAAGACCACACACATGCTTGAAATTGTCTGGGCTCACACACTGTGACAAACGTACACTTGTTTTTAACACAAGCATTCCACATGCACTAAAAGACAAGAGGACAAACTGCAGTCACAGCACACACGTCCCCTTTCTCCCTCACACACTCACAAATGGCAAGTATGCCCTAATGAGCCACCGCAGGGATTAGAGCCAGTCACCCACAGCGGAGGTGTGAAAAAAAGGAAGGACAAAATGAAAGACACACAAATAAACTTGTCACTGCTTGCTGTAATTTAATGAGACCCTCTTCCCCCTTTCTGCCTGTGTGTTGTTCGTTCAGGTATTCAGGAGGTTGCACCGCCCACCCCAGTTTACCAGCCTCAGTACAGCATTGGTAAGCAATTGGTTATACAAACACAAGTCATTTTATTGTGAGATTTATGGTCAGATACACTTAAATTGTCATCTTTAAACTTTCCCCCCAATTTAAAGTACTTTATTTCCAAACAATGACACACAAAATTTTCTTAAAATGAAGTGCATTTAGTATACCGCATAATAAAGCATATTAATTGTAATTTACTGCCCCCTAGTGGATTAGCTTTGTGCTGTAGCATTTGGTGTGTAACACAATTATGTTCATGTTAAAGGGATGGTTCACCCAAAAATGAAAACTGTCATCATTTACTCACCCTCAAGTTGTTATAAAACTGTATGAATTTATTCCTTCTGCTGAACACAAAAGAATATATTTTGAGTCAAAGGGGCCCATTAACAGTTTGGTTACCAATATTCTTTAATATATCTTCTTTTGTGTTCAGCAGAAGAAAGAAATTCATACAAGTTTAGAACAGCTTGAGGCTGAGTAAATGATGACCGTTTTCATTTTTGGGTGAACTATCCCTTTAATATGCACAAGCTGCATGAAGTTTATTGTTATTCACCCCTTCAGTGTCATTATAGCTTTCTAGCACCATTAAAAATGTAATCATTACATGCATTAGATTATTTAGATAAGCAATAGTATGTCACTCACTAACAAGATGCAAAACTGGAATCATTCATGTCCTTATAATTAACAGTGTGGGATAAGTAATCCACCAAATTTTAAATAGTATAATAAAAATATACCAAAAATCATCATAATAATAATATAGAGTATTAAATGGCGTTCATATTTTATTTGAAATCCAAATAAATCTGAATTTATATATAGAAATAAGTCTACATTAGCATTATCCCTTATTCTAAGTGTTAATGCATGTTTTCTATAGGAAGATCAGAATCACTTTTTGTCCACTTTCAGGCTAGCCAAAAATTATGGAAGTTTGTTTCTGCCACAAAATAAAAAAATGTAAAAAATAATTTCAAATTTATATCTCACAATTGTGACTTTTTTTTTCTCACAATTTGATAGAATTGCGAGATGTAAACCCACAATTGTAAGTCATAAAGTCAGAATTGTGAGATAAAAAGTCACAATTACCTTTTTTATTTTTTATTCAGTGGCGGAAACAAGCTTTCATAAAAAAAATACTTGGAACTGGCACTACTGGTCAGTTTTCTGAAATTGTAAAAGGAGCTCCTGCTGTTTATACAAGAACCTCTCATATGAGTCTCAAGTCGACTGAGTGAAGTTTTTCAAATTTTCCAGTGCGATACTATCTTGAAATCTGGCCTGGTGACCAGCACACAGTAAAACGTCAATAAAATGTGTTTTACCATTGACAGCAACAGAATATTGTACAGTCTGCTATGATTATGGTAATATATACCTGCCGCAGCTGCTTCGCTAATATCTAAGAAAGTGCAGTGCAGTCCATTACTGCTGATTGATTTCACACACATTACTATGATCTGCACTGAGAAGACAGGCCAACTCTAGCTCTCTGGAAACTCCAGAACTGCCTTGAACTTATAGCAAAAACACTCCTGGACCCCCGAGCTCTATTAAATTGCTGAATAGAGATATAGAACAGCCTTTCACTTTCCCTTCTTGGAGAGATTAATACTGGTGGTCTAGTTTGTACAAACTGTCACATAAAATATATTCCAAAATGTGCCAGTTTTGAATTCATAAGTGTGATTCACCTTTTTATTGGACTTTTTATGGTCCATTGTTGCTTTCACTAATAAAAAACAAAGTTTAAATAAAAATATTTTTAAAGTGTGTAATTAACTTTTCTCTATCTCTTTCTCTCACCGCAGGCGAGGAGTGCCTTTCTTACTGTCCACCTTCCCAAGCAAGAGTCAAAATGAATTTAGAGACATACTGTCTCAAGGACTATGGTATGTCCTTAACTTAGTAAATTTGTTAACGCCTCAGAATAAAAGAAAAAGGTAACTGTGCGATAAAAGTTAAATTAAGAAATAAAGTGCGATATGTGAACCTTTTTATTTATGGCGGAAATATATAGATTTACATTTCTTCTGAAAATCACTAAAGTATGAGAACTTGAAGCTTGATGAAGAGCCTTAATGCTGGAATACAATACACGACCCTTAAAATCTGAACAGATTTTAAAACACTAGGCATTTGCCAATTTTTTAAATAGTTACAGACAACTGGGCGTCATACAATAAATGTAACATCCCAATGTCATGGGAATGGCGCTCTCTCTTTAGATTTCTGTTGGTTTAGAATGGGTCATTGACCTAGGGCAAATACTTTAGATATTTGCAAAGACTTACTTTAAATATACAAAGATGGTGCACTCATATTACAATGAATGGGAAAATGGCATAAAGAATATGGCGTAATAAGTCTAAATAAATGAGCCAAATGGAAACTGGTAAGGTCATGGGGTCACTGCAGCTACCATTAGAAGCTCCGCTTGAAATGAAATGACTTGCCTTAAAGGGACTGTGCTTAGGGGTAAACTATTTTAAGTTTGAAAGCTTGATGTTCGATTTTCTGAGGATTTTTGTCAACTCCCATTGCTGAAAATATGCAGACTGGCTATGATTTTCGGCGACTCTCGTTGACTCATCCAGGATACAAATGAAGGCAAAAGTTCCGTAGTGTATTCCAGACTTTAGTCATGTTGTCTAACATCCTTGTCCCCGTTTTCTGTCATATTTTTGTCCCAGTGCTGAAGGTGCAGGTAAAAGGTAAGGAACGCTCTGGTCCCTGGTGGCAGTTTTCGATATTGGTGCAGTCGGTTTTTCGCATGGGCTCTTCGCATGTAAAGCGAGGCATTCAGGCCCTCTGGGTTCCAGATCGGGATCTGAGCTGCAGCTGCCCTGCGCTTCAGATGGGCCGCACCTTCCTCTTGATCGGTGCAGAAGAAAGTGGCCGGAGTTGGGCCCCCGAAGAGAGGCGATTAGTCGCAGACCGCACCACAATGGCCTTGCAGTGGAGAGAACACTGGAGCCCAAAACTAAGAGGCTTCCGCGGGCAGGACACCCGAGGAAAGTGCCCACAGGGAAACACCACTGCGCATAAACACTCTCACCCAAACTCATACGAGGAATACACACCCCCACATCTTGACAAACTGCAGTCTGAGCCACACAGACCACATAAACATACACACACGGCACACAAGCATCATTTAACCACACAATCCGGAGGATCAGACCTCACGCACACACACAAACAAGGAGGGACTCAGGACGTACATGGAAAATACACAGTAAGGCACCTTGAGGAGCACCGCAAGGCTGAACACGTCACACCACCATCCCTTCAGGAAACACAGCACGTGTTGCAGCACACCCAGGATCCTCTCTCAGGTACTTCAAAGACAAGTCAGGCCAACAAACACGAGCGGTACCACCCGACAGCGTGTCCAACGTGGTCACCTGGGCCAACTGTCTGACACAGTGAGATATTATGAGCAGGAATATACAAAAGGAAGTTAAGAAATGCCTGGAGTGGGCATTGACAAATGCATGGTGAGGGATGTTTCAGTTGTCTCTAATCTAGACAGAGCCACTCAGTTCAATGAATATTCACAAGCTAGGCTGTGAGTATCTCAGTATTTTTGTATTTTGTCCTAAATATTCATTATCATATTACAGAGCTATTTGTATTTTGTCAGATGAAACATGCAGGTATTTTTCATGCTCTTTTTCATATAACACATGCTCTGAGAAACACATTTTGCACCACCAGTCAGGAAAAGACGAGTCTAATCCCACTATTAAAAGACTGAAAATCACCATGTTTTACTCACTGGAGATGTTACTTAAATACCATCCCGTTCAATCCAGTGTTGTGCTAAAATACAGTTATTATGTCTGACAGTCTAACATGTAAGACTTTTGAACTGTAAGAAGCACGTTGTTTTCAGATCAGCAGCTGACAAATCTTACACAATCTGGTCACGATCATTGACAGACATGTTAAGTGTGGCTAAACTGTAAAATGTAAAATATGTCATGTGCCCACAGTAATTAAAATAATTTTTTTTATAGTTTTTTTTGTGGCTAGAAAAGTATGTGTGTGTAAATATATATATATATATATATATATATATATATATATATACACACACATATATATATACACACACACACATATATAGACTGTATACAACAGATCGTTAATATGGTGCCTTTTTAAGTCTTATTACTTGTGAATATTTTAAACTATCATACAATATGTAAATGTTAAAAATATTTGTGCAACAAATGTGACAACTTTTTTTCTGTTTAACTTAACGCTCTACCTCATAATAAATATTGTTAACAAGACTGGTAATGTTGTTTATTCCATTTATACTTCCATTTAATTCCAATAAATGGAATAAATTCATTTCAAGAAACAGAAGGTACATAATCAGTGATTTAAAAAAGTGTACGAATAGAAGAGGAACATACACATATGCCACACAAAGATGTAAAGTCCATGCATATGAGACTGAAAGGGGAAAGACAAATGGAGAAAGACTGTAAAAGCGAGTCAAACAGCAAATGATGCACCTGCTTTGTTTGCGCAGGAAACACCTGTTCCCAGCCTTCCTGTCTGGCTGACTGACGACAGTTAATTTAGTGTAAAATCTCCCACAGCTTGAAGGGCCAAACTACCCTCTGCTTGCCTTGTTTTGAGAACAATATTGCAGGAAGTCTTGCTCGCTAACTCTCTTGCCTTAATATCCACATGTCCTCTATTTTGTCTAGCAGCCAAGTGTATCATATAACACACTCTTAACACTATCTGGACACACAGTTGTGAGATGTCTAAATACATGGCATGTGTGACATTTTGGTCACATAAAAACAGTTCCAAATCACCTGAACATGTGAATTTAAAGTAGCTAATATTCTGGGTTCAGCACAATTTAAAGGTGCCCTCGAATGAAAAATTGAATTTACCTTGGCATAGTTGAATAACAAGAGTTCAATACATGGAAATGACATACAGTGAGTCTCAAACACCATTGTTTCCTCCTTCTTATGTAAATCTTATTTGTTTAAAAGACCTCCGAAGAATCTCAACATAACACCGACTGTTATGTAACAGTCGGGGTGTACGCCCCAATATTTGCATATGCCAGCCCATGTTCCTAACACTATGAAAGGCATTAGACAAGGGCAGCCATTAACGTCTGGATCTGTGCACAGCTGAATCATCAGACTAGGTAAGCAAGCAAGGACAATAGCGAAAAATGGCAGATGGAGCAATAATAACTGACATGATCCATGATATCATGATATTTTTAGTGATGTTTGTAAACTGTCTTTCTAAATGTTTCGTTAGCATGTTGCTAATGTACTGTTAAATGTGGTTAAAGTTACCATCGTTTCTTACTGTATTCACGGAGACAAGAGCCATCGCTATTTTCATTTTTAAACACTTGCAGTCTTTATAATTCATAAACACAACTTCATTCTTTATAAATCTCTCCAACAGTGTAGCATTAGCCGTTAGCCATGGAACACAGTCTCAAACTCATTCAGAATCAATGTAAACAATATAACGGTATACAAAACTCACATAATTTGACGCATGCATGCCAATCTCTTTGTAAAGATCCATTTGAGGGTTATATTAGCTGTGTAAACTTTGTTTATGCACTGTTCAAGGCAAGCGCGAGCTCCGTGGGCATGGAACACGAGAATTAAAGGGCCAGTAGCCCTGAATCGGCTCATTTATAATGATGCCCCAAAATAGGCAGTTAAAAAAATGAATAAAAAAAAAATCTATGGGGTATTTTGAGCTGAAACTTCACAGACACATTCAGGGGACACCTTAGACTTATATTACATCTTTTTTAAAAAAGTTCTAGGGCACCTTTAAAGGGTTAGTTCACCCAAAAATGAAATTTTTGTCATTTATTACTCACCCTCATGTCGTTCCACACCCGTAAGACCTTCGTTCATCTTCGGAACACAAATTAAGATATTTTTGATGAAATCCGAGAGGTAATTGACTCGTCCATTGACAGCAATATAATCAATACTTTCAAGGTCCATAAAGCAACTAAAAACGTTGTTAAAACAGTCGACGTGACGGCAGTGGTTCAACCTTAATTTTATGAAGTGACCAGAATATTTTTTGTGCGCAAAAACAAAATGACTTTATTCAACTATCTCTTCTCTGTCATTATCCTTAACCAGGTGACGCAGTAAAAGCATAGTGAAGGCTTCCGTGTTTATGTCTGAATGCCGACTCAGCTGCACGCGTGAGCAGCACGACGAATGCGTGTGATGCTGATTCAGGAGCCGCAGGCAAATGAGTCGGCGTTCTGATGTAAACCTGGAAGCGTGGGACGTAAACAACATATGAGAATGCCACAGAAGAGAAGATATTGTTGAATAAAGTCGTTCTTTTTGTTTTGTTTTCATGTTAGCACATATTAAAAAAGTCTTTCATTCGATTCGATTTGAGACGATTCACATTAAAATTTGATGCGATTCGATTAATCCGATTTGATTCTTCATTTTAATATGCATTCATAGGGATATTGAAATGCTTCCCTCGATGTGTCTTAGTCAGGGTGTGAATTACACAGCAGCCTTCAGGAGGTCAGAGAGTAAGGGCAAAAACAAACAAACAAAAAACCTTTTGTCCATTGTTAATGTTAGTTCATGTTAGTTCTCAATGATGCTACATAACTTTATTTTAATAGCCCAAAAAAATTGGCATTTGTGGAAATTTACATAAGCCAAAACTTCAAAAGGGGCTTTAAAAGTATTGTTTGGCTTAGTTCATATTTAGCTAAGTGTTGGAGGATAGTGTTAAAGGCAACACAACCTTATTAAAGTGTTCCAGGTTCATTAAACATGCTTACATGGAGAGACTACCCTAGAATAGCATGCACTTTCCCAATTAATCCTAAATTAACTTTTCTTCAAGGAATAGTAGGAAAAGCCATCTTTGTTCTCTTTATAGGCTACGGAACATTTTCCTAATGGTGATTCTGAAAGAAAACGCGCTGGGTTTCTACTGTTGCTATAGTAACGAACGCAACTTTAACGCTCATCTGATTGACAAACCGCGCGCTCTTATTTCAGTGTTGTTAATGTGTAGTTATTTCAGCAGTTTCCTTCGCACATTCAGTTTAATGACATTAAGTTCATAATTTCATTTTTTCATTCATTGAACTGTCGTAATAATTTAGACACTTACATTATTTGTTTGCATGCAATAATGCAATAATTGCGCGCCTTGAAACTGCTCAGGTAATGTCAATGACCCATTTCTTTAAAACTTAAGTATTTTATCTTATCGAAAATAACGGCGACGTTTCCACGCAATTAAAGCGTTTTATTTCAACAACAGTATTGACCGCGCAATGACTTGGCAGCTTTGCTGTCTCGATAGAGAACTGTCATCTGCTCATGTGAACAGCAGTGGCCTTCCTGAGGAGAGCTCAAACGTGGACTGAGCGCGAGCGCCATCCAGTGAGAGGCGGTAAAGAGTGCAGCCGCGCGAGCTGCGCACAGTTTATCAGTCACTAGGTAATACTACAGTATGCTGTAGCATTCATTAACAAAGTGTTGTAAATACTATAATATATACTATAATTTACTATAGTATGGTTCAAAAACACTATAGTATTTACTATAAATTACTATAGGATTTTTTCATGTGGGGGGTTCCAAGCACAATGGCTTGTATAATTGATATAGTTATGCAATGGACACGTCTCTTTTCAAATAAAACATCTTAAAAACGTTTCAAATAAAACGTCTATTTATGGAAGTGTTATTAAATGTATTATATTAAAATAGACAAATAATATAGTGTCTCTTCAATTGGACAAACATTCTGTCATGTCTGGAACTTGACAAATATGTTGTCAGTATCTTTAAAATTAAGATAAAAATAATGGTCTACAAGTAGACTTATTATATGGGCTTTATTAAACTTTATGTAACTAAAATGCTTTTTCTTTTCTTTTTTTTTTTTTTTTTTTTTTTACTACAAGTCAATTTACTGAACAATTTTCAGTCTTTAAACTGAGATCTTAAAGGATTTGCTAACCTGTGGCTCTATCTACTGGACAACATTAGTTGGCCTTTAACATCATTCATGGCCTTCATCTCTGAATCGCATGGATACAATGGCTGATATATATATATATATATATATATTTTAATGATTAAAATTTGATTACTTTATTACTGATAATTACGGTGGCCCAGTAGTACACAACACAACGAAATTAAAAAAGCAAACATGAGTTCACAACACAACGAAATAAAGCCACAACACAACGGAAACAAGCCACAACACAACGAAATAAAGCCACAACACAACGGAAATGCTCCCGACCACTTGTCAGCTCGGTAATATTAGTATTCCTTGCCACTGTTCTATAAAGTCGACAGTCTTACAAAGATATCAATACCATGATTAGTATTAAGTATGTAAATTGACATGAAATATTAATTAAAAATCAACTATGTGCACAAAATAGCTTCATATTATACTTGTGAATGATTTGACGCGATACAGCGATGATGAAGGGAACATCCACCAATTCCACCAAGTGGTTAAAACGTATAATTTGTATTCATTAAAATGACTTTGTTTAACATTTCAAAAACCGACATATTCAAATTCCAAAGCTTGTTAGTTCATGTTGGTAAGACTGACAAGCTTTGGAATTTGAATATGTCTGTTTTTAAATGTTAAAAATAATTTTAATGAATACAAATTATACGTTTTAACAACTTGGTGGAATTGGCAGACGTTCCCTTCACCATGCACCATGGTAGCGCGCTCTATGGTAGCGCGTCAAATCATTCACAGGTATGAATATGAAGCTATTTTGCATGTAGGTGATTTCGAATGAATATTTCATGTCGATATACGGTGGTTACATACTGTTAAGACTAACTGTGGTGTTGATATTACTGCCGACTCAATAGAACATTGGCAAGGAAAACTAACTTTACCGAGCTCTGAGAGCCCCCTAGTGGTCGGGAGCATTTCCGTTGTGTTCTGGCTTGTTTCCGTTGTGTTGTGGCTTTATTCCGTTGTGTTGTGGCTTTATTCCGTTGTGTTGTGGCTTTATTCCGTTGTCTTGTGGCTTGATTTCGTGGTGTTGTGGCTTTATTCCGTTGTGTTGTGGCTTTATTCCGTTGTGTTGTGGCTTGATTTTGTTGTGTTGTGGCTTTATTCCGTTGTGTTGTGGCTTTATTCCGTTGTGTTGTGGCTTGATTTTGTGGTGTTGTGGCTTTATTCCGTTGTGTTGTGGCTTTATTCCGTTGTGTTGTGGCTTGATTTCGTTGTGTTGTGGCTTTATTCCGTTGTGTTGTGGCTTGATTTTGTTGTGGCTTGATTTCGTTGAGTTGTGGCTTGATTTCATTGTGTTGTGGCTTTATTCCGTTGTGTTGTGGCTTGATTTCGTTGTGTTGTGGCTTGATTTCATTGTGTTGTGGCTTTATTCCGTTGTGTTGTGGCTTTATTCCGTTGTGTTGTGGCTTTATTCTGTTGTGTTGTGGCTTTATTCCGTTGTGTTGTGGCTTTATTCCGTTGTGTTGTGGCTTGATTTCATTGTGTTGTGGCTTTATTCCGTTGTGTTGTGGCTTGATTTCGTTGTGTTGTGGCTTGATTTCATTGTGTTGTGGCTTTATTCCGTTGTGTTGTGGCTTGATTCCGTTGTGTTGTGGCTTGATTCCGTTGTGTTGTGGCTTTGTTCCGTTGTGTTGTGGCTTTGTTCCGTTGTGTTGTGGCTTTATTCTGTTGTGTTGTGGCTTTATTCCGTTGTGTTGTGGCTTTATTCCGTTGTGTTGTGGCTTGATTTCATTGTGTTGTGGCTTGATTTCATTGTGTTGTGGCTTGATTTCATTGTGTTGTGGCTTTATTCCGTTGTGTTGTGGCTTGATTTCATTGAAATTCGTTGTGTTGTGGCTTGATTTTGTTGTGTTGTGGCTTGATTTCGTTGTGTTGTGGCTTTATTCCGTTGTGTTGTGGCTTGATTTCATTGTGTTGTGGCTTTATTCCGTTGTTGTGGCTTTATTCCGTTGTGTTGTGGCTTTATTCCGTTGTTGTGGCTTGATTTCGTTGTGTTGTGGCTTTATTCCGTTGTGTTGTGGCTTGATTTCGTTGTGTTGTGGCTTTATTCCTTTTTGTGTTGTGGCTTTATTCCTTTTTGTGTTGTGGCTTTATTCCTTTTTGTGTTGTGGCTTTATTCCGTTGTGTTGTGGCTTGATTTCGTTGTGTTGTGGCTTTATTCCTTTTTGTTTTGTGGCTTTATTCCGTTGTGTTGTGGCTTGATTTCATTGTGTTGTGGCTTTATTCCGTTGTGTTGTGGCTTGATTTCGTTGCGTTGTGGCTTAATTTCGCTGTGTTGTGAACTTATGTTTGCTTTTTAATTTCGTTGTGTTGTGGCTTTATTCCGTTGTGTTGTGGCTTGATTTCATTGTGTTGTGGCTTTATTCCGTTGTGTTGTGGCTTTATTCCGTTGTGTTGTGGCTTTATTCCGTTGTGTTGTGGCTTTATTCCGTTGTGTTGTGGCTTTATTCCGTTGTGTTGTGGCTTTATTCCGTTGTGTTGTGGCTTTATTCCTTTTTGTGTTGTGGCTTTATTCCGTTGTGTTGTGGCTTTATTCCTTTTTGTGTTGTGGCTTTATTCCTTTTTGTGTTGTGGCTTTATTCCGTTGTGTTGTGGCTTGATTTCATTGTGTTGTGGCTTTATTCCGTTGTGTTGTGGCTTGATTTCATTGTGTTGTGGCTTGATTTCATTGTGTTGTGGCTTTATTCCGTTGTGTTGTGGCTTGATTTCATTGTGTTGTGGCTTTATTCCGTTGTGTTGTGGCTTGATTTCATTGTGTTGTGGCTTTATTCCGTTGTGTTGTGGCTTTATTCCGTTGTGTTGTGGCTTTATTCCGTTGTGTTGTGGCTTTATTCCATTGTGTTGTGGCTTTATTCCGTTGTGTTATGGCTTGATTTCGTTGTGTTGTGGCTTGATTTCGTTGTGTTGTGGCTTGATTTCGTTGTGTTGTGGCTTGATTTCATTGTGTTGTGGCTTTATTCCGTTGTGTTGTGGCTTTATTCCGTTGTGTTGTGGCTTTATTCCGTTGTGTTGTGGCTTTATTCCGTTGTGTTGTGGCTTGATTTCGTTGTGTTGTGGCTTGATTTCGTTGTGTTGTGGCTTGATTTCGTTGTGTTGTGGCTTGATTTCATTGTGTTGTGGCTTGATTTCATTGTGTTGTGGCTTTATTCCGTTGTGTTGTGGCTTTATTCCGTTGTGTTGTGGCTTTATTCCGTTGTGTTGTGGCTTGATTTCGTTGTGTTGTGGCTTTATTCCTTTTTGTGTTGTGGCTTTATTCCGTTGTGTTGTGGCTTTATTCTGTTGCGTTGTGGCTTGATTTCGTGGTGTTGTGGCTTTATTCCGTTGTGTTGTGGCTTTATTCCGTTGTGTTGTGGCTTTATTCCGTTGTGTTGTGGCTTGATTTCGTTGTGTTGTGGCTTTATTACGTTGTGTTGTGGCTTTATTTCGTTGTGGTGTGGCTTGATTTTGTGGTGTTGTGGCTTTATTCCGTTGTTGTGGCTTGATTTCGTTGTGTTGTGGCTTGATTTCGTTGTGTTGTCGCCTGATTTCGTTGTGTTGTGGCTTGATTTCGTTGTGTTGTGGCTTTATTCCGTTGTTGTGGCTTGATTTCGTTGTGTTGTGGCTTTGTTCCGTTGTGTTGTGGCTTTATTCCGTTGTGTTGTGGCTTTATTCCGTTGTGTTGTGGCTTGATTTCGTTGTGTTGTGGCTTGATTTCGTTGTGTTGTGGCTTGATTTCGTTGTGTTGTGGCTTGATTTCATTGTGTTGTGGCTTGATTTCATTGTGTTGTGGCTTTATTCCGTTGTGTTGTGGCTTTATTCCGTTGTGTTGTGGCTTTATTCCGTTGTGTTGTGGCTTGATTTCGTTGTGTTGTGGCTTTATTCCTTTTTGTGTTGTGGCTTTATTCCGTTGTGTTGTGGCTTTATTCTGTTGCGTTGTGGCTTGATTTCGTGGTGTTGTGGCTTTATTCCGTTGTGTTGTGGCTTTATTCCGTTGTGTTGTGGCTTTATTCCGTTGTGTTGTGGCTTGATTTCGTTGTGTTGTGGCTTTATTACGTTGTGTTGTGGCTTTATTTCGTTGTGGTGTGGCTTGATTTTGTGGTGTTGTGGCTTTATTCCGTTGTTGTGGCTTGATTTCGTTGTGTTGTGGCTTGATTTCGTTGTGTTGTCGCCTGATTTCGTTGTGTTGTGGCTTGATTTCGTTGTGTTGTGGCTTTATTCCGTTGTTGTGGCTTGATTTCGTTGTGTTGTGGCTTTGTTCCGTTGTGTTGTGGCTTTATTCCGTTGTGTTGTGGCTTTATTCCGTTGTGTTGTGGCTTGATTTCGTTGTGTTGTGGCTTTATTTCGTTGTGTTGTGGCTTGATTTCGTTGTGTTGTGGCTTGATTTCGTGGTGTTGTGGCTTTATTCCGTTGTTGTGGCTTGATTTCGTTGTGTTGTCGCCTGATTTCGTTGTGTTGTGGCTTGATTTCGTTGTGTTGTCGCCTGATTTCGTTGTGTTGTGGCTTGATTTCGTTGTGTTGTGGCTTTATTCCTTTTTGTGTTGTGGCTTTATTCCTTTTTGTGTTGTGGCTTTATTCCTTTTTGTGTTGTGGCTTTATTCCTTTTTGTGTTGTGGCTTTATTCCTTTTTGTGTTGTGGCTTTATTCCTTTTTGTGTTGTGGCTTTATTCCTTTTTGTGTTGTGGCTTTATTCCTTTTTGTGTTGTGGCTTGATTTCGTTGTGTTGTGGCTTTATTCCTTTTTGTTTTGTGGCTTTATTCCGTTGTGTTGTGGCTTTATTCCGTTGTGTTGTGGCTTAATTTCGCTGTGTTGTGAACTTATGTTTGCTTTTTAATTTTGTTGTGTTGTGGCTTTATTCCGTTGTGTTGTGGCTTTATTTTTTTTTGTGTTGTGGCTTGATTTCATCGTGTTGTGGCTTTATTCCGTTGTGTTGTGGCTTTATTCCTTTTTGTGTTGTGGCTTGATTTCATTGTGTTGTGGCTTTATTCCGTTGTGTTGTGGCTTTATTCCTTTTTGTGTTGTGGCTTTATTCCGTTGTGTTCTGGCTTTATTCCTTTTTGTGTTGTGGCTTTATTCCGTTGTGTTGTGGCTTTATTCCGTTGTGTTGTGGCTTTATTCCGTTGTGTTGTGGCTTTATTCTGTTGTGTTGTGGCTTTATTCCGTTGTGTTGTGGCTTGATTTCGTTGTGTTGTGGCTTTATTCCGTTGTTGTGGCTTGATTTCGTTGTGTTGTGGCTTTATTCCTTTTTGTGTTGTGGCTTTATTCCGTTGTGTTGTGGCTTTATTCTGTTGCGTTGTGGCTTGATTTCGTGGTGTTGTGGCTTTATTCCGTTGTGTTGTGGCTTGATTTCGTTGTGTTGTGGCTTTATTCCGTTGTGTTGTGGCTTGATTTCGTTGTGTTGTGGCTTTATTCCTTTTTGTGTTGTGGCTTTATTCCGTTGTGTTGTGGCTTTATTCCTTTTTGTGTTGTGGCTTTATTCCGTTGTGTTGTGGCTTTATTCCTTTTTGTGTTGTGGCTTTATTCCGTTGTGTTGTGGCTTTATTCCGTTGTGTTGTGGCTTTATTCCGTTGTGTTGTGGCTTGATTTCGTTGTGTTGTGGCTTTATTCCGTTGTGTTGTGGCTTGATTTCGTTGTGTTGTGGCTTTATTCCTTTTTGTGTTGTGGCTTTATTCCGTTGTGTTGTGGCTTTATTCTGTTGCGTTGTGGCTTGATTTCGTGGTGTTGTGGCTTTATTCCGTTGTGTTGTGGCTTTATTCCGTTGTGTTGTGGCTTTATTCCGTTGTGTTGTGGCTTGATTTCGTTGTGTTGTGGCTTTATTCCGTTGTGTTGTGGCTTGATTTCATTGTGTTGTGGCTTTATTCCGTTGTGTTGTGGCTTTATTCCGTTGTGTTGTGGCTTGATTTCGTTGTGTTGTGGCTTTATTCCGTTGTGTTGTGGCTTGATTTCGTTGCGTTGTGGCTTTATTCCTTTTTGTGTTGTGGCTTTATTCCGTTGTGTTGTGGCTTTATTCAGTTGTGTTGTGGCTTTATTCCGTTGCGTTGTGGCTTTATTCCGTTGTGTTGTGGCTTTATTCCGTTGTGTTGTGGCTTTATTCCGTTGCGTTGTGGCTTTATTCCGTTGTGTTGTGGCTTGATTTCATTGTGTTGTGGCTTTATTCCGTTGTGTTGTGGCTTTATTCCTTTTTGTGTTGTGGCTTTATTCCGTTGTGTTGTGGCTTTATTCCTTTTTGTGTTGTGGCTTTATTCCGTTGTGTTGTGGCTTTATTCCGTTGTGTTGTGGCTTTATTCCGTTGTGTTGTGGCTTGATTTCGTTGTGTTGTGGCTTTATTCCGTTGTGTTGTGGCTTGATTTCGTTGTGTTGTGGCTTTATTCCTTTTTGTGTTGTGGCTTTATTCCGTTGTGTTGTGGCTTTATTCTGTTGCGTTGTGGCTTGATTTCGTGGTGTTGTGGCTTTATTCCTTTTTGTGTTGTGGCTTTATTCCGTTGTGTTGTGGCTTTATTCCGTTGTGTTGTGGCTTTATTCCGTTGTGTTGTGGCTTGATTTCATTGTGTTGTGGCTTTATTCCGTTGTGTTGTGGCTTGATTTCGTTGTGTTGTGGCTTTATTCCTTTTTGTGTTGTGGCTTTATTCCGTTGTGTTGTGGCTTGATTTCATTGTGTTGTGGCTTTATTCCGTTGTGTTGTGGCTTTATTCCGTTGTGTTGTGGCTTTATTCCGTTGTGTTGTGGCTTGATTTCGTTGTGTTGTGGCTTTATTCCGTTGTGTTGTGGCTTTATTCCGTTGTGTTGTGGCTTGATTTCGTTGTGTTGTGGCTTGATTTCGTTGTGTTGTGGCTTTATTCCGTTGTGTTGTGGCTTTATTCCGTTGTGTTGTGGCTTTATTCCGTTGCGTTGTGGCTTTATTCCGTTGTGTTGTGGCTTTATTCCGTTGCGTTGTGGCTTTATTCCGTTGTGTTGTGGCTTGATTCCGTTGCGTTGTGGCTTTATTCCGTTGCGTTGTGGCTTTATTCCGTTGTGTTGTGGCTTGATTTCGTTGCGTTGTGGCTTTATTCCGTTGTGTTGTGGCTTTATTCCGTTGCGTTGTGGCTTTATTCCGTTGTGTTGTGGCTTTATTCCGTTGTGTTGTGGCTTTATTCCTTTTTGTGTTGTGGCTTTATTCCGTTGTGTTGTGGCTTTATTCCGTTGTGTTGTGGCTTTATTCCGTTGTGTTGTGGCTTTATTCCTTTTTGTGTTGTGGCTTTATTCCGTTGTGTTGTGGCTTTATTCCGTTGTGTTGTGGCTTTATTCCGTTGTTGTGGCTTGATTTCGTTGCGTTGTGGCTCGATTTCGCTGTGTTGTGAACTCACTGCAAAAAATGCTGCTCTTACTTAGAATTTTTGTCTTGTTTTTAGTCAAAATATCTTAAAGTTCTTAAATCAAGAAGCATTTTCTTGACAAGTATAAATTATTTTCTTGTTTTCAGGAAAAATAAATCAAAATTGAGTACTTTTTTCCTTAAAACAAGCAAAATAATCTGCCAATGGGGTAAGCAAAATAATCTTAGTCCAAACTGAAAACAAGATTATATAGCTTATTTTTGGTTTGAAATAAGATTATTTTGCTTACCCCATTGGCAGATTATTTTGCTTGTTTTAAGGAAAGATTTACTTAATTTTGAATTATTTTTCCTGAAAACAAGAAAATAATTTTTACGTGTCAAGAAAATGCGTCTTGATTTAAGAACTTTAAGATATTTTGACTAGAAACAAGACAAAATATCTAAGTAAGAACAGCATTTTTTGCAGTGCTTATGTTTGCTTTTTAATTTCGTTGTGTTGTGCACTACTGGGCTACCGTAGATAATATACCCACATTAAACTCAGATTCACAAAACCAAATCCCAGCCTACATTTTGTCTTGTTTGAGAAGCCATTTTATATATGTCACAATAGGGAAGAAAAGACCATCACAACTTCCGTTTCATGCTGACTTTAAAGAAAAATGGGGGAGAGTCAATTTTATTAATTAATTAATTTATTCTAAGGAAATCAATATTGTGCTACTATGCTGTCAACTGGGTTTATCTTGTATTGAACCAGGAATATTCCTTTAAGAACATAGAGAGTGAATGCATGTGGAATGAACTCTGAGATCCCGTGTGTTTACTGGCTGGCAAGAGGAATTTTTACGAGACATGAGGCCTACAGTACATTACAGAGGCAAAGTTCAACAAGCTCTACCGCACTCACGCTCACTCACTTTCCTCTGTTCTTTCTCACAGTGTGAGTAATGATACCGCAGATTGAACCTCACTCTTTAATAAGCCTTCCCGAACATGTTGCTAACACACTTTTGTTCAGATCACGCACACATATGCATAGACGGGCACAGGGAACCAGATACACACGCGGCTTCTGTTAACCCGAGAGTGAGGAGGTCAATCTAGTTGATCCCTTGCATGCATGCCTCTCATACGAACACATTGCGTCCATGGCAACAAGATTCCTGCTCGCTGTTAGCTCTAATAAAACTGGTGCCATCTGTGGTACATATATATCGTTCACTGTACCACACTGATAAACCTCAACAGAACATATACATACATAATATGTCAAATATACATCCAAACAATGACAAAATGGCAGTCGCGAGCTCAGTGGATTTAGGTTTGTAGTGGATCTGTATGTCATCAGGTTGCTCTGCTAGTTGGGTTTGCTAAAGTTAAAATGAACTTTGACTTTCCAAATCTTGATTAAGTGATTAGACGGACTGAGGGGTTATACTAAAAAAGAATGGAAACACCCGCCTTTCAGAAATGTTACTCCCATAGGGGGATCTTGTTTTTTCCGTACAGTATGTGCAAGTGAGAAAGCTTAATTTCAAGCCCCAGAAACTACATTTTCTGCAAAGGGAAAAATCAGTGTAAAGTTGATCATGACATATTGAATCTATTTTTATTCCAATAATATTGATAAATAATCATTATATATTCCAAAATGTAGTGTGCTTGTCTCTCCTTCATTGCAACAAACTTTTCAGTAAAGTTTTTTCTTTTTGTTTTAGTTTCCATTTTATGTGTAAAATGGAAATATCACATAGCTACAGAATGAAGCAGCGTTTCCATCCCATGTGTTTAAGAGGACAAAATTGTCACTTTCTGGGAAATTTGCGCAAAAACATGGTAAGGACTGCAGCTATGGCCAGATTGTCCAACTGGGCATGCGCACATCAATACTGCTTAATTTTTGTCACGCTGAATATCTGCATTATTGTAAAGGGTAGGGGTAGGTGTGGAAGTTAATAAAATTAATTTATTGTTATTTTATAGTGTGATTTTGCATCACTTCTGGCCACAACCGCAAAACATTTGTAACAAAAATGGAAGTTACTGCAATCGGGGAAGCCACTATGCCTCGTTTTTCCTCCATCATAAAAGATTTGCTTCTCAAGAATGCTCAGAGGAAATGCAATAAATGCTGTCATGTTATCTTGCGTTCAGATGTCTGGTGTTTGTGAACACAATCATGTGAGATGCTTCTGGGAGGGAATTAAACCAAATCATTGATGACTCTCTCAGGCTTTTCAGAATGATCAAACTAACATTTAAGATGCTGTGAAATGAAATTGGTCCACTGGTTAGTCCAGTTATCCAATCACATCCACTGAGGCAAAGACAAGGTTTGGTAAGAATCCAGGGATTTTATTCGGTAAATGTGTTTCCACTGAGTAGACTGTAAAAAAAAATCCATAATTTTTACAAAATAATTTTGGCAGCTGTGGTTGCCAGAATATTTTTGTAAAAAATACAAAACAACACATTTACAGAACTGTAAATTTTACAGTATAAAATTGTAATTTAAGGAAAGTTGAATGTAAACCAATAAATTCAACAAAGCAAGCACACAACTACTGAAATCTGTTTTGTACCTTTAACATATAATGACAACCACCATAATAATGCAGGTGGTAAAAGAGAAAGCCACATGAAGAATCAGAATCATATTTATACAAATATAAAGAAGGTGCAAAGAGTCATTCACACCAACGCAAAACGCCATAATGGTAACCTACAATACTTAAATAATGCAATAAACATTCATTAGACAACAGAAGATGTAAAATAAAACCATGTGCATAACTGATAACAAAAACTATTAAGAAACATGACTATTTAAACAAAATACTTTCAAATGTGGAGTGTCACACAGGAAATTGTGGGAATATCAGTTTACAGATTTTGACTGTAAATTATACATTGATTTTGTATTTTTTACAGTATTTTACTGTGAAAATTGCATAAATGTCTAGTAAGTTTTTCCCTGTATATAATACAGAAACTTACTGTTAACCGATTTAGCGTTTTTACAATATTTTATCGTTAAAATCACATTTTTTATGCAATACAAAAGCACGTGCTTAAACTATGATGTGATATTCCAAATTTGCGCATAAGTTAAATTTGCAACTTTGGATATAAACCTAAGCCGGGTTTCCATTACAGATTCGCGCAAAACTTTTGCAATAATTTCTAAATGTCGATAAAAACTATTGTGAATTTTTTTTCCTCTCGCAATGTCATTCCAAAAATCATGGCAACAGATGTTAGGTTTAAGTTTGTTCGAGATGCATTGGCGCTTTTTGTTCGGGATGCATTAGCGCAGACTGATCGGCATATGACATCAAAGTACCGCGAGAGCAATTCATAAGCAAGGAGTCCTATGTTCTCCAAACTCTCTTGCGGTACTTTGATGTCATATGCCGATTAGTCTGCGTAGCGCCGATGCATCTCGAAAAAGCCTACTGTTTTTAATCTAATGAGACGTAGGCATGTAATCCAAGCATTGATGGCAAAGAAACTTAAACTTTTGTTTCTGGGTGTTTCTCCCTCCTATCTGCTTCGAGGTCTTGATAAATTGTGGTGTTTCTTTGTTGTTTAGAATTCTTTTGTCTTATATGAGTTTATTAAAGAACTCTTGTCTCATCTTCTGTCATACACACTGCACCATCTTTAAAGAATGATCAACTTTTACATAGGCTACGCCAGGTCTGTTTCTTTTGCAGTTTTGCGAAATATTCCTTTTTTTCCGAATTGCCTTAAAAACCACCTCATGTGAGCATCAAAACCTTTTTTGTGATATATGGGAGTTTTTGCAAAATTGGGCATTGGATGTATTTTCAAATTGCAATTTCAATTTGAAGGGTAATGGAATTGAGTGCTAATTGAGTGCTTAAAGGGTTAGTTTACCTCAAAATGAAATTTCTGTCATTAATTACTTACCCTCATGTTGTTCCACACCCGTCTTTAGGCTTTTACTCGCATGTAAACATTGATCAGCGAACATAAGCAGAAGCTCAACCAAACTTGCTACACGCGCGAGAACAAACCTCTTTCAGAAGCTCAAACGTGCTGCATAACACACAAGAATGAACCTTATTAAATCATTTCAGATCTGAACCTAAATTAAATCTGTTCATCATAACAAGCAATAGATTCTCTTCTTAAAATTTGGACTAAACCACTCGATTCATATGGATTAGTTTTCCGATCTCTTCATGAACTTTTTGAAGTGTCAGTGGAAGTTGCAAAGGCAGTCAATGGAAGGAAATCTGAGCATTCTGTCATCAAAAAATCTTTATTTGTCTTCCGAAAAGAATGAAAGTCTTACGTGTGTGGAAGAATTTTCATTTTGGAGTGAACTAACCCTTTAATGAGCATTTTTAGAATTTATGCCCATCTTGACGTTTCCATCCAGCGTGTTTTTATGCGAAATCCTAAAATGCATATAAAAATAGAAGGAAACATAGCTAATGACTATAAAAACTGAAAGAAAAAAAAATGTTGTCTTTACTATTTTTCTAACAGTACAAATGTGTCATTAACATTTAGAGCTGATCTCTATATAATACATGCTCTCTCTATAAAAGGTGCTCCCTTGCATGCGGATTATCTTATTTAGAGGATGATCTTTCCTTGGCATCAAGATGTTTGAAAACCCCTGTACTAAAATGATCTGATCATATTTCATGAGGCTATTTTGTCTGTTAGCATCTGATGTACATTTCAAACTATGCCCTCAAATCCAAGTTTCAGTTCGACCCCCAAGAGAAGTACAGCCGTTGCTAATAATGTCCGTATTTCATTGTGCTTTTCCCATTCGATCCATCATTCACTCCTTTTTATTCTAATAGCAAGATCTTTTCCGATCATCCCGTCTGCGTTAGTGCTTAACCGCAGGAACCTGTTTTATTGGTGGCCGTCTTAGCGTGGGAGCACTGATTTTTTTCCATAACTCATTTGATGCTACGTTGTAACCGAGGCTATGTCTGGATGGCGTTACGGCACACATCTGACATCACTGCACTTTTCCTGACTGGAACGCTGGGAACGGGAGCGCTTTTCTGAGTTTGGATTATGGATCAAAGTCAAAATCAGGCCGAAGGAGGGAGAGAGAATCCCAGCCCGGCCAGGTGGGGCATAAGCTGAGGTGAAAAGCAACACCCAGCAACCGCGGGGGAGAGGTTAGGAAGCATGGATCTCTTTGAAGTGCTGGTGCATGTCATGGTGAACTTGGTCTTGTTGAAGCTGAACCGTAGCGGATTGATTTGCATGGAGGTGGGGGTAAGGGGGTTGGGAGAGTGGCAGAGTTATTGGTGACCCCCACAAGTGTGTGAGAATTGGCCATCTGTGGTAGGATATTACAAGTGTCTCACTTCACCTTTCTCCCCTTTTGCCCTCTCGGCCCACCCAGAGTCTCTGTTTCTGAGGTCCTAGTCGGTCGAGGCCTTTACATACGATACAAGAAGAAAATACTTTTCTGTCCTGGATCAAAAGACACTGGGGTTTCAGATACTCTCTCACTAACAGTAACCAGTTAGTCGGTTACATTTCAAAAGTGTCCACGATCTGACCTGTAGCTAAAGAAGTGGTCACGTCAACAAAAGTTAGGTGAAATTTTGCAGGCAAAATTGTCAACTCACAACACCTTTTAAACCAAGCAGCTTTCTGTTGGTCAGTGAGGCAAACTTTTTTCAAACTTGAAAATGAGCATAATTTGTGTGGAGAAATCTTTGGCTTTTATATGAAACTTCTGATCTCACACATGATTTTTGTCCCCATAAAATTTCACAGAGCATGTACTGAAACATTAAAACATGGTCAACTTGTGATCATGTCATTTTTTAATGACATTAAAAATCTTAAAATAAAATAATACACTGATAAATCTGTAAAATAAGGAGAGTTGAACATTTTTTTAAATAAGTGTACAGACAACCGTGAATACTCAGACAGATATGAGTATGGTTGTTGAAGGCTCATGTCTCTAGCTCATCAATGTCCAGATGTTTTGTGAGAAGAGCTTCTGGAAGGTTCTGACACTGTAGATAGAGAAAAATCACCTGAACCTGTGACCAGAAAAACAGAAACACAGATGTGTAGATGTGAAAAATCATGTAAGAGGACACAGGGCTAGGATTGGCTCATTACCCTGTCAATTCCCACCAATCGTAATCTCTTCTTTACTGTGATTAGCTGATTAATGTGATAAGTCACAACTGGTCTACAAATCATCCTGAAAGGGTTAAACCATTTTTTACCAAAAATAACTAATGGTCTGCAAAAAAATCTAAATAACAGTTGCATGGTTAATTAAAATAAAAAACAAAATCAGGATATTTTCAAATCAGCATGAATGCAATTTAATTAATTTATATATGAACCATGTTTCGCGGAGTGAATGTAATGAGAAGTGCTTAAAAACTGGATGTGGTCAACAAAAGTGAAGCTTTAATAGCTCCCTGTGGTTTTCCGGCAAAATACAAGATTGATATGATTTAATGTTTGAAAATAAACAAATTAAGCTATTAGTATTTGTATTGTAATTTTACAGTAATATATTATTATTTTTTTTTTTTTTTTTTTTTTTTTTTATTATTTAGATTAATATTTTATTTATCATTATAAAATCATTATATATCAAATTGATATATGATGATTTTTCATTCGGAATTGCAATTTTTATCAGAAAAATTGCAATTAGAATCATGCAGGCCAAAAAACCTATAAAGAAATATCATTTTTACTGTATTATTGTAGAAAAAGATTATTCTAAAGAAGATGCATTAAAGGTGCCCTAGATGCCCTGCTTCCTCTGCATAGTCAAATAACAAGAGTTCAGTACATGGAAATGACATACAGTGAGTCTCAAACTCCATTGTTTCCTCCTTCTTATGTAAATCTTATTTGTTTAAAAGACCTCCGAAGAATCTCAACATAACACCGACTGTTACGTAACAGTGGGTGTACCCCCCCAATATTTGCATATACCATCCCATGTTCCCAACATTATGAAAGGCATTCGACAAAGGCAGCCAGTAACGTCTGTATGTGCACAGCTGAATCATCAGACTAGGTAAGCAAGCAAGAACAATAGCGAAAAATGGCAGATGGAGCAATAATAACTGACATGATCCATGATATTTTTAGTGATATTTGTAAACTGTCTTTCTAATTGTTTCGTTAGCATGTTGCTAATGTACTGTTAAATGTGGTTAAAGTTACCATTGTTTCTTACTGTATTCACGGAGACAAGTCGTTATTTTCATTTTTTAAACACTTGCAGTCTGTATAATTCATAAACACAACTTCATTTTTTATAAATCTCTCCAACAGTGTAGCATTAGCCGTTAGTCACAGAGCACAGCCTCAAACTCATTCAGAATCAAATGTAAACGTCCAAATAAATACTCTACACTTTGTAAAGATCAATTTTGAGGGTTATATTAGCTGTGTGAACTTTGTTTATAGCTGTTTAAGGCAAGCACGAGCTCTGGGGGTGGAGAGCACAAGATTTAAAGGGGCCACGCTGCATAAATCGGCGCATTTATAATGATGCCCCAAAATAGGCAGTTAAAAAAATTAATTAAAAAACTGAAACTTCACAGACACCTTCAGGGGACACCTAAGACTTATATTACATCTTTTGAAAACATGTTCTTGGGCACCTTTAACTTGCTAAGATTTTAATGTGATTTTTAATTGGTTGATTGCTAAGATAAATAGTCCATTAACCCAAAATTGTGTAAACAACAAATGGAAAGAGTAAAAAAACAAACAAAACAACAACAACAACAACAACAAAAAAACACAGACAGGGGACTTTTCAAAGTTATAGTAGGGAAGATACGCTAGTATCCACTATGTGTAGAAATGTGCTGTTTCACTTCTTCTAAAATAAACCCCAGATGATCAGAATAGAAAAAAAATGCATGCATGTGCATCATTGGTCAGGCTTCAAGGAAATGTTCCCACTTATAATACCACAACCCAACACTGGACACATCAAATATTTGTTTTGTAATGAAGTAACATTAACTCACCTGAACCTCCACTTCTTGAGATATGTCGACTCGAGCCACTGGGGGGCGCAAAAGGCTGGGGCCAAACACTGTGGCCAAATTACTCAGAGACATTTTATTCTCTTCCTTCCTCTCTGCAACACTGAGGAACCCAAAAGAGAGAGAGAGAGAGATAAAGAGATAAAATATAGAAACATCTTTTTCTTATTTACATCCATCAATGGGAAAAGTGATTTCAGGTCAGTCTGGGGGTGAAACTAAATCAGTGTTTTGACAGTTACACAGTTCAAAGGATGTTATGTACCGTCTCAGGTGATGTAAGAGGAAGAGGAGAGTGTTGCGGTTAACATCTGGTAGATCCTGCAACAGAGTCAGCATGCTGTCTGCTCTGAGATATGGATCAGCAATGTCTGTCACAGCCGGATAGAGAGAGAGAGATACTGTCATTACAAATGCTTCAGAATCATGTACTCTGTTTTCATGTTGCTTGTGTAATTGCTGACCGTGGCAATTTTGCATTCTGGTAAGTGAGGGGCTCACCTAGTGCATCTGAGAGCTCCTTGAATTGATCAGAGGGAATAAGAGGTAAAGGAAGTTCTCTAAAGTACAGTTTTAGAGTGCCTGATACAGCGTTCACATCGACACTCCTCAGTTTACTCACAGCCTCGCGGTAATCTACAGTGAGAGAGAGAGAGAGAGAGAGAGGCACTCTTTAGAGATAAGTACTGTGAAAATCTTCTGACATTTTAACACAAACACACACACACACACACACTCACTAGTGTTGAATGCATGTTTAAGTGCCTGTATCTCGCTACTGGCTCCTGATATTCTGTAGATGCCCTCTTCTTTCAGGCCCCTCCTCTCAACCTCCTCCACACAGGAACGGACGATGTGGGGGACCAGCACGCTCTCATGTCTGTGAATACACAAAGACACTGTTAAGTCTTTAAACACTTCTTATTCTGTTTTCATTTTCCTCTTCCTTTTTTGATGACAAAACACCTCTATTTCTACATGTCTTAAAAAGCAGAATCACAAACGTGACCACCAGCACATGAAAACCTCATGACAAAGGAAGGAAGCTTATTAAAACTGTAACATACTTCTTCCTTCTAATTTACAGATTATTTCAACAATTATATCACCCTGAAATTGTATGAATATTAAATTAGAGGAAATTGTTGCGCTCTAAATTGACAAAAAGTTCCTTTTCTTTCAGGTGCGTAAAGCAAAGGAAATATTTGAACATGCAGATGGTTAGCATTCATCACATTATGGACATTCCATTAATGTTTCATAACCATGAAGTGTGCATCTACTATATCTAAATACACTACCGTTCAAAAGTTTGGGGACAATATGATTTATTTTTAAAGAAATGAATAATTTAATTCATAAAGGATCAAAAGTGACAGTAAAGAAAATAGTAAATTATGCAGTACTTAAATTAACTACAAAAATATCACTTATATCACCAAATCATGTGGCTGGAGTAATTGCTACTGAAAATTCAGCTTTGCATCACAGGAATAAATTACATTTTTAAATATATTACAAGAGAAAACAGTTATCTTGAATTATAACATTATTTCACAATATTATTGTTTTTTTTTTACTGTATTTTTGATCAAATAAATGCAACCTTGGTGAGCAGAAGAGACTTCATAAAAAAAGACATATTAAGATTTGCTTTGATATGTAAAGCAATAGCATTTACACATTGTGGCTTAAGTGTTTAAATACTTTATAGACAAGGATATTTAATAAATTTGGCAACTTCTTCACTGTATTAGTAAGTTGTGATCTGTAATAAAGATTTGGATCGTACTCACATTGCCACTTGTTCAATCGGCACACAGAACACTGGTTCCTGTACGAGAGGGCTGCTGCTAGGAGGCTCGAGAGGGTGGGGCACATACTTGATTGACAAGGTTACATCAACTTGGCCCAAAGAACACGTGACTTTCTTCCACTTCTTAAACATGTTGTCAGGGTCCAGCTGTAAAGTACACATATACAGTTCCTTTATACATTACATCACACATGATCCTTTAAAAATCATTAAATATGCTGATTTGCTGCTCAAGAAACATGATTATCAATGTTGGAAACAGTTGTGCTGCTTAGTATTTTTGTGGATACTGTTACATATTTTTTGGGATTCTTTGATGAATAGAAATTTTGAAAGAAGGGCATTTATTCTAAGTTCTAATTTTCTAACATTATGAATGTTTACAGTCACTTTTGATCAATTTAATGCATCCTTACTGAATAAAGGTATAAATTCCTTAAAAAAAACTTACTGACCCCATACTTTTGAAAGGTAGTTTATGTTAAACTCACATTTAATACCGCCCTGCCCACAATGTCATGCTGTGTGTCATTCTCATTCTGAGACACAAATACCAGGAACAGCTGCTGAGCTCCATCCACTTGAAACACAAGCTCCTATACATAACACATAACATTCAAATCAGCTCAGTAAATTAAATACATTATTGTAAATCACAGATTGCATGATCTGATTTCTAAAAATGTATAATGGCTTCCCACCACTCACTTCATCCCATTGTGGTGTGACACTGAAGGCTGAAAGGCAGGTTTGTTTTCGTCTTTCGTAAAACTCAAAGCCGTCTACCTCCACGCACACATACGCACCTGAAAGGTCAAGTGAAATTAAGACGAGGCTTATTGGAAGATACTGTTCATTGCCTACATATATTAATTAAAATTTCAGTAAGCAATTTCTGAGAAACACTGTTTCAAAGCCATTCAAACTCATAAACTAACTACCTAACTATCAAACTCTCTAACTATCTATCTATCTTAACTATCTATCATCTATCTAACTCTCTAACTAATTTAATTATCTATCCATCTATCATCTATCCACACACACTCACGTACTCACACACACTCACATCTATCTCATAGCAACCACCCAGAACTCCTAAGCAACCATATGGCAACCGCATAGAACATTAGAGCAATGCCCCAAAATACCCTAGCAACTGCATAGCAACACCCTAGCAACCATCCTGAGTTCCCTAGCAACCACTTAGCAACACCATAGCAACCACCCGAGTACCTTAGCAACTGCATAGCAAAACCCTAGCAACCATCCAGAATACCTTAGTAACGGCATAGCAACACCTTAGCAACCACCCAGGGTACCCTAGCAACCGCATAGCAACACCCTAGCAACCACCCTGATCACCCTACGACTGCATAGCAACACCTTAGCAACCACTCAGGGTACCCTAGCAACCACATAGCAGCATCTTAGCAACCATCCTGAGAACCCTAGCAACCACTTAGTAACACCCTAGCAACCACCCCAAGTAACTTAGCAACAGCATAGCAACACCTTAGCAACCAACCCAAATACCATATCAACTGCATAGCAACACCTTAGCAACCACTCAGGGTACCCTAGCAACCGCATAGCAGCACCTTAGCCACCACCTTGTGTACCTTAGCAACTGCATAGCAACACCCTAGCAATCATCCTGAGTACCTTACATAGTAATCACTCACTCACTCACTCACTCACTCACTCACTCACTCACTCACTCACTCACTCACTATTTCAAACTGAAATGCTTAAAACTTTCTGGTTAGGCTTTTTCAAGCCAACTTAAAGTTTGTCTATGAACTTTACTCATCTAGTTGCAATGTGTTATTTAGCTAACATTTTAAACATGCAAATAAAACTAGCAAATAGGCTAATACTGTGTGCATGTGAAGTCACATTGAGGCGGAGCAATTTGTTTCCTTCTGATTCCGTTTCATCCAATGACTTTTTGTCTGAGTCCGTTTTGTCTGATACCTTTTGGTCTGAGGCTGTTTCGTCCTATGCCTAATTGTACGAGACCTGACACCTGACGTTGTTTTTCCTTAGACCTGAAGCCTTTCAGTCTGAAGCGCGAGCAAAAGATGCAATATGTGAACGGCCCCTTATGAAGGTGTATGCCAACAGGGCAAAAATAACAATGAGCTCTGTTGGTGTCACATCCAGGGTTGTCTTCTCAATTGTGACGACATCAGACGCAGAGCACGTGCGCAAAAGTTTTAATCGGAATGTATATAAAACATATAAATGGATATTTGAATCAGATTACAATGTTTAGAGTACATGTCAACAGATCTACAATCCGATTCAATTAATTCAGATTGACGAAAACTGGTGCATGTAAACATAGCCAATGACACTCAAACTGTCCTGTTACTGTAGTTAACATTACAAAAACAGCATATCTTGGTTCTGTGAAACAGCAAACCCGATGTTACTCACAAATGGAGCAAAAATAACACAACCTCAGCAACCTTTTTCAGGACTTCCTACTTAGGTCTCTCCAGCGCTGGAAAGCTTTTCTAATATTAATGCGGGTCCTAAAGCTCTTGCCTGATCATAACCCTTCTTTTCCCAGTGATATTCCTCTGAGCTTTTCTCTTTTGTAATGTCCCTCAGTCATCTCTCTTTCTACAGTCTTTCTTCAAATCTCCCTCTTGCTCACTCTCTCTCCTCCCCCATCATGAGTGGACACACCAGGGGGTGGACACGGCTGAAAGTGTTTTGCGGTATTCGTTCCGATCCACTTTCAACAGCGTTTCTCAGAAATTGCATACTGCACCTTTAAAAGAATATGTATATTGATTGAAAACTGGTGTATGTTTAACTATTAATTTATTTGAAGCTTATTTAAGCATATTGTTTCTTTGTAGTGTGTTACTTAGAAAATAGCATTTTATGAAAGCAATATATGCTTCGTATTTAGAGCAGAATGTATGTGATGAGTTTGTGGGTTTAGTGTGTGGCTTGGAAACTTCCATTGTTCTACAAATAACGTGCGTTTTGGCACTTACTGCTTGGGTGTTGCAGACCACACGCAGATTGAACTATCACATATAAGCTTCCACATATGTTTGCGCTCTCATCTGTGAAATTTAGAAAGAGAGCGTGTTCACTGTGCACAAGTGTGATTGAAAGGATTGTGAGAACAATATTTACAGAATAAAAGTTACTGAGAAAAGATATAGAGGGGTCTTTACCGGATCGAATGCAGTTAAGGGGAGGTTGTTGAGTCATTCTGAGTTTGATACAGGAACCTGTGACAGACAGCAGGTCTGGAGGAACCGTCTCTATACCTGTGAAACACATACAGTACATACACATGCATATGATCATAAAATCAATCATCAGGACAAATACACAGTTAGATAAAGAGGCACTCACAGTTTCCACTCTGTTTCTCAATGGTTTCTTTCCACTCATTCAGGTCAAACAAAGAAAACAGTCGGATAGTGTGACTCTGTGGAAGGAAAAAGCTTTATTGACCACTAACAGGAAAGACACGTCGTTGAAAGGCTTCATGAACTACAAATATCGCATTTAGAGTCATTTTCTACTTAAAGGTGCCCTAGATTCAAAAATTGAATTTACCTTGGCATAGTTGAATAACAAGAGTTCAGTACATGGAAATGACATACAGTGAGTCTCAAACACCATTGTTTCCTCCTTCTTATATAAATCTCATTTGTTTAAAAGACCTCCAAAGAACAGGCGAATCTCAACATAACACAGACTGTTACGTAACAGTTGGGATCATTAATATGTACACCCCCAGTATTTGCATATGCCAGCCCATGTTCAAGGGCAGTCAGTATTAACATCTGGATGTGCACAGCTGAATCATCAGACTAGGTAAGCAAGCAAGAACAATAGCGAAAAATGGCGTGATAATAACTGACATGATATCATGATATTTTTAGTGATATTTGTAAATTGTCTTTCTAAATGTTTTGTTAGCATGTTGCTAATGTACTGTTAAATGTGGTTAAAGTTACCATCGTTTCTTACTGTATTCACGGAGACAAGAGCCGTCGCTATTTTCATTTTTTAAACAATTGCAGGCTGTATAATTCATAAACACAACTTCATTCTTTATAAATCTCTCCAACAGTGTGTAACGGTAGCTATAGCTGTTAGCCGCAGCATAGTATACTATCAAACTCATTCAGAATCAAATGTAAACATCCAAATAAATACTATACTTACGCGATTAGACATGTTGCATGACGAACACTTTGTAAAGATCCATTTTGAGGGTTATATTAGCTGTGTGAACTTTGTTTATGTTTTTAAGGCAAGCACGAGCTCTTGGGGCATGGAGCATATGAGAATTAAAGGGGCCGCACACCCTAATTCGGTGCATTTATAATGATGCCCCAAAATAAGCAGTTAAAAAAATCAGGGGATACCCTAGACTTATATCACATCTTTTAAAAACATGTTCTTCTGCACCTTTAAGAGTCACTTTCTATCTATCTGGCTAACATCTGTCTGTCTGTCCATCTGTCTATCCACAGACCCTTTAGACCTCAACGAAAAAAAAAAATCAAAATTTTAACACAAGGCTTTGTGTACGTTTTCTATGACAATTTCTATTCATTTGAATTCTGCTTCCTTGCATTTAAATTTGAATTGCACTTTATCTTGCATTCTGAATATTCACTTTTGATGTGAAATAGCTTTTAATCTAGTCATACTTGGTTCTTTGTTCACAAAAATCTGGTTCCTTTCAAGTTTCTTCCTCATCTAACTAAACATCTTAGGGAGTTTTTTTCTTTACTCTGCAAGCCTTTAACTACATTTCAGCTCATTTGGGGTATTAAACCTTTATTCTCTGTATCTATTCATCTGCTTTAGAACAGCATGTATTGTGAAAATGCTATTAAGTGTTTTTACTAAAAAAAGAATTAAAAGAGAGAGAGGATGTGCTCGCTTGTTCACGTGTGAGTGTTGTGGTTTCACCTTTCCACTGGTGCTGTGTAGATCTAAAGTAAACGATGGTGTGTTTGTTAAAAGCCAGATCTCACACTCTTCAAACTTCCTCCTCAAGCGATCAACAGCACAAAAAACTGATACCTTGCCTCCTTTCTGTAACAAACACACAATTATGAAGTTATCTAAAGGGAACTTCACTTCTGTTGTTCCATTTTTTTTTTTTTTTTATTAAAAGTTTATTTTTCTTCTTGATAACTTTTTTTTTGGAGATTTACCGAACCTCTGGACCATTGTCAGCAATATTCTCCAAAAAAAGTTGCACACTGATGCATTTACGCTCTTAAAGGTGCAGTAAGTGATATCTGAGAACCATTGTTGAACTCTGTTGATATTATAAATCAGCCCAAACAAACACACCCCTCCCTTCATTGCTCTGCTCCCAAAATGCACGAACACACAATGTAAGAGTGGATGTCTCTTTATAATAGCTGAAGCAAAGCAAAATAATGCTAATAATGCGAACGAACAACAAGGAAGAAAAAAATGTCCATATCGTACTGAGTATATACTGTATAAGCAAGAGTTGGTTGTTAGTCTCGGGCAGCTCCAAACAAACAGTGACACAAACTGTCCTGTTACTATAACTAAAATTACAACAACAGCATATCTTGGTTCTGTGAAACAGCTAAACCGATGTTCTCACGTATGGAGCAGAAATGACGCAACCCGTGTCCATTTTCAGGCCTTCCTGTTAAGATCTTTTCTAATATTAATGCGGGTCCTAAAGCACTTGCCTGATTGTAACCCTTCTTTTTCCAGTGATATTTCCTCTGACCTTTTCTCTTTTGTAATGTAACTCAGCCATCTCTCTTCTTTTTTTACAGCAGTGTTAAGTTTGACAGCAAGTTTTAGTTTTAGTCATAGTCTTTTGATAACTTTAGTAATTCTTTATAACAGCTTGCATACATAATTTTTATTCTTTCAAGCAGACATATTAGTATAAATTAAATATAATTAGTTCTTAGTAAAGCTATTAAAGAGCAGTGAATGCTTTTCTCTTTTGTTGTTTGAACATAAGGCCGCAGACAGCAGCAGGTTTATTAGGTTGCTGTCACTTTAATACCAAATGCACAGATTCAATGCACTGATGCACATCTGATATTTTCCCAACTGTTTACGTTCTCTTAAGACATAACCGACTGTGTTTACATGAATACTCTCCAAATATTTTTACATAATGTTGTGTGTAATTGTCTGTTCAGGTGCGAAAAGACGCTAAAGAGTGCTCATCTACCATGCAGGGCATCAGTTCTAACTGCATCTCTTCCCAAATTGTCCCTCCCTAACATTTTCATCTCGATTTTATTCGTATTATTGATATTTATTCGATTTTCATCATAGTTTTTGTGATTTATAACTGGTTTCTATTTAGTTCTTGTCTCGTTTTTGTCTGTCAAAAAATGCAGTTGATAAATTATTTGTAAACGAAATTAACACTGTTCTACAGTTTCTGTATCTCTTGCTCACTCTCTCTCCTCCCACATCATGAGTGGACACGCCCCCTATTGCTGATTGGCTACAAGTGTGTTGTGGTGCTCAGTCCGATCTACTTTCAACAGCGCTTCTCAGAAATCACTTACTGCACCTTTAATGTTGCTTATTTATATAGTTTAATGGCTCAAAAAAAAAAAAAAAAAACCAGTCAATCACATTCAAATTGCCTTACCATGTGTTGTTGGAGTACTTGTTTGAGCTGGTGCATTTTGGCTCTGGTTTTGCTGATTTTCATTTGGTATTCTGATGAGGGCAGATTTTCAGCTGCCCAATGCAGCTTCAGGCCAACCAATGGCAAGTACCAGCAAAATCTGTACTGTGCCTGCCTCCTTTTTATGAAAATACACATAAGCTCATACAGTACACATCCATTTCATGTTCATATATAACAGGATTTTTTCAAATAATGATGTCATATTTTTAACGAGCTGTGATTGGTGGAGGCTCACCCTGCACTTGTCAGTTTAGCACATAGCAGCATGTCAGTGTACAAAAAGAGGTGTCTCAGGTTGTGCCCACTCTCACACACATCTACCACAAACCCATCACGCAAAAGTTGACGTCTCTGTGGATATGCACACACTTAAATATGATGATGAATGTTAAATATTATAGTTTGGTATACAAGTTTAAAAAATATGTGAATAAACATGTGACTGTTACATATGCAGTATAAGGTACCTCTCCTCTGCTAAGCATGACAGATCGTTTGCACTGCGACCTTTCATTGACCCCAGACAGGAAGCTGCTGGTGAGACGGAGCGCTTCCTGCAGCGTGATGCTGTCAGGATGATCAGGGGGCGTGTGCTTCAACAGATCCTGAGGAGGATAGAGGAAAACGTTAATAAATCCATAAGTATGAATGAATATTTATAAATAAAAAAAATGTGATCCTGGACAGCGTCTCACATGCAACACGAGGGTGGTTTTCATCACTCTGTCTAACGGCTTATACAGGAGAGCTGTGGAGTAGAATAATAATTGAATGTTCCCAGCATTTAATGATTTATTCAAAACCATAAAGAAAAGTACTGTTTACCTTCAAAGGTGTACTTAGTTTTGACATTGTCTGACCCTTTGGAGGACATCATACTCTAAAGATAACAAGAGACAAAGGGATTTGTGCAGTTCCCCTAAAAGACAATAAAGTGTATTACTCACAATAAATGTGAGTGGTGCAAGCAGTGGCAAATCTCGGCAGTTGCCGGGGCGTTCTGTGTGACTGCAGAAGAGTCAAATCCCATGTCTGTATGATGTTCTGGTGCTGATATCACCTATTCATGATGTTGTATGGTTGCTAGGGTGCTCTAAACAGTTGGTATGGCACAGAGATATATGATCTCACAAATTTCGAGAGAATCTTAACTCTAGGATATTTTTGCCCAGAATAAGTATGAGAGATAACAATAGAGATAACAATAGTCGTAAGGGAAACTTGTAAGACCTCTGCAAGCGTCCTGAAACGTTGGTCTGACTGCATACACTTCTGCACGATCTCCACTGCATTCTCATAGTTGTCAATGAAGCCCCGATACACTCCTAACTGGTTGACCTGCAAATTACACCACAATAAAGAAATTAAAGGGTTAGTTCACCCAAAAATGAAATTTCTGTCATCAATTACTCATCCTCATGTCGTTCCAAACCCATAAAACCTTCGTTCATTTTTGGAACACAAATTAAGATATTTTTTGATGAAATCTGAGAGGTTTTTAAAAAAAAAATACTCATAGAAAGCAACGTAATTACCACATTCAAGCTCCATAATAGTAGTAAAGACATCGTTAAAATAGTTAACGTGACTACAGTGGTTCAACCTCAGTAGCCATGTTTACATGTAGTTTTTTTGTCATTCTGATTAAAATAATTCCGATTGAAAGATTCGGTGGACTGTTTATGAGACTTGATCTAATCCGATATGTTGTTTACATGTGCCGCGCACATTAACCCATTTCCTATTTGCTGCCTTTTATTCCTGTCAACATGGAGTTCCATTATTTCTTATGCGCGCTCTTTTTATGTAAAGTGTTGCTCTGAGGGGCCGTTCACATATCGCTTCTTTTGCGTGCGCAAGTTCGTTATTTGAAATGTTGGTGAGCTACAAGCGCGCTCATAATATAAGCTTGTTTTTTCCATGCTCAAAGATCAAAGATCAAAGAACCAGACGATTAGCTTCGGCCTTTCCGTAACAACATCGAAAGATCAGGGAAACAGCTGATCATAGCTGTACAGGGCGGGTTTTTATTTCTCATCTCCATAAATATATCTAGTAGTAAAGCTAATGCAAGTGCTAGAAATCAATTAATCCTTTGCTGAAACTTCCTCGTCATCGTGGAGAGCGCATTCCACGTGTTTTTAGACGCGACATGTGAACGGCCCCTTAATCAAGCTACAGCGTGAATTTGTAGCATATTACTGCTGGAAGGTATAAGGAAAAGATGGGCGCAGGAAGCTGACCTTTTTGGTGGCTGAGCCAAAGCCACTGGAAGGCAAGCCTGCAACCTTTAGCCAAAAAAGCGTAACAGCTAATGCTAACACTCTGGCGGTACCATAGACAGTAAAAGAAATGGACACAGCGACCCCATTGGAACTCAATTGAGACAAGTGAAGCCCATTTTTAGCGATTTTTAGCACTTCCGTTTCTGACGCGCAGACTCAAACTAAGCTTGATGACGTCAGCAACCTGTCTGACAGATGTAAATCTTCTAGTAGCTGTGCGTGCAAACTGCCATCGTTAATCTTGCAGAGACGGCGAGCTTGAGCGGGGAGTTCTTTGGAGTGAGCAGGAGTAAGTATTCTGATTAATTATTTTGTATAGTATTTTAAAATGTAACGCCAGTACGCCATATTAAGTTAATGCATACTATTGCCTGCGAGCTTCTCCTCCTGTCTGTACGGTAATTTCTCTACTGTGCGACAGAGAGTCAAGTGGTTATGATGCAATCGTTAGCCTATTTTTACAAAAACTGTTTCTACGGGGCCATAATGTAACATAGAAGGTAATGGAGCCCTTTATACATTGTCGTGTATGTTTAGAAATAAATAATGGACAAATGGAGTCTTAAAATGCCTCAGATGTAAAGTTATTCATTATATGGGAGTCAATGGGATGCTAACGCAAGTGAAGTTCTGCTACAAGATGGCGGCACGCGGCCGACTTCAACTTCCGGTCGACTTCCTTGGGCACTGGGCGGTACGGGCGGTACACAGGGAAGAAGCTTTGAACCAGCTAGCCATTACGCTTTCTCCAATGGTAAGAGATACAGACAATCTTATCTACCAATAATATATCTCTGGCTGTGGATCTCAAAGGAGCATCTCAATGCTACCCCTCCCTCCTCCGAAAAGCAGAAATGTGTGGATATAGGTCCGTAGAGTTCCTTCAGTCTATTTAATATGTGTTGTTTCAGTTTTACTCTAGTTTGATTTTGCCACCACTATTTTGCATTCTGACGGCCCCAGACCTCTTGACGTGATGAGTAATCGGTTTATCCCACCCCTCTCAAACCGATTACAATTTCATTTGGTTTGGGCATTTTTATTCTGATTGAGGTGTTTATATGGTGGACTTTTACACCGATTACAATGCTCCATATAAACCCACCTAATGTTATGAAGCGACGAGAATACATTTTGTGCGCAAAAACGCAACGACTTTATTCAACAATTTCTTCTCTCATCTGTCATTCTCCTATGCTGTTTATGTTGTTTAGACAGTGCAGCGCTTCCAGGTTCTACGTTGGAACGCTGACTAAGTATTGGCCGGCTCCTGCGTCAGCATCACACGCATTCGTTGTACAGTGTCAGCCAATACTGAGTTTATCAGTATTTGTTACCTGGAATCATTTACATATTTCTGATATGATGCACCACGATTATCCAGATCACAGCAGTGTTTGAATCTGCAGCGGTGTTCCTCACACTCTGCTCATAAAAGAATCACAACAATTCACGAACAAATGACTCTTTTGAGTCGGTTCCTTTAAAGAATAATTAAACAAGACTGAAGGGACGAAGTTAGTGGTATGAATCAGTCTGCAAATTCTTCCGAAGAATCCTTCACTTAATAAACTCACAATCAGTCAGAGCTGCTTTGGAATCAACATATAACTCAGTTATTAAACTACTATTCCATGACATTGATTAATGAGTAATACGACAAAAGAAAAGTTTAACAGACAGGTCTTAGACTAAGCCAGAATTAGGCCTTAGATCAATTAGGGTATTTAAGTAGCTTTTATAAATGTACCCTAGAAAAAAAACATTACTGGATGTTGTGCATCTTGAGACAAAACCATGGCAGTGACATATTTTAAGATATGTCAATATAAGTTGCTTTCAGTTAAAACAGCTCAAACATGCATTTTAGTCTAGGACTAGCTTAAGCATTGTCTGTGAAAATGGGGGTATAAGTTTGGTCGGTCCTGACATTAAATCTTTCTAGGTGGGAAGTATGACCAAATGGGTCAATAGAGTCAAATGTTTCATATTACACCAAAAATTAGGCCAAGAGAGAATATAGCATTTTTAGTTATCATCACTGTTGTTGTGAATTGTGAACTGTCAATGGTTGTAAAATAAGTTTTATGATCAACATAAACACATGTTTGCTAATAATAATAACAACAACAACAACAACTCACAAACTTAAGAAACAGGTCTCCCACTGATAAATAATGCTCTGCTTGGTTAAGTTGAATATCTGGGCCCTCCTCCCTCCCCAGGTCTTGTTGTGACTGCGGATCCATCACTTTCTCTGGCTGCAGTCTAGTCCGAAGGCTTGTGCAGAAGTCCTTGTGCAGATCTCTGAGCTCAGGGATTTGATAAAACACAGTCTGAACCTGCTCAGTGGACAACACTGGTTGAGAAGTACCTGCTGCTGCCCTCAAAGCTTTCATGGGCTGCAGAGAAAGAGAAATTATATAGAGAAACGTCAAAGAACGAAAGAAAGATTGGGAACTGAAATTTGCTTATGCTGAACTGATGTAGCCAGCTAAAAAATTACACACACTTGTGTAATGCACAAACTATAAATGCATTATAGTATTAACAATGTAAACAATAAAAGTAAACTAACTGAAACATTAAGAATAAAATATACTTCATTTAAAACTATATGTGAATGTCTGACACCATTCCTGTGAGGAAGTGGTTGAAAACATGACACTTTTCATGCATTCTGTACTTCAACATTATGTTGCATGTCATCCTGGACTTTTTGGAAACTATCTAGTTTAATCATAGCCACTAATGGTTTGACAAGAAAGGGAAGCAATACTTCACTAAGAGAAACAGAAGTTGACCTACAGGAAATGACAGATGGTTAGATTTTAAATAACGTGTATCTGAAACTGGTATGAATCTTTAAACACAACGTGCTAAAGGGCATCTTGAGCATGAGACAAAACCCTAACTGGATATGGACCAGAAAACTATGAATAATCCTGATGTGTTTGAAAACAAAGCAATAAATTGTAACCTAGTCAACAAACAGCATTGCATTCAAGCTTTTTTTTTTTTTTCATATGTAGGCTTAGCAATATATGCTAAAAATAACATATTTTTCCTTTTGTCATCTCTGTTATTCAACCACAGAGGTTTTGACTTCACAATCTGCACATTCTGGAAAGTAAGAGTCTTTTGACACCATACTATAGAAGTGCTTAAATGTGAATGTTTATATACGTATGAATAACATGAATGACATCTAAAAATGTCCACTGACATCTGTTTAAGAGTCTTAGCATATTACCGTGAGCAGCGTCTCAAGCTCTGTCAGGTAGATCTCCTCACTGATTAAAATCCCTTTCAAAACCACCATTCTCTTCTGAAGCAGGTCATCTGGGCTATCGATTGTCTGGGAAAACATTACAACATTGTCCTCAAGCCTCATAACTGAATGGTGACCGTGCTGAAGATTCACATCACTCAAATAATTCAGCACTGAGAAAAATCCATGATCAACTAAGTAGATGATAGCATATAAATCATGTATTAAAATTTGTCTTGTAATTCTGATATAGACCTGCAACAATAACGTACGACAACATACAAGTATAAATACAACAACTCACTGATAGATAATTCAGTTTTGTTAGTTTATATTCATCTTCTGTAAAGGTTTGAAATGCAGACTTACTGGAGTGGATGGCAAACCTGGTTCAGTTTGCAGTGGGCTGTGAGAAACCCACTCTGTCTCCTCAGCGAACACATCCTGTAGTAATTCAGAATCCACCATCTCTTCCTCAGTCACTGTTAGAAACACATACCATGATATTTAATACATACACTATAGAGAGAGAGAGAGTAAATAAAGCAAAAAAAAAAAAAAAAAAAAATATATATATATATTTTAAGGCAACGTGAATTTGGTTTAAACGGTCTTACCAGGAGAGATGCCATAGGCGTTCAGATAGTCTATTGCCTCCCTATAAAGCTCCATATGCAGCAGACAGCTGTCCAGAGTCACGGCACACAGCTCTATAGTTTGTCTATGATGTGAAACCTATCGCTTTCACTCACTGACAGTTGTTTGTGGTTTAACAAGCTCACGTTCTTCCTGCTTCTCAGAAAACTGCAATAAGAAATAGGCGGGGGAAGTCTCATGTTCATTCAAATAGAAAACAAGTCACATTTACAATGACAATTAAGCCAGGGAGAAGCAGTGTCTGCTCATTTGCATTGAAAAAAAGAGAAAAGGGCAAGCATCTCGGGCAAATAATAAGACTGTTGCATATTCATATCCCAACAACAATAATAATTTTAATGTATTAATACATCTTAAAATTGTATTTATAACTGTGATCAAAGCTGAATTTTCTGCTTCATTACTCCAGTCTTCAGTGTCAAATGATCCAACATTTCTTATTATTTTCATCAGTTGAAAACAGTTGTAACCTTATAAATGTCTTTACTGTCACTTTTGATCAGTTAAATGCGTTCTTGCTGAAGAAAAGTGGCCTAGTCATTACTTAAAAAATAAAAATAAAAACTCTTACTGATCCCAAACTTTAGCTGTAAAAATGTAAAATATATAGCTGTTTAGCTTTCATTCCGTTTTTCACCTAAGCAATAACAACAACAACAACACTATTTAAATCTATTAATTATAATATAAAAAAAGAAAAGGTGACAGGACAAGTCCTGTTACCAAAACTTGTGTGAATGCAGTGAGGCGTTCACTCACTGTGTAACACTGCCACCTACTGATAGAATACTGAAATTACCACAATCTATTATCTCCCCCACATCAAAGAATATACCCTAAAAGAAGCGACACTCAATAGAGCGTTCCATTGCAACACCGGCGCCCAGCAGCAGCCCTGCGTTTCCGCCATTTTGTGGTGAAAGCGAGTCGGCAGCCCTCTAATTTCTATGGCGATATCAGCTGCTTTGTTAAAACAAAACGTACATTAATGCTGAAATCCAACCTGAATGATGACAACACAGAATAAAATACTATCACTAGTGACCATCAAATCCTTTTAACAGTTTATTTTACACACTTTGTGTTTAAGTTTGCCACTTTTTTTCACAAATACTTTGCTCTCTAGAAACCCAGTAAGTTTGGGTTAAAATTCTTTGAAGTTCAAGTATAAGCATTATAAACACTGAATTGATACCAACATATGAAATTAAATTAATTAATCAGAAAAATTGGGAATGTTGGACAACAAATGAATAGAACAGCTTGTTTTTGCAGTGTTGTCTAATGTCCGTAAAGCAAAAGTGTCCAAAAGGAATTATGGAATAACGGACACAGCAATGCATCATGTATTATAAGATCATTATGTTTGTAGCCTGATCCATTAAAACCTACAATAAACTTATTTCAATTCAGACCTAGATATTATTACTATTACTCTAATAGCCTAGGTCTAAAATATATTGTTAGCTGCAAACATGATGATCTTAAATGTGTTAATTATTAATTTACTATTAATAAATGTGCAAAGATGCATAAAATGGAAATACTTAATAAAGTAGGCTAACTCAACGTTACCTCAGATGGTTGAATGGTTGGATTCCACAACTGGTAAAATAAAACATATTTAAGACAATACATCATTTACTGTAGGAGCCATACAATTTATTGGTGACTTAATTTAAAAAACTGTTCTATTGCGCTTCTTTGGCAGTGAAATTCGCCGATTTTGGGTGCGTAAGGTGAAGGATTCTGAGGTCCATTTAGTATTTTCACCCCATAATCTAGTGGCTGTTACCCAAAAAGTATCAAAGTGTTGCCTCTTGGGTTCTTAGCTCTTTGCCCACATACAAAATGCCAGCTTGAATCCACTTTTAGAGCAAATCAGAAACAAGTATTGAAAGACTCTCGTGTGTCAATACTGTTAGCTGGTCTCAAAATGTCCGATTTTTAAAACGTTGTTTACTAAAAGCAGAACGTTGGTCCTATACGCCGAGAGGCTTTTCGGAAACACAGCCCAGAACAATGTGTCTCATTTTGGAGGCTGTATCCTCGAGAGGTCGCATTTGAAGGCTGCATACGCATACGTCAAAGGATGTCTTAATAAGTAACCGTAACAAAATTGACTGTCATTACTTGTGAAGTGTAAAATACTGTAAACCTTTCTTACATTGCAATCTAACGGTTACTTTTCTTAAAGGTGCGAATTGAAAATATAATTTACCTCGGCATAGTTAAATAATTAGAATTCAGTACATGGCATACAGTGAGTCTCAAACACCATTGTTTCCTCCTTCTTATGTAAATTTGTTTTTTTGCAAAAGACCTCTGAAGAACGGGCGGTATTAACGTCTGGAGCTGCACAGCGAGTCATCAGACTAATGCAGGTAAGCAAGCAAGAACAATAGCAAAAAATGGCAGATGGAGCAATAATAACTCACACGATCCATGATATCATGATATTTTTAGTGTTATTTGTAAATTGTCTTTCTAAATGTTTCGTTAGCATGTTGCTAATGTACTGTTAAATGTGGTTAAAGTTACCATCGTTTCTTACTGTATTCACGGAGACAAGAGCCGTTGTTAGCTTTAGCCCTGTTAGCCGCAGCATAGGCTACTAAATTCATTCAGAATCAAATGTAAACATCCAAATAAATACTATACTTAAGGTGATGATACACAGGGCAACTTTTTGAGCAATGTTGCTGGGCAATGTTGCCGTCAACAGGCAACCTGATGAGACACAGGGCAACTAATTAGGGCAACAGACAGTTGGCAGCAACTAATCAGAGAGGAGCAAATCTATTGCCAACTCAATAAATACTTTATTATAAACACTTGTTAGGCACTTTATTTCAACTTTTCAAATATTTTCTTCATTTTTATAAAAAATAAATGCCTTTCCGATCTGATTTGTGACAGGAAAAGGGAGAAGAGCGAGTTCAGCAAAAGGCGGATTCGAACCCACGTCGATCGCATCAAAAGCTATTCATGTGTCAAACGCTCTACAGCCTTCACTACTACAGCCATTAAACAAACCCCGTCTTTTTAGTATTTAACTGAAATCATTCAATGGCTTCATTACAGCATACACACATTTCTTCGGACAGTTGTTGGTATTTTAAGCAATATATGAGGTAAATTCCATGTTTTGGGTTGACGCATGGCAACTTACTAGCGTAAAAAGATAAAAGTTCACACTCCTTTTCTCCACTCCACTGCCACTGAGGGGCTGCCATCTTGTTTGAATTTTTCTGAAATCTCAGAACCGGTCACGTGATCGGCTGCTAACATTCTGATTGGAGGATCTCAAAAAATTGCCCACGACCAATCTAACGTATCCAGATATATATATTTGTTGCTCATTCTCAGTGGGAAAGTGCCCAAGCAACGTTGCTTGGCAACAATGCCCAGCAACATTGCTCAAAAAGTTGCCCCGTGTATCATCACCTTTACATGATCTGACAGGCTGCATGATGAACACTTTGTAAAGATCCATTTTGAGGGTTATATTAGCTGTGTGAACTTTGTTTATGCAAATTATTATAGAGTTGCGAGTTTGGGGGGCGGGGAGCGCGAGCAGTTAAAGGGGACGGGCACTGAATCGGCGCATTTATAATTATGCCCCAAAATAGGCAGTTAAAAAACGGAATAAAAAAATCTATGGGTTATTTTAAGCTAAAACTTCACAGACACATTCAGGGGACACCTTAGACTTATATTACATCTTGTGAAAAAGCGTTCTATGGTACCTTTAAATGAGACCGCCTCAATGATGTATGCAGCCTTCAAATGCGACCACCAGAGGACCAGCCTCCAAAATGAGACACAACGATTAATGAAGAGGACAGAAAAAGATAATATGTTTGAGTTATTTTACAATAAACAAATTTAAATTGTAGTCTACAATTTGTGCAATTACATATTTAAATCAAATGTTATCATTGTTATAGGTGTTAACTAATGTATTAAGTAGGCCTATATTAACTAATGTTAATATAAATCATACACTATCAGAAATAAAAAAGGTTGCATTTTATGGGTGCAACAGCCTGTCACTGCCTGGCAGTCCCTCGTGAAAATTAACTATGGTTTTACTACTACTTTTAGGCCATGTACAAGTTCTCTTTGCATTTCACCGTTCTGACCAGTAGGAGTCACCAGAGGGTGGTGTTTCAAGAGCTTCTAAACAGTGAATCACTTTGCGAAGCTTTTTGAAAAGCTTTGTTTTTGCTAGTTTTCTCAGAGATGGTTTGTTGGTTCCTCTCAGCACACAGAGCTGCATTTCCAGAGATTGTCTTATTATTGGCAGATGAGAGGGTCTGTGGCTCTTACCATTGGAAAAAGCGTAACGGCTAACTTGGATTATGTGAGGCACCTCAAGGTGCGTTCACGCCATATCACAATTGGGCCATTCCACCGAATCGGTGCCATTTCTGTCCCCAGGACATTTTATGTATAAATATGCATGAAAAAGAACTCTAAAATATATTTTATTATTAAGCAAAGTGTCCTAAACATTAATCTAACTGCAAATTTAAAATATATAATTTAAAACATTATTTAAAAACTACTGAGAATACTAAAAAATAGCAGTGTTTCTCAACCAGGGGTCCATGGACCCCTAGTGGTCCTTGACATAATGCCAGGGGGTCCATATATCACTTATCTGAATATGAATTTTTGTTTATTTTGACATTTGACATGGTCCCATAAAAGAAGAAGATAATATATGCATAATATAACTGACGATATGACTAAATACAGGAAAAGTCAACTAACGTAGTCAAGTCAAGTCAAATTTATTTATATAGCGCTTTTACAATTGGTAATTGTTTCAAAGCAGCTTTACATATTAGAAACACAGAAAAAAAAAGGTAAGTGGTTAAAAATAAGCTGTACAAACAAGCGTGGTAATATGTAACATATACAAGATGGTGCTACATTAAGCCAATGTCGGCTGACTCCCAGGGGTGGAAAAAAACCCCTAGGAGAAAAACCCAGCGTGCTAGCACTGGGGAAAAAGTCCTAGGAGGGAAAAAACCCCTTGGAAGATATATATATGTAAATGGATATGGAGATCAAAATCTGAATTATACATTTTTATTATAGAGATTAAAAATAGATTATATATAAATATGTAAGCGGATACGGGGATTAAAAATCTGAATTATAGATGCAGCCAGAACTGGATCTGTAGGCCCATTGTCTCCTGGGCTAGTTGTAGTCAGGTCCAGACACAGGTTCTCCATCTGATCTGGTTACAGCCTGGATCCAGCACCCGGCAAACCTCAGGATAAGCAGAGAGACAGATATTAGCGTAGATGCCATTCTTATTCTGATGTACAGGTATATCTAGTGTTATAGGAAATGTTCTCGGTTCCGGCCGACCTAAATTATTGCAGCGTAACAATCCTTTAACGGATTTGAAAAATGTTAATGTATTGATAATGTGTTATGTGTATGCAAGAGCAAAGAGATGTGTTTTTAGTCTAGATTTAAACTGACAGAGTGTGTCTGCTTCCCGAACAATGCTAGGAAGATTGTTCCAGAGTTTAGGTGCTAAATAGGAAAAGGATCTGCCGCCTTCAGTTGATTTTGATATTCTGGGTATTATCAACTGGCCTGAATTCTGAGATCGCAATAAACGTGAAGGACTATAATGCATTAAGAGCTCACTTAGGTACTGGGGAGCTAAACCATTTAGAGCTTTATAAGTAAGTAGCAAGATTTTAAAATCTATACGATGTTTAATAGGGAGCCAATGTAATGTTGACAGAACTGGGCTAATATGGTCATACTTTCTGGTTCTAGTAAGAACTCTAGCTGCCGCATTTTGGACCAACTGTAGTCTGTTTAAAAGCCGAGCAGAACAACCACCCAGTAGAGCGTTACAATAATCTAGTCTTGAGGTCATGAATGCATGAACCAACTGTTCCGCATTTGTCATTGAGAGCATATGTCGTAATTTAGATATATTTTTTAGATGGAAGAAGGCAGTTTTACAGATACTGGAAACGTGACTTTCAAATGAAAGATTGGTATCAAAGAGCACACCCAAGTTACTAACTGAGGACGAAGGTTTAATGGAGCACCCGTCAAGTGTTAGAGAGTATTCAAGGTTTTTTCGTGAGGATGTTTTTGGTCCAAAGATTAGGATATCAGTTTTTTCTGAATTTAATAATAAGAAATTTCTTGTCATCCAGTTTTTAATGTCAGCTATGCATTCTGTTAGTTTTGTGAATTTGTAGGTTTCGTCAGGGCGCGAGGAAATATAGAGCTGAGTATCGTCAGCGTAGCAGTGAAAACTAACACCATGCTTCCTAATTATCTCTCCTAAGGGCAGCATGTACAGAGTGAAAAGTAACGGTCCTAGTACTGAGCCTTGTGGTACTCCATATTGAACCTGTGATCGATACGACATCTCTTCATTAACTACTACAGACTGATAACGGTCAGATAAGTACGATTTGAACCATGACAAAGCATTTCCACTAATGCCAATATAGTTTTCAAGTCTTTTTAGAAGAATGTTGTGATCGATAGTGTCAAAAGCAGCACTGAGATCTAATAACACTAATAGAGAAATACAGCCACGATCGGATGATAGGAGTAGATCGTTTGTAACTCTAACAAGAGCAGTCTCAGTACTATGGTATGGTCTAAATCCTGACTGGAAATCCTCACAGATTCTATTTCTTTCTAAAAAGGAGCACAGTTGTGTTGAAACTGCCTTTTCTAGTATCTTTGACAGAAGAGGTAGATTCGAGATTGGCCTGTAATTTACTAAATCTCTCAGATCTAGTTGAGGTTTTTTAATAAGAGGTTTAATAATAGCCTGCTTAAAGGTTTTTGGCATGTATCCTAGTGTTAAAGATGAATTAATTATATCAAGAAGTGGACCTACGACCTCTGGAAGCATTTCTTTCAGTAGTTTAGTCGGCATTGGGTCTAGCATACATGTCGTTGATTTTGATGATTTGATAAGTTTAGATAATTCTTCCTCTCTTATAGTGACGAATGATTCTAGTTTTACCTCAGGGACACTACAGTGCACTGTCTGAAGCGAAACTGTAGACGGTTGCATGTTTTTAATTTTCTCTCTAATATTGTCAATCTTGCAAGTAAAGAAGTTCATAAAGTCATTACTGCTGTGCTCTATGGAAACGTCAGCAGTTGAATCTCTGTTTCTATTTAATTTAGCCACTGTGTCAAATAAATACCTAGGATTATGTTTGTTTTCTATTAAGAGATTTGAAAAATAAGTAGATCTAGCATTTCTTATAGCCGTTCTGTACTCAATCATTTTTTCTTTCCACGAAAGGTGAAAAACTAGTTTTGTTTTCTTCCAACTACGTTCAGCTTTTCTAACAGCTCGTTTTAGAGCCCGAGTGTACTCATCTCTAGTAGTAAATTATACTGTATCGCATTTGGTTGTCACAAAGAAATTAATGATACCAATAAGCAAATTTTATTCTGGGGTCCTTGAGGATGGTTCCAAATATGACGGGGGTCCATTACTCAAAAAAGGTTGAGATTCACTATGTTACATGTCGCCGCTAACTAAATCTAAATTTTATCATGAAATATAATCATTAAAATCTTTCAGAAATCTTATTATTTTTGCATTGTTGTGTTACTCCATATACCATCTATGCTAAACAAAAATAAATTTCATAAGAAATCCATAATATGTTATATAAAATACACATTTTAGTCGTGTCCCCTGGTTTTCACTCAGTCCTGTTACCCTCACACATTTCTCCCTCTAAAAAACTTGGAACATCCCACAAGACACATTGGCAACAGGAAGCTGCATCATCTGGATCTTATGCAGGCCATGAGAAGACCAAAAGTTCTTTAATTTTAATTTCTGTATATTTGGTGAGATTGTAACTATGACTGAGAAGGTCAATCTCAACGTACTGTCCTGTTTCCTAAATTATTTCTTTGATGTTATTTGTTTATTTTAAAAATATTAAGTTTAGGTAAGTCATTAGTATTTGCTTAGTGTCCTCATGATATTAGCATGTACACCATGTGTCCATATGTCATGTATTTTATCATTTTTGCTTAAAAACTCAATCCTGTTACTTTCAGTCCTGATACTTGTATGAAAAATAACAGGACTGAGTTAAGAGTAACTCAGAGTAAAGGAGCGAGTAGAGTCCTCTGTTTTGTTATTTAATAATGTGAATATTAGCTGATATAATACTATTCACTTGTATCATGAGTTTTACAGTTGAAATTACTTAAATTGTAGTTTTTTAGGATTAGTTTTACAATATGAATCCCATACATTGCAGGGAGCCAGTCCACCACGACGTGACTTCATCTTTTTGTCTTTCTCTTTCTTACCTATTGTAGAAGATGGAGAGAACCCATACTTTGCAGGTGTAAGAAACACACACCCATGGCATGCTGCAAGGGAAGGAGTGAAACACACCAGCAACCGTATCATTTTCCCCCTTTTTTGTCTTTTCCTCTCTCTTTTCCTCGCTCTCCTTCTTTCTCTTTCCACCTCCTTCACTGTAATGTACTACTAGCACATAGAACATCCCTTCAACACAGAAATCTCACTTACACACATGCACACACGGCCATGAACGCACTCTTTTTCTCACACACATACACACACATATGGACACTCAGTCCTGTTACACAGTGTTCATTCCTGTTACAAAGTGCTCAGTCCTGTTACTAAATTTATTTATTTTTCTAGAAAAATAAAGTTAAACCACAGTTTTTATCATTTTTGTCTGATCCATCATTTACACAATTGTTAAATAAATTTAATTATTTTAAAACAAACTTGAAGCTTTTGTCTTCTTTTAAATGAGAAAATTGTTTTGCGTTTTTTATTAAAATACACCTTGCCTTATAATAAAGTGATTTTTTTTGTCACAAATATCAGTTATTTGAACACATAATCAACCATTTCTTCAAAATAAACACTTTCTTCAAAGGAATTAACTGACATGCTTTTAAACATGATTTTTAAATGGCACGTGAGTTTTGGTAACAGGACTGAGAAAATATGCATCCATCTTCTGCGTTGAAACCTTGTAAAAAATTAAATAAAGTTGCCTGAGATTGACCAATACACATTTTGAATAGTTAAAAATGTGTAGTATTAGATTCAGTGTTGAAAAAAAGATAAAAAATAAAGTTTAATTTTGAAGAGTTACAACAAGCAAATGGCACCCATTCGGTGGAATGGCCCAATTAACAACGAGATTCTGGCTCGTAAAAAGCGTTCAAGTCCTCTTAAAGCTCGTAATTACAGCTTGTGAGCTGGGAGTTTTCTGAAAGCTCCCAGATGTACCACGTGGCTGCTGTACCACCTGACCGCTGCATATAGAGGGTATGCATTGACGTCATTCCCGGTGGAACGCGCTCCCTCAGCTGGACTGAGTGGCAAAAGAACCTGCTGCGTGATTGGATTTAATAGGGGAAACTGCGAAAACGCCAGTAAAACAAACGAATTACACTAAAGGTTGGAATTGAATGTGTTCCTTACAAGTTGTCAAATAAACAGGAGTCCAGGAGTCGTGTTTCCTGACATTTATATGTGCCTGATTTGACGCCAGGGAAATACAAAGCAAATCTGCCTGTGAATATTTTATGTAACTAACTATAATATAGGTAGGTTTAAATCGACGTGATCACTTATATCAATGTTATATCGTCATATTGTCCTGCCCTAAAACATATATAGTTTATATAGTATCGTTTTTGTCAGTGTTGTTTATTTAAAAACACCCAATTATGGAGAATATAAGATGGAAAATATTTCATTGATGAGTTGTCAACATAATATATAACAATACAATATATACGGTATGATTTTACCTCAAAATCCAACAATTTGACACAAAATGATAACTGCAAATCGTACTCGGTTACAAACGCAACCTCGGTTCCCTGAGATACGGGAACGAGTACTGCGTACGGGGAAAAGGTCCTTTTTTCCTCTTCGCTGAAGCCTTTTTTCAATAGTGCAGTGTAACTGCATGTCTATTGGTTCAAAGAAGAAAACTTTTTGAACCAATGACTGCGCAGCGTAGATGCGCGAGCCTATGGCGAAAAAGTGCGCCAACTAGCCCGCCAAAACGGGTGGGGCTTATGGCTATATAAGTGGGCGTTTCGCCATAGGTCATTCGACTGAAGTGACGACACTGAGCCACAGCCTCGTGGCACGGCATCAAAAGCAGTACTCATTCCCGTATCTCAAGGAACCAAGGTTACGTTCGTAACCGAGTACGTTCCCTTTCGATACTTTCACTCATACTGCATATGGGGAACGAATACAATCGCGCTGTACCACGGCAGGGAACGACTAAGCATATCTTGTGCGCTTAGGGGCCCAGAGGATATGTGAGGGGGCCAGGGGCCGTCGAACCCTTAATGTTACACTTTTAGAGGGAGAAACTCCCTGACAGTGGCGTGACTACGGAGCTCGACAGATGCCGTCGTGTCACACCGAGTCACACCGAGATGTCCAAATTGTAAAATCTGACAAAAGTGGATGGCGAGGACCAGCCGGCCGCCTCACAGATGTCTTTGAGAGAAACACCTCTAGACCAGGCCCACGAAGAGGCCATACCTCTAGTGGAGTGAGCTCTTACTCTTATGGGGCAGTCAAGGCCCATAGAGGAGTAACAGGCGTCGACAATCCAACACGAGAGACGTTGCCTTGAGACCGGAGACCCTTTGGTGCGGCCACCAAAGCAAACGAAGAGCTGGTCAGACTGCCGGAACGGCTCAGACCGCTCAATGTAGGTCCTCAATGCCCTGACGGGGCAGAGTAATTCCACCTCTCGCTCGTCCGCGGAAGGAGGTAGCACTGAGAGGAAAATGACCTCTCAAGAAATGCACAATGAGGCTGTTTCTTCCCACCGACTGGCCAGCGATGGGAGCGTGGAACGCTCCGATGGCTGCTACATACACCTTGAGGATGGAGGGCGTGAGGCCCCTGTCCAGCCGCTCTTGGAGAAAAAAAAGACAGTATCTGTGATACGTCACTCTCCACGGGGTCAAAATTGCGTGCTGAGCACCAGTCAATGAAGACTGACCACTTCTGGGCGTAGAGGCACCTCGTAGACGGAGCTCTAGCCTGAGACCTGAGAAAGGTCTCAGCTGGTCCTCTGCGATGCCTCTTCAGCAGCGGAGAGAGCTCGTTCCAGCGGCAAAGGCGTTCAGCGGGATGCAGCGAAGAGAAGTGCAGTCGCCGCTGAAGGAGAGAGAACTGAAATCCTACGGCAAAACGCCCGCTTATATAGCCATAAGCTCCACCCGTTTATACGGGCTCGTTTGCCGTGCTTTTTCACCATAGGTTCGTGCAGCTACGCCGCAACGTCATTGGTTCAAAAACTTCTCTTCTTTGAACCAATAGACATACAGTTACACTGCGCTATTGAAAAAAGGCTTCAGCGAGGAAGAAAAAAGGAGCTTTTCCACGTACGCAGTATGAGTGAAAGTATCGAAAGGGAACCATGTTTCTCTGCCTGAAGTCCAGCTGTTTCTGTGAATTGCAGTGATCCATTTGCTTTTTTTATGTTGCTTTCTGCAGTTTTTAAATATATACCTCAGGTTTTGTGTTACATCTATTTGTACAGTCAATCACAAAGCTCTTTCTCGTTTTGGATTTGTTTTGTGTGTTTTTTGATACATTCACGCTGAAAACCAATGCTGCCTCTCACTCTTTTGCCACTCAGCAGGTGCGACCGCAGTTGTAACGGTCGGCGGTGACGTCACGTGCATACCCTCTATAAATTTAGGTGTTGATAGTGGTGCCATAGAAACACATAATTCCCAGTCAAAGGACATGAACAGCTCAGAATATAACGTCACGTGTTGTCATCTCAAGATTCCGGTAAATACAAGGTGGCGTGAACGTCATATAATGACAGTGACGTCAGTGGCCAGCGTTCAGAGTTTTATGACAGTCCGTTACAGTGATACATTACAATAAGATTCATTAGTTAAACATTAGTTAATTAACTAAGATGAACCATGAGCAATACATTTGTTACTGTATTTACTCATCTTTGTTAACGTTAGTTAATGAAAATACAGTTGTTCATTGTTTGTTCATGTTAGTTCACAGTGCATTAACTATGTTAGCAAGATTTTAATAATGTTAGTAAATGTTTAAATTAACATAAACAAAGATTAATAAATGCTGTAGAAGTGCAGTTCATTATTAGTTCATGTTAACTATGTAGTAGTTAATGTTAACTAATGAACCTTATTGTAAAATGTTACCGTTACACTTTACGTTATACAAAGTTTATTGTGGATCGTTCTTGTGGATAATGTTCTATATTTGGTGTTATATTGATAGTAAACATACAGTAGGACTGCAGTGTATGTGAATGTGCTGTACTGAGCGGGAAAAAGAGCGCGAATTGCTCTATTAACTGTAGATTACTACTACAGTGTGCATAAAACCAAATTTAAGATAAGATTTGAATCTGTTCATTTAAAAAATGAGCAGTGATACTAGTAGCCTAACTAAACATGTAATTGTAATTTAATTGTTTAAATCTGGGAGCCATAATGCATTTATTTAGCCTATTAATATTTTATATTTTGTTACCTTCATTTATTTAAAAAGCGTTATCCTTATTAGACATACACATGTAATCATTACACAAATTCTAATTTATTTGTTGAAACTTGGAAGCCATAGAGAGAACACATTATTTTATTTATTTTTTTCAATAAACAACAATATAATACAATATTTATAATTAAATCATTAATATAATATCAGCATGGTGCATGGCAGTCATCAATATTGTTTTTCTTTAGACAATATGTAATATCACTCACTATTACACAATGCCTATTATTAAATACAACCCAAAAAATGAAAATTATGGTTTACTAATCCCTCACTCTGTGGGAAACATCAAAGAAGATATTTTGAAGAATGTTGGTTTCCAAACAGTTTTGGTTTCCATTGACTTCCATTGTACAAAAAACTCTCAAAAACATTTCTCTAAATATATTCTTTTATGTTTCACTGACGAAAGAATATTGTACAGGTTTGGAAGAACACGAGGGTGAGTAAATGATGATAAAATGTTATTTTTTGCATGAACTACCCCTTTAAAAAAACAAGAACAAGCAACCAATTAGATAGGGATGCCCCAAATTTAGTAATAATTTTAATCATTTTTCTTCTCTGCTTTTGTTATTTTTATTTTGTATGCATGATATTTTTATATCTTATTGTGATTATATTGTGATTATTTTAATTCCTTTTTATGTAAAGCACTTTGAATTACCATTGTGTATGAAATGTGCTATAGCTATAAATAAACTAGCCTTGTTATGGCCTTTCCATGAAAGATCCCGTATACATCTCTTTGCACAAGTTTAACGCAAGGCCTTTGCCAAGTTCTTTATACTATTATATCTCTGTTTTCAGTGGCTGATTGTGTCACTGTTATCTATCAGGAAAAGATGAGCACTAAGCTAACATGATGCAGTGTATCCTCTATATTTATTTGCAATTCAAATTTGTTACTTCACCTACTGATGCTCCATGCTCAACTTTCAGTTGTGGTTTGTAGTTTGAACTGAAAAGTAAGTGAATGCATCTGTGTATGCAACATTCATTTGATTTTCAAACTCTCTTGCGTGATGTCGGTTAGAATCAAATTCAGGACTGTTTCTGATACACTGTGGTTTCCTTGTTTCTTTTTTAAATGGAGGTAGCTCATTTCCTTTCTAATGGTGAAATAGCTTCCTATAGGTACCTTCCAAATCAATAAAGCCAATTATATCCTAATGAATATGTAAGTCACATCTCATCTGGGGATAAGAAAAAAAAGAAAAAGTTTTTCAATGTTAGTTTTTGAGTAAAGTATTTGAAGTCATTATTTTAATTATATTTTTTTTCCTTCTTATTTTATCTTTTTTTTTAAACACTTTTATTTTAATTTCTTGTTTATTAATCACATTTTTCTATATTTTTCTATTCTAAACTGTGAAAACACTTTATGCATTTTATGTATGAAAATTGCTATACAAGTAAAAATGTTTATTTATTTGTTTGTTTGGGCTATATACTGTAGAAATCCTTGTCATCAGCAACACTGGTGGCCATCAAGTGAATTGCAGCCAGAAACTTGATGCTTCTCCTTCACTCAAGCATGTAACAAGAACGGCAAGCCGTTTTAACATTTAATCCCATACCTTTTAAAAGATACAAGTACTTATTAATGAACAAGTACTTATTCATTAGATACATATTTTTAAATACCAGTACTTATACATTAGATACTCGTACATATTAAATAGATACTAGTACTTTTTCATTAGATACACATTTATTAGATATTCCAAATGTTACTAAGATTTTTTATTTTACTAGTAAGATTTTTAATTGAACTCTACAGTGACTCGTCATCCCATAAGATGAGTAAAAAAGCTTACTATAACAATTACAAAAGATGTCTAATAAATAAGTACTAGTAATGAATAACTACTAAGTAATAACTAAGAGTATCTGATGAAAAGAAACAGTATTTAATAATGTTATGTCCTCTGACGTATATAATATTATACTGTGATTTGTGGTTATGTTTTCTCTTCCCTTTTGAGTTTCTCTCTCCTCATTGCTCCAGATTACGGCTGCTAATCATCTGGGAAAGCGGATTGGCTCCTATCTTGGCATCGCATCCTTTAAAAATGCGCTTCTGCGCAATACAGGCGTGGTATCAGCGTTCCTCCAGCCTGTTGTAGTAGACTGTTGCATGCCTAACGTTGTTTTCCAACTGCTTTCCCCACCATCTTTTTCTTTGGTTATTTTTGCTGATTCATTTTTTAATATTGTATCGGTATTAAAAGGTAATCTGTAATTAGAGTAATGCCACTCTTGTAGGAAATGGGTGCCTATTTTGTTTAAAAACTATATTTTCTCCTGGTTTTGAACAGATAGGGAGATACGGAAGTGGGATTCATTTTTCTTTGTTAGGATAAGGTAGCCTTTTAAAAATAGCTAGTTTTTGTTTTGTTTGTTATTTTGGTTCATGCCCATTTCTGAAGCTGACATAGTGGCTAGTAAACGAACGAAACTACCAATTGTTTCTACAATAAATGCAAACCTACACTTTCCTTATGTGACATTCTTCATTTATGTCACTCCTCAATGCTCCTAGACTGAGACGTAACAATAAATAAGTAGTATCTAATGAATACTAATATAAAAATAAAAAAAATACTAGTCATTATTGAAATAATTACTAGTCAAAAATTAATAGACAATATATATATAAAAAAATAATAATAATAATAATAATAATAACCACTAGTACCTGTTAATTTTGAGATATCTTCAGCCTCATAAGGAACTATTGAGAATGTATTTGGACATATCTTCATTCAAACAGATTTGAATTAATTGCATGCGTTAACATGATTATTTTATCTTTAAGAAAGTACAAGTACCTAAAGAATAAACATATATCTAAATAGTGGATAAGTAGTACCTAATGGAATAGATACTATCTAAAAAATAAGTACTAGTATCATGAAAATAAATACTAGAAATTTTTAAGGATTTAATGTTAAAACAGCTACTAGTATCTAAAATAAGCTATACCTAAAGAATAACCACTAGCAATTGAATAAAAACTAGCACCCGATGGAAAAGATACTAGTATCTAAAAAAAAAAAAAAAAATACAAATATTAGAAGCATGAAAATAGATACTAGAACATTTTAAGGATTAAATGTTAAAATGGCTTGCCGTACTACACCCTATGACCCTTTGCAAGAGTTATGCGAGTAACATCCGTTAAACTGTAAACAATTAGTGAAAGGCTCGCTCTGCATGCAGTAAGCTTTTTTTTTAGTGGGTACAATGAAATGACATTATTCTACTCGCACTTCAACCATCAAACATTAAAAGGAAACTTAAACATGTAAAAGTATTAACATGATTAACGTGACTACCCCAAAAGCTCAGTTATTTACATAGCAATATTATGGATGTGTTAAATATCACTGTAGTAACATATGTCTGTATTATGTAACATACATTGTCTTAATCGGACCTGTTCATTAACTTTAGCATTGATTGATAATATTTCAAAGTGGTTTCCGACATTTTTACAGATTTATCTGATTTAGAAACATTCCAGTAAAAACTGCTAATAGGGATTAAAAGCGAAAAGAGAAGACAATTACATTTGAAAGCATCCGTGTGAAAAGAGACATTAGATTTGGGGAGAAAACAAGAGATTCTTAGTGCATATATTAAAGGGTTAGTTCACCCAAAAAATGAAAATTCTGCCATTTATTACTTACCCTCATGTCGTTCCACACCCGTAAGACCTTCATTCATCTTCGGAACACAAATTAAGATATTTTAGTTCAAATCCGATGGCTCCGTGAGGCCTGCATAGGGAGCAATGACATTTCCTCTCTCAAGATCCATAAAGGTACTAAAAACAAATTTAAATCGGTTCATGTGAGTACAGTGGTTCAATATTAATATTATTTAGCGACGAGAATATTTTTGGTGCGCCAAAAAAACAAAATAACGACTTATTTAGTGATGGTCGATTTAAAAACACTGCTTCAGGAAGCATCGGATCATAAATGAATCAGTGTATCGAATCTACTGTTCGGAGCGCCAAAGTCACGTGATTTCAGCCGTTGGCAGTTTGACGCGATCTGAATCATGATTCGAGACACTGATTCATTTATGCTCCGATGCTTCCTGAAGCAGTGTGTTGATATCGGCCATTAATAAAATAAGTCATTATTTTGTTTTTTTTTGGCGCACCAAAAATATTCTCATCACTTTATAAAATTAATATTGAACCCCTGTACTCACATGAACCGATTTAAATGTGTTTTTAGTACCTTTATGGATCTTGAGAGAGGAAGTGTCATTGTTCCCTAGGGAGGCCTCACGGAGCTATCAGATTTCAACTAAAATATCTTAATTTGTGTTCCGAAGATGAATGAAGGTCTTACAGGTGTGGAACGACATGAGGGTGAGTAATTAATGACAGAATTTTCATTTTTGGGTGAACTAACCCTTTAATGGTATATAGTAAATTAAATCGGGAGAGAAAAAGAAAAAAGAAAACAATCAGGAGGGAAAGAATGCAGCAACTAAAAAGAGCTCTTGCCAAAGATATTCTTGTGATACAATGTTACATTAAAATACCAACTGTTACATTATTCTTCTGACGTCTGAAAATAAAACACAGACAAGGCTTAAGCCTATAGTGCCAGATTAAAATGCATGTTTGAGCTGTTTTAACTTAAAGCAACTTGCACTGACATATCTTAAAATATGTCAATGGCATTGTTTTGTCTCAAGATGCACACTTTTCTAAGGTATGTTTAAAAAAAAGCTACTTAAATGTCGTAATTGAACTAAGGCCTAATCCTGTGAGGCCTGTCTGTGAAACCAGGCTGAAGGAAAATTAACAGCTTGTTCAATCAAACTGACTGATAAGAATTATTTTTAGCTCAACCTTATAATTTGAAATGATTTGTTTGTCTTTTTGAGTGGAAAACCGGAAGTCCCTCCCATAATCTAAAACAGGAAAAAGGTGGATACTCACAGCAAAGTTCTTGTTCGTTCTTCACTTACAGTAACAGTACAGAATGGCTCTTTTGAAAATCCTGAACATTGTATGAGCATTTGTTTCATATGCACTGAACAGAAGAGAGGCTTTCAGGAGTGCATTTTTTCCAGGCAAAAATGCCCCAAGTCATAACATGAAAATTCTTACACATGCAAAGATACATACTACAACACTGCTGACATATGACCATACAAAATTATCATGAAAGTGCCCAAATACTTGCCAATAAGATGTTTTAATTTGTTATTTTCACTAGCTTAAACCAGCTAAACATACATTTTTCTGTAGGGAGGACATTTACCTGCGGCACCCCTAGGAAAACTTAAGAGTGCTTTCAGTTTTATTCCACCATGCAACAAGACTAAGGATGCAAACTCTGTATCTCTCTATTGATACTTTCACTGTACACCTCACACTTGTTCTTACAAGTCCAACCCCTCTACCATTGTCAGCACTCACAGTCATGTGTCAGCACCCCACGCATTCCTCTGCACATGCACCATGCTTTAAACACCAAAAAAGGCAAACTACAGCTGCCCACTGTAAAAAAAAAAAAAAAAAAAAAAAAAAAATAGTAAAATATTATTTTAAAATATATTATTTGTTATTATTTGTAAAATATAATCTACAGGAAAAACCTGTTAATATGTTAACAGTAAGTTCCTGTACTATATACAGGGAAAAACTGTAAAAGATCTACAGTGCATCCGGAAAGTACTCACAGCACTTGACGTTTTCCACATTTTGTTATGTTACAGCCTTATTCCAAAATTGATTAAATTCATTATTTTCCTCATAATTCTTCAAACAATACCCCATAATGACAACGTGAAAGACGTTTGTTTGAAATCTTTGCACATTTATCCAAATCACATCGACATTAGTATTCACAGCCTTTGCTCAATATTTTGTTGAAGCACCTTTGGCAACAATTACAGCCTCAAGTCTTTTTGAATATGATGCTACAATCTTGGCACACCTATTTTTGGGCAGTTTCTCCTATTCTTCTTTGCAGGACCTCTCAAGCTCCATCAGGTTGGATGGGAAGTGTCGGTCTCTTTTCAGATCTCTCCAGAGATATTCAATCGAGTTCAAGTCTGGGCTCTGGCTGGGCCACTCAAGGACATTCACAGAGTTGTCCTGTAGCCACTATTTTGTTATCTTGGCTGTGTGTTTAGGGTCGTTGTCCTGTTGGAAGATAAACCTTCGCCCCACTTTGAGGTCCAGAGTGCTCTGGAGCAGGTTTTCATCAAGGATGTCTCTGTACATTGCTGCATTCATCTTTCCCTCGATCCTGACTGGTCTCCCAGTTCCTGCCGCTGAAAAACACCTCCACAGCATGATGCTGCCCCCACCATGCTTCACTGTAGGGATGTATTGGCCAGGTGATGAGCGGTGCCTGGTTTCCTCCAGACATGACGCTTGCTATTCAGGCCAAAGAGTTCAATCTTTGTTTCATCAGACCAGAGAATTTTGTTTCTCATGGTCTGAGATTCCTCCAGATGGCTGTCATGTGCCTTTTACAGAGGAGTGGCTTCCGTCTGGCCACTCTACCATACAGGCCTGATAGGTGGAGTGCTGCAAAGATGGTTGTTCTTCTGGAAGGTTCTCATCTCTCCACAGAGAAATGTTGGAGCTCTGTTCGAGTGACCATTGGGTTCTTGGTCACCTCCCCTGGAGGCCATTGTGCTCATTTAATGAGCAGAAATCTTTAATGCTGCAGAAATTTTTCTGTAAAATATTACAGAAACAACACTCTTAAAGGGGACCTATTATGCCCCTTTTCACAAGATGTAATAAAAGTCTTTGGTGTCCCTTAGAATCTGTGTCTGTGAAGTTTCAGCTTCAAAATACCCAACAGATAATTTATTATAGCTTGTCAAATTTGCCCTATTTGGGTGTGAGCAAAAACGTGCTGTTCTTGTCTGTGTCTCTTTAAATGCAACTTTTAGAATACAACTAGACGTTTCTGAATGGTTAGTGGATACATTTATGTAGTTGCTGTGGAGTTCAAGTTCAAGTTGTTCATTGTCATATGTACAATGAAATTCTTATTTTGTTCCTCCTCACAAGAAGACAGGATAGAAGGGGAAAGACATTGATATAAAAGAAAATGCAAGATTATAAAGACAAGACAATGCAATGTATAAGAATATACCATAAGAATAATAATAAAATATAAATAAATAAACAATGGCAAAAGTATATACACTACAGTGCTCAGTGTAAATGAGTACACCGCCTTTGAAAAGTAACATTTTAAACAATATCTCAATGAACAATTTCTAAAATGTTGACAAGACTAAGTTTGGTCGTCGTGCACTTTTCCAACATGACAATGATCCTAAACACACATCTAAGGCCACTGTTGGATTTCTGAAGAAGAACAGTGTGAAAGTGATTCAGTGGCTCCTGATCTGAACCTAATTGTGGGGAATTCTGAAGAGACGAGTTGAGCATCACTCTCCATCCAGCATCCAGTCTCTAAAAGAGGTTAATCTTGAAGAATGGAAAAAGATAGATGTTGCAAAATGTCGCCAACTTGTTCATTCCATTCGTAGAAGACTTGGTGCTGTCATTAAAAATCATGGAGGCCATACAAAGTACTAGATGCAGTAGTTTTTGTTGTGGGGTGTACTTATTTTTGCATCACCCTAATTTGAGTAAAACTGAAAAATGTTTAATCTAAGTTATATTATTAACCTTACTTTCATGTTATAAGTTAAACAGATATTAAACTTAGTCTTGTCAACATTTTGGAAATTGTTTTTGTGTTCATTGAGATATTGTTTAAAATCTTCACAGTATAAAGATGCAGCATGTAATTAAAGCTGCAAGCAGCGATGAAAGGGCCCTCGCACCCGGGCTCACCGCCACCCGTTGGCCTTAGGAAAACAGAGAACAGTGGTCGACATGCATGTAAGCGAATGAATACAGGAGAATTATGCCATTGAGTCATTTCGAATTGCCACACTTCCTGCTTTGTGGCGCTTTGACCATAACCAAATATTGCGACATAGATGTGTTCAGACCCGGACTGTTATCAAACATGTGAAGTTTGGAGCAGATCGGACATCATATGCCTGAGTTACAACAACTTCCTGTTTCATGGCGTTAATCGCATACATTAGCACTTAGCCAAGTGTTGCATGATTTAACGTGTTTCTAGTATGTTTGGTACTTTGTGGCATATTGAAATGTGGTTCTGGGAGGGAATTACAAGGTAAAGCATACCATTTCCTGTTGCCAGCAGGTGGCGCTATGACTAACGGAATATTGGCATATAGATATGTTCAGGCCAGGACTCTTATCACACATGTGAAGTTTGGAGCAGATCAGACATAGTATGCCTGAGTTACAACGGCTTCCTCTTTCATGGCGGAACAACAGACTTTGTCAGGCCGCCACGGACACGCCCTTCAACGAAAACTCTAGATCTTCGCAATTTAACGTCACAAAGGCCTTTAGATTAGACTGACAAAAAATGACATTGATCTAATTAAATCTCTAGGAGGAGTTAATCACAGTGTAAAACATGTCATTTCCTGTTGCCCCCAGGTGGCGCTATGACTGTAACTGAATATTGTCATATAGATGTCTTCAGGTCAGGGCTCTAATAAAACATGTGAAGTTTGGGGCAGATCGGACATTGTATGCCCGGGTTACAACAACTTCCTGTTTCATGGCGAAACAACGTACTTTGCCAGGCCGCCACGAACACGCCCTTCAGCGAAAACTCTAGATCTTCGCAATTTAACGTCTCAAAGGCCTTTAGATTAGACTGACCAAATATGATGTTGATCTTATTAAAGCTCTAGGAGGAGTTCATTAAAGTACAACGCCTGGAAAAGGCAAAAACTGCCCAAATTTTGCAAAGAAAATTCAAAATATCTCACTTCCTGTTGGTTTTCAGATTTCACTCCAAGAGACTTTTTTGTAAGTATTGGGCTGTTACATGTGTGTACCAAATTTCATACCTGTACGTGAAACGTAGTGTCAGGGGCTATCGAGCCATTTTGCCACACTTAATTCTGAAACCCATATCAGACGTAAATTTTCACCACTTCTGACGCATCTGCAAAGTTTCATGAGTTTTCGAGTATGTTTCGGCCCCTCAAAAAAGTGATTCACCTTACATGGCGAAACATCAGACTTTGTCGGTCACCACGGACACGCCCTTCAACAAAAACTCAAGATCTTTGCAATTTAACATCTCAAAGACCTTAAGATTAGACTGGCCATATATGATGTTGATCTGGTTTAATCTCTATGAGGAGTTAATCACAGTGTAAAACGTCATTTCCTGTTGCCCCCAGGTGGCGCTATGACTGTAACTGAATATTGTCATATAGATGTCTTCAGGTCAGGACTCTAATAAAACATGTGAAGTTTGGGGCAGATCAGACATTGTATGCCCGGGTTACAACAACTTCCTGTTTCATGGCGAAACAACGAACTTTGCCAGGCCGCCACGGACTCGCCCTTCAGCGAAAACTCTAGATCTTCGCAATTTAACGTCTCAAAGGCCTTTAGATTAGACTGACCAAATATGATGTTTGATCTGATTAAAGCTCTAGGAGGAGTTCGTTAAAGTACAACATGTGGAAATGGCAAAAACTGCCCAAATTTTGTAGAGAAAATTCAAAATATCTCAATTCTGTAAATTTTCACCACTTCTGACGTGTGTGCAAAGTTTCATGAGTTTTTGAGAACTTTTAGGCCCTCAAAAATGTGATTCATTTTGGAGAAGAAGAAAATTTTGGCTGAGCAATTCCAATAGGGTCCTCACACCATCGGTGCTCGGGCCCTAACAATACGGTTGCAGCAATGTTAAAGTGAATGTTCTGGCCGCAATGCTCCGGTACCGCTTCATGAGGGTGAAGAAATTGTGGGTGGGATGAGTGGGGTTGCTGATAATATTACTTGCCTATTTGTAAATCCTTTTTATCATAAATATCCTGCAAAGAGGTGAGTTCTGTCCCTGTGATTTTCTGTGCCATCTTCAGGATCACCAACCTTAAAGGCCATAGAGTGAGCACGAAGACTGTAACGGACCTGAGCAGTAACCCATGGTTTCAGATATGTGCAGATATGTATGATATTCTCTATGCATGTGCTGAGGTAGGCCGTGATGTTGTCGCATATTCATCAATATTAACTGTAGAATCCTGCTGTGTTGCTGCTGTTCTAAATACATCCCAATCAGTACATGCAAAGCAATCTTTCAGTGTTTGTTCAGCTCCCTCAGTCCACACTCTGATTGGTTTCATTTCTGGGAAAATCTGTTTTAACTTCTGTTTGTAAGTTGGGTATAGAAAAACCGTGTTGTGATCTGAACGACCAAATTGCGGTCGGGGTTTAGCTTTATAAGCTCCCCTAATCTTTGTATATACATGATCCAGCTTATTTTTATCTGTAGTAGGAATCTTGATGTGTTGATAAAACTCTAGAAGAAATGATCGCAGTTTAAACTGATTAAAGTCCCCAGCAATAATAAAAACAGCATCTAGAACTGTGGTCTCGTGTGTACTGATGGCATTGTGAATAACACACAATGCTGTCTATGTATCTGCTTGTGGTTGAATGTAATTCGCTGTGATAAAAATAGCACTAAATTCCAATTTGAGGTGATTGCTTTGCAACAAAGTGGAAAATTAGTGAAAAAACTAAACACGCACACAAGTGAAAGATGGAGAGATATCAGGGAAAATGAAAGTGAAGGTGCAGTTCAACAGTTCAAGAGAGAACCTTTATATATTTTGCATGGCCCCAGCCTAAAGATTTAAACCTTTTTTATGTGATGGCCATAAAAAAATAGGGTTGTCCGTGGTTTCAGAACTTGTTGTGGGTGTATGGGATGGCCTGGATGAGTGTGAGATTTCCCGGCCTGAAATTTTGTCTCATTCTGGCCCTGTTCTACATGGTGGTTGTTCAACCTGGATATATTCATTAGCTAACACAATTTGAAATGTAAGTTCTACTGTATTAATATGATGTGAGGTCCAGTTACCACAGTGACCACTGTGGTCCTAAATGGTCAGCATTTCAACATCAATAGTTCTATGTCAGGTGAACAGTATTTGGAGTTGATTCAACTCATCGACTATAGCATTCCGTCTTTTTTACGTATCGTTTTTGCAAATCCAGTGTTGTACTGACCCTCGTTTGTAAAGCAGTTCCGCGTAAAATGATTTGCACAAATGTATAACACTCGGCCGACTTTCTTTGGCACATTTCCTTCAACCACCATTTTGCATAATAGGTTCCCTTTAACAGAAAAAATATAAGTAACAACTTAAAGTATAAGCAACAACTTAAAAAAAATATGTTGTGGCCACAGACTGTACATTATCAGTCTCAAGTCTCAATTAATTCTCAAATTTAATTAACAAAAAAGTAATTTACAAAAGATTGCATTGATGCAGTCTGCATGCAGTTTCTATGTGAGGCATGCACTGACATGAGATGTTGAGCTGAATGCAGTTTTGTTTTGTTTTTTTACAAGATGTTCTACATGAATAACCACCAAACCACACAGACACTGGAGTCAGCCAAGTCTCTGAGAGGCAACCAGCCAACTGCTCTTTGTTGACATACTTGGAATCATTCACCAAAGTGTTCGAACTTTTCACCTGCAAATAACCGCTCAAATAATTAAAATTAGTTGAAAATCTGAAAAATGCAGATATGGGCCTATACAATAATGCTAGAATGAAGGAAGGAGCAGCTACATCTTTTATGTTTTTAACCCCGCATCTGTTCTGATCTGCACTTCACACGTTCACCTCCTGCAACACCCCTCTTCCCCTTCCTGCGCTTAAGGTCTGAGTGGAGGACGTGTGCAGGGCCTTCGAAAAACAGACTAGGCAGAGATGGCAGAAGTACACAGATACTCAAAAGACTCTGGTAAAAGTTAAAGTACTGACTGCACTTTTTTACTCAAGTTAAAGTAAAGAAGTATGGGCTCTGACATATACTTAAGTAAGAAGTAGCCATTACTACTACATTTTTAGTGTCACTGTGGTAACTGGACCTCACATCATATTAATACAGTAGAACTTACATTTCAAATTGTGTTAGCTAATGAATATATCCAGGTTGAACAACCACCATGTAGAACAGGGCCAGAATGAGACAAAATTTCAGGCCGGGAAATCTCACACTCATCCAGGCCATCCCATACACCCATAACAAGTTCTGAAACCACGGACAACCCTATTTTTTTATGGCCATCACATAAAAAAGGTTTAAATCTTTAGGCTGGGGCCATGCAAAATATATAAAGGTTCTCTCTTGAACTGTTGAACTGCACCTTCACTTTCATTTTCCCTGATATCTCTCCATCTTTCACTTGGGTGCGTGTTTAGTTTTTTCACTAATTTTCCACTTTGTTGCAAAGCAATCGCCTCAAATTCCACATATAAACTATCTCTCCATCTTTCACTTGGGTGCGTGTTTAGTTTTTTCACTAATTTTCCACTTTGTTGCAAAGCAATCGCCTCAAATTCCACATATAAACTATGGTTAATGTAGCAAAACCATTGTTCATTTGTGGTTTTACACACAAACAATGGTTTAACAATAGTAAGCAAGGTTTTTGGTTTTATAAAACCATCATTAATTTTTGTAAGGGTTGTGTTGTTGTCTGCTCTAGATCCCTCTAAACCTATTATAAAACCATGTGAATATTTGTCTACTAAATTACTATAATTTTACAATAGATAATAATGATGTCCTTTAGCATACAGTATTTTGAATGATGATAGTAATGGGTTGCTACTGCTAACAGTTGTTACAACCCATATAAATATATTTGTATTCTTTCATGCTAGTTGTACAAATGAGGGTAATTTCTTACCTCTTCGCACAATCTGACGTCTATATATAGGCCTTCATTGTCACTGTAGCTTGCATGTGTCCAGTCTGTTCTGTTTATGCAAGTTTTCTTCGACTACCTTGTGAATCGACGCCCCCAGGGCATGGTTGTCACCTTGTGGATAAACTAATTGCTGCAAAAAAATTGCGACCTACACTGTGCCATCTTTACTTACTTGCTCTCTTTCATCACTTTCGTTTTAATTTTCATGCACTGACTGGGCAAATTCCCACTGACGTGAGCCCGATGAGAGTCGACGCGTGGAACTAGCCCGAAAGACGTTCGCCGATGGCAGACCGTCAGCTTGGTGTGTCCCGGCCTACAGACAGGCAGCAGCTAGTGAGACTGCATGGGGAAACTCACATCCAGGACTCTTACAATCAGCACTGGTGCCTCCCAGGGTTGTGTGCTCTCTCCACTGTTCTTCTCCCTGTATATGAATGACTGCACTGCATAAGTTGTGTCTGTGAAGCTCCTGAAATTTGCAGATGACACAACAGTCATCTGGCTTATCCAAAACGGTGACGAGTCGGCTAACAGACTGGAGGTTGAACAGCTGGCTTTCTGGTGTAGTCACAACAACCTGGAGCTGAACACACTCAAAACAGTGGAGAAGGAAGCCCCCTGCACTCCCCCCTCTCACCATCTTGAACAGCACTGTGGAAGCAGTGGAGTCATTCAGCTTCTTGGGCACCACCATTTCTCAGGACCTGAAGAGGGACTCAGTCAAAAAGACCTAACAGAGGTTTCACTCCCTTCGCCAGCTGAGGAAGTTCAACCTGCCACAGGAGCTGCTGACACAGTTCTACTCGGCCATCATTGAGTCTGTCCTGTGTTCCCCTATAACTGTCTGGTTTGGTTTGGTTCAGCTACCTTACATTCAGAGAGAGCAAAACAAAACACCGGTCATGAATTAGAAGTCTAAAACGAGAAATTTTAATGAGAAATATCAGAGGATTTCGATATAAGAGAAGTGGAGCTTCAGTTTGTTGCACAGCCCTATTTGTTTGAACTGTAAGAAGCGTCTAAGTTTATGATACTTAGATGCTTATGATACAAAAGAGGTTTGGTAAGTTTATATTTACATTCCACACAGTCAGGTGATCAATTTGTCGGAGAGTCAGAGTTAAAGAGTTGTGTCATTGTTGTTATTGTATTATTAGAGCTATATTATTACATTATATTAGGTTATATTAGGTTTGTATGGTATAATTTATGAATAATTAATTATCGGTGTGTGTGTGTGTGTGTGTGTCTGAGCCAGTTGTCTCTGCACAAGTAAAGTCAGACAGAGAAAGATACATATTTTATTTTATACCCAGGCAATGCACAAATGTCTGTTCAGGCCATAGGCTCAGGATTAATTTTGTCTGCTATTTCTTTGCACAGTAGCTAGGTGTCACTAGTGAGCAATGCTGAATGAAGCTTCCGGTAATGAACCTTTTGGTGAAGCAATGGGTTGCGAAGCCTCAGTGCTTCATGAGGCTTCATTTGCCCATCACTATCAGAAACTCATGACGTGGAGTGTCTCCGAGGGCGTTGTCGGTACACGATCCGTTCTACGCATGCTAGTAGACTCTTTAGAAAACGCACATGCGCAAATGATAATTCTGTTTTGCGACGACCTGCACGATCCGTTCTGTGTGTGTGTGTGTGTGTGTGTGTGGGAGAGAGAGAGAGAGACTGTGTGAGTGAGTGTGTGTGTGTGTGTGTGTGTGTGTGTGTGTGTGTGTGAGAGAGATAATTTTCACTCTTAAATAAAACTTCTGTGTGCACACATGCAAGTCATTTCCATTGTCAGTTTGATACTCTATAACGTTTCCCCACATTTGTTTGTATTTCTTTCTTCAAGTAAGTGCAGATAGTCTTGGCAGAAATGCATATTATGTTCCTTATTGTCTTCTGTAAACAACATTGAAGGGGTTATTTTCCTCATTTAGATTATATAGATATATATTAGCCTATATAGACCCATACTAATACAAATTACTCAACATAAAAGTTAACTATTAGCAGCTTTTAATTAAAAAAAAAAAAAAAACGACCATCTTTGACAATACTACTGACCTCAGACCAAAACACAGCAAGTTAAGTAAGTTAAGCCTTATACCAGCAATGAATCGCAAAGGAGAGTATGAAGGAAACTGATCGTGTATGTTCATGTATCGACTCACAACTCCTTTATTATTTTGGATTGGCAACCACGTAAACACATTGTAATGCATATATAGCTTAAGCTACATTTAAAAGCATCGGATTGTGCAGGTGGAACGGAACGTGTACCGACAGGCGTGTCTACCCAGAGGATGTATTTATCCTTTTCTGATGAGGAGGAGATTGAAATCTGGCGCCTTTCCGATCCTGGAGTGTGATTGGCCACTGGTGCCTGAAGTAGCCACGGTGTTGCCCACCCTAATGTGGAACTCATTTGCATAGCATAATTGTTAAAACAGTGTCTTTAACATTTTACTCATGCATTATTTCTTTACCAAACCTCTTTCAAATTATTAAAGGCATCGTATGGAACAGAGAGAGACAAAACACGATAAACGGTTAAGTCATCATCCATGCATTTGTTTATCTGTTAACACAGGTCATGGGACAAACCTATTAACAGTCAGTAACCATTAACATAATCTGGGCTTTGCATGAAGATGGAGTGGATGTGTTGCAGTTTAAATCAAATTAAGGTCTCCTAACATCTATGAATGATTAAGACAGATCTCTGTGGTCTCTCTTTCTTTCAGTCACTGCTGCTGCATCCAGGAGGGCTTAAAGGAATTTTTATGGCAGCTCTTGTCTAAACCTTAGGAATGAGATTGGTGGTTAGAGTCAACGTGTCATCCAATGAGAAGTCTTCTCCTTGGTTGTGGTGGGTGCAGAAGGTTCCCCCTTCCTGCCCTGTTTGACAGTTGTCTCAGCATCTTATCTGATGTTGCTGAACATTTGTTTATGTTCATGCACCAAAGATCCAATCAGTGGCACATCTTCTTCCACACCGGCAGATAGAGAGGGGCCCTGCCATAAACTGGTCTCTGGAATGCCATCTTAACTTTATCATTTTCTCACCGTCATGTCAATTCAAACCTGCATGACTTTCTTTCTTTCTGTGAAAAAAAAAAAAAAAAAAAAGAAGATATTTTGAAAAATATCTCAAAATGTGTTGTTCACACAATGGAAGTTAAAAATCACCAAAACTGTTGGTTACCAACATTCTTCAAAATATCTTCTTTTATGTTCCACAGGAAAAAAAGACAGTCATACGGTTTGGAAGTACATGAGGGCGAGTAAATGAAAGTGAAACAGAACGTTTATTTTTGGGTGAACTATGCCTTTAAATGAAAGTAACACTGTTCATAATTTGAATTTAAACACATGAAATTCCTGTACCATGAAGTGGATTTGGTTGTTGAATGTGTTTTACACTCAAAACAATGAACTTTCACTGTTGTTATTTTCACTCAAACCATACTTGTTCACATTACTTAAAGCTGCAGTAGGGAGTTTTTAGAAAACGTTGACTTAGCCAGAAAATTTGAACAAGCACAACTCACAGGTCACTCCCCCTTGCTCTCTGCTGCGCTACAGCCCTCCCTCCACAGCTCCTCCCCCTCACAACGGAGCCTGCCGTGAACGCGCAGGCTGGTAAGCAAGCAGGGCCACCGATGACGGCGGATAAACAGTTATAGCACATTCACTGATATGGACAAAACATCAACAATTTGATTTACATTGACTATGGCCTTCCCATACTTTGACTACAAACTTGGTCCTCAAAACATTACGTATTTTGCAATACATGTAATGTAACTATATGAAGTGCACTATTTCTATAAGTAATACATAGCTAGTAAGATAATATAACGGTTACAGTACGCAAATAACTGGCTTCTCCGGTTATCTCTGTATGTATAGTTTAGCCAAGAATAAAACAAAATTTGTTATAAACCACTCTGCCTCTTTTCGTTTTATTTAAAGAAACAAACAAAAACATATTAATAGCCTCAGGCAACGAGTGATTAATTATCTGCAATGTCTGCTTAACAAAACGAAATATTAAACAACCCTGCCTCTTTTCGTTTACATTTCAAACATATTAAATGTAATACTATTTGTGCATACTCTAATTATCTTCACTGTAATGAAATGAAATAGACTTTAACATAAAACACAACCTTCTCTTTTTGTTAAATGTCAGTTTTAATGTTCAATAATAGCCATTATAAAAGGTATAAAAATATACAATAAGAAATAAAGCAAACAATTCAGTCAAGCGTATAAAATCAGCGCTTTAGTATGATACAAAAGTTAAATAGCCATATAAATTTATGAAACGTCACGTTGCCCTCAGCCAAAACGGAGCCAGCGGCAAATGTCAGAAGGATTAGCCGAGGTAAGGCTGCCCTCGGCTGGGCACATGAGCGCAGAGAGTCCGGTGATCGCCTGGATCTCAAAACTCCGACAACGTCAGATCAAATTTTCAGAAAGGCGCTATCTTTATCAATTAACCACAAATTTCAGCTTTAAACCAGCACATTCTCGGCTGAAAAAATCTTAAAACTGCATATCATGACTTAATAGAGCCCGATCACACGAAAATGCGTATCAATAGTACGAGTTTGTAACCTCGTAGAATATATACATCAAAATGAGTTTTTCGCGTGCATAAGATACGCACTTTATGGGGTATTATACGTACGAAACTGGATTGTTTGTCCGCCATAAGCAAAGCTGCTGCACACCAGTAATCTTGAATTTGAATGCCTGTACACGCTGTGCACTATGGCTGTGCATGACAGGAGTGTGATCAGTGCCCAAGGAAGTCGACCGGAAGTTGAAGTCGGCCGGGTGCCGCCATCTTGTAGCAGAACTTCACTTGCGTTAGCATCCCCATTGACTCCCATTCATTTTGGCATCACTTTGACAGCGAATAACTTTACGTCTGAGGCGTTTAAAGACTCCATTTGTCCATTATTTATTTCCAAAGATACACGACAATGTATAAAGGGCTCCATTACCTTCTATGTTACATTATGGCCCCGTAGAAACAGTTTTTGTAAAAATAAGCTAACGATTGCGTCATAACCACTCGACTCTCTGTCGCACAGAAGAGAAGTTACCGTACAGACAAGAAGAGAAGCTCACAGGCAATCGGGGAGACGTCAAGAGAGAAGCCTACTGGCGTTACATTTTAAAATACTATACAAACTAATTAATCAGAATACTTACTCCTTCTCACTCACGCCAAAGAACTCCCCGCTCAAGCTCGCCGTCTCTGCAAGATTAACGATGGCAGTTTGCACGCACAGCTACTAGAAGATTTACATCTGTCAGACAGGTTGCTGACGTCATCAAGCTTAGTTTGAGTCTGCGCGTCAGAAAAGGAAGTGCTAAAAATCGCTAAAAATGGGCTTCACTTGTCTCAATTGAGTTCCAATGGGGTCGCTGTGTCCATTTCTTTTACTGTCTATGAGTGTGATCAGCGCGCACACGAGTTTGATTGACACTGCTAAGACACTCCTCCTGACTCTGATTGGTTGGTTCTTACCGGGAGCGGTGTATTTCTGCAAATGGCAATAGGACCACTGGGAGGAGCCAGAGGAGCTTGATTTTTTCACAGATTATCTGTCTCATATTCTACTGTCAGGACATAATGACAGGTTTAACAAATTTGCAAAAAATACATTTTTACAAAAGTTACCTACTGCAGCTTTAAAACTCATATAACTACATGAACTTAATTTAACTGATTTGTTTCTACTAAAAATTAGTATTGTCAGCTCTACTAAAGTGTTTTTTCAGTCAACTTAACATTGCTGTTGACATAACTGACTGGGCAGTGGATCCGTATTTCCCAGCATGCTTTGCAAGGGACTGTATCAGGAGTCACTTTAAAGGTGCTAAAGAGGATCTTTTTGTCGAGTGTTTACCACCGGCATTCGCTGTGTCCTGTTAGTGGATTCATTATGTCGGACTCACCGCAAGTAACTCATAATCTGCATTTGTTACTCCTGAAAAAAACATTGCATGCGGCGCCTGTGGAAAGTTACTGGAGTGCGCACGTCTCTCACAAGGAATGTAATGGCAGTGATTGACAAGCCAGAGGGCCAATCGTTTACGCGATGATCACGTAAACGATTGGCTGATGTTTTTAAGGCCCTACCTCGTGCACAGATGATGTATATTAATATTATTCCTTTCAGTGCCTCTAATAAATAGTCTTTTATCAGTTAGTAAAGACAGTTTTAAGTAATATTGCAAAAATGTATAAAACAAAACATCCTCTGTAGCAGGTTTAAGGATTAAAGTGTTATTTTATGTGTTTTTCAATTAAGGGAAAGATGTTGTTAGTTTATGTTAGTGTTTAATGTTCAGTTATGTTGGACAACAAATGAGTTAAAAAAAAAAAAAAAAACTTTCTGCACTTCGAAAAGAAAACAACTCTCTTGTTTCATCTGTTTTGCCCAGGCTTGAAAAGTTGCGTGTTTTCTGAAAGAACAAGCAATTTCACTATAAAAGAGCTTATCTTGATTCATCTAACTTCTCCCACTCACTACTCACATTTCCTGCCTCTCCTCCTTTCTCTCCCAGGCAGGCAGCGGTGGAGAGATTGCGTAAGGACCGTGGGAGGGACAGACTATGATTAGCCAGTTCCATCTTGAGAATAATGGATGGTCTGATGGCGCAGCTCCAAACGAAAAAGAGAAAAGAAGAGCTGCAAACAGTAGTCCTTTATTAGCCTGGGAACACAAACCGTGAATGTGAAGTGATGATGTGGTGTTGCACAGTGATGGTGCTATGCTAGTGCTAATTTTGTTTAAGTCTGGAAAAATAGTCTAACATAAATATAAATTCTGGGTCAAATAGAGAGAAGGAAGATATAAAAATACAGTGGCTTGGGTTACAGCAACTACTCCCTCTGCCTCAAGGTCAGTTAGACAGATAGGAAGATGTCCAACAATTCAAAGTGTAGCAATAACTCGTTTCACATGAAACGAAACTGTTTCCTGTAAGGGGATTAAACTGTATTGCTTGACGGATTCAGATACAGGAAAGTGGTTGTTCTTAGTTTGCCTCAGGCAAACTTGTAAAAGACATTTTATGAATGTATTATTAATTTAGCATACTGAGCCATTTTCATGATTTCAGTGTTTTGTTGTGATGTTTTGTTCCCACATGGCCAAACCTCTCAACCCACATGTCTAACAGAGTGTGTTGTCCTTGATCTTTGGACTATTTCATGCATGAGGTGTTTTTGATGGTCCATATGAGCTAATGTTTTGGGAAAAGACATTATTTTTCAGGTGCATTCCTGTGGTTCCATGAAATTTCACACTGTAAAACAATGTTAGTAATTTTTGCAGGAAAAAAACAACAACAGAAAAACACTACAGTAAAACCTGTTAATTGGTTAACTGCAAGTACTTTAAATAGTAAAAACTATGAATTACCATATAATTCATGATGAAAACAGTAAAATGGCATTCCCATAAGTCTCTGTGTGACATAACATAACTGATTTATTGTTGACACTTTAGTTTAGGGTCCAGTTCTCACTAATAACTAGTTATTAGCATACATATTACTAGGATATTGGCTTTTTATTGATACTTATAAAGCACATATTAATGCCTTATACTTTTGTGTGCAATATCTATGTATGAGTATTGGCCATGTTTTATGGACAGGTTATCAGTACATTTTAAGGTAAAAAGCAGACTTTGACAAATCCAGTAGATTGGATTATTAACATTTTTTCATTTAAAAATACGGTGAAATATCCAGGCAAATATGCATTCTCATTATACCAAAAAACAAAAATTGTAACCAATTCTTTTTTATTTTTTTACAGTATATATATATATATATATATATATATATATATATATATATATATATATATATATATATATATATATTTGCTTTTCAGAATTTTGTGGCATATTGCAATGTGTAGCCAAAACATTAAATGATAGACATATTAGTGTTCGCCTGAGACCACCTGCAGCTTCCTAATGTGGGACACTGAAAAGTCTATGATAAAATGCCAAAATCATCTCGATTTATGTAGAATAGTAAAATCTTATTTAGTTAGTAATTTTCTTGGTTATGGATGGAAGAAACATGGATAATTGAACATTATCAGACAAATAATACAATATAATAGTTTTGATTCATTTATTATGACGTCGTTAAGCAACTTTATCATAGGCCTATGTCATGTCATGTAGATGAAAAGAGGTGAATGCAGAGTCAGAATTCCTGACTGTTCTCTAGTTCGTTTTACTTAACAACAAACACATACAACCACAGGCCTAAGCCTATTTGAAGGCAAAACACAAAATCTTGCGACTTGCAAAAAAAACCAACAACCTACAGCTTAAACAAACTTTAGGATAGATTCAACCCTGAGTCAGAATTCATGAACGTCAACTGCAGTTAAAAACATTTAAGGCCATTTGACTTAATGTTTTCTATTTTACTAAACATCAAACACATACAATCACAACTGTATTTTTGAAAACCTACAGCCTGCACAAACCTTGAGAACTACATTAATTTCAGAGCTTTTTTTTTCATTTTAAGACACACTCCCTTCACACACACACACACACACACCCAAAGAGGCTTCAAACCGCCATCCGCCAAGAATAACATTTTCCCATGACCTTAAACATCTGCAGTAACAGCATTCTAATAATGCATGACAACACTAAAACCCTGCACTGAAAAAAAAAACGTACTTAAAATCCTCGTAACAATTTGTTCTGTAAAAACAATAAAATAAACAGTAACTACTTACTATTGAATGTAACATTCATAAAGAAATTAAGTGAATATTACTTATTTCACTTAATTTAACATAGAATTAAGTAAAATCTACTTAACTAAATTAAGTAAATTAAACAAAGAAAATTAGTAACTTGTAATAAAGTTTATTTCAATAGTCTTTGCTCAACTAACACTGAATTAAACCATGCTTTTAAAGTGTATGCTTTACTTACAAACATCTAAGTAAATATAGTGAAGACACCATGGGCCAGACTTACTAACAGCTTGCGCCAGCACAAACCCTCTTTTGGCTTTAAAAAATATTGTCTGGATTTACTAAAGACACGCATTGCAAAATTAATGCTGAAAAGGTGTGGACTGAGCTGTTTTTTTGCGGATGACCTTATTGCATATGGATTTGTAGGAGTTTCCCTTTCAGACACTAAATGTATGGGAGGAGAGTATTTAAATGAATCAGGCAATGCAATTTACTAATGTTTGTGCTAGTCAATTTGGAAGAGTTTGGTTTATGTTGTGGACATGCTGAGAAGACGCTGCAAATTCACTTTGATGCGCTTCAAAAGGATGAAGACTTGCGCTGGAATACAGAAAAACAGTTGCTATCATTCGTATAACTGTGTATCAAGTGCTGAGGGAGATCCGGAGCTGCAATTCAGATATGGTAATAGGTGTTTTGTTTCTGACGCGTTGTTTCTGACGTGGTAGACCAATCACAACAGACTAGACCGTCTGACCAATCAGAGCAGAGTAGTCTCACGGAAAGAGGGGTTAGGGGAGACTGAATCTTTGAATGACCTTGGATGCATGTAAATCTATTGTACCTCTAAAACACAATTAAGAACCTGTAAAATAGCATAGGAGGATTTTAAGTAATTTTTTTGTCTATACAATGTCATGCAGGGAAGGTATTAAAGGAAAGGTCAGAAAGGCTTTAAAAATGAAGGTTTGACTGCAGCTAAAGTCACATGTTTGACAAAAGACTTTACTAAACCCATGGGAGTAGAGAATGTCATTACACAGTATGAAAAAACAAAAGAAAAATAGAGCAGAATAATCTAAAATCAAATGTCACCAAAAGAAAGTAAACATTATCACAATAGTAGTAAAAGTACAGTATATCCTCTGGGGTTTGGGCTAGTCTAGAATAGATTTCACTTCATATGTATGAACTTTTAAAGGGGACATATCATGAAAATCTGACTTTTCCTGTTTTCAGGTGCTATAATCAGGTCTCCGGTGCAACACAAAAAATGTGAAAAAGGACAACCCAGTAACTTTGTTTTGGTCAGCCTTTCTCTGCAAGCATGTTAAAAATCGAGCCGTTCAGATTTCGCTCCCCTTGTGACGTAGGAAGGGGATCTTATTATAATATTACCACCCCCTGAATCTGTATGCTTCCATTTACTGCGCCACCACTGTTTTTGCAAGCGACAACGAGTAACACTGGTCCTGGAGTGCAGCAGCAGCTGTCCTGCAGTTTAGCTACAACCCTGATCAAACACACTTGAATGTCCTCAGGATTACTAAAGCTATGTGATATATCACTGATCTGTTAATGGCTATAATAGTAAACATATGAGTCTCCATAAACTCCTGGCATCTGAGTCACGCAGGACGCAGTGGTGTAATTTTATTTATGAAGGTCTGTATAATTCATAAACGCATCTTCATTCTTATTGAGTCTCTCCAACAGTGTGTAGCTTTAGCTAAGTTAGCCGTGCAGCACGCTATCAAACTCATTCAGAATCGAATTTTAGCAAACATCCACAAAAAACATGTCATACCTATGTTATATGCTGCATCAAGAACAGTTACTGATCCATTTTGCAATTTATATTTGCTGTGTGAGCTTCTGTATTATGTATGCCTCAGTGTATAGAGTGCCCCAGGGATGACGCGTTTTTGTAGGCAAAACCCGGAAACGAGTTAGCATTTTAGGAGTTCCGGTTCCAACGCCGTCAAGTCTATGGGTTTTTTGAATGGGTTTTTGCTAAATCACCTGAAATAAGGTCTGTGGTTAACAAAGCCTCTAAATACTTTCACGTTTTGATCTATGACATAAAACACACCAGTTATAACCAACTTGTGAGTTTTTAAACTTTTACTGTGTCTTAAAATCGGCGGTTGCTAACAAATTGCTGAAAGGGACTACTTCCTTTGGCGGAGACTTCAGACGTCATCATTAAAAACGGGACATTTGGACAGCATTTCTCATGAAAAAGTGGAAAAGTATTCATAACAGCACAGATCATAATCAGTGAGCATGTTTTTAAATAGAGTTGTTTTTTAAATACAGTTTGAGGAAGCTTGGTGGTGACGACCATGGTGTGCTGTAGTTCGTTTATAGCCTACTGTTAGCCTTTTATATCTGACGACTTTATTTAGGCTTCAAAATCTATACATGTTGTGTTAACTTGTAAAGATTATCTTGATAGACAAAACGTGTAAGTGTCATAACCCTTTGTTAAACACAGAGCTTATTTTCTGCGAATTTCCAAAAGTCTATGGGAAAATGTATAGGCTTTCAGTCGAGGGAACCCGTGCGCTGCTAACGTCCGGGTTGGCCTACAAAAACGCGTCATCCCTGGGGCACTCTATTGGAATGAAGAGCGAGCTTGGGGGCGGGGAGCATGAGCTCATTTGCATTTAAAGGTAGACACACCAAAACAGCGCATTTTTTCTCCCACCCAAAAATAGGCAGTTAAAACATGGTGTAATAAAAAATCTGTGGGGTATTTTATGCTGAAACTTCATATTCTAGGGACACCAGAGATTTATATTACATCTTGTGAAAAGAGGTATAATAAGTCACCTTTAAAGAATTTTGCTGTTATGGAACAGCAGGTCTACTAGAATGAATCAAACATAACACAACCATGTACTCAGTACATAAAAAGATTAAGGTTTGTATCTAAATGCTACGAGTTTTGAAAATATGCAAAGTATTTTGCTACGGTGAAATACCGTATGCAAAATTCTTATTTTGTTGGTGATGTTTGCATTTGCATTTTTGTTAACATCACCTGTATATGTAAATAACAGTTTCGCAAAGGAATATTATAACTTTTAATGTTTTGTTAGAATGTAAATACATTAGTGCTGTCAATCTGTTTAAAAAATGTATCTCTCCAAATTAATGCAAAAACAACTTAAAGACAGTATAATTTAAATATTTGTTTAATGGCATCTTTTTATGAATGAAGGCCAGTATCACTTATACCAATACTGTACTGATGTGTGTATGAAATTGATTTTTTAACATTAATTATAGACATTCAGCGTTACAGTATAACTAAAAGCTTTCAATTTCAACAATGATTAAGCTTTAAAAAAACTTTGAATTTAAGTGAACTTAAAACAATCTTCACATAAAACCATTATAATAAATGTCCCATATTTACCTGTGGCCTTCCTGCCTGTCTAACAGGTAGGAAATATATAGAAATTGAATATAGAATATTCAATTTACAGTCTTCACTGCATAAATTCTAAATTAAATGTAGATGAATACAGTTTTCTCAGTTACCTTTGTTCTTTGGTTAACATTAATGACAGACATGAAAATTCTACATTGAAAAAGTACAGTGGTTCAATATATTTATATTATAAAGCTGATTAATTTGTGTTCCGAAGCTTCCTGAAGCAGTGTTTTGAAATCGGCCATCACTTTATAAATCTTTATTTTGTTTTATTTTGGTGCACCAAAAATATTCTCGTCCCTTTATAATATTAATATTGAACCACTGTACTCACATGAACTAATTTAAATATGTTTTTAGTACCTTTATGGATCTTGAGAGAGGAAATGTCATTGCTTCCTATGCAGGCCTCACGGAGCCATCGGATTTCAACAAAAATATCTTAATTTGTGTTCCAAAGATTAACGAAGGTCTTACGGGTGTAGAACGGCATGAGGGAGAGTAATAAATGAAAGAATTTTCATTTTTGGGTGAACTAACTCTATATAACGAACTCTATAATTAAGTTCTTACTAGTAAAAAAAAAACAAAAAAACAACATATGTATACTGTAATTGCAGAGCTCTGTTATTGAATTAGAGCTCTGTAATCGCAATCTTACTAGTAACAGCTGAATTATAGAGATCTCTAACTGTAATTGTTACTAGTAAGAATTGAATTGTAGAGCTCTCTACTAGTAAAAATGCAATTACGACCAGTAATGCTGGGGAAAATTTAAGCTAAAACAGCTTGCCATAGTGATCATATAATGTAACACTAGCCAAATTATGATGGAAAAATGGATGCTGTGTTAATTGCGTTAAGTATTTTTAATGCATTAAACTGAAAAAATGAATCGCATGAGTTAACATGCTAATTCTGACAGCACTATTTTATATATAATAGACTGTGTCGCAAACACCAGCTATGCTGTTGTGTGGGTAGTGAACGGAAAGAGCATCATCCTGCAAGCATCAGCATTTTTTGTGATCTCACAGCCTGGTCTCATTGTTAATACGTAGTTATTAATACGTAACTTTAAAAGACACAAAACGTACATATTTGTACGTTTTGAATGGTGCTAAAACGTACAAATACTGACGTAATTATGGCACCAAAACGTAAACATACTTACGTTTTTACTGCGAATAAAACGTAAAATATTTACGAATCTTTCATGTCATAAAAATATATGTATAAAATATATATAAATGTTCCCTTTTTAACATTTTTAGATGAATTTAATATCCCTAAACCCCACCCCGAACCTAAACCTACCCATTTTATACATAATGTTAAAAGAATAAATCATAATGGACAGAAATGTGTAGGAAAATGACAATTTTAGTAAAAATATGACATTAAAACGATATTTTGAGCCACTTATCCTACACCTACCCCTAAACCTACCCATAACAATTTCTTAAAACTACATACTGTTAATAAATGAAAAACAGACAAACAAGCGTAACGTTAATCACAATCATTTATTTTTTGCAAATATGTCAAAAGTGGTACCAAAAGTTAAAATGATGATGAGTTCCAGTCGCAGTCCTCTCTGGCTGTAACGTAATAGTTTTTATAGGGTACAGAGCAGAATATAATTTATTAATCCATGAAATTATGAATCTGTCTTCTCTCCGTGAAGGCGCGCACTCATTTCAAATGTCAATCCACTGAAACACGGCATGTCGCAATCTGCGACGAAGCAGGTGAGAACCAATGAGCGTTCGATATCAGTGCCGTAAATCATGTCGTAACGCTTCTCGAGGGTGGCGCAGGCGCACTCGCGCTATTTTTTAAATTTGAATCATAACGTGCGCGGGCTTTGACTGTGACGGTCGCTGTTGCTGAGAATGAAGGTGAAGATCGACAGATAAAGGGCTGAATTTGAATCTGTTCCTCGCAAACATATGGATTCTAAAGATATGGAGTACAGCAAACAAATAAAATGGGTGTGATTTGTTAATTTATGTTGTGCTTTGGTGTATCTTATGGTTGTATTGTCAGTCACTGCATAGGAAAAAAATCTCACAGCAAAATATTACAAAACGATTATAGAAATGTTATTCATTTTAAGGTTTCAAAGTGTAGTCTCGTTTAACATTTATGTAACGTTAATGACAATTGAACACAACATATTTGAATCATTAAAGCCACGATTTTAATATTAATACATGGTAATTCATATACATTCACACTTTACGTTAGATGTTTTACGTTTTTTAAGCTGCTAATACGTAAGTATTTGTACGCTTTAGTGCTATAAATACGTCAATGTTGTACGTTTTTGTGTGTATGAAAACGTTAGTAAATGTACGTGTGGTAGAACCACACTTCACGTAAAAATACACACGTATTCTCATGAGATCACGTTGGATCTCACACCTGAGATAAACATCAGTAAGCAAATGTACCGTTGCACACAAAGAATAAACAGAACAGACTTTTACCTCATAATTTTATTACTGAAAAGAACTAATTCAAAATGAATTAACAGTAAACTAATATATTTGTAATACTATATTATAGTAGTAATAATATAATATATGCAATAAGGATGACTTTTTTTTTATATCTGTTGTTTTGATAATAACTTGCAGTACATATACTATATGTCTATGGTGTGCCTATGTTTTGTAATCTCCAGAACAGTGTGAAAAGAAGTGAGTTACAAAAAGCTATGTATTGGTTGCAGAATATAAGCATTGAACAACAGGAGCATAACAGGATAAGACAACTTATAAAAAGGTCTGAAAAAAGCAGTCATGCATACAACATAAAAAGACTTTTTACATCGCAACTGGTAGAGGAATTTTCGCCACCACCATATATTTTTGCCCATATTACCAGAACTTGAAGCAAAGCTGATCTCTAACTATGAATAATTTGTTGGGTGATCACAGCGCCAGAACGAGCACGAGTCTTGATTTCTCGAGACATCTGACACCAGGCGCAAGGATAACAGAAGCAGACAGTGCAAAAGTCATCGCAGCATGAACCCTGAGGAAGAAAGAAAAGAGTTCCAATAATACAAAAAATGAATTTATAATAAAATCTTTATTAGTTAAATCAGTTTTGTCTTTCCTATTGAAACAGGAAGTTAGGGTGTGGCATATCAAAGGAAGTGTCCCATTTTACAGCATTTACAGCCTTTAGCTACATCCCAGCCATGACCATGATTTGCTGCTTGATAGACAGATACATGGTATGAGGACATCTTCATTCTACAGAGTAGAGATGTGCAGATCAGCTCTAATGTCAACTCTAAGATCCACTCTAAGCATGATATGATATATATCGAAATACGTTCAGCCCAAGTAAAGGCTGGATATGGGCTTTATTAATTCACATACATACAACACTTCACAGGTGTTACATATTACATACCCATCACTTGATATGCCTAAAACGCTTTCCCACACAGTACTTTTCTTTCCCTCCTTTTATTTTGTTTTCAGTTCTCCTTTTTTGAAATTTCTAACAGAAGTTTAGGTTTTTATTCACATATAAACATTTATCAGCGAACATGAACATAAGCTCAACTGAACCTGAATGACGCACAAAATCAGACCTCCACAAGCTCAAGCTTGCTTGTGTCATTCAGGTTTGGTTGGGCTTCTGTTTATTTCCGCTGATCAAAGCATTCATGAAGCTACGCTCTCAGAGTAGTCATGTACTGAGAAATAAGTCAAAGTTCAGATGGATCAGCTTCCTGATGGGTGTTCACATGGTTTGATATTAAAGTCACTGAATATTTCAATCATTACCAAAGGTTTATGGTGCCTCTGACAAAGATAAGATGCTTAAATGGGTTTTACTGTGTTTACACAGAGTCTCATGTGGCCATGGCCTACATCTATAAAGGAGATTTTAATCCTTTTTAGTAAGTTTCGTTGGTTATGAAATGACTGCCACATCTATTTAACTTTTACCAGGAAGCATCTTCATTAACATCTGTTCTTCAGTTCTGCATTACAATTGAAACTGCATTATACAAACGGGGAAATGAAAACTTGCATGTGGCTTTCAAATTCAAGTAGTTAATGGAAACTGTTCATTGCGTAATTGTTCCTTTTAATTAGCGGACGGATTCAAGAACATTTTATCAATTGGAATAAAATATGACAAATGTCATCCTTGACATTCTTTTTTCTTATTTTTTTCTTTTTACAGGAAACCCAAAAGAAAAATGTGTATTTTTGTTCATACAATGAAAGTTTTGGACCAGTGTTGTTCTGGATCCACATTTTGTATCTTATTTTCACAGAACCCTCAGGTGCTCTTCGGTCATTTATGACTGAAAAAATTTCTGTTTTGAAATGTTAAAAATCGCAGCTTCATTAGAATGGTACAAAACTTGGTGACTTTTATGGCATTTGGAGTGTGAAAATAGTAACGCTGGTGTTCTTTCATGGTGTTCTTTCATTCATACGAAATGAATGGGAAATTGACAAAAACACAAAAATTTAATGACTTTTTGTCTGTACAATCTACACAGGAGTAAAGGGGTGACACTCTAAAACATCAAGAGTGTGATTTAGACACACCCACTCACACACACACACACACACACTTACAGACACACACACACCCTATAAACCACTGTCTGTAATACAGAGCAAAGTTTTGATAATATGTGAAATCCATTCAATAATTCAGTAATAATGCAGGAGAAGCTAATAGCTTGGAAGGAGTGACACTCTAAAACATCAAGAGTGGAATAAACACACCCATTCTCATGCAAACACACACAAACACACACATGATACCCCTTTTGGTACAAAATAAAATAATACATTTTTTAAAAATTGTAGCTTTATCAGTATGGGCTGAAACTTGGTGATTTTTATGTAAATTGGTACACGAACACAGAAAAAAACATTGAGGCCATGATAAGTCTAAGTGGTCATAAAAACACTTCGGTCAAAAATGATCGACCATAAATGAATGGAAAATCGACAAAAACAGAAATTCTGAGAATTTTGGTGTGTACAATCTACAAATCGGCCACAATTCTGAAAAAAAGTACACATATTAAAGGAGTGACACTCTAAAACATCAAGAGTGTGATATACACACTCACACACACACTTACACACACACTTATGAACTGTGTTTTTGCATGTGGCATTTTTTATGAATTCTAAATCAAAAATGGGTAACAAAATGCTTCCTTGCATTCTCTTTCTAACACAATGTTTAGGTTTGACTGTAATCATAAATCAAAATCTAACACTTCAAATCAATATTTCTTACAAAAATATATCTAAAAATTGATAAGAAATAGTCTTTGAGATTGTCTAAATATATATTCATATCCTCAACCTAAAAAAATTAGGTAAATATGTCCAAAAACAACTAGGGAATTTATAAGCCTCTCCATAGAGAGCTGTGCAAGCATCTAGTGGTTATACCATGGTATTACACATTTTTCTTTTTATACTCTCACCAGATGGCGCAAAAAAAAAAAAAAAAAAAAAAAAAAATTATATATATATATATATATATATATATATTAAAGGCCTAGACTCTATTTTAACCTAAAATACTGCATTAATTGAAAAATAGTGAAAAAATATTAGAAAATAATTTTTTTTTATTACTTTCAATGGGACAAATTGATCATAATTATTGCATAAATATTCATTAGTATCATGAAATTCTCTCAAAATACAAATTGAAAAAAGTAAAAATATTATTGAACAAAAATAAATTACATTGGTTTTGCTGAGGGAGAAAAAAAATGATCAAAATCACTTTTGACCGTGAAGAGCACCAGTGTGACTCCCAAATGAGGAGCACCTGAGGGTTAAAAAAAATACAATATCAACTTCGACCAGTTGAACAATATAAAATTGCATAAATTATTCTTGAACTGAACAAAGTATTTAAAGAGGGAAGGTTACATTAAAGACATACATTTTAACTAGCCTGACGTGGCCATACTCAATTCTAGTTCGAATATGAGTCTGATACTGCTCCATTGGGCTTTGATTATGGGGGCGTATTTCAACCGATCCAGGAAAGACCTCAATTGGATAGACCTACAACCAATCAGAGCTACAGAGTAAGTGATGTATGTTGAGCGACGCATAGTTATCAACAGAACTCAACTGCACACATGCTGGAACTAGTAGAAGATGAGCGTAAACAATCTTTGCCGGTGTTGTAAAAAGAATAAGTATACACGGAGTACTTGCCGATTAATGCGCTGTCGATATCTTCTATAACGGACGCGATGGCGGAATCTACACATCTCAGTTCTTCAACAACAGCCATCATTGTTGTAAACTAATTCAACCCAAGCGCTCTTTGATGACGTGGCTGATTACGTTTCTGGTGATAATCTGTCAATCATCGCCCTGACGAATGTGATTGGTCCGAACAGTTTCTGTTCGGGCATAATTACTCCTCTACGGATCGAGTCCAGACCGAACTCCCCGACCTCAAAATGTTGTGGGCGGGGCTAAGTTCGGCTGGCATCCAGGCTACATTTTAACATTATTAGACGTTAAATTTATTTTGATGTTAAATTACAGTAATTAATTACTTAGTACTGCAATATACTTTCATACAGTGTTGGGTGTAATGCATTAGCAAGTGATTAATTACTGTAATCTAATAACTAATTAAGTAAAATAAGGGATTACTCTTAATTTTTCTGTAATTTAATTAGTTACTTCTGATGTAACTGCATTAATACTGTATTGAACATTTCTATATAAAAAAAGTAGTGGATTTGAAGCTGCAGTCCATATGTTTTGCCTCTTTGTCACCATCTCTGTTTGAAACCTACAATTGCAGTTATTTGCGGAATTATCATCTTTATGCGGGTTGTGCATCGGCACGGCTCCTCAGCACGGATGAATCTAATGTTTGCTGTTAGTCACCACATCGGTGTGGATACTGTACTTCGGAGTCACAGATTGTAGTCTTTGAAGTATGACCAAAATAAGAATTTTCACCAGAAAATGTCATCTGAACAAGCATGTAGGTCCGTGTAACGCTTCACAATTCAATTTTCAGACCACACAATGCAAATGCAAAAATTGAAACCAGGCGTTAATTTTTCTTGTTTTTCGGTTACATCATCAATGGATATTTGACATTTTTCCCCCTTTTTTTCAATTTTACTCTGCTAAATTATGACTTTAGAAACAATCATTTGAATAAATGAAATCTAACCGCTATTTTGATATTTTTCCATTTCCGTGCCATTAGCACGGGGGGTGTGGCCGCGAACTATCATTTCACTGATGTATATCTGCTTTATTTACACTGCATGCATTTTGAAGAGTAGTTTAAATGACTGAACACAGAGGATGACCTTTTTCACCAGAAGTGCTATCATTTTTAATTATTAATATTATAACTGTGCTACACTCAAAAAAATGCTGGGTTAAAAACAACCCAAGTTGGGTTGAAAATGGACAAACCCAGCGATTGGGTTGTTTTAACCCAGCGGTTGGGTTGAATGTTTGCCCAACCTGCTGGGTAGTTTTATTTAAACCAACTATTGTTTGAAAATTGCTATATGGCTAGCTTAAAATGAACCCAAAATAGTTGGGAAATTAAACCCAGATGCAATTAGAGACAACAATAATAGACAAAAGGTGAATGTTTATTAATAAGCTTTAATATTTTATTAATATAAATTCAATAGTTTAATAGTTTATTAATATAAATTTATTAATAAGCAATTTAATAAATGTTTATTGTTTAATAATTATTCATTGAACATTAATGTTCATTTCCAACATACTTTGGGTTAATTTTAATTAAGCAATACAGTAATTTTTAAACAATAGTTGAGTTAAATAAAACTACCCAGCAGGTTGGGCAAACATTTAACCCTACCGCTGGGTTAAAACAACCCAAATGCTGGGTTTGTCCATTTTCATTTGTTTTTAACCCAGCATTTTTTAGAGTGAAATATAAGGTAGTCTCTGCCTGGCCATCCCGAGCAGTTGGGTAAAGTGAAATCCTGGTGGCTTGGCTGATTTGGCACATTCCAGCTTGTTTGTATTTACTTATTCGTTATTACTTTATTTTATTAATATACAATACCCTTGGTCAGGGGGTGCATTTTACTTAGTAGGCTACTGTACAACCACGTTCATTTTCAGTGGGATAGACAGCACACGGAGGGCAGCTCGAGCAGCGCTTGCCAAGATCCGTCACGTCAATATATGAAAGATAAAAAGACTACCGAGCGAAAATATACAAAAAATTAGCATCATTTAAAAAATTGTCAGTTTTTTAGCTCTCGTTTTATAGCCTAGGCTACAATATTTTATATGCTAGCTATAGCACTGTCAAGAACTATACGATTTATTTCGGTTCATGATCGAATGCTGGATTCCCGCAGTAATCATTTGGGTACACCACAGGCAATAAATAATAACGAATAAGTCAATAAATAACTACAAACAAGATGGGCAATGTGCCAAATCAAAGTATTTGTAATTATTTATTGAAATTAATAATTGAAAATAAATCATAGTGCTCTTGACTTTGAGCATAGATATATCAGATTCGCCTCATCTCCGGCGAATCGCCTCTACTGTAATGAACAGAGTTAATAACTGTTCGATTTAAGGGCATTTTAAGCGAATGAAAAGCGTGTGAAGTGCGGAAGCTCAAGCTGGTTGCCGTGGTAACGAACGCTGAAGAAAACAAACACATTTTTACTGTACAATTATTGTATTACAAACAAGAGCTAAAAACGTAAAATATTTTTGTATATATATATATATATATATATATATATACCTACCAAGTAAAATGCACCACCTGACCAAGGGCATAATGTATATTAATAAAATAAAATAACAACGAATAAGTAAATACAAACAAGCTGGACAATGTGCCAAATCAGCCAAGCTACCGGGATTTCACTTTTCCCAGCTGCTTGGGATGGCCAGTCCGAGACTAGGCCTACCTTATATTTAGCACAGTTATTATATTAATAATTAAAAATGATAGCACTTCTGGTGAAAAAGGTCATCCTCTGTGTTCAGTCATTTAAACTACTCTTCAACATGCATGCAGTGTAAATAAAGCAGATATACATCAGTGAAATGATAGTTCGCGGCCACACCCCCCGTGCTAATGGCACAGCCCAGGGCGCAAATTACAAGACAAAAAATGGAAAATTAGAAAATTGGTTAGATTTCATTTATTCAAATGATTGTTTCTAAAGTCATAATTTAGCAGAATAAAATTGAAAAAAAAAGGGTAAAAAATGTCAAATATCCATTGATGATGTAACCGAAAAATTTCAATTTTTCCGGTTTCAATTTTTCAATTTTGCATTTACATTGTGTGGTCTGAAATTTGAATTGTGAAGCATTACACGGACCCAAGTAACATGTCTGCCACTTTTGTTCTGACCAACTGAGGAAAAAAGCTTTACAACAAATTGCAACAAATCTAATGATCGCTTAAGCTCGGATCACGTCAAACTGTGCAAATTATTATTATTCTTTGTTCTCAAATTATTAATGTTAACAACACTAGCATTGCGTGACTATGTGTATTTAGTGTGTATTAGAAATCCAGTAGATTTCAATTTCTGTAGCCACTCAGTCTGAAGTCTTTTGCTTTTGACTACGGCTGAATCTCCAGTTGTCACTGATGATTGTCATTGTCATTTGTCAATGACAAATTTAATTATTGCAGCTGCTGTGAGAAAAGGCTATAAATGATCCGCCACCAGCAGCATCCTCACATGCCATATAGCCTACTAGCTGGGACTGCTTCTTTATGTAAACAGACGTGACGTAATGACGCAAAGACGAACGGCTGCATGCTTGAATTTCCCGTGAAAACAAACCAGCATTCAGATTAGAAAACATTATTACGAGTTTACCATTATGAATCAGGCTAAGATAAGGAGATTTGAACATTGGCTGGTTATGTACTTGCTTAACCCTCTACCACATAGTGTTGCCATATGGCAACATACACTTTGTGTTCATTTCCTTGCCACTGTCTCTTTAACAGAACATTCTCATTTTTTTTTTTTGGTAAGAGAAGACCTTAGTTTAGCCAATGATGTGCTTTGGTCAAGTCACATGACATGCAAAAAACTTAATGAAATTCAAAGAATATAAAGCTTTATTCAGCAAAATAATAAATTCCATAAATAAAAGCACAAGATGTTGGAAATAAGTATAAGGTGATGTTTATATTTACTGCTAAAGCTTATAATAGCACCAATTTATTCAATACAAACAACATTTCTGAGGAAAAATATTAACTATACACACTTACACTTATTTTAAGTTATTTCCACTATTGCGCGTTGTTGCCATATGGCAACTAGGGATGTCCCGATCACGTTTTTTTGCCCTCGAGTCCGAGTCCGAGTCATTTGATTTTGAGTATCTGCCGATACCGAGTCCCGATTCGATACTTAATAGCCTACATAAAAAAGAATAAAGAAGAGCGAAAAAACAGATCCAGGAACAGTGCTTTTCAGGTTTTCAAATAGTAATCAAACATAAAATATCACTGCATATTATCTTTACTGTATAAAATAAATAAAGATTAATCATTATTGAAGTTACAAAAACTATTCAGTTAAGAGCAGTGAGTGATTTCTTTGTTTTTTGTTGTTTGATTTAACATTAAATACAGGCAGCAGGAATAGTTGTTTTCCCTTTAAGACATGCACGATCCAGTACATATACTGTTCCACATGCGCTGTCTTTCTCGACTAATATACGCTCACTTAAGACATAACCGACTATGTTTGCTAGGATACTCGCTAGGACGGGCATGTTGACATAATTTTTGTATGAATGTGGCCGCCGAAACGCAAGACTTGAAAGAGAACTCAGTATTTGCGCGCTGACTGGAATAAGCGTGTGCGCGCTTCGGATGAGCGCACACAAATCTTCCCACAGCGCGTGCGAGTTCTCTTTCGTCTTGTTCTTTAAGGTTTAAATCAGCATGGCTTAAACGAGTTAGTTTAAATACAGACAGCAACGTGTGCTGTTCAGGTCTCACCTGCGCTCGCGCTCTATCAACACCCGGGTGATGACGACGTAAATGACTGGACATGAGAGCAGACGGCACTCGCAGTTAACAGTTTACAAAGAGTGACTGTTTTGTCCACGCTTTCTGATTATCGTTGTTGTAACGTTTTGTGCATCCATCGACTGAAACATTCATTATCTGAACTCTGTCTGTATTCCACGTTGCTATTTTAAACAAACCATATTAACCAATAGATGCGTCGTCATTCGAGATGGACCGCAGTGCAAGTGCGAGAACCGTTGCACCCCTAATACATATATATCCGAGTCCTGATCGGGAGGTAATGACCGATTCCGATCGAGTCTGAAACCACATGATCGGGCCCGATTTCCGATCATGTGATCGGATCTGGACATCCCTAATGGCAACATATCATAAAGTACCTTAAAATAATACTTTTTTCCATTTTTTTTTTACAGCACTTCAAGTTAAGCCATTCTAAGAAAAGAAAAAGAGTCAAATATTTTTTTTTTTATAAATTTATCATAATGCGTGCGGTAGAGGGTTAAAAATTGATTTCAGATAATTTTTAACCACAAAAGGTTACGGACAGCTGCTTTAACATGAAAATTTAGCATCTAATAATGTTAAAATGTGTGTTTGTAGTGTATCCTTAGTCGTTTAAATATGTTGTTCAGTTCAAAAAAAATTTATGCAATTTTATATTATCCTGTTGCATTGTTCAACTGGTCGAAGTTGATATGGGATTTAGAAAATGATTACTAATACATAAAACAATAATTTTAGTAAGAGTAATTATTACAGTAATGTTATTACACTGTTGAAGATGTAATAAGTAACTGGTACTTAATTACTTTTTTATACCATCTTACCCAAGACTGCATACGTGTTATACGAGTCATAAACATGACACAAACAACATGTCCAATATAAAGGAGTATTTATGGTTACTATGTTGTTTGCAGAAACATTTACTTTGTCGGAACACATGGCTACTTTTACTTTACTTTACTTATACGCAAAGTTTTATTAATTTTGTTTTTTGTGAGAAAAAACACCAGACCAAAAAAACAGGAAGTTGTCAGCGGTTAACGTATCTTCTCATTTCCTCTTTGCAAGCTTTAGTAACATCCTATTGGTCTTTCTTATAGATCACCCTCACCTTAAATGCATGTGTGTGTGTTTGTGTAAACTCACATGAATGTTGTATTGTGCTCTCATCTTCTGGCGGAGACAGCAGGAGACCACCATGCAGCAGTCCAGCAATGGCATGCAGAAACACCAACCAAACTGAGACACAGTCTGACACTGCATGCACGGGAAACACCACAGGGCACAGCAACCTGAAGTGCACATGTGGGTTGATTTAGATCTGGGCCTGAACTAAAGCACTAGCTATGACCTACATGTTTGCCCAAAGCTGAGGTTGAAAAATGTGATATCTTTCAATAAAAGTATCAAAGCAACTTTTAATAAACTATATATAAGCATTAATATTAAATATACATATTTTTTCACTAGAAACAGGAACAGAAAGCATGCATGTAAAAAAGTAGTACGAGTAAAGGAGTAGTAGGCCTACATCAACACTGTTTCTTCATGCTTTAATTAGTTTAATTAGTGCTTTGAGAGAGCAAGGCAGTGCCTGATTCTACAGAAATTTTCAGTGCTTCCCATGAACTTTGTGCAATCTAATCTCATCCTGTTTAAATGTTGCATAATCTTTCAAACAAGCTGTGGGGAATAAAAGGGAACAGAAAGTAAGTAGGTGACTTACAAGTGCCCATATCAGAACAGCAGTCACAAATGCCTGTAGTCCAGGTGCCAGAGGAGACATGCTGGGTTGTCACAATCGTAGTTGATTGTGCCATGACTGCGAAGAAAGAACAGAAGGGGATAGAGAGAGAGAGAGGGATAACGAGAAGGGGGTGATGATTGTAAAGAGTAGCTAATGAGTCACACTCTATTCATTAGAATATCGAACAACTTGTTTAGGGTTGCAGAGACACATTTTTGCTCAAATCCTTTGGGGGCTCCTATTTCACTCATGTCTTTCACACCCTATTTCCTGTAAAAATAAGCCAGTTATAAACAACCTTCAAAGTTTTACAGATTTGTAGGCGAGAGATAACTTAACAGTTCCTTTTTACAAGAATGGAAAATAGCTATGAATGGAAAATAGCAATTTGAAACTATTTTCCGTGAACAGAAAATAGCAATTTGGAGAATCTGATAAAATACAGATTATTCTGAAAAAATAGGATATTCTCTTTTTACAAGTTGGCTATAATGCGATCATATATCAGACTGTGTGCTTATTGTGAACGTAAAAGTTTTCTGATAAAACAACATAGGCATGTGCTCAGGCATGATTATGAAAAAGTATCTAATTGCGCATTCAGCACGAGATCATTTGACTCTTATTACGCAGTTACTCGATAAACACGTTTAATTGTTTAAGAGGAATCTAATGAAACATTCGATATATTAGTACAAAAAAGGTGTCATCTACCTTACTTTCAGTCTTGAGAAGTGTTGCGCTGGTGGTCTTCGGGGAAATGAAACCTAAGAAAGCTCTTGGTCGCAAATGAGAGCGATAAATCGTTTGTCTTTTTTGTCTACTCACCACAAAGAGAAGGCGTGTCGAATTTTAGTGAATTCTTATTAGTAGTTCCGTGGAATAAGATTTCGATTGAGGCATTGTTGAATTTAAAACTGCCACACATTGCTAATAATAATAATAATAAAACAATTTAAAGAGTAAAACAGTTTACAATTATACATTTTATTGGTGAACAAGATTTCACCAAGTACAACAAGTTACTAAATTAACATCTTTGCTGATCTTACAAACAACATTCCAATCAACCAATCAGATTTGAGAGAAAGGTTTACAGTTTATGTCAAGTTTAGGCTTACAACATGGGTTAGGTGCTTCTCCGTCAGTGTTATTCACCTGTCATTTCCTTCTGATTTTAGGGATAGGTTATGGGTAGGGATGGGGTTGGAACTACATTTTCAGACAGGAATGTTGTTCTAGGATCAACAAAATATGTTGATTCAGGAACATGTCTTACTTGACAAGATCCTGGTGACCTGGTGATCCTGATATATAAACTTAATAAAGGTGTAATATTGAATTTTACAGTCTAACGTTTGAATTTGTCATGAAAAACTTACTGACTGAAGGAAATCTCGTGTCACCTGCTGCGTCACACGTACCAGCAGCGCGAGCCTTGACTTACCTCGTGGTTTTACTAAAATAAATTAGATTAAATAATCAACTATCACAAGTCTCAGAAAAAAGAGAAAGAATGGCTAAACATTCAAAGGCGAGGTGGCCTAGTGATCTGCACTTGAGTTTAGCCCAAATGATGTTCAATCCAATTCATCTCTCTGTTGAGTTCATTTACTGTCTTCTGTGTACAATACAAAAGGCCAAAAATTAAAATAACTTGTTTTATTCTAATGTAGTCTAGTGATCCAGCCCCAAGTGAGCATGAATAACCCTCATGTTTTGTTTGCTTTACTGTAAGTAAAATCACATCACATCAGTCACAATCAAAACTTTATATTAAAAAACACACCCTACCTACAAAATACATTAATACCACTAGAAGGCTGTACAATTTTCCTTCTCTGATTCACTTATTATTCTGTCTGATTATGTGTTTAGGCTTAAACTACACCTGACACCTCATTTTATTAGAAGTGGAACAATGAAAACAGTCCAGTGATACCGCAGTTGCTTTTATTCTTTTTTTTTTTTCTTTTCACAAGAAGGGCCACAAAAGCATTTGTTTTCATCTTACTCTATTTTTTCTCCACATTATATACTTTGTGGTAGCCTATGTTAAAACCAAAACCACTATGTGTCACTATGTTTGGTAAGGACTACGTACCACATGTATGTTGGAGGGATTTCCACCTGCAAAATGGAAGCAATAACAAATAAGCATCAGAGCAAAAATGGCAAATCCATTATAGACCAATGCAGGCGAGAGCAAAAGCAGGTGTATGAGATAAAAACATCTGTTAAATGAATAATATGAGGGTTAAAAAAAGCGCAGAAGTTTACATGTAAAAAAAAAAAAACACCAGTTTACATGTGAACGGGAAATTAACAATATATACAGGATCTTTGTAGGATGTACAGGATGAATACACACAGAAACTGGAGTACATTGGGATACTATACTGAAAACAGAAACAAGACAGGAAATAATCAATACTGGGATAAGAATGACCTCTGGTGGTGAACTGGAGAGATTGCACTTTTAAATTTGAGACTGGGTGAAAGATTATGAATATTAATTAATCAGTGGGGTTCTTTAAAAAATATATCTATGAAATGAAGACAACTTAAAATGACAAGAAATTGTATTGGGCCATCTCATTTTTATTTTATTACTACTTTTCTTCCTCATGTTTTGATACTTTTGTCAACCCTGTTACAGACATAATCATCACTATATACTACAGTTTTAATTAGAACTATGTAATAGTTTTACATATAGGCTATGAGCAGTATTTTTGTCCCTTTTTTCACTGGGGTTGTTTCAAATTTGGTATTTTTTAAACAAATCTTATATTTGTCATTCAGATGACCAAAAACATCCTAATTTTGAAGGCTGATCACCTGTCAATTAAGAAAAAAATATATATATTTACAAGAGAGATATTAAAAGAAGGGCTTTGTCAAAAACAAAATGATTGATACAACTGAAAAACTTGGAAGGCCATTTCAAGTATTATTTTTACATTATTTATGAAATAAATGACAGTAACAGGATTGACATAATGGTGACAGGACTGACCAAAGTAACAGGGATGACTTCAGCATACAATCTACATATTTTTTTAACATAATACTGTAAAGTTTCTTACTTTTTAATTTACATTATATTGTTTTGCATTCACTTTGTCAAGTCAAGTCAAGTCAGATTTATTTATATAGCGCTTTTACAATTGGTAATTGTTTCAAAGCAGCTTTACATATTAGAAGCACAGAAAAAAAGGGGAAGTGGTTAAAAATAAGCTGTACAAACAAGCGTGGTAATATGTAACATATACAAGATGGTGCTACATTAAGTCAATGTCGGCTGACTCCCAGGGGTGGAAAAAAACCCCTAGGAGAAAAACCCAGCGTGCTAGCACTGGGAAAAAAGTCCTAGGAGGGAAAAAACCCCTTGGAAGATATATATAATATATGTAAATGGATATGGAGATCAAAATCTGAATTATACATTTTAATTATAGAGATTGAAAATAGATTATATATAAATATATGTAAGCGGATACGGGGATTAAAAATCTGAATTATAGAATTATACATGCCCATTGTCTCCTGGGCTAGTTGTAGTCAGGTCCAGACACAAGTTCTCCATCTGATCTGGATACGGCCTGGATCCAGCACCCGGCAAACCTCAGGATAAGCAGAGAGACAGATATTAGCGTAGATGCCATTCTTATTCTGATGTACAGGTATATCTAGTGTTATAGGAAATGTTCTCGGTTCCGGCCGACCTAAATATTGCAGCGTAACAATCCTTTAACGGATTTGAAAAATGTTAATGTATTGATAATGTGTTATGTGTATGCAAGAGCAAAGAGATGTGTTTTTAGTCTAGATTTAAACTGACAGAGTGTGTCTGCTTCCCGAACAATGCTAGGAAGATTGTTCCAGAGTTTAGGTGCAAAATAGGAAAAGGATCTGCCGCCTTCAGTTGATTTTGATATTCTGGGTATTATCAACTGGCCTGAATTCTGAGATCGCAATAAACGTGAAGGACTATAATGCATTAAGAGCTCACTTAGGTACTGGGGAGCTAAACCATTTAGAGCTTTATAAGTAAGTAGCAAGATTTTAAAATCTATACGATGTTTAATAGGGAGCCAATGTAATGTTGACAGAACTGGGCTAATATGGTCATACTTTCTGGTTCTAGTAAGAACTCTAGCTGCCGCATTTTGGACCAACTGTAGTCTGTTTAAAAGCCGAGCAGAACAACCACCCAGTAGAGCGTTACAATAATCTAGTCTTGAGGTCATGAATGCATGAACCAACTGTTCCGCATTTGTCATTGAGAGCATATGCGTAATTTAGATATATTTTTTAGATGGAAGAAGGCAGTTTTACAGATACTGGAAACATGACTTTCAAATGAAAGATTGGTATCAAAAGAGCACACCCAGGTTCCTAATTGAGGACGAAGGTTTAATGTCAAGTGTTAGAGAGTATTCAAGGTTTTTTCGTGAGGAAGTTTTTGGTCCAAAGATTAGGATATCAGTTTTTTCTGAATTTAATAATAAGAAATTTCTTGTCATCTAGTTTTTAATGTCAGTGTTGAGAATTCCCAGGTGGTCACATGACAATGTCAGCCAGGGGTGGAGCTAAGTCTCCTCAGGTGCACAGAATCATTATTTAGCTGATGTTGTTTGGTGTGTGTGAGGCATGCAGCTGCTTCCCAGACCTTCCTACTCCTCCCCCTGCTCCGGTTTGAGGTCTCCAGGGCGCCCGCCCCCCTCCCGGTTGTTACATCTACGGCGCGAGGACGCGCCTACCGGGAGGGGGAGGTACTGTTACAGATCCCTTGTTTCCCTGGACTCCATTTCCCAGAATCCTCCGTCTCCGCTCCGTCCCTCCGTCCCTCGCTTCCAGTTGGCTTCCTCACTCCCCCTAGTGTTCACTTTGTTGTCTGTCGTCTGTGTTCAACTGCGGCCTTCGGGAGCCCCGGCTGCGCTTCGGTCGGCGGAGCCATGGATTCCGCCATCTCCCGCCGGTCCTTCTGCGCCAACTGGGCGGAAACACCACATGTAAAGTTTGGAATCGGTTGGTTCAGGAATGTGCTACCAGGATGGTGTGTCCATTAAAACACAGTGGATCTAGTACTCAGTCCATGATCTTTATTTGACATTTGGAGGCATAGGAATTGAGCCATGGCAACATAAGTTTCTGACAGAGTTGTATGCTGTATAATCAGAAATGCATCAACTCTACTAGAGGCTCTCTTTGAGGAGAAGGACAAGGAATGTCAGGTTCAGCTGCATGCCTCACACACACCAAACAACATCAGCTAAATAATGATTCTGTGCACCTGAGGAGACTTAGCTCCACCCCTGGCTGACATTGTCATGTGACCACCTGGGAATTCTCAACAGCCGCCCCCAAATATGGCAACATATTTGCATTTAAAGAATTCTGTACAATTATTTTGAGTCATCTGAAAACTTACTAAGTTCCACCAAACGGCTGACAGGGCGTACATAGGTTTTCCCATCAATAATAACTTCCACAACCCTTATCCTGCCATCAGAACTTGGCAAGATCTTTGTAACAGTTCCTATAGGCCAGAGTCCCCGTGGAAGCTGAGGATCCACTACCATAACTACAGCATCACTTGAAATTGAATTCCCATCCTGTTTCCACTTCTGGCGACCTTGAAGAGAAGGAAGATAATCTTTAATGAAGCTTGACCAAAATCTGTCAGCCAGTACTTGGCTATGTCTCCACTTCCTACGTGAAAGAATTTCTGAGTCAGCATACATTACTTGAGGAAGGGAAGCATCTTGCCGCCCCATCAACAGTATATTTGGAGTTATAGGATCAGGGTCTGTGATATTAGAAGACACATATCCAAGGGGTTTAGAATTTAACATCTCTTCCACTTCAACAAGTACTGTATATAGAACTTCCTCTGAAAGCATCTGTGAACCCAGTGTCACCCGTAAGGCTGTCTTAATGGATCTGACCTCTCTCTCCCAGCAGCCTCCAAAATGTGGAGAATATGGAGGATTAAAGTTAAATCGAATCTGATATTGAGAAAGCAACTCCTGAAGAGCAGGACTAAGTTGATCAAAGGCTTCTCTGAGCTCTCTCTCTCCTCCCCGGAAATTAGTTCCTTGATCCGATATGAGCTCATAGGGACGACCTCTACGAGCTATGAAACGTCGGAGGGCTAGTAGGAAACGGTCTGTATCCAACCCAGATAGAAGCTCGAGATGAACACATCGTGTTGTCTGACATTTGAAAAGAAGACCCCACCGTTTCTCCTGTCTACGACCCACAATGATACTGAAAGGGCCAAAACAGTCCATGCCTGTTGACCAAAAGGGGGGCTTATAAAGGCGTAGTCTTGAGGGAGGAAGGTCTGCCATCCTAGGGACTGAAGGAGAACCTTTCCATCTCCGACATTCACAACATAATCGTTGAACTGACTTTACCGCTTGCCGTCCACGTAAAATCCAATATTTTCTTCGAAGTTGAGCGAAAATTCTTTGTGGTCCTGGATGACACAAAGTTGAGTCAAAATATGCAATCAGAAGCTTAGTAATTGGATTCTTAGGATCCAAAACTATTGGATGGAGAGCTTCTGACTCCAAGTCCTTACTCTGACGGAGGCGTCCTCCTACTCTTATAAGACATGTCACAGGATCATACTCGGGTGCCAATTCAACAAGCCTACTCCGTGCAGAAACATTCTGACCTAATTGGAGTAACTTAAACTCCTCAGGAAAATCTTCTTCTTGTGCATGACGTAGTAGTAACAGCTCTGCTTGATTCTGACTGAGTCGGTTCTCTGGTGTAGAATCAGGAGAAAAGTTCTCGATGGTATATGAAACAAGCTGTGACCAAGTGTTGAATTGGGAAGGATTTAATTTGGAAAGACTTGATGAAACTTGTGTCTGGCCACAAAACAAAGGTTTCCGCAATTCCAGTGCCACATCATCAGAAACAATACTTGGATATTTAGGCCATTGATGGGAAGGTAAAGTGAGGAAAGGAGGTCCTCGAAACCAGCGACTAGTAGGGGATAACTCAGCCAACCTCTTTCCCCTAGTAATGTCATCTGCCGGATTGTTTCCAGTGTCCACATATCTCCATTGTTCTGCTGTAGTGTGGTCTAAGATCTCAGTGACACGATTAGCAACAAACACCTTATACCGGCAAGATTCAGAGCGAATCCATGTCAAAACTGTAGTTGAATCAGACCAAAGTGTAACTTTATGAAGGGGCACAGAGAGTTCCTTTACTAGGAGATTTGCTAGCTGAGATCCAGAAAGAGCAGCACATAGCTCCAGACGTGGGATGGATATGGTCTTCTTTGGGGCGACCCTAGATCGAGCCAAAACAAATGAGGTGATAACTTCATTCTCATTTGAAAGACGAAGATAGGCTACCGCTCCATAAGCCTGCTCCGATGCATCACAGAATATGTGCAATTCCCTCATCTCGTCATTTGATCCTGCTGATCCATACCACCGTGGAACTTGAAATTTACTCAAGCAGGATAGCTCATTCTCCCAAGCTACCCAGCTCACCTTAATGCCTTCAGGAATATCTGGATCATCCCATCCTCTTCCGGGTTTGATCCACAACTGCTGGAGCATAATCTTAGCACGGGTAGTAAAAGGAATAATAAACCCTAAGGGATCATATTGCCGGGCAAGGATGCGATACAGAACTCGCAAAGTAAGGGTCTGATATCCCACTGGACGATGCTTATACCCCAAAGTATCTTGCATACAATGCCAACTCAGTCCAAGTGTACCCTCACATGGATCATTGCAATCATGGCTCAGCCATAAGTCGGTCTGCAGGGAACGAGCTTCCTCCGGTAAATGGTCAATCACAGAGGTATAATTACTGATCCACTGCCTAATCTCAAAGCCTCCTTCACTCAAAACAGAACATAATTTCATGATCATTTCCTTTGCTTCACCCATAGTAGGAAAGCTTTGCAAGCAGTTATCCACATAGAATGAGGTAAGGACTGAATCTTGAACTTCTGGATAGGTCATGGATAAACCTTGTACATGTCTTTGAAGGGCATAAATAGCACAACAGGGACTTGACGTAGTACCAAATGGTAGAACTTGCCACTCATACACATCAGGTGGAGCATCTCTGGTCATATTTCTCCACAAAAAATGTAATAAAGGCCTATCCGAAGGTAGTAATCGAACTTGATGGAACATGGCTCGAATATCACCACTAATTGCAATTTGATGTTCTCTGAAACGAAGAAGAACTCCAAGAAGAGACGGGCCCAAGATAGGGCCAGGCAACAGAGAGGAATTCAGACTTTTGCCATTATACTGGTAGGAACAATCGAAGACTAAACGATGTTTCCCATTATGTTCAACTAAATGATGGGGTACATACCAGGATTCATCAGTGAGAACAATTTCTTCTGGAGTCAATTTCTTCACATAGCCAGAGTTCACAAGTTTTTGAATTTCCTGATCATATATTGCTGCACGCACTGGATTCTTTGCAAGTTGCCGTTCTGTGCGACGCAGTGATGGCATTACTGATTGCTGGGGAGCATTCAATTTCGGTGCATGTTTGGCTCGAAGTAAGGGAGTAGCATATCTTACAACACCATTGATCTCTAGAAATTCTGTTCTCTGCTCCAGGCATTCGAGAGCCTCTTTGTCTTGCTTTGATCGTAAAGCAGCCTTTGATGTCTGGGAATAAGGTAGTACATCAACCTGCCACAATCTTTCCACATCCCCTTGTAACTGATCTCTAGTTGAAGCAGCTAAAAAATAGCACTGAGAGGTAGAAGTAATTTCTGGTATCAAAGAAGTAGGACCTTGCAATACCCATCCTAAGGGAGTATGTAGTGCAGCTGGACTTCCGGGAGGTCCAAACACTACTGGTTCAGTAGAGCATAGCAGGTGGGGATGGTCTGCTCCTACTAACAACAGAGGCTTAACCTGATTAAATTCTTCAAGCGGAATACCTCTGAGATGTTGATAACATCGTTGAAGAGTGCGGACAGGGTAAGTCTGTTCAGGTAAATCCAACATCTTGGATGTGAATGCTGCTCTGATCCGATATTTCTTTTGCTTAATGGAAGCTGGAGAGATCGAAAATGTAACATTACTACCTTCAATCTTCTCCGAACCCTGTCGAATTGTTCTCAACCTCAGGGACTCAGCCGCCCCATTCAAACCCAGCATATCCGCTGCAGGAGAAAGGAGCATAGTTCTTTCTGAACCATCATCAAGAATGGCATAGGTCTCCACAGTCCTTCCTTGATAACTCAGAATAACTTTTGCCACCTTCAAAAGGACAGAGTTAAGACCACTTGGTCTACTCAAATAGAATATACCAGAGTCAGGTTTCCGAACATTGATTTCGTGCAGGATTCCTAGATGGCGCCCTTCACAAGAAGGACAATACTTCTTCAAATCACACTTCGATGAATGATGTGTCCGACCACATCTCCAACAACGACGATTATCCAGGATCCATTTTCTCTTAGCATCTACATCAAACTCTTGGAATTCCGGACACTGACTCAGGTGATGAGCTTGATTTCCACAGAAGGCACAGAATGGTTTGGTTTCTACTCGTGGTTTGCGATATGAACTATTAGATGGAAACCTTCCTTGTTGGTTACAGCTCTCATCTTGATTTACACCCTGCATAAAAGCAGCTGTAGAAAAAGAAGACTTCATAGGTTTCCCTTCTCTCACTTGAATCTTGGGTGCCCCTTTTGACTGATCAAATACTTGAACTACTAAACTTTGACATTCTGCTTCCTCTTCAAGCCATTTAGCAAAATCCACAAGATTATAAGGCACATCTGGATTGACAGTTCGAGCATGTCTAGCAAAACTGGAAACATGATGTGCTGGAAGTTTACTTAAAAGCTGGTGAACATGAGAAGCACATGCCAGTTCCTTTGCCCCTTCATCCTGACCCCATGACTGAAGCATGCCTACAAATGCCTGGACTCGTAATGCAAACTGACTGAATCCATTGGAATCCCCGGAACGAATAGATGGAAGGCTCTGAATGGAAGCAATCTCCCGCAACACCAAGTGATGAGGCTGACCATATTTCCTTTGAAGGGCTTTTAGTGCTGTAGTATAAGGCTGGGGATCATGAGCATAGGCCAAAGCTAAGTGCCGAGCAGCATCTAGCTTTAAATGATCCAAAAGTATATGATATTTATACTGCTCAGTTTCCTCTGGAGACAGCAGATTCGTCAGTGCCATATTTAGCATTGCAAATTCTTGAGGATCATTACTTTTAAAGCATGGAAATGAAGGTCTCTCAACTGGACCCAACCTTAAAGTCCCAGATGGTAGAGAGGGCTGAACATAATCTGCTGCTGCTACTGGTTGACTCATAGTTGAAGCTCTAGTAGGGATCACTGATGGACGGCCAAATGATGTCTGAGGTACAGACACAGGAACATTACTAATAGCGGTCACATCTGAGGGTCTAGTAAAAGGCCCTACTGGTCTCATCGAAACTGGAGGTATCGAAGGAACTTGACTAGTTGAGGATGTTACTGCCATTGGAAAGAGAGAGCTTGGATGAACAAATGGACCATAAGGTGGATATAATGCAGGAGTAGAAAAGGGCGCTGGATAATTTGGAAACATCCATGGGAAGAAGGCATTACCCGGCATCTGACTGGAAACAGGCCCAACACTTTGTGTTACATGCTGATCATTGGATGGATAGATTGGATATAATGGGTGTTGTACTGATGATGAAAACCAAGGAGGAACATTGCCAAACTGAGTTGGATTCATACTCATTACAGGAGGATTTTCTGAAGACTGAGACTGCAAATGAATATGCTGTGTAGCAACAGGTTCAGTTGACATTTGTGTATCAGGAAGCTGTAGAGAACATGGTTCTAATGACCCTCTCCCTTCTTGTGGCAATGGTGTAGGCAGCATAGATCGTGGTGGAGGAGGGAGAGTACTTTGTCTGCTGAGTTTAGGAGGAGATGTAGATGGATCAGTATCTCGTTTTGCCTCATGTTGTCTTAGGCATTCACCCAATTCAAGGACAAGAGAAGCTCTGGTTTTGCCATCCTCTTGATTAGGTTTAACAACAGGAGATGATTGATTAGAACTCTGGTCAGAACTGATTGAAAAAGAAGAACTTCTACTTCTTATATGCATTGTTCTCATTGTCTGACTCAGTTCTGACAACATTCCTTTTATTTGCTGTACATCTGCAGCAAGACTTCTCACCTCAGCTTGAGTCTCAGATATGGCAGCACCCTGTGATAATTCCAGAGGCACAGAATGCTCAGAAGTGATTTCTCCTTGTGTACAAACTGGGATACTGGGCTGAGTCAATAAATAATCCTGATGCCATCTAGGAGGTTTTGATACACGTTTAGGTCTCCTAGAATCATCATCCTTCTCCATCCTAGCAGCCTCTCCGGCTCGAAGGACCATGTAAAGTTTGGAATCGGTTGGTTCAGGAATGTGCTACCAGGATGGTGTGTCCATTAAAACACAGTGGATCTAGTACTCAGTCCATGATCTTTATTTGACATTTGGAGGCATAGGAATTGAGCCATGGCAACATAAGTTTCTGACAGAGTTGTATGCTGTATAATCAGAAACGCATCAACTCTACTAGAGGCTCTCTTTGAGGAGAAGACAAGGAATGTCAGGTTCAGCTGCATGCCTCACACACACCAAACAACATCAGCTAAATAATGATTCTGTGCACCTGAGGAGACTTAGCTCCACCCCTGGCTGACATTGTCATGTGACCACCTGGGAATTCTCAACAGTCAGCTATGCATTCTGTTAGTTTTGTGAATTTGTAGGTTTCGTCAGGGCGCGAGGAAATATAGAGCTGAGTATCGTCAGCGTAGCAGTGAAAACTAACACCATGCTTCCTAATTATCTCTCCTAAGGGCAGCATGTACAGAGTGAAAAGCAACGGTCCTAGTACTGAGCCTTGTGGTACTCCATATTGAACCTGTGATCGATACGACATCTCTTCATTAACTACTACAGACTGATAACGGTCAGATCAGTACGATTTGAACCATGACAAAGCAATTCCACTAATGCCAATATAGTTTTCAAGTCTTTTTAGAAGAATGTTGTGATCGATAGTGTCAAAAGCAGCACTGAGATCTAATAACACTAATAGAGAAATACAGCCACTTTGCATAGCTGTATTAGTGAAACATTCAATTTCTAAGAGATCAAGAGCCTCATTTATAAAATGTTGCAGAGAAACCGTCCTAAATTTGATCTTACAATCATTTCTCAGATGTGTGTATGTGAGATTCTTAGAATGATCATACACACAGAAAATGAGCGTATGTCTCTCTTTCAGATGTGAAATGTATAGCCTAAATCGCAAATAATAATATTGAACTTGTGCGCAGCTGAATGGTTTTAGTTCTCTGTGTTGTAAACAACACCTAATTAATGTCATTTACATATAAAAGATCACCAGTCATCGTCCAAATCGTTTAATTTAGAATGGCAAGCTGTAAGAATAGCTTAGATTTCCAAAAAACATGCAGTAATCTGACAAGAAAAAGTGTGTACTGTACCTCTGTTCAGACTGTTCAGATGTGGCGCTAAGCCCTTTAACGTTTTTATAAATATGAGCGTTGGCGTGGATTTAACACTCTAAGATCAAATCTGTGCATATGCACATTTATAAACGTTTTAAGGCTACTGTAATTAGACCCATGCGTCCATACTCATTGCACCTGTGACCAGCCAAAAAAAAAAAAGGATGTTTTTTGGATTTTAATAAGTAAATACTTAAGAACCTATGAATGGATCATTACTACAGTGATTATTATGTTTCTAGCATGTTATATGTTTGGCAATGGTTCTTTAACCCTAAGAGATGTAGTGTGTATAGCTTTTCTTTTCTTAAACAAATGTGTTGAAAGATGTATCATGGCCATAATCTAGGATGACAATGCCAATATTCAGCAGGGTTAAAACTGTGAAAGAATAGTTCAGAGAGCACAAAGAATCATTTTCACATAGGAAATGGACACTTCCGAGTCCTGACTTTAACCTCAGTGTAAGTCTTTGGGATGTTCTGGAGGAGACTTTACAGAGTGCTCACCTCTTGCATTGTCAATACAAGATCTTAACCAAAAATGTATGCACCTCCTCAGAACATTTATTTCCATCAAGAGGTTAGTCTTACATTGAGGTTAAAGTCAGGACTCAGAAGTGCTCATTCATGTGTGAAAATGATTCTTTGTGCTCTCTGAACCTTCTTTAACCCTGATGAATACTGGCCTTGTCATCCTGGAATATGGCCATGATACAGTACATATTCCAACATGGTTGTTTAAGAAATGAAAAGCTACACACTCTGTTAGGGTTAAAATATATATTAAGTTTATATAATACATATAAATAGTTCATACCTGAATTATGAGATTCCTGTACCAACAATAGTAATACTATTACAAATACTAACTAAAAATGTAACTGATGCTCATATGCCACCCACACTGAATGATATAGACAACAATTATACACCTGGGATGACCTTTTAAAATGTTTGCATTTGACACAGATAAATGTTAAATACAGAAAGGATAAGGTGGTTGTCATCCCTGTTACCCACATGTCATGACCTGTTACCCTAAAAAAGTAACAGGGTTGACGGTAACAGGTTTGACAATTTCAAGCTAATTTGCTATTTGCTAGCTTACAGACCAGATCACAAAAACACATTTTGTAAACTTTAAATGGATATTACTTGTAGATAATAATTATGTTACATTAAATAAATAAGTGTTTAAATGTATACTTCAAAAATGGTAACAGGTTTGACATTGCATGATATCCCCCTTCAGTCAAACCTCATAAATCATCAAAAATAGAACATTTTAGAAGAGAGAGAGAAACTTATTTTTATTTGAACTGTTGGCATCCTGGTTTAGAGATGATGTAACTTCTTGGAAGTGATGTCACTGGAATGTACCATTATTTATACAGGGTTCTTTGGTGAGGGTAACAGGGCTGACTTGAGATAGGTGACACCGATAAAATGATATATATTTTTTATAAAAAAAAAAATAATGTATACTTATGCTAAAACATTGCTTGACATTAACACTATTCTTAGAACAATATGCAAAAGTGATTTTTGTATCATTTTGCATTCAATTTGCAAATTAAAAGAACAAACATAGCAAAGGACAGGCCAAAAACCTTACCATTATGAGAATAAATGCAATGTTAATTATTTAAAATAATATTTAATCGACTTTACTTTGGTGTAATATTAATAAAACAATGCACAGTATTGATATGTTTTTAAATCACAAATGTATTTGCTGTTATAGTACTTCTATGTCTGGTTATTTCTTAGGGACGCAAAAGGCACCGATTTCGTGGAATGACCTACATAAATTGCTGAAGCGGTACTTTTTTTTCTACTTACAAGTTGTGTTTCTCATTTCATGTGTCACAATAATGATCAACCTACAGGTTATTTAGTGCTGTAACACATCCTGAAGTTTGCTTTGTCAGAGTTTTTCAGTATGAAAGTAAATGGGGTTTAAATGCCATACGTTTATCAAAGTAACAAGTGTTACTTTCTTCCCGCTGCAGTGACAACAAGTGTTTCTTTATATTTTCAGATATAAAATAGAATTGCTACTTTTTACTAGTAGCAATTCAATTATTATCAAGAACTGACGTTCCAGCTAGTGCCAAATGAATTCTTGATATCAAAACAATCACATTTTTACTAGTAACAATGTAATTATTGATATCAAAAATAGATTTTTATTAGTAAGAATTGTATTTCTGAAATGTGAAATTAGAATTTAAACTAGTAAGAAATCAATTCTTGATATCAACAATTGAATTTGAATGGCAGCCTATGGTGACACAGTGAAAATACATTTACAGATGTCAAGAATTCTAGTTTTTATAGAATAGAGTATCTCTGCCTTCAGGGTTTTTTACAGAGTGGCTGTCCGCACTTGCATGTCCACAGGAGGGAAACACAGAGCAAATTTTACTACAACATCCTGTTAATACTTCCATTGACTTTGAAAAGAATGCCTAATGAACAAAATCTTTTTTTTTTCTCCCCACACTCACCCAATGCTGGAATCACTTTCACAGGTTGGGGGATGATCTGTGTGTGAGGCTGACTTTGGCCTGTCTAAGAAGATCTATTCCAGTAACTGCTATTAGGACAGGACTATTAAACTGCCTGTAAGTTGGACGGCAACATGGCGCTCGCGTAAACGTCACATTTCCTGGCAAAAACATCCCGGTTCCTTCACATAAAAATCAGTCTACAGGCTTTCATAGACAGCCTCTCGTTTTTTTTAAGTTTCGTTACAAGCTGCTCACACATTGACAGTAAGAAAGCGATTAATACATGAAAATTCTGTATAGCCCCTTTAATAGAGTAGCTACTTTTCAACACTGACTCTAGTTTGTGTATTACTATTTTTCTTTCTTGTAAAAATGAGTGAAATAGGTACTTTATGTTGTTACAAATTCACCACTGGGGAATCTCACAGAACATGTCAAGAACATGGGGACATGACCCAAAAGCAGAAAAAAAAAAAATATATATATTTTGAATATTAAACACTGAACAAATTTCTAGCCCCAATTCTCATTACCTTAATGCAAAATAATAATATTTTTTATAAGCATTATTTTGATTTAAAACATTTTACATTTTATATATAAAAAAAAATACAACAACAACAACAACAAAAAAACTATTTGAGTGGAAATGGTCCTGAAAGCAGAATTATTATTACTTTTTAAAGTCTTTAATATATTTTGTTTTTGTTGGGACAAATATGACCCAGACATGTTTTTGGTTTTTCTGAGATTCTCCCACCAACTACCTTCAAGTAATTGTGATGTTCCTTGTGTCTCACAGTGGTATTCTGCAATAACCATGTGGGAGATCACATCCAGCATGAAAACACCTTATCCAGGTGTCTCCAATTATGGACTCCTGACTTCCTGGAAAAAAAGACTCTGTCTCAGACAAGGGGACAATAACAACAAATTGTAAGCACTTGGCCTCAAAAATACATATATATAAATTATTAGACTATTCTGTTTATTAGGAGAAGGTTCCAAAAGAGGGTATTTGAAGTGATGCCAGAAGAACCATTTTTGGTTCCCCAAATAACCTTTTATTTAATGGTTCTTTAAAGAACCAGTGTGAATTACATTTTTATAATCTAAAGAATCTTTTGTCCATTGGAAAGGTTCCATGTTAAAGGTTCTTCATGGAATCATCAATGCCAATAAAGAACCTTTATCTATGTCTATTGCAAGACAGACAAGATGAAATCAGTTAGAATAGTTTAGGTCTTTTGAATCCTTATAAACCTCCCTTTTAAACATAAATGGCACAAGTAGTTTTTAAACTGAAGATCTGGAAGATGATTCAGTCTTGTAGTGCTTTTGGGGATTTATTTTTCTGCTTCTCTCCATTTTTCTATCGACTCTTTCTCTGATATGAAGTTATGTTGAGCTGCTGCTTTTGGAGAGCTGGGCCAGAGCTTCAAAACGCTTCTGTTTGAGCTTCCACCACTGGAGGCCAGCAAGGAGGCCCACTACATCAGCCTGGGGCTGGAGGCAGCCAGCGATCACCAGGACAGCGCAGAGGCCCTGGAGCCTGAGGTGGAGAGGATGTTGTAATAAACAACATATATAAACCTGTTGGTGGCTTTCTGTCTTTTTTCAGACCTGTTAGGGTTAGGGTGGGAAGAGAAGGAAAAGGATCGGACACCTGCTGTGCAATATGTTTGCGTGTTATTTTGTGTAGTTTTTTATTCAGAATCATGATCTCTATTAAAAAAATTTGATTATTCCAGAATAGTGGGAGTTTTGTAAAATGAGACATCACATTTCAACCCTTTTAACTGTTGTTTAAGAAAAGGTACAAGTCAGTATTATTAGATACATTATGTTTTTATTGTTAGCATGCACATTAGCTTTCCTTTCCCTTAAAACTGGATTCAGCTTTAAACGTGTTAAATAATTGTTGATTTTCAAAGCATTAAACTGAGAGGTTAAATAAAACTAGAATGTTTTGCATGGCTACCTGAGGACAAATGTTTTAAAAAGGTTATATAACCTGTTAAATTCAGCATGCACTGCATATACAGATTCCTACACAATGTATGTTTAATTTGGCCAAAATTAAACAATTATCTCCAAGCGAGTGAACATGTTTATGCCACACACAAATCATAAATGTTGTTTATATATATATATATATATATATATATATATATATATATATATATATATATATATATATATATATATATATATATATATATATATATATATTTAAGCCAAATGATCAAATTTTTGTCAATGGATAATAGTGATCTGTGAATTTATATAGGGAGTTATATATGGAATTTATAAATTTGATAGGCCCTATTTGTTAATGGACAGAGGAATTCATTTAAATAGGGTAAAATATTGTTTTTATTGTGAAGTCAAAAGGTTAAAGTGAGACCCTTGGGGTAAGATGTTTTAATTAGAAATATTTTCCTAAATATACCTATATCACAAATAATAATTTTAGCAAGAATAGGAAAGGAGTCATTTCTCAGCTGTGAGAAGAGTTCAGTCTCACGCGCGTTCGAAAGCTTCACTCAGAATCACGTCATAATGAAATAGAACGTTGTGTTGCTGATTTGAGAAACATTTCCTCAGTTTTCTCAGTCTTCTCGTTGCTGTCTCTTCTGCTGTTCGTATTGAGTTTACCCGAGTCAACATTTGCTATCATGGCAATGTTGAAGCGAAAACGTAGTTTTTGCGCTCAGGTGTGCGACTCTTACAGCGGCACATCCTCATTTAGCACCGATGCGGCTGAAATCCATCAGCCCGTTAGTGTTGTTGAGGAACAAGAGATGCCAGTGAGAAAGAGGAGGAGGACGGAGAGTTTTGAGAACCTGCCGTCTCTTCATTTCTGTGTCTGGAGTGGCAGCTCAGATCAAGATACCGCTGCGAATGAGAAAAGTATTGATGGTAAATCAAATGAACATTTGAGAATGTCATTGAAGTGTCATTATATGTTACAAATCCACACCAAAACACATTCTATCAAAATACAACTGCAGTTTGATCAAGGCAATGCGCAGACTTTTCTAAGATATGTCATACATATTTAAACAAGGCTTGTTAAAAAAAAAAAAAAAAAAACGATATAGCCCAACGTTAATAAATAAAACATGTTAACTTAAGAATCACTTATTATTGAATGAAACATGCTTTTGTTCAATATTCCATGCTTTAGATCAGATTTCTCTACAGTACAGCGCCTGTGCTCTAAAGGATCATGGTCTTCAGGAACCTCTTTCCAGCGGTCTTGATGTCCTTCCTCCTGCAGATCAACAGGTTCAAACCCCTCCAGCTCCAGTCCACCTCAGTCCAGAACTAGATCACAACAGGGTGGACGTTACAACTAAGAATTGGTTTGAGGTATTGAGTGTAATAAGCTACAAATGACTCTGAATAATATTATATTATATAATATATATTATATTAGGAAGATTTTTACACTTTTTTTGTGCATTTGTTTTATGTTCTTTGTGATATGAGAAGAAATTTGAGGTCAAATCTCTTCTAATGTATGTCAGCACCTACCCTGATTGCTGTTTTTGTTTATTGCGTATCATCAGCCTGTTAGTGAGGGAAGTGATAGTGAGCAGAGCCAGAGGAGGAAGAGTAGTTTTGGAGAGCTGCTCACTCTTCACTGGAGCTGCAGTTCAGGTCAGGGTCAGAAAGTGGAGGATCAGACCACTGCAGCCGATAGCGAGAGACACGCTGAGGGTAAATCCAGAGACCATTTGAGAATCTGTACATCATTTTCTGCTAGATATGAGTGTCCATTAATGGAAATTCATAAATTAGGGTGAATGTTTCTGTTCTTTAGGATGAAGTATCATTCATTACATATGTTAAAAATCCACACCATCACACGTTTTATCAAAAATCAGTTGAAGGTACAGTAGATCAAAGCCATGATCAGAGGTTTATTCCAGCACATTTCATATATCTTTAAACACAGATGAACCCAAGCGGACATCTTTTAACAATGGCCGAAAGAGAAAACGAAGTTCTCACAGCGCTCAGGTGTACGACTCCCATCAGAGTACAACATCCAGCACCAATGCGGCTGAAAACCATCAGCCCGTTAGTGTTGGTGAGGACACTGAGATGCCAGTGAGAAAGAGGAGGAGGACGGATAGTTTTGAGAAGCTGCCGTCTCGCCATCTCGCCAGTGGACTTGAAGTCCTTCCTCCTGCAGATCAACAGGATCAAACCCCTCCAGCTCCAGTCCTCCTCAGTCCAGAACTAGATCACAACAGAGTGAAGGGTGAGTTTACGGCCATAACCTCAAACATTTCACTCATTGCTGTCCATGCTTGACATTTCATGTCAACTAAATGATTCATCTTTTAACAGACGACATTCTGAGCCGCTATGAAGTCGGCAGAAAGCTTGGTGAGGGAGGATTTGGATCTGTTTATGAAGGGAAACGCTTGGCAGATGACCTTGAGGTATCGTCATTTCCTTTCAATATTTTCAATATCCATTTCAAGTCCTTTAAGTGTTTACTACTTAGTGCACTTGACATGTTGGAAATGTAACAATTGTTTTTGGTTGATCAGGTGGCTGTGAAAATCGTCAGAAAGTCACGGAACATGAAATACATCAACATTGTAAGTATGCGACACTCGCTAAACTGTTCTTCCACTGTTTTCAAATTAAAATGTGTAAACACACTGACAGCACCTTCTTCATGATCTTCATGATCTTTCTTCTAGCCTGGTCATCCCGCACCCCTTCCATTAGAGGTCGGCCTGTTGATCCTTGCTAACAGGGGTCCCAAAGTTCCAGAAATCATTGAGTTGCTGGACTGGCAGGACCAACCTGACCAATGCATCATGATCTTGGAGCGTCCCTCACACTGCCAAGATCTCTGTAATTTTTTGGAGAGTCACGGCGGCACCCTCAATGAGGACACATCACGGTATATAATGACGCAGGCAACAATGGCCGCTCACATCTGCTTTTCCCGTGGAGTTTTCCACCGAGACATTAAGTTGGAGAACTTGCTAATAAACACAGAAACACTTGAGGTCAAGCTGATTGACTTCGGCTGTGGGGATCTCCTCCAGGAATCTAGATATGAAAGATTCTGTGGTATGTATTATGCATCAAACCTGTAGTTTTAGACTTCTAGTTTTAGATGCTCAAGTTAAACTGGTATCATATAAACCATATCTCACTTTTGAAGAAGCATTTTTTAGTTTAAATAACACCAGATAAATCTTTACAAAGCAAACAAGCTGTGGGATTTCAAGCTTACCCATCAAACAAAAACTCCTTCCTTCAGGCACTCGAGAGTACTGTCCACCTGAGTACTTCACAGAGGGCAAGTACCACGGTAATCCAGCTACTGTGTGGTCTCTGGGAGTGCTCTTATTCTTGCTGGTGTGTGGACGCTTTCCAAAATGCAGAGATTTGCAGAGGATTGATGATGACGTCTGGTTTGAGGCTGGCTTATCAAATGGTAAGATGACATTCATCACAACAAAGAAGACCAACTGTTATTTAAATCATAAAAAACAAAGAAACAAGGAAAAAGTAACAACCGAGCCAAGTGGATAATGTGGATAAAACAGGAATGATTCCTGATTTTCTGAACATACACTATAAAATAGTCAAATCTTACAGCTTAATACAAAGACAGAAGGTGTAAAGTTTAAAGTAATAATCTGACTTTCTTCCATCGTTCTGCAAAGAATGCTGCCACCTGATTCGATCCCTCCTGCAGAAAAACCCAAGCTGGCGGATTGATTTGAAGAACATCATTTTCCACAAATGGTTTATGGTATTGAGCCTAAGATCAGCTACAAATTATTTAAGATATATTCACTTTTTGTTTTAAAGATTTTAAAAATGTTTTCCCTATTTTTCCACCCTAACAATTTATATTCTTTAAGAATGTTGCCTATGTATTTTTGTGCATTTGTTTTATTTTATCTTTTTTGAGAAGTCATCTAATTCTTATGTATGTAGATGTCAACGTATCATCTGGTGGCCTAATACAAGACAGTGGCATCCCTCCATCCATGCCATGGCTGGTGACCCTTGGCTTGTAATAATATAAGCATCTGGCGATATTACTTGCCTAGGAACGGTACAAAAATTCCCCGTCACAGCCGACTTTAGGCAGAGCTGCATGTCATGGACAGAATTCCTCTCTTGGCTGCTCCAGAACTTCATGTGAAAGCTGCTCCTGCCACGGCCTATTGTACAAACTGTTATTGTTCGTTAAATATTTTTGTTCAATAAATAACATTTTATATAAATAATATTGGCGTACCTATTGAGAAATGGTCTGTGTGTGTTAGTAGTGGGATTTTTTCAGAAACTTAAGTGCAAGTTACATTGACTTGACCTAGAGAATGAAAGCTAGATGCAGGTAATCACATGTGCTCGCTCTCTCTCCATCTCTTTAAAAATACTCTAATAATACACTAATTGCCTAAATTTGTTAGCTTTTTAAGGGAAATGAAAGGGATTTCTATATTTTCTTCACTCAATAGCCTATGCAAGTGATCCGAGTTCAGCACAAAAACGTAGCGCAACAAAAAATAAATATAAATAAATACAGCTGAGTATGCTTGGTTGCGCAATGTCGACTTTCGTGATTGGCCATAATATCTGCAGTGTAGTGTGAATGCAGATATGTCAACCCAGAAAGAAGAGCAAAATACCTTCAGAAAAAGACATCTTTAAAGTAACAGCCTAAAAACTTCCACCTTCCAAACTATCCACCTTATTTTTCATTCAAGAGCAGGCCTTTTGTAAATTGGAGGAGAATGTCACCAAAAGCCAGACGCATTCAGTTATGTTTAGCTGTACAGAAAAGCTCATGCTTCTTGATATTGCAAACTGGTATTTCATAGCATATTATTTTAATGTATCTTCTTCTAGCTATTTAGTGCATACATACTGTAAATTTAGATGCCTCATTAGTATCGGTTTCTATTGAGAGCATGTTGTCTGTGCATCTGCAACCTAGCGGTTTCACATGTATGGCATATCTATATTGCAATAGACATTAAAGGGTTAGTTCACCCAAAAATGAAAATAATGTCATTAATTACTCACCCTCATATCGTTCTACACCTGTAAGACCTTAGTTCATCTTCGGAACACAAATTAAGATATTTTTGAACAAAAGATTTGTAAAGCTTTGAAGCAGATAGTGTTGAAAAGTCGTTATTTAGTTTTTTTGGTGCACAAAAAGTATTCTCATCGCTTCATAACATTAAGGTAGAACCACTGAACTCACATGAACGGTTTTAAATATGTCTTAAGTACCTTTCTGGATCTTGAGAGGTTCGGTGACATTGCTGGTAATAGAGGCCTCACTGAGCCATCGGATTTCATCAAAAATATCTTAATTTGTGTTCCTAAGAGAAACAAAGGTCTTACGGATGTAGAACGACATGAGGGTGAGTAATAAATGACATAATTTTCATTTTTGGGTGAACTAACCCTTTAAAAAAAAGATTTTCACACCATTAACCATTGGTGTGATAATTCTGCATAGGCCTATGGATATTGGATATTGAGTTATACATAAAAAGACAAATCAGCACATTCTCACCTCTGAGAGGTCTTGTCAGCGTCTTGTTAACTTTGCAAAATAAGGTGGATAAGACAGTATTATCGTTAAAGGTAGCGTAGATTTTTTTTAATAAACACTTTTTGTGGTTGAATACTGCTTGAAACTCTCTTCACGTTCTGACAGCAATCAGTAGGCTAATAGAAGTGGTCTAAATATTAAAACATGAACATATATCTTCTGTGGAAGTCTCAGGACCAAAAGTGTTCAATAGGATGTCCTAATGTGAGGGAACGTTTGCAATCAATAACATAAATGTTTCTGTTTATCATCATTATTAATTGATGTAATAGTGAGTCTTCGAACACTGGGTGGCGCTTTGTACCAAATTTTACTGCTAATCTCTGATACTACTCACAGGATAAAGGTCCACTCAGAATAAGGAAACAAAGGAACATGCCTATGGGAGTAATAAAAAGCCCAGTTTATTAACTTTTTAACAATTAGTAGTGTTTTAACATGGGGTGGTTGTAAATCACAATTTTGACTACTTGCACTGAGCCTCGTGACGCACATCTGGTTTGATACATTATGGCTCTTTTGTTTCCGGTTATATCCATTTTCAATGCGCTGTTATCACAAAGCTAACTAAACGCCTCTTAAAATAAGAGTCCTCAGGATGATTTTAAATTCCAGACATATTCAGAGACACGAGAAGAGATATTCTGATGAATATGGTGTATGGGAAGCGGTTTCATCTTAAATTGTGCCCATCGTTATTTGTCGTTATTGCATTTTTACTAGTAAGAATACAATTAGAGAGCTCTGCAATTAAATTCTTACTAGTAACAATTAGTGTTGCACGATATACCAGTACTAGAAAGGTATCGCGATACCCTGCTCAGGTTACGTCTCAGATTACGCATGTAACCATGGTTCCCTGAGAACAGGGAACGAGATGCTGCGTAAAGACGCTAGGGGAACGCTTCCACGTGAACCGGTGTCTGAAACACATATCGAATCTCGGCAATATCATATTGACTGGCGACAGCCCATGACATTACAATCTGACCTGTCAGTATATAAGGGGTGCCCAGATAACATGTCATCCACTTATCATCTGAAGGGACTGTAAACAGGCGGGCCCGAAGCATGGCAAAGAGACGCAGCGTCTCGTTCCCTGTTCTCAGGGAACCATGGTTACATGCGCAACCTGAGACGTTCCCTTTCAAAAGGGAACTCAGCGCTGCGTAAAACACGCTAGGGGAATGATATACCCACACTGAGCTGAGGGGAGTGCATGCCAAAGCAGTGGCAGTGACAACTGTCAGAATCCGGCAAATTCAAATGAAACGCCAGACCCACTCACCCTACGGGTCACATCTGGGCTGTCAGTGACAGCGCTCCCAGCCGTCAAAGCCTCAGCTATAGGCCTAAAAACAGCCTTCATATTTACATATGAAAGCCTGCTAAGGCCGCACAAAGGCCTGGAACCAACAGATTAGAAAGGGCACAAAGCATTCAGCGAGTGCTCTTACCACACACATGGATTTTAAAAAGAGCACAAAGCACTCTGCGCACACTCTTACCATACACATGGAATTAAAAAAGTGCAAAAGCACCCCTTTTACCATGCACACGAATTTTAGAAAGGGCACGAAGCACTCAGCGTGTGCCCTCTTCTCCACAACATTTCACTTCATACAGAAGGGGTTCCTTTAAGGGCGCATGGCTAGGGGCCCGACGGACCCCCAGCCAGTCACTTTTCAGGTGACACGGTCACCCTCAATACCATCAGGGAGGCTGACCCAGTAACTAGCTGTACTAGTAACTTAATCTGCCTACCACCTGTCTGTATCTACAGAAACAGAGTCTCCGATGCAGAAGTCACATGAAGAGACATCCAGAAAGTGGGACTGTGAAAGGGCGGTAACCAACTCTTAGATCTTAGAGATGGGCATGCTGGAGAGCAGAACTCAGCAAAGCGCTACTAACCCTTGCAATTGAGGGGAGTATATCTACTCAATCCTAAAATCTACAAAGCACCTATGTTTCAAGGAGCTAAGGAGGCCATGCACCCTAACAAATGGGGACCCCCATGAGGGGAATGCTCACAGCCTAATCTAATCAGAAGGCCTCAAGGGAAGCCTTTGACCTTTGACCAGCTTAGGGAGCCAAGTACTCAAATCTAGTCCCAAGCTCGACCTATGAGGTCGACCAGGCTATAGGTTAGGAAAACAAAGGTGAACAGAATGTCAAGTCAGTGACACGTAATAACGTGCAGTCTCAGGAAGGCCAGATTAAAAGGCCAGCCATCACATTGCCAGCAAGCAGAGTACTTCAGTAAAGCACCCTTTTTACAAGCAACATACCTTGAGGTGGCTCACTTGGGCCTACTACTCTAGATGAACACGGCCATCAGCTTGTGACACCTACTAACAATAAGAAATTGCAGACCGATACCCAACCGCAGGGAACTCGCATCAGGGCAGCCTACAGGGGCCAGCTACCTGGTTTCAGGTCTTAACTGGCAGAGAAGATACCCGCATCCTGGGAATTTAGGTTCCAGGACACCCTAAGGTCACCCATCTCAAACACACTGGCCGAAAAAATTTTTTTTGCTGCCAGTTACCCACGTTGCTGGGGGCTCGCCATAGAGAGGCCTGCTAAGGCCTACTATCTGAAAGCAAACCTACACGCTTCCACCAGAGAACCCATACTGCTGGGATCTAGCCTCCAAGGTGGCCCGCTAGGGCCAGCTACCTGGCAGCCAGTTCAACATGGCTAAATGCAGCAGCCTTGATGGAGCACATGTCCAGGGAGGCCTGTCTAAGGCCAACGACCTGATAGCAAGTCGTTGCTCTAAATACCCATAGGGGACTCACCTGCAGGGGCCTGCTGAGGCCACAACCAACGGCAAGTCTTGCTGCTAGCACACTACTGGGGACTCACTCACAAGAGGCCTGTTAAAGCCTGCTTGTCTAACAGCAAGTCTAGCTAGCTGCTAAACACTCCCCAAGAGACTGGGGCTATCTAACAGGAAGACCTACCAGGGCCTGACTACCTGCCAAACGCCTCTACTAGCTGTCGCAAGACCCAAAGTGCTGGTGACAACTCACAAGGAGGCCTACTAAGGCCAACTATTCAGAGCATGTCTTATTTCTACCATATCCACACTGATGCGGGCTCACCACAGAGGCGCCTGCTAAGGCCTACTATCTGATAAAATACCCCAAAGCTACCAGAAACCCATTTCATGGGGGCTGTACACAGGGAGGCTTGCTCAGGCCACTACCTGATAGCAGCCAGCATATGTGCTAGGAGCCCAACATGGTGGGGACTCACACTGAAGGGAAGTCTGTAAAGCCTACTGCCCTATAGCAAGTCTAGCAGCAAAGATAGTGAATAAACAGTGCCTAAGCCTGGGACCTATCACATTGCTCACAAGCAGTGCACTCAGTGAAGTACAGGCCTCAGAGCTATAAGCGAAGTACTCATAAAACTTTACATTTAACAAGGGAGTATGGTTTGCGTGACCCTGAGAATGCTACAGGGTGAAGGCATACCATAGCAGAGGTGTAAAGAGTACCTGAAAACCATACTTGAGTAAAAGTACTGATACCTTACATCGAAAATGACTCCACTACAAGTTACAAGTAACCAATTCCAATATGACTTGAGTAAAAGTCTTAAAGTATCTGATTTTAACAGTACTTCAGTATTTTACTCGTGCTGAATGTAGGCTCAGAGATGCACTAGTCCGGAGAGACTGCCGGTGAAAATAAGACACTATTGATTTGTAAGATGAGAATTCAAGTTTATTTTCTAAAATCAAAATAAATCTTAACACCTCAATGTTACAATAAATCAAGGTCGACACAACAACCTCTTAAACGTTTACAAACTCTCAAGTCTCATTTGAGCTCAAGTGCACAGAAATGTCATAAGTAAACCAATATCTTTCAAAACGGCCTTGTCAATATAGCGGATAAATAAAATAATGTTAAGTAAAATTAAATAGTCAAAGTCTACTGTATGTGCTGGTTTGAGCCTCATCACCAGCTGCAGTCATTTCCTCATCTGATAAATCAAACACCTGCGATCAGAAACTACCTGCTAATGGACTCACATTCACATAAAGTATCCTTGTTGACAAGTTTTGAGTGAGTAAATGCAAAATGCACAAGATATAGTACCTTCAATGACCTTAGATGGCAATATCACTTCTTTATAGGAGAAACAAACTGCTGCAGAAAAAGTTAGGTGCCATGAAAAATGTAATTTGTAATTGCATTACTTAACTCAAATGTAGTGGAGTAAAAAGTACATTTACTTGTTCAAAAATGTAGTCAAGTAGAGAGTAAAAGTTGCCAATATCTTTGATACTCAGTACAACTACAAAGTAGCCAAAAAGATACTTAAGTACAGTAACTAATTACATTTACTCAAATACTTTACACCTCTGTACCATAGTGACTCCAAACGCGACAGAAACAGTATCTGTGCTCAGCCCTAGGGGAATGGGTGCCTGTTTTCTAGAAACGGCCACACAAGATCAACCCAACACTTGAACATCAGTTCAGTGGGCTTAGAAGAGTCAAGCTAGGGCCTAACAGTAACTAGCTTCTGAAAAGCAGGGCCAAAACAAAGAGCAATTATTTCTATTTGCAAAGAAAAAGGCATAAACCGCCTATTCTGCCTCTACACTAGCCTACATTAAAGAACCCCATGGTAGGAGGGGTCGGGCCATGGCCGAACGACTCTCACTGACAGGAGGCCAGCGCTAGGGATGTACCAAAGGCAGAAATGCATAGCAGACTGCCCAAAGATTCCTAGCCCTAGGCCAGCTATGAGGGCCAGCACAAAGCATAGATCTACCTGGCCCTCTATAGAGCAGCAGCCTCACAGAATAACTCTCACCAAGGAGAGGAGGCACAATCACCAGCTGAAACCGGTGAGGTGGCAGTTCAAAACTCCATTAAAACCTTAGCTATCTTAGATAATGTAGGAATGATGCTAACCAGGTAACAATATCAGGTGGCCCTACACAGGGAACAGTGGTCTAAAAGAAATACTTTAGTATTTAAAATAGTAACCAGACATAAAACAGTTCGACACCATGGAAAACATGAAGGTCTTTCAAAAAGTTTTTGTTGTTGTTGTTGTTGTTTTTGGGTTTTTTTAGGAATTGGGTTCTTCCATCCCGCCTCAACCTCAATATGCAGGTCAGGAAGTAATGGAAAGCTCACTTGAGCTGTAGGATTATGGCCAGAGAGAAACCGATTGTCATTCTTTGTGAATATGCACGGTCTCTCTCCTAACGCGCTGCCATGGCAACTGAAGTCTACCAGCAACATGTTCCATAATCTCTAACAGCTCAGTGTATGCGGGACAGGGTGACTGAGAGGATTCAGTGAACTCACCCTCTCTATCCTCCTCAGACACCTCCTGCTCGGGTGGAAGTGCACTCGCAGCTGGACCTGAGGATGCAGAAGACAACGCATCCTCTCCCAGCAGCTCACTCTCATGAGCCGCCGAACAGCGTGAGCGGTCACACCCTCTCAAACTGTGCGGTGAGCTCCATCTGAGAGCCCCATGATCTGAGTCTCCGCACTGCCTCAACACGAGCGGGACCGAACCACCAAGCCCAAATGTTGAACTCTCTTCCCTCGGGAAGAGACCCAGACGAGAACGGAGCGTTCTTAAAGGAACGCGCTCACAGTTTGCATAGGCAGCTCCCTCGAGAACTTACCATGAGTGCTCTTCTCCCAAACAGAGAACGCACAGCTTGTGTGTGTCATCTAGTGTCAGATAGCAAGGACACGGATCCACACACTTAATAATTAGGGCTGGGTGATATATCGAATGCTTTTGTCACGCGCATTTCGTCAGTAAAGCCGGTTCCCTGATTGCCACTAAATCGCCATCACCTGCTTTCAAATGAAGTGGCATTTAATAGACAGAGCCGTAAATCACTGATAAGCCACGCAATATCGCGTTCAATCATTTTTCATGGGTTACAGCTCAGTGATGGAAGAGCTGCAAAAGATGGGAACTCACGCTATAAATATCCATGTTGAGGCGTTCCATGTAGAACAACAAACAAACTCTTCCATCACTGAGCCGTAACCTGTGAAAAATGAGGCGTCTGCCGTGCTGGAAGAGAAACGGGTCTAGTTGTACACCGTGACAGGTGCTTTTCGCCCATACCGTCAACCTTCTTTGAGATACTTTGAGATATAAAAATGTTGCAATACACACTGAATTATCACTTACTGAAAGTAAAGCACCCAGATATCCAGAAAGATGATTGCAATGTTGATGAAAGCCAAGAGACACAACCTGAGAAATTTCAGCACTTTGTATGGAACTAGTTATTCACAGGAATGAGGGGAAGGTGTTTGGGTTTCAGAGACTGGCTTCTACTAAATCTTTCATAAACAAACAGTAGTTTGCAATGTGACAATGATACTGAGTTTGGAGTTTAATAAATTAAGCAGGTTAATTGGACCAAGGGCAGTTGAGGTAAAAAAACAAAAAAACAACAACAACAACAAAAAAAACTTAGGTTTGTGGCCATATTGAATTTAAGGCAGATGAAAACGTGGGTGTTAGGGATAGACTACAGTCTTTACAACGGCACGCACTCCATAAAGGTTTTAGATCACATCATTTGTACAACTCATAGCTTTCAAAACTGTTTTATGGAGTTTTTGACTATTGAAAGTAGCCTTTTTTTTTCTAAAGCTGTTTCGTCAGCTGAAAAATGTATGTTGTTAAACAACATTAGCTTTCAATCCATTCAACACACTGTACTTCTATCATTCATGGCCTCATTTCATTCCTGTCAAAACTTAAATATGTCACTACCCTTAAGGATTGAGGTCTATATTGATACACTATACCATTCAAAAATTTGGGGTTTTTGAAAGAAGTTTCTTATGGTCACCAAAAATACAGTAAAAATAGGAATATTGTTAAACATTACAATTAATTTTTAAAAAATATATATTTTAGTATATTTTAAAATGTAATTTATTTCTATGAACAAAGCTGCCATTATACCCAATGTTGTCTAGTCCACGATTTTCCCACGGAATAGTGATTAACCCCCATTATAAAACCCCATTGGAAAATCTCTAAAGAACCAGCAGTGAATTAAGGGCCTTTTACACTCAACACGATAATTCGGTGTGAATGTTCGGCACTGGAGTCAAAAGTACCGACTTCGGTACCAAGTCCGTACTGAAATTTTAAAAATGTGATGCTTTGAGCGCTGTTGAGCGAATTTGTAAAACACCTCTGACTGGCCATTGCGTTGATGTGCTTATCGGTTGCTAGGGTACTCGGGGTGGTTGCTAAGGTGTTGCTATGCGGTTGCATAACATTTTTATCCTTCAACCAGGTCTGTTTTAACATTAACAAGTTCTAAATCTTTCAATTCCCAAATTTTTAAAGATAATTCCATCACTTAATTCAAATATTTAGGTATATTCAGATATTATTCAGAGATTTTATGGTATTTCCAGGACATAATTTAGATTTTGTATACATTTCGTGAAGTTGCACACTGAATTACAAGTACTCAACCAGACTGCTGATACACGGCCATACTGAACCTACACTTAGTAGAGTGACCATTACATTCACATGCTGGAAGAGAAAGAAAGAGACAAAGATGGGGGCAGGTAGAGGATTGAAAAATGGCAGTAAAAACAACTTTTTTTAAAAATCCTTACATTTATTTGAGAAGCAACACTGCATACAACATATACGCATTTAGATTGTATCTTTCTTTTGTCTTACTGCACTTGCAGATTTTTTTCTTACTTAAATTAAAAAAATCTTTCTTGACTGAATTCTAGACTGCATCCAAAATCACATACTCTCTTGAGTAGGTACTTATTTTGAATAAGTACTTACTTTACTTTAAAAAAAACTATGTTCTATGTAGTATGAATGTGTGTAGTATGAAAGTAATCTGGATGTACAACATTCGCCATGTTGTCATTATCATGTGACCTACCAGCGCTTCACTGCCATTTACAAATCCTCTCCCGTGGACTCAAGGGATAGTAAAGTGTCCATTGTATGTACACTTCACAATCTCATCGGAAGTAGTAGGTCATCCCGGTACTTTTTGCCTACTCTTTTATGAGTACTTCTATTATCACATACTGTTTTTAGCCTACTATATAGTAGGGAAGTATGCAATTTCAGACGCGGCCTTAAAATGTGGCACTGCTGATTACCCAGCATGCATTGCGACTTGAGTCAAATCAGAGTGAGTTTGATCTGATTACTCACCAGGATCGTAGAAGATCGATGTGTGTCATTATTCATTCAAAGTAAAATAAAGTGTTGGATGCTTAAAATTCTTATGAAGTATTGCTTATCATGTAAATAAATGTAAGGATTTTTACCTGTTAAACTGGTACATAAAAAAAAAAAACATATTAAAGGGATAGTTCACCCAAAAATGAAAATTATCCCATGATTTACTCACCCTCAAGCCATCCTATGTGTATATGACTATCTTCTTTCAAAATAATGCATCCATCCATAAGAAAAGTAATCCATATGACGTCAGTGAGTTAATAAAGGCCTTCTGAAGTGAAGCGATGCTTTTTTGTTAGAAAAATATCCATATTTAAAACTTTATAAATTAAAATAACTAGCTTCCGGTAGACAACCGTACACGGAACGCGCTAGTCGACTTAAGCCAAATGAGTAATCCTCTGACGCGATGTATGACGCAGGATGTAGGAGCAGGGGTTAAATTGGGATTTGTTATGTGGGGGGGCTCTGTGGTTTCAGGCTTTCGAGGGTTGCATGTGTATGCAAAGACTACAAAATCATATCATTTGACAAACTGGAAAATATAACAAGTTGAGAGAGCCCTCTGCTGTGAACAATAAAATGCTGATCAAAATCATTCTATAGATGCTGGTAGTGTGAAAGCTACATCTGATGACAATAAAACATATCTGTAGGCCTATGCTACCATTAAAGGACAGAATATAAATACAAAATACAGTGCTCAACATTAAGCCTGGTTTTGTGCTTGTCCTTTGGACAACTAAATTGGTCATTTACTTGTCAGAGTAAAAAAGTAGCTTGTCTGTAAAAAAAAAAAAAATTTATTATTATTCAAATCTTTTATTTCATATTCTTACTCATTTTTTTTACTCATATTCATTTGATAAATTAAAATAGTAAGACACTATAGGGCTGTTACCAAATTAAATAGCCTAATTTACACTGAAAAAGTACAACTGTGTTCAATAATGTTATGAGATTCTTTAAATATTTTTGAATAAATAAGAAATGCTGGTGGGAAATTTATATTTTTAAATTAAACCGCCAGTAGATGGCGGCAATGACCGTCTTAATGAGTGAGCCACTGAGTCATTTATTCAAACGATTCAAAACGCTGAATCATTCAAAACGGCTGAGAACAGCTGCGAGATGCGCTGGTTCTGCTTTGTTTGGAACTATTTTCGCTGCAACAGTAGAACAAAAAACAGGCATATTGCATCTAAAACGTAAGTGATTGATATTAACTACTTGTTTATTGAACTGTTGTATGAAATTAGTGTCAATTTCAATCGAGGTGATATTCAGGAAGTCAGCACTTTCGGTCGTGTGATGCTTAACTTTATCATATGTCGTAAATAGCAAGCTAAACCCCATTGAATTTTTATTGCAACATGATAACTTGAGTTTCTTTGTGTGAGCAGAGCTCATTTATTTTGAATTCTCCTCAAGAGGTTACGTGTTCCTCAACAGCGCAATATCACCGCCAGTACATCCACTTTCAGTCGCCACTTAAAGGGATAGTTCACCCAAAAATGAAAATTTGATGTTTATCTGCTTACACCCAGTGCATCCAAGATGTAGAGGACTTTTTTTCTTCAGTCGAACGCAAATTATGATTTTTAACTGCAACCGCTGCCGTCTGTCAGTCAAATAATAGCAGTGATTGGGAACTTGAACAATAAGAGTCGAAAAAACTTCAATAGACAAATCCAAATTAAACCCTGCGGCTCGTGACGACACATTAATGTCCCAAGACACGAAACGATCGGTTTGTGCGAGAAACCGAACAGTATTTATATAATTTTTTACCTCTAATACACCACTATGTCCAACTTCGTTCAACTTCCGGTTAGTGAGGTCTGATCGGAAGTGGAAGTGATGTCCCGCGCTCATTGAAGTATATGGGCGAGACATCACTTCCGTCATCACAACGCGTTTTTTGACCTCACTAACAGGAAGCTGAACGAAGTTGGACATAGTGGTGTATTAGAGGTAAAAATTATAAAAATAATGTTCGGTTTCTCGCACAAACCGATCGTTTCGTGTCTTGGGACATTAATGTGTCGTCACGAGCCGCAGGTTTTAATTTGGATTTGTCTAAGCAAGTTTTATTTACTGTTATAGTTGAAGTTCCCATCTACTGCTATTATTTGACTGACAGACGGCAACGGTTGCAGTTAAAAATCATAATTTGCGTTCGACTAAAGAAAAAAAGTCACCTACATCTTGGATGCACTGGGGGTAAGCAGATAAACATCAAATTTTCATTTTTGGGTGAACTATCCCTTTAAGCTAGATTAATCATTCTTGCGTTTTGGTTGTTATTGACATTTTAATCAAGCTACTTATCTGGTCAGGCAAGTAAAATTCTCTCACTTCAAAAAAATCCACTTGTCCCGCAGTCCCGGACAAGCGTATGTCGAGCCCTCGTAAGCCTATGTGCCGGGGCTCAGCCCCGGACGGCCCCGGCCCAATTTAACCCCTGTGTAGGAGTATCCTAAGCTTAGACGGCTCTGCAAATGAGCAACGGGAACAGATCACATGACCACCACCCTTCTGAGCTGACAGCAGAACCTGCAAAAAAAAATAAAAATTTCAGAACTGGTAGGCTATCATCTAAATTAGAAAGATCTATTGCATGATCAATTGAATTTTACAATTTATAATTTGAACATCTACATTTTTTTATATACAGTTGCAAGAAAAAGTATGTGAACCACTTGCAGAATCTGTGAAAATGTGAATAATTTTAACAAAATAAAGGGGATAATACAAAATGCATGTTATTTTTTATTTAGTACTCTCCTGAGTAAGATATTTTACATAAAAGATGTTTACATATAATCCACAAGACAAAAAATAGCTGAATTTAACACAACAAACACAACTATTAAAAAAGGTTCAAACATTCACTGATGCTCCAGAAGGAAACACGTTGCACTAAGAGCCAGGGGGTGAAAACTTTTCGAATTTGAAGATCAAGGTAAATTGAATTCAATTTGTCTTCCGGGAAACATGCAAGTATCTTCTGTTGGTTCCGAAGGGCAGTACTAAATGAAAAACAATGATATTTAAAGAAAATAAGAAAAAATTGGACATCTTCATCCTGTTCAAAAGTGTTCAGTCCTCAACTCTCAATGCATTGTGTTTTCTTCTGGAGCATCAGTGAATGTTTGAACCTTTTTTAATAGTTGAGTTTGAGTCCCTCAGTTGTCCTCAATGTGAAAAGATGGATGTCAAAATCATCCAGTCACTGCTGTAAAAGGTTGAAATATGCAAAAGATGATGGAAAACTGATGAATCTACAGGAGCTGGAGGATTTTTCTGAAGAACAGAGCTCAGTTTAACTGCTCAGGACAAACAAGAGACTCATGAACAACCATCACAAAACAAAAAAACAGTCGTGGATCATCAGATAACCACACACAGTATTGAGAATCAGTGGTTCATATACTTACGAATGGGGTTATTTTAATAAATTCAACTATTTTTTTGTCTTGTGGATTTTATGTAATATATCTTACTCAGGAGAGTACTAAATAAAAAATAACATGCATTTTGTATGATCTCCTTTATTTTGTTAAAATTATTCACATTTTCACAGATTCTGCAAGTGGTTCACATAGTCTACTTTTTCTTGCAACTGTATATTATATTTGATGTGTTATTAAATTTATAAAACGTTTTTTTTTTTTTTTTTTATTGTGTGAAATTCAAAAGTATGATTACATTTTTCTCTGACAGTTCAAGTTTATTTGCTGTTTTCAATTACAATTATTTCTATATAATTCCTATTATATTTTTATTACTATTATAGTTTTGAGTTAAAAGTTTTAAATAAACTTGCATATAATTTAGTTAATTTGTTACACCACATTAAATTTAAGCTGTTCTACTGTCAAGTCACCTTTATTTATATAGCGCTTTTTACAATGCAGATTGTGTTAAAGCAGCTTTACAGTAATAACTGTAGGGGTAAGATGGCCTCTTTAAATAATTTTACATTTTAGCAAATGTTTCTATTTTGTTACGTATAATAACAAATTGGCTGATGCATCATCATCCTGCACGTATATCTAAATATGTTACGATTTAAAAGCAAATGCACGTTGTTCTAAAGTTGGACATCTTCCCCCAGTGTTCTTCTGGCTTCCATTATGTAGGCTAGTAAGCATTGCTCGTGCAAACGTGCTTCACAAAAGGCGCCTAAAGCGCTGCTCGAACACGGAGAGGCTTAACATCATGATATCTTACACAGAAGCCTTTGGCACACGCCCTCTCTTTCTTTGCTCATCTCCAGATGGAAGTAAACGTGAAGTTGCAACAAAGGACGTTACAACACTTTTCCATGTCCACCATTGAAAAAAAACATATAATTGCTCAATAACACATCACTAGCCTATATAATAGTTTCAAGTTTCAAGCAATGATCCAGCAGTTTTTCAAATACACACAGCACCAGCAGGGTAAGTTGGGGTGAGATGACACCCCCCACCCCCACCTTCATTTTTTTCTCCTGACCAGATGACACAAAATCTCATCTCAGCACTTTTGATGAATGACTACACTATTTTTAATTTTGTCAATTCATCTGAATATCAACATCAGCCAAAACAGTTTTGAGGTTAAATGATCTAATTTTGTGTCTTTGGAAAATAGTGATCATGTTGAATATCAAAGTTTTTTTTGTATCTATCTGTTAATCAGGGACTTGGACACAATAATGTTTTTAGATTCGTGGAGTAAAAGTTTTTTTTATTTTGAAGTAAAAGATGCCTTTGGGTTAAGATTGTGGGGTAAGATGACCTCTTTAAATAATTTTACATTTTAGCAAATGTTTCTATTTTGTTACGTATAATAACAAATTGGCTGATGCATCATCATCCTGCACGTGCTAAACATATATCTAAATATGTTACGATTTAAAAGCAAATGCACGTTGTTCTAAAGTTGGACATCTTCCCCCAGTGTTACCATATATTCTTCTGGCTTCCATTATGTAGGCTAGTAAGACACCTGCCGCATTGCTCGTGCAAACGTGCTTCACAAAAGGCGCCTAAATAGTGCTCGAACACGGAGGCGCGTAACACCATGATCTCTTACACGCCCTCTCTTTCTTTGCTCATCTCGAGAGGGAAGTAAACGTGAAGTTGACACTTCCCATCAAAAGACTGACTTTTATGCGAGGAAAGCAGGTGTTATTGAACGAAACAGGAGCACCGAATGATTTCACATGAACATTCGGCTTTTGGAGAAACATATACCAAAGTCGCTCCAAATGAACCGTCCGGACCTGTTGAACGCGTTTTGGCTTTACGGAACGTTTTGGTTCTACTGTACGAGCGAGGCCTGAAGAAACGGTAGGATGTCAAATGCTACAGATGCGACCAACGAGTATCTCCACATACGTGTTTGGGCAGCGGGAGTTTCTTTGTTCATTTTGGCTTTTTTCAACCTTATCATCAACTGGACCATAGTGCGCGAGGAGCGCCTGCGGAGCCACGCGCGCTTCGTCCTCGTGTTCCATTTGTTGTTCTCCGCGTTGGTGTACTTCGCAGTATGTTTCAGCTTTTACTTACAAAACTACATGAACGCAGCGATCACGAAAACCATATGCAAGGTGCTAATAAGAGGTCTGATGACAAGCGGTTCCAATATCATCCTCACCATCACGGCGATGGCCCTGGACCGCTATTTTGCCATATGCTACCCTCTCTACTACAGCAAAGTTTGTTTCAAACCATGGCCGTGGCTCATCGGGATCTTTACATGGGGACTCGCGTCGATTATTCCTCTCACCTTGTCCCACAAAACAAATAGCAGCAGCAGCACATATAATAGCAGCACAGCAGCCTGTGGAAGGGAAGATTTGAAAGGCGGAGAAAGTCAAAAAATCATTTTAATAACAGTTTGTACCATTCTTATCGTGTCCAGCTATGTGCGGATCTTATATGAGGGGCGCCGCCTGGGTGTGTTGAACCGGCGCAACAGAGCTGCGTGTAGGACTATCGCTCTCCACGGAACGCAGCTCGCCGTCTTCATCCTCCCCAATTTCATACTGTTTTTGCTGCATATCCTTTTGATCTATAAGTCAATCGAGAGTTCCACGAAAGAGCTTTTTGCTGTGATAAGTTTTGCCTTCTTCAGTCTGGCGCAGTGCATCGCGCCGATAGTGTACGGACTGCGTAAAGAGGAACTTCTCGAACATCTTAATCACCGGTTCCCGTGTCTATCCGGCCGCTTGAAACGCATTTTGGAGTGGACCGTCAACATCGCCCATCCACAACGGCATCGCCAGCAAAGGTAAGGAGAATATCATTTTCCGCATATCTGTCTCAGCGCATTACGCATCGAAATATAGGTGCCTTTGGTAACGCACACTTGCTAGCCATTAAGTTAAAACTTTTATTAAGATTTCAAATTGCGTTAAAACAAATAGCTTTTACGCTTTCGGTTGATTATAAACGAACAAACAAAAAACATACAGACAAATCAATAACCCTATAATGATTAATTTTTTTTAAAATGCCGTTTTTAAAGAGTTTGTACACCTAAACTAAGAATGAAAGCCACCTGTGTTCACCCTATTCCTGCATGACTCATCCAAAGATTCCCCCACAATTGTCTTTTAATTAGGTCTATAAGTAAAAGTCAAAACGGGAAACGAGATTTAGGGACAGTAATTAATGATCTCAATTTATCCTCCTCGTGACATTCAGTAATTTATGTTCTCAACAAATGACACAGTTACGATAGGACTATTTTTGGTGTAAATATAAACATACAAATTTTCTCTCGAGAAAATACTACTGTATTGAGTCCTAATGTTTCTTGAAGAGGACACAGCCTACTGGGCTTTCCGCAATTTCAAATGTTTTCGGGGGTGTGGCCAAATGTGATATATTAATATACTGTAACATAGTATTGACATATAATTATCAATTGCTAAATGGATATTAAAAGACAATATAATAAACTTGTATGCAATTCTAAATACTGTTTATTTTTGTTTATTCGGAATATACGTTGTAGTTTAAAAGATAAATATTTTGATAAATATCTGCGTGGGAGCCATGAATATGTTTCCACATCAGAATGAAAATATCAATTAGTAAGTCCATGTAAATTATACAGTTCAAAGGTTTGGGGGCGGTTACATTTTTAATGTTTTTGTAGTGTCACCAATGCTGCACTTATTCATAAAAAAATATTAAGTAATATGAATACTACTATTTAATATATTATAATATGCATTAAAACGTAAATGCTCCGGTCTTCAGTGTCACATGATCCTTCAGAAAATCAATCTAATATGTTGAGTTCGAGCTCAAGAAACATTTCATATTATCGATGTTAAAACAAACATTTTTTTTTTTTAATTTTTAAACCGTAATATTTTTGTCAAATCCATCATACATTGTTTCAGGATTCTTTGATTGATTAGAAGATCAGCATTTAACTTGCTGACCCCAAACTTTTGAATTGGAATGGAACTGATAAAGATTTGAAAAGCTTTAAATTAAGCAAACAGGTGCAAGACTTGTTCACTTTCATCTGGTGGTTTTATCAAAGGCAAAAGCCACACATCACACTTAAGACCACAGAGACACGTCTGATGCATGATCTAAAACCTGCGCTGCTACTGACAACAAAATACAAAACATGTTTGGCTTCCCTAAGCTGGTTTGCTGGTCTCCCAGGCTGGTTTTAGAGGGGTTTTCCTCAACTAAACCAGATGAGTACCAGCTTGTACTGACTGATAGACCATCTTGAACCAGCCGAGACCAATATAAGAGACCATACTTAACGTTTTTTTTTTTTGTTTTTTTTTTGGACAACGAAATTGTACATGATATAAAGTCCATGACTGAATTTGAATTAATGCAAAATTCTGTGTTTATTTTAGGGAGCGGAGAATGACTTCAGAGACTTTATTATCAAGAGAAATCTCACAGACGACTGTGTGACCATCTTCGGATTAAGAAATGGAATATTTAGCTGCCGAGACTGAGATTAATACTGAATCAAACTTTTGCAATCCATTGGATGTACTGCATCTCTGAAATTCAGGCAGCACTTTTTTAACTGAGAAAACTAACGACCTTTAGAAAACTGTGATGATTTCTACTCTTCAAGCCAAAAACTCGAAGTCGGGACAAAATATAGCAGTTATACGGTGTACAGGAATCAAGTCTTGCCAAAAGAGCTGAAAACAGTCAAATGTGAGTTTTATATTAACTGTAAATAGTATTAAAGACTTAAACTTATGTGAACGAGACCATTATGTGGCATTGATCTGAAAGCTTATTTTTCTACTAATCTGTTGTATTCTGTTTTAGAAATACATATAAGCTAATGACCCAAGTAAACAAACTGAAACTTGGATTATACTGTGAAGCAGGTTTAATTAAATTGTCATTTATATGTTAAACTGGTTACAGTTTAAGATTTGTAGTATTTGATGTATATGTTTGTAACCACAGCATCCTCAGATGTCAAGATACACTGTTTTAGTAAGTTCACTAACGTTCATTTACAATTTCCTGTAAACGGTCTCTTTACAAAATATGGTTAACCATTTAGAAACTGATGCACTTGTGAAAAGAGATTTAAGATGTTAAGGAAAGCAACAAAGAGCACATATTTATAATTATGTCAAGCTAGCACAGCTACATTGTTAACAGACGTTCTTTGTCTATTTTCTTTAGAAGTAATTACATGCCTTTTGGGAGATGCCACAGAAAAAGGAATAAGATAAACCGTTTTACATAGGAGTCCAAATGTAGCATTTACTCTTGCAGGCATCATATATCTGTAATTTTTAAGTCAGCAAAAAATGGCACAATAGACCTTATTCAAAGCAGCGCCATCTTTGATTTTTAACAGGAATGAAAGCGAGGCTGTGAGAGACAAACATACAGTACATCTCTTCAGTGAGTTGTACTATTAGTTAATGATAAAACAGAAAAAAAATATCTTCAAGAAATTTCAATAGACAAAAAAACCCAAAAAAAACATGAGCTGTGGAAAATTATAAGTGATCTAGGAGATTTATACCAGATGCCATCTAAAACACGGCAAGTCGATCCCGCACAGCCTCGCTTTCATACCTGTAATGGCACATTTAGTCTGCACTTCAGTATTTGTATGGCCTTAGATCATATGTCATTGTACCTTTGTAATAAAGACATTCTGTATTTATGTTAAGATCATGTTTAGTTCATAAGTCCCTTTTTAAAAACAAAAAAACAGATGTGATGTGATATAAAACTCAAATGGACAGTTTGGTTGAAAAGTGCTTCGTTCAGAGTGCATCTGTTAACCACTGATCAATGGTACTGTTTTTATTATTATTTAGGCATATACATATAAAAGCTAAACTTATAAACTAACACAAATCCAATCTTCAGTCCTATTCATTCATTTACATATTTTGATATGGAATATTAAAGCACTCCTGTGATTCCACTGGTCAAGGATGGCAGCACACAGTCTGGGTAAAGAAATATGTGCATGTGACAGATTGGTTAGAGAGGACATGATTGGCTGATGGGAGCCAGAGCTTTAAAAGCCCAGTGGATGAGGAGATACCACCCCTCCGTTTTCTACCACAGCAGCAGAAATGGCACGTAGGTTCTTGAAGGTCTGCTTGGACGTCCCTGACCTGAGGAACTTGATGTCCTGCATGACTCTCTCATGGGCCTAAAGGAAATAAATCATGGATTAATACTTATAGATGAGATGAGGAGAATTAAACTTTTTTTTTTTTTTTTAAATGGACGAACACTGACCTCAGTACACCAGGTTTCACACAGCATCTTCTCATGCTGGGCAGAAGGGTGACCTTGGCTGAGAGACCTGGAGGCTCTGAGAAAGGAAAAAGAGGAGACACACTCAAACAAGTATAAAATGTTGTATCAGTATAGCTGAAAGATCACCCCTTTAAAAAAGGACCAATTGTGCCCTTCTACAAAGTCTTGATTTAGGTTTTGCTTTTAATTATTTAAATGAGGAATGTAGTGACATGTTCATTCCTGGAAGAAAACTCGAGACTACGATGGAGGCGTTTCATGGAGTTCAGAAACAGTGCACACTGATATAGAGAAGAACTCCTTTTGGAGTGACTGTGCTTTGTAACTTTGCAGACATATTTCATGCTCAAACAGCAACATTACAAACCAAAGAAAGTTGAAATTGTAAAAAAATAAATAAATAAAATAAAAAGAAAAGCATAATAGTCTTTAATCTCCCTTCAATGATTAAAGCACAGTGCTAGCAACGCTAAGGACATGGGTTTGATTCCCAAGAAAAGCAAGAACTGATAAAGTGTGTGCAGTGTATGTTGATTTTCTGATCATATTTTTTTCCAGGCACATCTTACCAATTCCAAACCACATTAATCTTAATAACTACTATTGTATTTAATCATTTATAAGTGATCTATAATTGTTCATGAAGGCTGGAAATGAAAAACGCCTTATATTCAGGTGTGCAGAATTATTAGGTATGTTTTTTTTTTACAGATAAAATGAGCCAAAAAAAGTCATTTAACTCAGATTGAAAAGTCAAAAAATATTAAATGTCCATGAGAAGGATGCAATACTAGAAATCGCAAAACAGACCTCAGGGTAAGCGATGGACTAAAAATGAACTCCCAAAACCCAAATTGTTTAAACGGTGTTGATGTGGATGAGGTGCTGGTCCTTCAAGAGTCACTCTGTCTGTCTATAAAGCATTATATATATATATATATATATATATATATATATATATATATATATATATATATATATATATATATATATATATATATATATATATATATAAAAACAGTCTTTATGTATTTTACTACACTTCAGCTTGTGATTCTTATTAAGTGCGGGTCATTTTTTAGGATTCTTCACCTAACCTAAGTCTCTGAGATCCTGACACCTTGCACTTCTGGAGACTCCAGCCATGTTGCAGTTCTGGAAAATGGTGGCGCTGGTGACTAAAGGGCTCCTGATGGTTTCACACTTAATTCTTCACCTTAATTCTTAATTCTTTTGCGGTGTCTTTTCTTTTCCACCTGTTTTTGTCTAACCCTGCTGACCCAATGAGCATTTCACTGTCCAACTTTTTAATTTCAAGTATTGAAAAATTGATGAGAAAATCAACGTACCTAATAATTCTGCACGCACTATATATTGATTTGAATCATCCAAAACAATCATCACTTTGATGCTAGGGTTTTTTGGGTGGTTGCCAGACACTACTATGCGGTTTTGTCATCTTCCAGGTGACGGTTGTAACTTATTAAAAAGTAACAGCACACCTTTCCTTTATAAGCTGCACGATTTGATGTAACCTTTATGTCTGTTTGTGGATTTGGGTTTAAACAACCCCCTTATCCTCCGTATGAGGAATAGTAATAGTGATGCAAATTAATACTTTTTTGTAACTTACCTGCAGTGTTGGGAAAGTTTTTAAAATTAAATTTTAAAAGTAATGTGTTACAATATGGTGTCACTCCCTAAAAACAGTAAGTAATTATGTTACTTCGTTACCTATTTGGGGAAAGTAATGATTTACATTTATTTTTGCATTACTTTTTTCTCATTAGGCTCACTCCTCCAGGCCTTGTAGGTGTTTTTTCTTTTTTTTTTTACTGAGATTGCAGTAATGCATTCAACAACATAGCCTATATAACATACACCTTCATTTACTTTTAAAAACACATTTATTATACTCCGAACACAGAATATTTTCTGACCTCTAGAGCTGTGCATGCCATACAAATGATCTCTTAACATTATTGTTTATATTACCTGCTGTACAACTCTTTTTATTGAAAGTTCAAAGTAATGCGTTTTGTTACTTTTGGTCTTTTGCTTTTGCTTATGAGAAGAGAATTTTAATTCAGTAGTTAAAAAAAGCAAACTAATTAACCTGACAAGTTATGTGCATTACGTTTTTAAAAAGTAACTCACATGTTAATGAGTAACTTTATAAAGTAATGGATCATTTTACTCATCAAAAAAGTAATCTGATTACTTAATGCACGTTACTTGTAGTGAGTTACCCCAACATTGCTTACCTGGACAAGACCACAACCATGGCGTACAGATCAATGGCACAGTCTGCAACTCGCTTCAGAACAAATTGTTCATCTGAAAACACACACATACAGAATCACCCAATCACTATGAGAAAAGTACAAGCCACAAGCTCATATGGAAGCCTGACAAAAGCTTTTTAGATGCAATAAGGACAAATCAGGAAGATTTAACATGCAAATGTCTTTTTCTATTACATGCTGAAATTAAATCATCTAGCAAAGACCTAGCAGCACAATACAAACGCAGCGCTCACCAATGATTCTCTTTCCATGTTTCAGAAGAAGCTCTTCAATAACAGCTCCAAACTGCTCAATGGCTTTAACAGTCTTTAAGAGGAAAAAAAAAAACAATATTAGTAATATTGTAAATATTGTTCCAGCATTCCATCATCTCAGTATTGTCCAATCACTATGGCTTTAGTTTAATCTCACCAATTCTCCACTGTTGTTAAGCTCTGGATGGACCATTCCCTGCAGGGTCAGTCCTGTCCCCATGCCTGCCTTCCTACCAGAGACAGAGAGATATAGACCAGGGTTTTTATCAAGTTGATGCAAAGCAACTGCAAAACACCACAAATGTCTTGTAAGAGTGTTTTTAAGAGATATGAAGGTCTAACCTCTTGGCTCTCTTTGTGATTTCACCCGCCAACATTCCAGCATTACCAAAAGGGTTTTTTAGAGCTTTCTGCAAGCTCTTCAGCTGATTGCCTGCATTCTACCAAACAGGACACACATATGCAAATGTAATTCAAATTCTGTGTTTGCATAAAAAAATGTGCACCAGCAAAAAAACCAAGACCAATTTGTAGCAGTGCCAGATGTCAACAACCACACATGCTTTAGGTGGTTTTGCAGTACAGGAAGCTGTACTACAGGCAGTTATGTTCTCAGCAGTGTTTTCATTCCCCTTTTACCTGGAAGCCGTTGAGCGCTACAAACAGTCGCAGGATGTCATTGGTACCCTCAAAGATTCGGAAAATTCGCAGGTCCCTCAATATCCTTTCTACACCAGCGTCCTGCATCAATAACATGTTGTACAGTGAGAATGACACCGTCAAAATACCACAAAAAATCAATTTATTCCTTTAGTTTAGTACACTTTGAGAAATTAACAAATACATGTGAAAAACATGGCTCATTAAGACACCAAAATACAGTAAAACAGAAATTATTAAAAAAAAAAAAATTATTCGAGTCTTCAGGGTAGGGGTGACCCCGAATAGCCGATGATTCGAAGCTTTGATAGGAGGTCCGATCTCACAGTCGAATCTTCACAGAGGTGTTATGAGACGAGATATGGGGGTGCTCAATAATAAAAATGTGAAAGTTTTTAATAAACATTTTTTAATGTGCGTGAATAAATCCAACCACCCCTGTGACAGAGTTAAGTTTCACTTTCCATGATCCGTGACCGACAGAGGAGCATCTTGGCGGCAGGGATTAAATCTTTAACAATATCTGGGATAAGAAAATCTAAAGTGTGGAATTGGATGCGCTTTGAAATTAGATTAATCAAAAAAGTAAGATGCAAGTTGTGCCAACAGCTCATGTCCTACCACTCAAAAACAACAAACTTTGTGGCACGCTTCTGCCAGCCAACGTTAAAGAGTTGAATAGCGCACTATTTGAAAAGACTCAAACAGATACAGACAGATCGTGTGAAAGACTGGATTTTTTTTCCGATCAGGTAGGGTACAAGTGATTTCAAAACATTTCAGCCGGTTCTAATTTGATTTTTGGATGCTGTGAATGTTTAGCTAAAAAGACCGCCACGCCAGTTTAGCGTTTATAAACAATATATTGTCTCTGCAGTTAAAAAGGCAAAGTTGACAATTCAGGCTATACTTTCGTTATTTTAATAATTTCTTTAATGTTAATTTATTTATTGATCACTAACTATTTGTGGCTTGTGTTTTGAATAGGCCTATATGTTCCCCTGCACTTTAGGCATTTTGCACTTGTGACTTGATTATGACAATTTTTTTTAAATGTTTTTTATTTATTAGAATGGTATATTCTGTTCTAATTAAATTCTGTAAATTATTATTGTTTTTGTCGGTGCATCGATGTTGCGCTGCAGAGTTAAAGCTTGCTTGTGAAATGCACACCTCTGCAGTGTGGCCTTTCTGCAGTTATTTACAGCATCTTTGTGTGGTGTTCTGTACATCGTGGCTGTGAATGTTTATCTACATTGCCCCCCCCCACACACACACACACACACGATTCGATCAGTCAACTATAGGCAATCTGATTAGAATCTAATTCGACTATGTAAATCCGTAGCCTGGGACACCACTACTTCAGGGTCATATGATCCTTCAGAAATCATTCTAATATGCTGATTTGGTGCTCAATTATTATCAAATATTAGAAAGTTTAATAGATAATCTTTTGTAACATTGTAAATGTTTTTGTCACTTTTGATCTATTTGATGCATCCTTGTGAATACCCCATCTTTGGAAAGGTAGTCTTATCTCGTTTCCACAAAAACATTAGTCAGCACAACTGTTTTCAACATTGAAGATAAGAAATTGCTTTCATGATGAAAATGTTTCTTGAGAATCAGGATATTAGAATGATTTCTGAAGGTTCATGAAGGATCATGTGACACTGAAGACTGGGAGTAATGATGCTGAAATTTCAACTTTGCAAAGGGATACATGACATTTTAAAATATATAACAAATGATAAAGCAGTTCTTTTAAATTGTAATATCAAAATCATTAAACATTTTGACTGGCATATGTGTATGACAAAAATAATTGGAGCAGAGAGCATTTCTTATCTGACTGAAGAGTAGCCCACAAAAAGATAGATCAAGTGGAACTGATGAGACTTCTCTAGAAATTAGCTTGTCTGTTTGATGTTGATCAGTGGCTAGAGGCGAGGTTGCCTGCCTCTGCACATTTTGCTCATGTAAGATCTTCAAACTGTAAGAACCACAACTCAATTTTTTTATTCATTTACCTGACAAAAGTACAAAGAAAACCAGTTTTCACTGGCAAATATAAACCATTTTTTTTATGGATGCAACACACTAAAAAATGTGGGACAGAGGCAAAATAAAAGTGAAAAGATTATAGAATATCCAAGATAAACTGTTTTGAAACCGCCCACAACAAGCAGGTCAATATTAGGTGAGGGTATCATTATCGGGTATAAAAGGAGCATCCACCAAAAACTGGGGTCTTGGCTCACCACTTTATGCCAAATTTCATGAGAGAATTGTCAAACAATCCAAAAATCTAATTTCTCAATGCAAGATTGCAAACTATTTAGGTCTTTCACCCATCTACCATGCAAATATTGTGATAAGATTCAGGCAATCCTGAGAAATTCCAGTCCATAGCAGTGGAACTTTCCCCAGGAACAAAAGACTTTGGGGTGGTAGCTGGTGTGTTTTGATCACAGGGACCAGGGGTCTAAATGATGTTAAAAAGGTAAAAAAGTCCCCCCCGTCAGAAAGTCCCTGCTCGTCAGGAACTACTTTTTCAAAGTTCAGGAACTTTCAGGGGTGGGACTTGGGCGCTGAAAATGCTGATTGATTAACTCCATGCAGCATTATATTTCAACCACCAATGAGGTTCAGGCTTTATTAAGCTTATATGCGATGGATGAAATCCAGCGGGAACCGGAAAATCACATGCAATTATTATTAACCTTTATTTAACTAGGTGAGTCAATTGAGAACCAGTTCTCATTTACAATGACGACCTGTACAATCCCAATATTTACTGATTTACTGATTTACAATATTTACTGATGCTAATTTACTTTACACCGCGATGGAAACGCAGACAGCAACAGGTCTGGGGGAAAACGTCCCTGGGAAAAAAGTTTGGTGGAAACGTGACTCATGTAAGGCAAGGCAGGAAACCTCTGTTGAATTTGTGTGACCTTTGACCCCTAAGATGGCATTGCATGAGAAACCATCATGCTGCTGTGTTAAAAATAGCCAAAAAATGTGCTCGGGAATACTGTGGAAAACCGCTGCATCAAGAAATGCAACTTGAATTTCTGTTACACAAGGAGAAATCTATACATCAGTTCTGTACAGAGATGCTGAAGCGGAGCTCATCTCAGATGGTCCAAAAGACAGTGGAAATGCATGCTGTGGTCAGATGAGTCCACTTCAGCATGTTTTTGGAAAAAACAGACATCGAGTTCTCAGTCTCAAAGACGAAAGGGACCATCCAGACTTTAATCAGCGACAGGTGCAAAAGCAAGCATCTGTCACGGTATGGAGGTGCATCAGTGCAAACGGCATGGGTGACTTGCATTTGTGTGAAGGAACCATTGATGTGGAGGCGCAAATATTGGGATTGTACAGAGATATGCCATCGAGATGACATCTTTCCTGGGAAGCAAAACAATGCCAGGCCTCATTCTGCACATGCAAAAACTGAGTGGTTTCTAGACACTACTACACTGTAGAAGGGATGTGTTTGACTGCGCAGCTGCAGTCCAGATCGGTCTCTTATTGAAAATGCTTGGCCCATCAAGAAAAGGAGAATCAGACAATAACTCCTACAAACTGTTGGGCAGCTGTGTTGTATCAAGCGAGATTGGGCAAAAATTCCACTTGCAAAACTGCAACATTTAGTATCCTCAATTCTCAAATGATTAAAAAATGTCATTAAAAGGAAAGGTGATGTGACCATGGTAAACCTGCCTCTGTCCCAACCTTTTTGGAGTTTGTTGCAGCCATCAAATCAAAAAGCTTATATTAACCTGGTCAGTAAAAACATTGAAAATCTTATCTTTGTGATTTTGTCAGTTAAATAAAGGTTAAAGAAAATTAACAGATCCCAGATTCTTGATTTTATTCGATTTTACAAAATATCCCAACTTTTCTGGAAATGGGGTTGTACTTTATGTCATGTGTAGCATCCCGACTGACTCGAGAAAAACATAACCACAGTCAATGCTGAATGTAGGTCACGTCTGCACAAAGACCAGTTTTAGCTGTGTATGGTTTTGTGTTGCAACGTGAAAGGTTACCACAGCCGTGTCCTCCCCTCACTAACCAATCATGTTGTTGCTGAGGTCTTTCTTTGCAAGACACCTCCAGTTTTTCCACCACCCCCGGGAAAGAACATTTAGGCCTCTATGAGGGTGATTACCCACACAGTTGGCGTTTCTGAATGTTCACACTTTGAGTCACAATGCAGACACTATTGTGTTGCAACACTATTGCGCCAAAATTAGACTTCCGCCCTGAGTCTGGTTTGTGAGAAAGCTGACAAACACTTTTGATCAAAACAGAGTAATATTTCTCCCTCATAATTACATTCGAGCACTCAAGCCCTGGGTATACTTCGGCCGTCCACGTTCCTGCACCGCCCGCATGAAGTAATTTTCTTCATGCGGAGGACTCGCGGCCGGCCGCACACCCTGTCCGCATGCAGCCCAAATTTCGAGACCGCGCAGACGGTGCGCGTGCAACAGCGCATGCGCAAGCAGGACAGAAGAGTCCACTAGGTGGCAATACGCACAGTACTGAGCACAATGTGCAGTCGTCGAAGAAGTGTGTGTAAAGAGTAATTCAAAAACAAGACGAGTAATCTCAGCATTCTCCGTCGTTTTTGATTCCTGTTTTCTTGGTGTATCTTCTGAACTATGTTGCAATGGTGGATGCACTATTTTTCTTCTCTGATCCTGCCCAGCGAATGTCCGTTTGATGACACGATGTCTGGTAAAAGTTCAGAAAAAAATTGTACTGCGCACGTGTCAAACTCGGTCATCCGCGTGCATCCGTGGTTTAGTATACTCTGAAAGATGCGCGCGAGACGTGTCCGGCTACGGAAAGTGAAGTATACCCATGGCTTGAAGCTGCTTTGAAATGATGTGTACTGTGAAAAGTGCTATACAAATAAATTAAGCTTGACTTAATTGACTTAACACCCCAGAATATATTTTAAAAATGAAATTACAATACAATTACTACACACGCACACTGACCTTCATGAATCCCATTCCACCCATGATCTGAATGCATTCGTCTGTCACCAACCAAGCTGCTTCCTGCAGGAAAATCAAGCAATATGGTAAATTTCCACTTATTATTTAAACATCACATCAGGTAATTCCTAGAATATGAATGTGGGCTGAAATAAATGCCAAAAACTAGTACAAGTGGGTTGAACACTTACGGAGGCAAAGATTTTACTAATGGCCGCCTCAATCTGGAACTCTGTGGCTCCGCTGTCCATGTTCCCACTAACCATGTAAGCCATAGACTAAATCCATGGAGAAAAGATAAAAGGAGGGGAAAAAATGAGAAACCACCAATAAAAATCTTCAGAACAAACAAACTGCTTAATGTAATGGAAAACAAACATGGGAAGACAACAGATGGGAAAAAGGCCTGTGTATTTTTAGACACTGGCCACGTGGCCCTGTAAAATAACACAGAAATTAAGGGGAAGCTTACACTTCCTCTAAGTCATGTGGAAGTAAGACATTCATGCACTAAACTCTGCAAGTGCAAAGCAAAAGTGCTGATATCGGTAAAGTCCATAAAGAGCAAGTTGACCATTAGAGATGCTTTGTCTTTGGATTGTATAAATTTGCTTAAAGTGCCTTCAACGGTTCCTAATTTTGTTTCGAAGGTCTCCTACAATAGATATACATGCATCGAAGGTCAAAAAACACTTTAATTTGAACCGCTTTTCCACTGTTGGGCCGAACGGTTCTTTGAATGGAACGGTTCCAGTTGTATTTCCACTTGAGCCTGGTACGGCACGGTGGAAAATGAAAAACGTGGCATACCAGCTGGCCCGGATTGGCACGAAATGGAACAGTTATGCAATGAGAACCGTTCGGCCCGACGGTAGAAAAGCGGCCATACATTGCACGTCACTTCATTTCTCAGAGTCTGAAAACGGTTCTTTAGAAGATTCAATCTCTCTAAAACCCTCTTTTCCAAGAGCCTACTCTGCTCTGATCGGTCAGATGGCCCAGTCTGTTGTGATTGGTCTACTGCTTACAGCATGTGTTGGAAACGAAAGACCTGAATTTCAGCTCCAGTGGCTTTCTTTTAGGAGACAATAACTATTTGTCATGCTCTTTGATCTTTTAAACATTGCAGACCTTTTATATGCACAAACAGCACACACTGCATGAAAGGTAATATTTAAAAAAAGCATAATAGGGGCACTTTACATGTATTTGATTAAACAAAAGCAATGTTTGTTTGAGTCTATAAATAGTTGTCAGTCAGTGTTCAGTGTGACTCAAGACTTCCTTGTTCCCAGAAGGAAAAATCAAGGCAAAACAGTAGGTAAGCTCACCTCTGTCACATAATGAAGCATGGTCATTCTGGCCATTTTTTCCTGAATGGCACCATAGTTGTGGATCTTGTTGCCAAATTGGGTCCGGTTAGCAGCATGGTCGACCTGTGTGCAAGAAAAAAAGGGGAAATATAAAGTTTGTTTTTAGCTAATTTGGTGAACTGAACTCATCAAAATAAAAGATCAAAATAAAGAAGTGAGATGTTTTGGAATTAGTAGCATGGAAAATTATGATTTCTCTAAACAGCATGTGCAAAAAATGCTCATATTTAAAAAAATAATAATAATTGCTGGAATTATTGTGGGAATGAAATGCATTGATGGGGCAAAAACATGACTGTTTTTTAACTTGGCAATTTTAAAACTATATGCAAGTATGTGAAAGCACATATCAAGTAACATTAGGATACAATATTCAGTATATGCGTCCTTGACACTTGCTTTTTGAATATGACCTAAAAAACAAACTAACCGAAGGTCCACACGGTAAGTGTAGCGCAGTGGATAAAGACTAAACTTGGTTCCTGGTCTGAGACGGATACACAAACACAGAGTCAAACAAAAATGCCTGTGGTTTAATAAAAAAAAAAAAAAAAAATCACAGAGGCTGTTGAGAAATCTACCCCTCCGTGAGAAAACTGCTGTAGCCCACAATCACTCAGCAACAGCAAATTTCATGAGAACATATTGTTAAAAGTGCATCCCTATTTTGGTATATAATGATTTATTTTCAAAAAACAGAAATTACCAAATTTAAGAATTGCTTTGGTTTTAGCTAAAGTTTCATTTGCATTTCTAAATTTGGCCAATGCTTTTAAAGCGACATAGTGTGCATTTAAACTGTATTTTATCAGTTGATCAGAACTTTTACAACTTTCAAAAATCTGCTTGAGTCAACTGTGATGACTTTCAGCACGAGAAAAATAAGCGGTATAAATTCAAAGTGGTGCTTGCTGAGGAATTTCCCTGCATATTAAGTAGAGGAAGTGAGGATGATAGGGGTGTCGGCAGGCGGGAGGATGTGGCCTAACATTGGTGCTCACAAACAGCATGCTTGACAAACTAGGTAAGAGAAGAGGAAACGAAAAAGAAAGCAAGAAAAACTCTGTTCAGCATTACTGACAGAAAACAAACAACCAACTTACAAACAGAACAAGCATCTGATAAGATGCATACTAGCACACATACGCACCGCTTTGGCAATGACACCCTTCATGGTGCCAGAGAGGGCGGCAGCCATCCCGAAGCGGCCGTTGTTGAGGATGTTCATGGCCACTTTGAATCCACCTCCAACCTCTCCCAGTACACAATCCGCAGGGACACGCACGTTGTCAAAATACACCTCTGCCGTGTTGGATGCTTTGATACCCATCTTTTTCTCAGGAGGACCACTGAGAAAAAAAGAAAAAGATGATAAAGGTGAAATGTACGGGGGCCAAGAGAGCTCAACGCAACTGAAGAAAACATGCAAATAGAAAAAAAAAAACACACCAGCAAATTAAAAAACAACATCAGTTTGACAACACATGCTGCAAATACCTTTTTTGTTTGTTTGTTTGTTTGTTTGTTTATGATTTAACGCCATGCGAGCTACCTCGGCTATATTCATGGTGAGAACGAGTTTTTTTTTATTTTAATAAAAGTGGAAAAAAATTCAATTTGATTTTTTAAATCTGATCTTAGATAAAAATACTAATACTAAATCAAGCCTTACTTCATTAAAAATCTTTTCATAAAAAGTCAGGATCTAACAGATTTCAAACTAACACAATCCATCAAAATATGCTTCAATGATAATGGATTCTGGCACAAAGGGCATAAAGGAGGATCTTCACCCATTAACAGAAACATATGGGTTAGCCTGGAGTGCCTTATTCGACAGCGTGTGTAAATATGATCCCAGCGATTATAAAATGAGTCTGAACGTTGTTCAGTTTGAAAAAGTTTGTTTGCTGTACATTTATCCCATTAAGTTTACCATTTCTTACAAATGTAAGTATCTATAATAGGTCTGAGAGCTTTAAGGCCTTTAAACACGTGTGTAAAAAGGTATTATGTTTTATTTAGCAAGCCTGTAACCATTATGAACATAGATAGAAAAGACCATTTACAGCCAATACAGGCAATTTACAATAAGAAATATATTTTCTTTTCTTTTTTTTAAGAGTTATTGAGGTTGAGCCAAAAACCTAGGTCTAGTTTGCCAAAGTTGGTTTTTGAAATCTCCAATATTTAACGAAAATTTGATGGACAGCGTTGGTCCTAGAGGCAAAGTTGCGCAGAATGAGTTCTACCATGTGGTATGAATGGACAATCCTTTCGATACACACACATGTATCGAAAAATTTCTCTTTAAAAATGATAGTTTAAGACTTATAATCCATGACTGGTGATTTGTTTTGCTATATCCTCTGCGCCTCTGCGTTCATCATTACGTTGTGCATCAGGTCAAAGCAGGGGCGTTTCCTCCGAGGAGGCAAGGGAGGCAGTGCCTCCTCAAAAAAATAGGATGAGAAAATAATCCATATTACATATAAAACAACACAAATATTACAAATTATGACATTAAAAAGAGCGCAAGTCACGCGTATTTCTTAAGGGACACTGTCCAACAGCGACACCCGCAGGTAAAGTTACACAGAGGAGTCATGCCTCCCTTTCCTCTCATAGGAATCCATAGAAAATCATCAGAACCCCGGCGTGCGGTGGGTTTTGTGGGGGGTAATTGAGAATGAATGGGGGAAAGTCACGTGAGAGGAGGCAATGTCTCCATCGCGCTATGATTGGATGTAATTGGTTATGATTGGATATGATTGGTTTGTGCGATAAATCCTGCCTCTCGTTGACGTGCGCTTTCCGTGCGTAGGATTGACTGAACAAATGATGGCGTCAATCGGAAGACTAATCGAAAAGTAAGTAAACAGATCATCCAGTTAGATATCACCGCTTTATGTCACGTCAAAATCAAACTTGAAATGGACTGAAAGCATGATTACTGCGGGGGTTTTTAGTGCAATCAGCTTGGTGAAATTAAAAATGCAATTCGTGTCTGTGACAGACGGTGTTTGCGGAGCATGACTGATGATCCAAAATATCCTAGGTTGACAATTCAAAAGAAAAACCGCAATAAACAAATAAAATATATTGTTTAAATTATTATTGCCTTTAGTTATTATTTTGGAATGAATACAGAAATGCTTAAACACTTGATGCTTGATGAGATTTACTTGGTTTTGATAAATAGAACATTACATTGTTAATGTAAAATTACAAAATAGAATTGTATTTGGTTTCTTTTCTTTTTTTTTGATGTACTGTAAAGTAATGTTCATTTAACAAGGAAGATTTCTCAACTTTAAGAGTAATGCACATGAATTTACAATGATTCATAAAAATAAAAAAAAAATGTGCCTCCTCGTTTCAGAACACCACTGCACACCACTGGGTCAAAGGATACTCTTCCGCCACAAATTGACTTGCGCATTCTGCGTACGGTCGTCTACCGGAAGCTACTTATTTGAATTTGAAGTTTTAAAGATATTTTTCTTATAAAAACGCATCACTTCACTTCAGAAGGCCTCTATTAACCCCATGGAGTCGTATGGATTTTTTTAATTTATTTTTTTTTATGGACGAATGCATTATTTTTGACTTCAAAACACAGCCCCCATTCACAACCATTATAAACCTTGGAGGACTAAAGATATTTTTAAATACATCTCTGATTGTGTTCGTCTGAAAGAAGATAGTCATATACACCTAGGATGGCTTGAGGGTGAGTAAATCAAGGGATAATTTTCATTTTTGGGTGAACTATCCCTTTAATTTGCTGGTGTTTTTTCTATTTGCGTGTGTTTTCTGTAGAAATGAGTCAAGAAAGGTCAACAGATAAAGAGAAAAGACAGATAAAGAAGTGGAAATGGTCAACAAGAATGCCAAATCAAAACATGACTGATTAGAAAGGTGATTAAAGGTACATGTTACGAAAAAAAAAACACTAACTGTGTGACTCCTCCAAAGCTCCTCTCCACAATAAACGCTGTGATTTTGTCCTTCATCTCTCCAGTCTTCTCATCCTTCACAGGAGTCTTGGCAAACACGGTGAAGATCTCAGCAATGCCTCCATTACTGGGAACAGAAGAGGAACAGAACCTGCTTATTAACGATCTAATATACGTGGGCCTTCATCCTTTTTCAGGCCTTGGTGGACAAAAAGACACATTAAATATGGACCTTTTTCATATTTCTGCAGCTCTCAGAAGCAAAAGTCATCATAGTTGGGTAAACTTCTGTAGTAGTGAATGGGAGATGACAGCAAATATAATTTTTGTATCCCTATTTGCTCCAATAGCAAAAGGAACAAAGATCTAGGATGGCGTTTCCACGGCTTTCCAAAAGAGGAGGAAAATATAGAGATTGATTGCGTTGGTCAGAATAGAGAAGGATGTCAAATTTGCCATCACTCCATCAGCCGTTGTATTAGAAACACCCTTGCAGAAATGTTAATTCATTTTTTGTAATTTACTGCCAAAGTAATATAACAAACTATATTACTAAAAATATATAAAACTAAAAAAAAAAAAAAGCCACTTGATTTTTGATGTTAATAACTGTGAAAACACATCATCACAGTCTGTGAAAAGGATCCTTTGTATAAAAATGCACATTCTAAACCTGAAAAATAATAACATATATTCCAGGCTTAAAAAACAACTACTGAACTTTAATGTCTTCTAGCTTTGACTTTGCAAACGTTTTTCCTTTGTTTCTTTTTTTTCCCTCTTAGGCATCAAACAATAAATAACCCCTATTGAAGACCCCTGCAGTACAATATAACAATTTAGGACAAGCATGGAAACGTCCATTATAGCGTTTAGAAAATCCCTCTAGCACCAAGTAACAGCAATAAAAACTGTAATGCTTTCGAAGCTCTGCTAATTATAACAGTTCTTCACACTACCTAACTTAGTATATTTAGTTACTCATATGCTAAAATGTACTGTGAAATTTCTTGGGTTATTCCTTGATTTCAATGCAGAACACACATGAAAGATACAGATAACTGTAATACAAATATTACACAGTCCTACCAAGATAATAAACCCCCCCACAAGCACACAAATGGCTCACGGACAAGAAACACTGACTGTGCAGCTGAGAGAGGTGATTAATAGTAAGGTGACATCATCCAACCATTTTTAAGTGGACATAGACCAGCCTGTGATATGTTCAGTCATGATGCCCCCTAGTGGCCACAAAAGGTGTGAAAATCTGTGTCTACATGATGTGTGTTGCTATTTGTGTGTATTTGTTAAACACACACACACACACAGGTTTGTTTTGCTAATCAAAGTGAGGACATTCCATAGGCGTAATGGTTTTTATACTGTACAACCTGTACATTGTATCCCCCTACATTACCCCTACCCCTAAACCTACCCATCACAGGAAACATTCTGCATTTTTAATAAAAAATAGTTTAGTATGTTTTTAAAGCTATTTTATATATGAGGATTCATGAAATGTCCTCATATTACATGTTTACATCGTAATACCAGTGTAATACCCATGTCATTATACAAATTTGTATCCTCATAAATCACACACACACCTGATCCAGATCTTGCTTCCATTCATGGTGTAGTACTGGCCGCAGGGGGAGCGAACTGCATTGGTTTTAATGGAGGCTGCATCAGAACCACTTGCTGGTTCAGTAAGACAGAAGGCAGCAATGTTCTCTCCTACCAAAAACACACAGCACAGTTACGATTCAACATCCACAGACAATATTAAGATCAATGGTCAGCCACTATATATATTTAAATATTTGTGAAAAGAGCTGCAATTTTGCACTTCAGGTTAAGTTTCTAGTTTTTGCTGGTTTTTATATCACTATAATATAATAGACAGGTTCAACAAAATCAACAATGAATTAAGACTAAAGATACAAACATAAGACCAAAAACAAACATATTTGTAAATGCAGTAGTGGCCAAAAGTTATGTCCGAGAGGATTTGATTTTAATGACACTACAAGTTTGATTAAACCACCAAAATATGACGAAAACATTTTATACATTAATATTTTTTAATATTTTAAATATGAAGGAAGAAACAAAACACTAAATTTGGTTAAGGTATTTATCTGACAAAATTATTTGGCAAAAAAAGCAAATTACAGCTACAGGTTTTATTTTACTATGCAAAAAATTGCATAGAAAAAGAAAGCTTACACTAAAAGCATACACTGAATACAACATAATCAGTTATTGAAGGGTTAGTTCACCCAAAAATGAAAATTCTGTCATTTATTACTCTCCCTCATGCCGTTCCACACCTGTAAGACCTTCGTTCATCTCCGGAACACAAAGATATTTTGGTTGAAATCCGATGGCTCCGTGAGGCCTCCATAGGGAACAATGACACTTCCTCTCTCAAGATCCATTAATGTACTAAAAACATATTTAAATCAGTTCATGTGAGTACAGTGGCTCAATATTAATATTATAAAGCGACAAAAATATTTTTGGAGCGCCAAAAAAAACCAAAATAACGACTTATAAAGTGATGGCCGATTTCAAAACACTGCTTCAGGAAGCATCGGATCATAAATGAATCAGTGTGTCGAATCTGCTGTTCGGAGCGCCAAAGTCACGTGATTTCAGCCGTTGGTAGTTTGACACGCGATCTGAATCATGATTCGATACACTGATTCATTTATGCTCCAATGCTTTCTGAAGCAGTGTTTTGAAATCGGCCATCACTAAATAAGTCGTTATTTAGTTTTTTTTGGCGCAACAAAAATATTCTCGTCGCTTTATAATATTAATATTGAACCACTGTACTCACATGAACCGATTTAAATGTGTTTTTAGTACCTTTATGGATCTTGAGAGAGGAAGTGTCATTGCTCCCTATGAAGGCCTCACTGAGCCATCGGATTTCAACTAAAATATCTTAATTTGTGTTCTGAAGATCAACAAAGGTCTTTTGGGTGTGGAACGGCATGAGGGTGAGTAATAAATGACATTATTTTGAACTAACCCTTTAATATTTTTTTGGTTCTCTCTTGTTTTTGCATGTATTCATTCATAATTTCTTTGTATTACAGTCTGGCCAAAAATTATGTCCATACAACTTGTGTCATAAATAACTCCAAGCACAACTATGCAAAAAAACTACAAAATCTTTTAACAATTTTTTTATAATATTTGAATGAATCACTTTTGGCCACTAATGTATGTAATCATTAACATAAAAATTTTATTTGTCATACCCCTTGAACAACTTTGACTTATTTTCTGACTGACATACATACAATGTCTTTTTTATAATACAGGATGAAACGCTCAAAAGTATAAACCTATCAAATTGAGCCCACACTGGCAATACAAGAATTCATATGCACAAATATGCAAAACATGCACAAATGTTATAACTATTCCTAAAGTATATGCTAGAGCTGCATGATTCAGAATAAATTAAGAATCATTTTTTTGTTGTTGTCGTTTCAAATAGAGATCACGATTCTCCCATGATTATGAACAGACAACTAAAAAAAATAAAATGTAAATTTACCAGGGGTTCTGACAAAATGTTGTTTTTGAATGAATCTCTTGAATAAATGATTCTATGACAAATACATTTTTAACAGCCACTTGTCGCCTCCTGGTGGCATAATGTAATCAATACAATCATTAAATCGCTTCTGTAGCCATCAGTGTCTATATCTGAACTATAAACTTTTATCCCAGTATTTATGTGAGTGTGATCATTTGAATATTTGTAACAGAAATAATGATACTGTGTGGTTGAAAACTCTTTTTTTTTGGTTTAGAGGCAGCGTCGACAGACTTTTGTTCCGGTGTGATTTTGTCAGAGGTTTAATACACACAGGCGAATCGTTGTCACATAAGAAAGATTGCGTGGGTGTTTGAATTCAGATTGCGACCTTTTAACAAATAATAATGCACGTCTAATATATGCTAAGTTAAAGTCACTACTAAACATTGCAGCAGTTGTTGTGTGTGCTCTTTAAAGCGTAACTCAGTAAGAGTTATAATATATACATTGTTTTTGAATTACCGTAAAGCATTTTTGTCACTCTCGCGTGAACGTGAACATGAGGCGAGATTGTGTCGGGTCGGTGCAGATCAAATCGCAAGTGCTGTTTTTTGTCGTAGATGTGCCAGAGGGGGATAGTGCACGCCTCAAACACACCACTACAAGTCAGTTAACCATCGTAAGGACTTAGAAAACTATTTATGAAGGTAAAAAAAGTTACTTAGTTCTGCTTTAATTATCAGACATACTGAAGCTCACTCACCAGTGGCCAGCTTTGGAAGGTACTTCTCTTTCTGCTGGGGGTTACCAAAAAGCAGGATGCCCTTGAAGCCAATGGACTGATGGGCTCCAAGAGTGATGCCCACACCCAGATCATGCATCCCAACAATCTCAACCAGCCTGGCGTACTGCAAACAGAGCAGGCATAAGCATCAAAGCCTTGTGTGGCTCTATGCTTCAGTTTGTTTTTGTGTCTGACTCCCACTCAAATGGATCTGTGATCTTACCTGTGTGTTAGTAAGGCCAACGCCACCAAGATCTGCAGGCACCTGAAGACCAAAAGCTCCCATCTCCTTCAGGCCTTCCATTGTGTGTTCCTCCACCTTCTCCAGAGCATCGTTCTTCATGGGGTCATTCACCTCCTGGAAACCCACATTGGTACATTGCAAAGAAGGTGAAAAGACTACACATGCTGACTGCCTATGTATTTTCACTAACGTAAGCTTCCGGTATAGTATTCTCCCATAGCAACAGTAAAATTGAAATTACTTTCTATGTCAATATTATGTAAAATGTAATTCCTGTGATCTTCTGTGTCACAATTCTTTAGAGATCATTCTAATATGCTGATTTGATTCTTAAGAAACATTTATCAATGTAAAAAAAACAGCTGTGCTGCTTTATATATATATGTAGTAAAGACAACATTTTAGTATAATATATTAAAACATTAGTAATGCTAATAATGCTTTAGTAATGAGATCCAGAAGCTTTAAATACCTTTATTGTAAAGGTGGACTGTATCAAAATTGCCCTTTCTTGTTATGGGACACTTCATCAAGATATAATTTGTGCTTAATTTTAATCACTCATTTTTTGTGTTTTCTATGGAACCCCGGACATGACATGCAGGAAAAAAAATAGAAGGCTAAATCGAGGGAATACATGTCATGTGCGGGGCTCCGTAGTTTTCAATGATATGTACTCTTAAGTGTTTTCAAATATTTAAGGAAATCAGTCTATAAAACAAAACTATTCTAAAACAGAAATGTAGGTGAATTAAACTTACTTCAAAAAACTTACTGCACGGCCCAACCAACTCCCTAAGGAACTGTGACTGCTCTTCATTGAGCACTACAAGGGTGAATGAAAAAAAAATTCAGGGCAAAAATGACAGTAAACACACCGAGAAACACGGAAGTGTGAGTATAAAGAACAACAACAACACAACAAAGCCTAACATCAATGCTAAAAAAAACAATTTAATTAACAGTTTAATTCAACATTTTCCACACTGAGCAATATCAAAGCAACCTATCCAAAATATCTTTTGGTGCAGGCTAAAAAACTTTGGAGTTACCTGAGGGGAAGGGGAACACCTGAGAAGTGCTGATTTGCCCTTTAAACATGTTCACAGCAAAAGATTTTGACTCCTGAGAGAAAAAGACAGTTGTGAGCTTCTCATTATATACAAAACAAAACAGTCTCTATATTAAAGAAAAGTCATGAAAGCATGTGGCATCACATTTGTCTTATAAATCTTCTAAAAATATCTCAAGAGAATAAAAAGTAGCATTTGTAATTATCATAAGTTTGCCTCTCAAATCAACACATGGAGTAAATGCACAATCTGTCTGAATCATAATGCCTGGTACAGACTGTACGATTTACAAGTCGTTCTTCTCACACAACACAACTGTCTGGGCCTAGGGTACCGTTTAGCTGCTGTTGTGTACACATGATGGATCGGCGACAGTGGGTCACACATTACACAGGAGTTCTCGTGTGAGACTTGATTTCTTCTTGTTAAAATGATGCATGCAAGAAGCTTGTGATCCAAGTTGTCTATGTATCCATTTGCAGTGAAAGAATATCCGTACGAATATGCCTACTTCCATACTATTCAAATTCACAGTATTCATAAAGCAGTAAGCGAAAACTACCTGGATGACCTAATACTTCCGGCAAGATTCTTAAGAGTGCATTCGATGGACACTTTACTATCCCATGAGGCCATGGAAGAGGACGCCGTAGGTCACATGACAATGACAACATGGTGGATGTAGTACATCTGGATTACATTTATACTACACACATTCATACTATATAGAACATAGTTGTTTTTTTAACAGTCGCAAAGTTAGTTTCAAATCAAACATAGTACCAACTATACAGTATGTGATTTCGGAGGCAGCTTACCCCGATCTTTCTTTCTCATTGGCTGTAAGCCGTCGACAATGTAATTTCCAATAAAAACATTTCACACTGCTTGACTCTGAGATCATAAACACTACGTGATTGTCACTCATGTGAACGAGCACCGATTTGCCTCCAATTTCAGGCATTTGTTCTCAATATCCACAAAACTGACAGAAAATGAAAATCAGGGCATAAATTGAGCAGTGTGTACATAACGCTCACGTACCACATTAAGGGCCGTCTTATCAACCTTCTCAGCTGTCACGGTGGCGCTGCCACTAACCGCATTCTTGTCCAGAACAGCCTTGGTTAAAATAACAAGAGCAAGTAATCAGTTTGTTATGCATGTAAGAAAATTGCACAGAAATGTACAGTATTTCATTCTGAACAACCATTAGGCTAATCATGCTTATGACTTTTTTGGTTTAAATGAAAGTAATTTTAAAATAATTAAGTTTGCATTTAGTATGGTCAGGGCTTCCTAAGCTCTTCTGCTTAAAACCCCTTTCAATTTAAGAGGGCTCAAGGACAATATGACAAAATGACACGTAAAGATTTCCATGGCTTGACATTGTGGCAAAAAAAAAGGCTGCCAAGTAGAGCAAAGAGCAATGACAAGGATCATATCCTTCCCTTACAAAACTTCCCTCACACATACAAATAACATATTCATACACAACAATCAAACCAGCATGATACTGAATCAATCATAACATTTCACATTTTCACTACCATCTCTAAATATTTATTCAATCACATGCCAATCAGATTTAGTGTAGGTCAAACACAATATTTACGTAACATGTAAGACCACATGGCTAAACGCCTAGTGCCAAGCTTCCGCGTCTCATGTGAACTTTACTCCAGATTTATATTAATGGGTGTCTGAGGACAAGCACCTGTTTCTTTTTTTCCATGGGACCTGACCAGATTGGCTACAGCATGATCTGTTGTGGGACTTCTGGTCACATAGTAGTTAAACTGACTCTGTGACATAACCTATATACTTGAAACAATAATAATGAATACATTATAGACATGTTGGTCTCACCTCTGCAGCTTGGCTTGAATAAAGACGAGCATTTTGCACTGCCACAAGAGCCCCAGTCTGGCGCTGAACTCTGAAAAACAGAGAAAGTCATAAATAATCATATTATACAGTATTTAAAGCACAGAACTTGATACAATGGCAGTTATGTTGTGCAATGTTATTATAGCTTTGAATGTTTTTCTTTTAAATTTAGTTTTAATTTCTATTTTACTGTCAATTTTAGTTGCAGTTACAGTAATTTCTTAAGCTAAATGACAAATACTTCCCAAAAATACTTTTATATTTTGATTTTATAGTCAGTGGCGTCATTTTGAAGTCAAATTGACCTTAACCGATTTCCTACATAACGTTAACTGTGTTAGCTTTGTCTATAAGGTGAGTTGTGTAAACAAGTATCAAGCGCTAAAGATCTATTTCTATTTAATCAATTTAATCTGTTTAACTAAGTTAGTTTCTGTTTATCCGATTATTTTTATCTTCAGTTAACGAAAGTAGACTTTGTTTTTGTTTTAGTTAAAGATAATAACCTTGTTCGACCTGAATGAAAGCACCGAGTCTCACCCTGTAATAGCTGGCTGCAGACGGAGGACAGAGCTGCAGATCGCAGGACTTTGAGTAACTTTACGCAGTAACATGATGATAACCAGGCCGAAATGCTTCTATTTCTTGCCGAACGTTGTTTATCTCCGGTGAAGCGGAACTGTCAAACTTGCCTACGGATCGAAGATAAATTAAAAAGTCATTAAATGGCGATAAACAACTAGAGAAGAATGTCCGGCTAGAGGTAAAAGAGCGTCCTACAATGCAGCAGAACCGGTTTTATTTCGTCCTTGACCGCAGACCAGAGACCCTCCTCCTGTGGACAGTGACGCGACAACAATAACACTTCTGCAACAAAAGATGTTTGAAATGGCTCTCAAAATAAGACCTCTGTCAAACGACGATGTTCCCCGATTCACCGCACTGCTTACCGACTACCGGAAGTAACGTTACGTATCCTTTAGTCATGTAACCCTGATCTCAGATCAGCTTTAATAGACGCTTCGTGGGAGGCGCTACAGTGCGGCTGAAGTTTCCTTTATTTATTACAGTGAAACGATATGGATATATATTGCCATTGAGATGAATTGGAAATTGGAGCGTCCCAATCAACCTAAATTCGCCTGCCTATTTATTTATTTATTTTTATATATATATAAATATATATATTTATATATATATATATAAATATAAAAAAAATATATATATATAAAAAAAAAATATATATAAAAAAAAATATATATAAAAAAAAAATATATATATATATATATATATATATATATATATATATATATATATATATATATATATATATATATATATATATATATATATATATAATATATATATAATATATAATATATATATACATACACACATACATACATACATATACACACAGGGATGGTCAGTATTTTTGATACATGCATTTCAAATACGTATTTCAAATACAAAATAGTATTTTGTAATTTGTATTTGATAGAGTTGATGAAAATGGCTTTTTATTTTTTCTAGTTTTAAAATACTGTAAAATACTTTGTAAGAAGTCTACATGATGACATCATAAAAATGCAGCCTCTGATTGGTGCCTGCTCAGTGGTTTGCCCAAACTTGAGTTCAGAACAGATGTTAAGTTTTGGTGTTTGTTTAAGTAGCTAAATATAGTTTATTAATTTAATGTTCTTGAAAACTATTATACCGAGCAGCAGCCCCTATATTGCAAAGTAGGCCCTTCTTTACCAAACACCAAGTAACTAAATTAGGGTACAATTATGAGTCATTTGCAAACTATTAAACATTAAACTGTTGGTTACTTTAAAACTAACCTTCATCTGGGAGATCACATGTGAATATTTGATCTGTTAAAGCCACAATATGTAAATTTTCACGGCTATATGTATTATAAAAATGAATTCTGGATAATTATTCATGTTACACTGGAGTGATAGGTCTCCAGAGGTGACTTTATTAAACTACTATAAACAACTATATAAGCTTATATATTATTATAACTTCATCCAAAAATTCTAATTCAGAAAATTATTTACTCACCCTCATGTTGTTCCAAAACTGCATGCAGCTATTCTTTTATTTTTTTTTTAAAGGTTTAATCATTTTTGTATACAATGGCAGTTTGTGATAAAACCTGCCAAACTGCAAAAAAAAGGGGTGGGGGCACACCATAACAGCACTTAAAAGTATTTCTCATTAAGTGTCATTTGCAATTCATTTAGAAATGGCACCATTACATTTCACAACATGACTACGTCAGTGAACCCACAATGCCATTGATTCTGGCATGTGTTGTTGGTGATCCCAAAGAAACAGATTTTGATTATGTGGGATGTAAAATGAGATTTGAGAGCTGCATTCGAAGGGAAACATTTTCATGCTAGGGACGGCCCTAATAGTGATAAACACAATTTCCTGTGTTATACAGTAGAACCTAAGATAAAGATTGTAACTAAAACACAAAGATGAGACATTATCATCAAACAGAATAAATGACTAGTTTAAGAGTTAATTCTATCATACATTTATTTGGAGTAAAAACATGCAAAAGTGACAGTATCTGATGATATTCAAAATGTAACACTTAAACATGGCATTCCTTTGAGACTCAGTCTTTATGTAGCACTTGCATACTTGGACTTGTATATCTATAAACACATTAAAAAAGGCGCTATGATTATCTGCCATACAAAGAGACAAAAAAAAAAAAAAAAGCTCTGGAGTAGAAAAAAGAATAAACAACAAATCTACCCAGAAAGTACCTTTTATGAGGTTAAAACTTCCTCTGTGTGTACCATTTAGTACAAACATTTTATATTCTGCCTATTTGAGAGGGTCTTTGAAAGGGACTGCTTTCTAAGACCCAGAATCAGAACAATTCTTGAAATCTCAGAAAATGACAACCAAATTTTTGTTTCCATAAACCCTGGCTCCGTTCAGCAGTACAAAGACAGTTTACAGAGGCAATTTTTAAAGCATACAGTACAAAGTACATTAGAGAAAAGCTTTCAGAATTCCTTGGTACACTTTAAAGCACTACTTAAAAACAAGATACATCTGATCAACTGTTTTAATCATTTGAATCCTTTTCAAGGTTTTTGAAGGCATGGCTTTTTTTTTTTTTTTTATATATATATAAAATTGGTTAGTTTAATTTAAAGTAATAATTTATCACTTTTAAATTGCCTGCCTTCCAGTGGATTTCGTGTCCTAATGTTGGTCATTTAAAAAGGTGTGTAAAGCATACTTGAATTTCCTTTTAGAAATATATTCTGGAAAATCATCAGAAGCCTTCATAGATCTTAAATCTATGGCCTTCCAGCAATTTGTGTAAAAATTTGAGGGAAATATCAGCACTCGGAAAAAGAATAAGCCAATTCTTTTCACCCCGAAACAGTCGTTCAGAAGGCCAGTCCATGTTGTGGTTAATACCACAAAGACAAAATGGATTTTGAAGTCTGCTATGCAAGACTTCCTACCCTTCCATAAACCCTGTTCCTACCGTCAAGAACAAACACTAACTCTAAAGAGCTGCACTGATACAGTAAACTACATCTCTGTCAGTCACAGAGCAGAACTCACAGTTATCACGTGATTACAAACCTCTCAGCATTTATTCCTTCACCGTGCATCAACGGTAACATCCTTCATTACATCACATCCACAAAAAACTCACTAGGGTTGCCCATGGCCAGGTGGAAGGACTGCCTGGAGGCAGTAAGCTCAGGGGGGACGGAGCCCAGGTCTCGGGTTGGAGGAGCTCCTGGAGGCCCACCAGGGGTGCCGGAGGGCACCATGGCAGGGTGGGGCGGCAAAGTAGGTGTTTGTGGGTGTGGGGCTCCAAGTGCTAGATGTGGGTGTTGGGGCACCATCATCACCATCATCGGGTTGTAAGGGATGGGGATTCCAGGCGGATATGGGGCAAGGTGAGCGGACGGGACGCGATGATGTGAGCGCTGACTCGAGCGACTGTGTTCGCTGGGCGTGGCTGAGCCGTGGTCTCGTCTCAGGCTGCTGCGAACAGAGTAATCTGATTCGCTGCCGCTGCCAGAACGCGAGTCAGCCCCGCCCCCACCGAGAGATTTATCGTCACGTACGCTACCGCCAGAAACACTTTTACTTCCCCTTCTCTTCTCTCCGTCACTGCGTGTGGAGCCACTGCTGTGACTCCCTGAGAGAAAGAGAGATGAAAACAACGGGTATTAATAGGTTATCTGGGCACAAAATCCTCTTTACACATTATACACTTATATGAATGAAAAAACAGGTAAAAACAATAAAATGTAAATAAAAATAAATATTTTAATATATAATATTCAACCTTTTTTCACAGCCTTGGTTTTTTAATGAAAATCAATGGCCAAACTACCGTTGAAATGCACAGGGTAAGTAAGATTTTGTTGAAAGAAGTATCTTCTGCTTACTAAGACTGCATTTATTTAATCGAAACAACAGTAAAAACAATAATATTGTCAAATATTATTACAAATTAAAATAAATGCAATTTATTCCTATGGTAAAGCTGAATTTTCAGCATAATTACTCCAGTCTTCAGTGTCACACGATTCTTAAGAAATCATTCTAATATGCTGATTTGCTGCTCAAGAATTTTTTTTTATGTATTATCAATGTTGAAAAGAGTTGTGCTGCTCAATATTTTTGTGGTAACAAAGATCAATATTCTCCAATAGAAAGTAAAAAAAAAAAAACAGCATTTATTTGAATTAGAATTTTTTTTATAACAATATAAAACTCTGTACTGTCACTTTTGATCAATTTAATGCATCCATGCTGAATAAAAGTATTAATTTCTTTAAAGAAAAAAAATCTTACTGACCCCAAACCTATGAACAGTAGTGTATATGACCTTTATTGACTATTACATTTCCATATATTTGTGCCATGTACATCCACAGCTTAGATCCCAAACAACACACTGAGAGGTGTGAGGTCAGGGTAGCTTGTTACCTTCACTGTGTTGGCTGCCTGCACTGCCTGGGCCATAGCTGTAGTTGGAGAGCTCATGGTAGGGAGGTGGCTGGGTGGAATAAGGGTGAGGGTACTGGTACGTGAAAGAGTGGAGCAGGGGCCACGGGGTTGCCCCTGGCAATGGAAGAGGGGCCAGAGTGTCTTGGTCTGAAGCACCACTGGAACCATCGTTATCGTTAAGAGAAAGGTTGGCCATGTCTGAGAGGAAAAAGTAGTGAGGGATGTGTAAGTGAAAAAGAACATATTTATTGAGTATTCTTTCTTTAAAATATTATATAAAAGAAAAGCTGGTTCTACTTACAATTTTCACAGTTACTAAAGTCTCCAAATATGTAATAACACTGTTCAGAGAAGGTGATCTTGTTAACAGTGTGTCTGATGAAACCAGCCTTTAGTAGGTTACTGGCATATTTACGAGCTTCCCGTCTGTCCTGAAACCCTTCAATGTGATGGTACAACCACTCAACCACATCTGAACCTATACACACACAATCATAAAGCCAGAGAAAAACAAACATGAGATTAGGCCCATTAGTACAAAGTTCATTTGGAACAGCTGCTGCATTCCAATTCGCACACCATCCATCCTAAATAGTATCTGAAATTAGAGTTAGTGTGTCCTTAATCATAGTATGTTGAAATTAGCATTCTAAAGATACCCAGATGGTCTACTATTTCCAAATTCAAATTGGCTAATATTTCCCACAACTCATCACGTGTTGGATGAAGATTAGATTAGAACTACAAACACAAATAAAAATTAAAAAAAAAAAAAAAAACTACAAACATGTGCAAGACAGACAGTTAAGCAGCAAGGGGTTTGACTCATGATTAATAATCAGTATCTAACTTGATGCAGCAAGTGTGTAAATACAGTGTCAGGTATAACTGAACAAGTCTCTGACCTAGGAAAGCATTGGGAATGGTGATCTTCAGCCACATTCGGTCTCTGACCTCCAGACCAGACTCTGGAGATGCCATGGCCTTCGCAACAGATGCCATGTCAGAGCGAAGAGACAGGTTAAACTCATCAAAGCCTAAAGACAGAGAAAGAGTGTTAAAATAATGGGGCTAAGACAGCGTGTATTAATAAATCAAAGGTCTAGGATGAGTAAAGGAGAAAAAATATGCCTAGTCCTTACGTTCAGTTTCAGTGACAGATGAGCTGGAGGTGATTGTGCTGCTAGGGTAGGACGGAAATGCCCCTGTGAGAGCTACCGAATGGTTGATCCATGCTGCTGGGTCTATGGGCCGGATTGGCTCATCTGACAGAGAAGATGGGGAAGGATGTTAGATAAATAGATCTCAAGTAACATCTCATCATCATTAAAAACAACTGTATACATATACACTTACACTACCATTCAAAAGTTTGGGACAGCAAGACTTGAAAGAAGTGTCTTATGCTCACCAAGGCTGTATTTATTTGATCAAAAATATAGTAAAATAATAAAATTGAAATCGCCATCACCTGCTTTCAAATGGAGTGTCATTTAATAGACAGAGCCGTAGTTCACTGACAAGCTACGCAATATCACGTTCCTTATCGCAGATGAATCGCCTTCGATAATGAACGCGATATTGCGTAGCTTGTCAGTGAACTACGGTTCTGTCTATTAAATGGCGTTCCATTTGAAAGCAGGTGATGGCGATTTCGCGGTAATCAGGGAACCGGCTTTACTGACGAAATGCACGTGAGAACCGCATGCGATATATCGCCCAGCCCTACAGTCTCTTTATTAAGAAACATACACAAAATAAAGGAAATCTGTACTCAAAATGTAAAAAAAATAAAAATAAATAAATAAAAAGAGAACAAAATGGCGTCTTTAAGCAAAAATCAGTATTTAGTGTATAGTATATAAAATAAAAGGAGACTTACTGCGTGGCAGGGTGAAATAACCTTGAGGAGCAGGGTCCCAACATTTTGCCACAGTCAGAGTGATGGGTCTAAGAGAATTGAAGTGAAATTATAAAACGGTGAGTTCCTGTCCTTGATTCTGATTGGTCAATAGCTGCGCTTTATTCATGATAAAACATGGCTATGACCGCTTCACCCAGTGGTTCTGTGTATCACTACACAACACTCTTAGCAACCACTCTTAGCAACGTAAACTGTTTGTTCTCAATTGATATTGTTTATTGAAGCTTACTGTATTATGTAGAAGAGTGTTGTGAGAAAAAGATAGAGTGCGCGAGTTTATTACCTGCAATCAGATTTAGCATTTTCCTTCAGGTCAGTCCTATGTTCATAATAAAAAATCTGTTTAAATGTCTGATGTGTCATCTTGTACTTTTAACATTTAAGGGGTTCTGACAGCGCTAGTCAAAACATTTGTCAGTTGCGTCTTGTTCCGTTTTCAAAACAATTCAGTCTTTTCAATATAAAAGGTATTCGTTACTGACTGACACACTCATAAAGACAATCTTTGCCGCCATCTAATGGCCTGATAATGTAACTTCCGCTGCCGTTCAGTCAGGGACTATTTTTTCCGGCGGAAGGAAGGCCTTTACAAAAAGTTTACTTCATGAAAGTTGCATTGATACATATTTTTAATATTTGTATTGTGTGATAACTGTTTCATAAAAGCAAAAACGTACTCGCCTTGCTAGTGCTGTATCATAAATAAGTCACGGCTTACTCAGTTTCACGTCGTGCCTAACAACGCCCTTCAGCCGTGACTTATTCACGATACAGCACAGCCTCTCGTACCTTATTGCTTCCTTATAACAGTGCAGGATATATTAAGGCCTATTCATACCAAGAAAGATAACTATAAAGATAAATATACGATGATATCGTTATTTACTTTAAGTGTGCTGCAGTTTTGTGGTCTGCCACTTTAAACGCTCGAGCTCTTTTCATTCATCAGCTAGAAAACCAAATTCTGAAAGTTATTCCAACTATATTGTTTCTCTATGCCATTATCATTTTAGTTGTGGTGTGGACTCTGCTATTCTTTGATATTTAGAACGATTTTTAGAACTATATCTTTATCATTATAATTATCATCCTTAGTGTGAACAGGCCTTTATGCAAATTATTACACATTAGTTAGTAGACAGCAGAGTGTGACACTACTGTACTCTTACTGTAATGTTCCCTTCAAGCACAAGTATACATAAACAGCACCACAATGTAATATTGACCATTGGGATTTTTTTTTTTTTTTTTGAGCCTTGAAATCTGTGTTGTTGGATTAATTTACACCACTAATGTGTACCATTTGCTCTTCGTTTTATTGTATTTAAGATTTATTGTTTTTTTCAGGAGGTGAAAAATAAATTAATATGTGGCATTCCAGGATGACAAGCTTAAGTTAAAGGTAATTCTCACAGACTCACCCTGGTTTGTGGACGATCTCACGGAGTACCCTGACTGCATCATCATTACTCATGTTCTCAAAGTTAATGTCATTCACCTGCACAGAAAAGAAACTTTAGAGCTAGTAATTACAACAGAACCCTGCAGCAGTGAAAGTACTTATCTTTTGTTAATTACTATTGAAACGGTGCCAATGTTTGTGCCTGGGTGCGACCTGAGTACATGGTTTCAGATTATAATGTCAAGCCATTGCGTTTGACAGGTATTAAAACCGCAGTCACGTCACTCATCTGACTGGCTTGTCGCCCATCGAGTAGAGATTATAATGTGCAGGTCTCACTTTGTGCCTGATTTCCCAGCATTAATCACTTATTTTCTACACTCTTACAAAAAGAAAAAAAGTTCAATGGGCTTCTACATAGAATCCTAGGATTCTTGACTTGATTTTAAAAAACACTTTATGCCAAAAAGGAAAAAAAAAAAAAAAAAAAGAAGATCAATCATGTCTTACATGATTGCATAACACTTTCATGTTTAAGGGGTTATAAAGTATGTTTATGAGCTGCTTAACTGCACTTCCACTTCATAAAAATTAAAATAAAAAATGAATTAAAACTAAATGAATTAAAATTAAATCCATAAAATTAATCCCTCCTAAAATGTTCTATATATGAAGCGCCTGGCAGAACCCTTTAAGGTTCTATAAAGAACCTTTTCTTCTAAGACAGACAAACACCTGCAGCAGCATGTCTCCGGGTTCAATGCGTCCGTCTGCAGCAACAGCTCCTCCCTTCATGATAGAGCCAATGTAGATACCTCCATCTCCTCTCTCGTTACTCTGACCCACTATACTGATGCCCAAGAAATTATACTTCTCTATAGGATACAAAAACAGAGAGAGTATTACACATTCTGAATTAAACACAATTCATATGTAATGAATAGCAGGAAAAATGCATAACACAAACAGAAAATATGACAAAAGAAAGGAAGAGGAGTAAAATAAAAATGGCACTGACCCATGTTAAGAGTGACTGTAATAATATTTAGGGACATGGTTGAATCTGTCACACTGCTGAAAGAGGAAGCCTATAATACAACACAAATAAAACTCAGTAAAATAAAAAAATTGTTCAAATGTCAAATATCAAATGGTTGTTGCATACCCTCTCCAGCCGTGGGCGCTGTTTCCTGCGTCTGCGATGGCGTTTGAGCAATCTAGAAGCTGTGCTCTGCTCAGTGGAGCTGCTGAATCTGATAACATACATTTAATAAAATAAACATTCATAATCAAAGCATAACCTAAAATATTTATTCCCAACTAATTTTGCTTCAGGATCCAGATTTTATCATATAGGACATTAAGTTGGAACCCAACATAGTACAAACATCAAAATGTATCAACTAGTTTATTATTTGTTTTTTAGATGTCTCTTGAATTCTGGTTTTATGCTTTTAACAGCCAATAACTCACTGTATAAAAGCATGTTTATCATTATTGCAAATATGAGCGTCTATTTAAAGTGCTTTGTTAAATTGTACCTTTCATGCAGTGTGCAATATAGCTATTTGTGAATGTAAAAGGTCTGCTTAAATGAATCATTAGCGATTCCAGTCTGACTTCCTGTTACATATACCTATGTAACAATGTTACAAATGTGCATAATGCCAGGCTACGGTCTTCACTGGCTGTCCGCAAACAATGTCTGCTTTGACCCTCAAACACTGTAGACAACAGAGTGGACAACTGCCTTTTGTCCTCTACTAAGTAACAGATGAGTTTGTTTTAAAATATAATAGAGTTTAATTGGAAGTGCAGTTTTTGACATCAACAAACTAAAGATAAGTTTATTGATTATGCTATCCTAACTAAGTGCAAATATTTTATGCATAATATTATTTGCATTTGTCATTGTCTCATGTGCTGCACACAACCCTATCAGAACATATCTGCAACCCATTTTTGGATTGTAACCCAAAAAGCAAGCACAAATGCTTATACACACATGTGTTAAAGGTGCCCTAGAATCAAAAATTGAATTTATATTGGCATAGTTAAATAACAAGAGTTCAGTACATGGAAAAGACATACATTGAGTTTCAAACCCCATTGCTTCCTCCTTCTTATATAAGGGTGCTTTCACACCTGCCTCATTTTGTTCGGTTGAATCGTACCAGAGTTCGTTTGCCCCTTTGGTGCGGTTCGTTTGGGCAGGTGGGAAAGCAGCAATCGCACTCGGGTGCGCACCAAAAGCGCACCAAACAAGCGTACCGAGACCTGCTTGAAGAGGACGAACTCTGGAGCGGTTCGCTTGAGATGTGAAAGCAATCGACCCAGTTAACGGACCAACGAACCAAATTACATCATTTTCACAACGGAAAATATGATATAAAAATCGGTAATGTCTTATTCTGTGAGTGAGCACATTATTTACAATATCTGAAAGCCAACGATCGCCTCTGGTGTGTAATTACACTTCTCCGTGCGAGAATGCTGTCCCGACGAAGTCTCAATTCCCACTCTGCTTCATTATAAAATTCAAATGGTCTCTCTCGACAGACACACGGACAACAGGTCGCCTACTAGACAGCACTGGGAAATCCAGAGATGGAGAGAGAGAAAGAGCGCGGGTTTGAATTTGCCGCAGCGAATTAACTGCGGGAGAGACGGCTACATTTATAAAGTGTTTGTGTGTGTCTCAACAGTTACAAATAAAGCCACAATAAGCTCATGGAGCTAGCTTGTCAATCATTATTTTGATGGATGACGCAGCGAAAACTCTGACCAATAAGAGGACAGTTGTACTCGCATGTGACTTGCCTGAATGCATTTTGGTACGCTTTGAAATGTTGCCATGTGAAAGCGAACCGAACCAAGAAGAAAATGCAACATTGTAACAAATTTAGTCCCTGTTTCGGAACAAAACAAGCGATCCATAGGTGTGAAAACACTATAAATCTCATTTGTTTAAAAGACTTCCGGAAAAAACGCGGATCTCAACATAACACTGACTGTTACGTAACAGTCGGGATCATTAATATGTATGACCCCAATATTTGCATTTATGCCAGCCCATGTTCAAGGCATTAGACAAGGCAAGGCAGTATTCACGTCTGGATCTGTGCACAGCTCAATCATCAGACTAGGTAAGCAAGCAAGGACAATAGATCTTGCTTGCTTATAAATCTCTCCAACAGTGTAACATTAGCCGTTAGCCACAGAGCACAGCCTCAAACTCATACAGAATCAAAAGTAAACATCAAAATAAATACTTTACTCACATAATTCGAAGCATGCATACAGCATGCATGACAAAATCTTGTAAAGATCCATTTGAGGGTTATATTAGCTGTGTGAACTTTGTAAATGCACTGAGCTCGTGTGGCAGGGAGCACGCCATTTAAAGGGGTATAGTTAATGATGCCCCAAAATAGGCAGTTAAAAAAATTAATTTAAAAACATCTATGGGGTATTTTGAGCTGAAACTTCACAGACACATTCAGGAGACACCTTAGACTTATATTACACCTTGTAAAAAGCATTATTGGGCACCTTTAAATAATTTCTCCAACCCCAATGAAGCACACCGTGACTCTAACCTGCTCATGGTATCATCATCATCTGAATCACAGAAGCTTGTGGTGTCCAGTTCACTGCTCATCACTGTGGTGGCACTTTCGTATCCAGCCAGGTGTCTGTCCATACGGGACTGCCCATTTATACGTGGCCCTGAAACAGAAACAGTACAGCAAAATTAACAACGTACTTCTCAACGTACTGAAATGCTTTTGAGGTAAAGCACAAGAATTATTAGGTAATGTCAAAGAGACGACAAAGGAGACTGAACAGACCATGTTGCTCTATGCTCTCTCTGGGTCGAGGTCTCTCTCTCCTGAAAGACACGACTGACTCTGTCTCTGTCTGATCATCTAAGGACTCCAGGCTGCCTGTAGTGTTGGGACTACACACACACACACACACACACACACACACATCATGCAATGATTTACATTCAAGACACCTCTGCACATCTTTGCAAGCTGAATGAAACTTAATTTTTTAACAGCCAGCTGCCTCTGGCAAACCAAATAAGGAACAAAGAGCAAGAGAGTTACATTTAAAACAAAAACACATTCTTAATCAGTATATTTAACATGATTTTGAGTAACAATACCTGGGCATCGTTACCTGAAAAGACTAACTACTTTTAGATTTTTTAGATAATGTATCTTGAATATTACTATTTTGTCTCGTTTCATTAGCATTAGTTTCATTTTTTTACTTGCTTTAATAATAAACAATCTGACTAAATTTATTTCATTTCTTAATTTTTAACAGCCATCTTCATTTAACAGCTTACATTCTACAGTTTTCAAGACACCACAAACACTTGATGGTTTTGGGCACTTTCTACACAAAAACATATTAGATTACCTTGAGGGTATCGTGCAAAAGCTTTACACTACTGTGCAAAAGTTTGGGATCGGTTAGCGTTTTTTTTTTTTTTTTTTTTACGTTTTTGAAAGAAGCCTTTTATGCTCACCAAAGTAGCCATATTAGAGTGATTTCTGAATGATCATGTGACACTGAAGACTGCAGTGTCACATGATCATTCAGAAATCACTCTAATATGCCGATTTGGACCTCAAGAGACTTCTTTTATTATTATCAATGATCAATGGCACCTTTTGAAAGGTAGTTACATACTCATGACAGGATTTATAAACAGACAAGGTTAGTAAGTGATTAAATCACAATACGGACTGCATAAAGCAAGTCAGAAAATTGTTAAATTGTATACAGATTTACCTTCCAGGTAAAACTCATAGCTTTAAACTAGCTCACAGAGGTTGTGATCACAGAGGGTTCTGCTACAGAATTTTATAGAACAATTGAGTTTGTTTCATAACATGAATTTTGCAACCTTGACAATGTTGACAATGAACAAATTGAACCAGCAATGAGCTGAATAATGACACTATCCTTTGAAATTAAATTTGTTTCGTAATTGATTAATTCTGCAACATTAAAGGCACAGTATGCAAGTCGCTTATTCAAAACAATAACAAAGGCATAGCTTGATGACGCTGTGAATGAGTGTTGAATCATGGGAGTTGTCATCCTCACCTCCACAGCCAATGGAAAGAAATCCGATGGGACTTAGGGAATTGAGAATTGAGGGCGGTAGAGTGAATGCTAATGAAAGACACCTGCATGACACACCAACACTCTCATAGGAGAATGACAGGGTAGAGAGGAAATTGTTGAATGAAGTCATTATTTTTGTTTTGTTTTTGCACACAAAAAGTATTCTTGTCGCTTCATAACATTAAGGTTGAACCACTATCGTCACAATGACTATTTTAACAATGTCTTTACTACTTTTCTGGACCTTGAATGTGGTCATTTCGCTGCTTTCTATAGGGGATAAAAAATCTATTGGATTTCATAAAAAATATCTTAATTTGAGTTCTGAAGATGAACGAAGGTCTTACGGGTTTGGAACGACATGAGGGTGAGTAATTATTAATGACAGAAATTTAATTTTTGGGTAACTTAACTCTTTAATCAAGACATCGGATGGCACCTATTTTATACTACAAAGCAAAATGGTTCACATATTTTGAATAATCAATGACACAGCTCGGAAAATCAAATAAAAAAGTGAGTATTCCTTCAAGGAAAGCTGTAAACTTAGTCACTGATTCCCATTCAACAGTAACCACAAAATGACATTCATGGCGAGAAACAGAGATGCAGATTAACATACTGGAAGGAAGGTGGTCTGGAGTCTCCAATCCCCCCTGTCCTCTCGGCGGGAGGTGGAGGCAGGGGAGGAGGGGTGGGTGAGGGCTGAGATGGGACCTCTACTGGAGGGGCTGGGGGCTCGGCTGCAGGGGTATCTGAGGACACCAGCTAACAAGAGAGAAAGATTGTGGAGAGAGTGAAAGTGATCCATGAAAAACAAGGAACTAAAAAGACTATGGGAAAATATCTTATGACAACACCACCACAAATTATTTTTTACCCAACACATACTCGTTGAGCTCACTGAAAAGCAAAACTGATCACACAATGCTTCAGGTCAAACATATCCAGTGTCTGGGTTTGACGTAACTATAATTTAAATGAAAACCAAGTTGGAAAGGTAAATGGCTGACAGCGAACAGGAAGAGATCAGCCCTCTTTAAAAAGCTCAGGTAGAACTACAAACAAGGAAGGGAAAAAACAATCAACAATCTGCAACAAAACACAGTATGCTGAAGTGTTAGAGTCAAAGTCATACTTGAGAAGATAAAGAAACTTCAGATGTGTAATAAAAGGGCACATACAGTATCATTGTATGTCCTTCTCCTTTCTTCATGCTAATGGATGCTAGGTTATTGTACACTCCCTCTCAAGGGACCTTGAGCCATCCTGACGGTGGTCTACTATTTCCATCCCAGTGGGTATGGTTTCGTTCAAGCCTTTTGACTTAAGCACCTGCTTTTCTTTGAGGGCTTTTAGACGAGACTGGATTACAGTCTCCGTGTGAAGGGTCTGACACATACACTTTGTGCTCTTTAAAGATTCGCTGTGACATAAATCTAAACAGGCCTGATACGCGTCACTACAGGGATGAGGTGCTTCAGCGAAGTTTAGTCAAATGGTGCAGTTTCCACTCATAAACCAGAGAACTGCTTTGACACCATATGAAAGCTCATTAAAACAAATGTCGTTTGGAGGGGAAAAAACTACTGCTGACTGACAGAGAAAACTGGAACAGGAGCAGTTCTTACCCAGGAGACAACTCTTCCGTTGAAGCATGGCAGCTTGGCACTGTCGTCTGAGATCTCCTCCTTCACCACCCTAAGTAAACACAATTATCAAAGTGAGACAGAATTAAAAAGAAGGAACACACATTTCGACAGATTATTTTATCCATGGATGAATGTGTACATCTAGACTATTTTGACTTTACTTAAGCCATGGACAATGTCGTATATACTAGATTTTTACAATTTATGATGAAAACAGGCTTACAATGCTTTTTCATATATTATTTTTATGTTAAACGTGCCTGTTATGCTATTTTAAAGGTTCCCCATTTTTTTTGGAGGTCACCTACAATAGATTTAACATGATAACACTTTTCTCATAATATACATTGAGTATGAAAACGGTTTGTTCGAAGATTCAGTCTCTCTAAACTCCTCATTTCCGAAAGTCTACTCTGCTCTGATTGGTCAGATGGCCCAGTCTGTTGTGACAGAGCGTGTGTCAGAAACCAAATGACTATTACCATATCTAAATTTCAGCTCTGGAGGTTTCCACAGCGCTTGATACACAGCGATAAGAATGATGACGTCAGATTTCCAAATCAATTCCAGCGTGAGTCCTCATCTTTCTGACAGCACTGAAAACAGCATCTTCTCGACATGATGACAACACGAACCAAACTCTTCCAGGCCTCAGCTACAACTACAGTATTTGAGGGAGGGTCGAAGATGATGTTGCAGCCAATGAAGCCAATGAAGACCATAGGCTGGCATTATACAAATCTGCTACATTATTCTGTAGCTATATGGGAGTGAGACTGGAATTAATGAATACTTGTTTCAGCAGTTTAGAATCGATTCTTTCTTTTAGGAGACAATAACTTTATTTGTCATTGTCATGCACTTTAAAACTTTGCAGACCTTTTACAATCACAAATATCTATTACAGACAAATGAAATATTTATTTTTCATTAACTTGTGTTTTCCATTTTGCATATGCACAACATGCCCTACCACTCAAAAGTTGTTGTTTTTTTTAAAGAAATTAATACTTTTTTTCAGTAAACTTGGCAGTAAAACATTTATGATTAGGAGATGCACCGATATATATCCGCCAATAATTGGTATCGGCCGATAAAATCAAATTTTCACACTATCGGCTGATAGTTTAAAAATAGTCGATAATCAGGGCTGCTATATCCTGTCAATCAAATAAAGAAAAATGCTAAGAATGCTAAAATGCTGGGTAAAGAAAATGCTAAGAAACCAGTTTGATGTTCAATATTAATAGTAAATATATGAATCAATAACATTCAGAAAGTTAAGAAATATTAATTTAATCTTCAAAATGTAGTTATTGTGTGTTAATATCAATTTGAGCAATGTGTTTGTTTATAACTGGTACCAGTCACTCTGAAACAAGTTGATTTATTTGCATTTCTTTCAAAATATAATGCTTAATTATTAATTATAATGAAATTATCATTCATTTAAAAGAAGGTATAGACCACTTTGGAGCAGACGTCACAATGACGTCACTTGCAGCTGCACGCGCATAGTGGTTGCAGAAAAATAGCGGTAGCAATTGGAGGAAAATAAGAGAATAAGAGAAAAATGTTTTGTTGTGCCTCTGGATGTTGGAATCGGAATGCAAAAAATATAGTCTTCATTTTTAAAGAAAACCATCGTTGAAAACGTCCTTTGAAGCTAAACGGAGATGTTTCACAGACTGGACTGATGACACCTGCAAGGATTAGTCTACTATTAAAGCAGGAATTTGATGTAAACAGTAAGCCTACATAATATTCACATATGCAGTTCAGAGGACATACATACATAGCAGTTACAGCATTGAAATAATATTTAAACCTGTAACATTTCACATAGATAACTTTTAAACAGTCTATACAATTTTAATTTCACAATTCTGACTTTTTTCTTGCATTTGCGTGTTTATTACTCCCAGTTCGGACTTTATTACTCGCAATTGTGAGTTTATTTCACAATTTTGAGGGGAAAAAGTCAGAATTGCGGGATAAATTGCAATTCAGAAAAGACAGAATAACGAGTATATCTCACAATTGTTTTTCTTTGTAAGAAATGTGAGATATAAACTCAGATTTGCGAGAAATAAAAGTCAGAATTGTGAGATATAAACTCGAAATTAACTTTTTATTCTTTTAATTCATGACAAACAAAAACAAAACAAAGTTGTACGCATCAAGAGACTTATACGCTTTTAGCTTCTCCTGAGTATAGGCTATGTCAATCAGGTAAATATATATCTCTGGCCACTGGATGCTTGGCCATTTCGTTTCATCTTTTAACCACTGAGGCAAACGGATCCGTAAGCTGTATACCACTCGGTAATGTTAATTTTTTTGAAATAACAGTGCTTATCGCTGGGTGAAGCTGCTGTGATATGCCGACAACATTTAAAAAAAAATAACAAATCAAAATATTCTATAATGTTTCTAAATCTTAACTACTTTGAACCGCTTCGTCTTAACTCTCTAGTCGTACTGGTTATCACTCCCGGGTTTTCTGCAACCATGATGCGCGCGCATCCCGAATGTTTACAAACAGTAAATAGGCCTATAAAAGTCACAACCCCCAAACTATCGGTATCAGTATCGGCAGATATCACTCTGAATAATCAGCTATCAGCCATCAGTAGGGAAATTTAGTATCGGTGCATCTCTAGTCCATTTATGATTTCCATTTCAAATAAATGCTGTTCATTTGAACTTTCTATTTATCAAAGAATCCTAAAATGGTTTCCATGAAAATATTAAGCAGCACAACTGTTTTCAACATTGATAACAATAAGTTACTTGAGCAGCAAATCAATATAGTAGAATGATTTCTGAAGGATCATGTGACACTGAAGACTGGAGTAATGATGCTGAAAATTCAGCTTTACCTTCACAGGAATAAATTACAATATATTAAATTGTAATATTGCAAATATATTAAAATAAAAAATAGTTATTTCAAGTTGTAATAATCTTTCACAATATAAGGGTTTTTACTGTATTTTTATCAAAAAAATGTAGCCTTAATTGGTGAGCAGAAGAGACTTCAATAAAAAAAAAAACATTTTAAAAATCTTACAGACAACAAACTTCTGAACGGCAGAGTACCATTCATATTACTTATACTTCCAAGACTCATCACAAGTCATTTTTGCTAATCCGACAAAATTTCAGCTATGTTAGCCAGCTATTAACATCATCTTGTTTAAAATACAGCAGAGCTGACACTGCCCTAACAATACAGCACAACAAATGTTTAAGTTCTCAAGGCATAGAAATGGATGTACGAAGATCAATGAATGTTTTTAACAAGATTCAGTACTGACTAAAGAGGGCAACCAGCCAGAATCCTACTGAGCCCTCAAAGGGTGCAAAAGTAATTTAAATGTATCAGTAATAGTGATGCTTGCCTTAGGAAACACCACTAATAGATATAATAATATTACATAAATATTAAATGACTTTTTTAGTAGGTTTTTCTAAGTCTTTTTCCTTGCCTGAATGTGCACAAACCATTGCCAATTCTTCTCAGCACCAAACAAACATTTAACTTGATGATGCAACTCTACAACAATTTCACAAATCACTTCCTGAAAACAAAGCTCTCCTGCATTTTAACGCTTGCGAAACAATCCCACCCCCAAACTCTCTAATGACGCTAATTAAGCCCAACATCTGTACTTGAAAAACAACCCTTGACCTCTAACATGGCCCACAATAACACACTCACGCATTCAAACCACAGCCTCGCATGAAAACCTGCTTTCAACAAAAGCTCTTACAAGAGAATGAGTTCTGGACGTGTTAAGACTGCAGACCATATTACAATTTGGCAAACATTTGTGTATTTATTTTAATTCAGAAGATTTGTACAAAGTCTAAGAAACAAGGTAGGAGGAATAAAAACTGCCTGGAATTTGGTCTGTACTTTTAAGGGGATGTAAAATGCAGAGAGAATGTAGAGGGGCCCTGGAGAGACCGAGGGGTCCCCTGCTCCTTTCTCTCTCTCCCTCTCATTCACTCTCATTCTGTTGATTCTATACCAGACACTAAGCAAATGGCCCGTCTCCAACCTCCAACCTCCAACCATATCCCTCCCAAACAAGGCCCAGCAATCCCAGCCACACACAGTCAGACTGACAGCTGGCTCTTCACACTGTAAATCAGCACGGCAGCATCACAGCGCTCTGCCCCACTCCACTACCGTATCAGCTTACATCCACATCCAATGCCGTTCAACAATAATACACACACGTCCACCCTTTTCCATAATATAAAAAACGGGCGAGACATTGACGGCCCTTCTTACAAGGTAGGAAAGAAGAAAAGATCAAGTCTTCAGATTTCACTTTCCCAGTAAAATTCATCAAAAAAACAAAACAAAACAAAAAAACCAACCAGATCTCATTAATGCAGTTACACCAATCTAGCACTATTTTACTAGAACATGATACTGCATATATCCCATTGACATTTTGGCTGCTGGATTAAAAATGCTAATTTGCAAATCCCTGTAAAACAATGCTAGTTCCACTCTTCTGATGTAAATTTGTCAGTGTTAATGAAAGACAGAACAGACCCTCAGTTGTTTTCTTGGTTTATACTATAGTCGGTATGTGTATATTTTCTCTACACATATATTGCTATACACTACAATTCAAAAGTTTGAGGTTGGTAAGATTTTTTCAAATGTTTTGAAAGAAGTCTCTTATACTCACCAAGGCTGCTTGATCAAAAATACAATAAAAATAGCAATATTGAGAAATATTATTTCCATTTCAAATAACCGTTTTCCATTCGAATATGATTATTATTTAGAAATCATTCTAATATTCTGATTTGATGCTCAAGAAACATTTATAATTGTTATCAATAGGGCTGAGCGATACATCGCATGCGATTGTCACGTGCATTTCGTCAGTAAAGCCGGTTCCCTGATTACCGCTAAATCACCATCACCGGCTTTCAAATTGAGCGGCATTTAATAGACAGAACTATAGATCACTGACAAGCTACACAATATCGCGTTCATTATCGCAGATGAATCGCCTTCGATAATGAACGCGATATTGCGTAGCTTGTCAGTGAACTACGGTTCTGTCTATTAAATGGCGTTCCATTTGAAAGCAGGTGATGGCGATTTCGCGGTAATCAGGAAACCGCCTTTACTGACGAAATGCACGTGACAATCGCATGCGATATATCGCCCAGCCCTAGTTATCAATGTTGAAAACAGTTGTGCTGCTCAATATTTCTGACGAAACGGTGATACTCTTTTTCTGGATTCTTTGATGAATGCAATGTTCAAAAGAACAACATTTATTTGAAATAGAAACATTATAATGTTGTCACATTATAAATGTATTTACTGTCACTTTTGATCAACTTGATGTGTCCTTGCTGAATAAAAGTATTAATTTCTTTTAAAACAAAAAATCTTAGGTGACTTCTGAATGGTAGTGTAGGCTATTTATTATAGCAATCAAATGAAACATTATAATAAATTAAAGCGGAACTCAGTAAGATTTGCGAAGCTCCCCCTACAGGTTCCTTCAGTGAATCACACTGTCGTAAATACTCCAAGTGCAGCTCTGAACTACAATGACTACAACACTCACCAGCGCAGTAGTTTTGCAAATACAGTACAAGAAAGAGGAGATGGGTAATTTGCAAATACAGTACACTCGATGGATTTTTCGAAATTGTCTTATAAAGTCATAATATATACATTGTTTTTGAATTACCGTAAAGCATTTTGTCACTCTCGCGTGAACGTGAACATGAGGCGAGATTGTGTCGGGTCGGCGCAGCTCAACTACAAGTCAATTAAAGGGATAGTTCACCCAAAAATGAAAATTTGATGTTTATCTGCTTACCCCCAGGGCATCCAAGATGTAGGTGACTTTTTTTCTTCGGTCGAACGCAAATTATGATTTTTAACTGCAACCGCTGCCGTCTGTCAGTCAAATAATAGCAGTGATTGGGAACTTGAACAATAAGAGTCGAAAAAACTTCCATAGACAAATCCAAATTAAACCCTGCGGCTCGTGACGGCACATTGATGTCCTAAGACACGAAACGATCGGTTTGTGCGAGAAACCGAACAGTATTTATATAATTTTTTACCTCTAATACACCACTATCAAGTCAAGTCAAGTCAAGTCAGATTTATTTATATAGCGCTTTTACAATTGGTAATTGTTCAAAGCAGCTTTACATATTAGAAGCACAGAAAAAGGGAAGTGGTTAAAAATAAGCTGTACAACCAAGCGTGGTAATATGTAATATATACAAGATGGTGCTACATTAAGCCAATGTCGGCTGACTCCCAGGGGTGGAAAAAAACCCCTAGGAGAAAAACCCAGTGTGCTAGCACTGGGAAAAAAGTCCTAGGAGGGAAAAAACCCCTTGGAAGATATATATAATATATGTAAATGGCTATGGAGACTATGTCCAATGACTATGTCTAACTTCTTTCAGCTTCCGGCTAGTGAGGTCTGATCGCGCTCTGACAACGGAAGTGATGTCTCGCGCTCATTTAAGTATATGGGCGAGACATCACTTCCGTCTTCAGAACGCGTTTTTTGACCTCACTAACAGGAAGCTGAACGAAGTTGGACATAGTGGTGTATTAGAGGTAAAAATTATATAAATAATGTTCGGTTTCTCGCACAAACCGATCGTTTCGTCTCTTAGAACATTAATGTGTCGTCACGAGCCGCAGGTTTTAATTTTGATTTGTCTAAGCAACTTTTATTTACTGTTATAGTTGAAGTTCCCATCTACTGCTATTATTTGACTGACAGACGGCAGCGGTTGCAATTAAAAATCATAATTTGCGTTCAACTGAAGAAAAAAAGTCACCTACATCTTGGATGCACTGGGGGTATGCAGATAAACATCAAATTTTCATTTTTGGGTGAACTATCCCTTTAACCATCGTAAGGACTTAGAAAACTATTTATGAAGGTAAAAAAAGTTACTTAGTTCTGCTTTAATATCATCATGGCTCCACATAGCACCTGAAATTATTGACAGGCAGTATAAAATAAATGCAACCGATTAACGTGCATTTGCGTCAGTGACTCTGCGTTTATAGTGCTTCAGGTAAACGTCTTTGATTCATATGCATGTGAACATAAGTGTAAGCTGTCAAACTGATGGACTATTTACAGTCAGATGATAACATCCTAATTTGCTAAGATTACTGCAGACATTCCTGGAGCATCTGGAGAATGCATAACAGACAAGAACGTGGATAAGATTTATTGGCTGGTATTCTGTCCATGGCAAGACGATTCAGGCCAAATATGTGGTCTGAGACAAAGAACTCCACTCTTTATAAAACATTTTTAAAAAAGCACCGGCAAGACAGCAGTGGGACACTAAAAACTTGGCATGTATGCAAAGAAGTGAGGGAAAGGATGAGGATTTTACTACATGATGAATATGATCTACATAATGTTTAGGTAGAAGACAGAATATATAAATTATTCACTACCGTTCAAAAGTTTGGGGTCGGTAAGATTTTGTGTTATTGAAGAAATCAAAAATACAATAAAACGGTAATAATGTTAAATATTTTTACAACTTAAATAACTGTTTTATATTTTAATACATTATAAAACGTAATTTATTATTGTGTTGGCAAAGGTGAATTTTCAGCATCATCACTCCAGTCTTCAGTGTCACATGATCCTTCAGAAATCAGATCCACAGAAAGCTAATATGCTGATTTGCTCCTCAAGATACATTTCTGATTATTATCAATTTTAAAAATAGCATAATATTTTTGTGGAAACCGTAATACAAATGGAAACTTACTGGAAACTTACTGTCACTTTTGACCAATTTAATGTTAGTTTGCTGAATAAAACTATTCATCTCCTTAAAAAAAAAAAGAAAAAAAAAAAAAAAGGAAAAAAAGAAAAAAAAAAAGAAAAGCACGGTGGTGTACATTAAAAACTGAAGAATTTAGAGAAATTCTGTTTCTCATATCAACCAGAAGAGAATATGACTACATTAAATTGAAATAATAGCATTCAGGGTAATTATAATTACAGATATCAAATAATAGCCTAGTAGTGATATAGCTGTATACAACATAACTAATATAGACAAAGTATTTCTTATATAGACTAACTTACACCAAGTGAGACTGCAGAAACTTTTAAACTCTCTCGAGACATTGTGAAATGCAGTTACTTTGCAGTGATGGCTTGATACGATTAGACCACCCAGACAACTGTCCTTCTCGGGGAAAACCCTTAACAAGCTATTACAACAACATCTCACACAACTTTCGAACATATTCGTTTCCTACACAGAAAGAAAACTGCTTTTGTTCTGGATTTTCGCGAAAATCTTTGTGTGCTTCACTTACCCGAAGTCCTGGTCCATAGACTTGAAGAAAAATTTGTAGTTCGGTTTGTTCAAGACCTGTTTAAAATCCAGCAGAGTGATTTTCTCAGCCGCTATGGGAATCTTCACCAAGTACGGCGTCTCCTCTTCGTCAATGTGATAAATTATTTTAGTCTCCGCCATGTCTCCTCACTTAAATCGACTTTCCCGTTGTTCTACGAAAGTATGGAAGAGGCGGCGGCTATCCTGCTAATGTTAGCCAGCGCTCCGGAGAAAAGGGGGTTGAGGAAAGTCGTCTACTCTAGACCACAATACTACTATCCAATAACACTGCCCTGGCCAGGGCATCCAGCATAAACAAAGAAAAACTGCGCTATTGTGCCCAACTTTTGGCCTCTTGTGCACTCGAAAGTCTCATGATTTAGTTTGTTAAAAACTAGCAGCTACAACCAACCACACTTTAACGACATTCCCCTTACAAAAACACACGGGAGATTTGAAATAGTTCTCTCCGGCTCGGGCCAGCGCGGCGGCGTGTGACGAAAGAGAGGCGGCCAGGACTTCCCACTGGTCCGCTTGTTTGTACAGGGGCACGTCCATACGGGTGTTTTGTGGTACTAGCTTCTAGTGGTGGGAATTTTGATTCACCCTTTCGACTCGAATCTTTTGAATCAGTTCACTAAAAAGATTCATTTACCTACCCTTTCTGCAGAAGCCAGTAGGCGGCAACATGCTGGCTGCGTCCGAAATAACATCTCCTGAGTAGGTTGCTATTTTGAATTAGTTCACATTCGCTAAAAAGTACGTTCTAGTAGGCTTATATAGTATTAATGTGTGTGGTATGAATGTAATCTGGACGCACTGCATTCGCCATGTTGCCCTTATCACGTGACCAACCAGCTTCAGTTGAGTCGCTTCACTGCCATTCACAAAAGGCTTGTTCGTGCTGCACTGTGCAGACCGATCGGCGTATGACATTAAAGGGATAGTCCACCCAAAAATGAAAATTTTATGTTTATCTGCTTACCCCCAGCGCATCCAAGATGAAGGTGACTTTGTTTCTTCAGTAGAACACAAATGATGATTTTTAACTCCAACCGTTGCCGTCTGTCAGTCAAATAATGGGAGTGAATGGGAACTCGAACAATAAGAGTCGAAAAAACATGCACAGACAAATCCAAATTAAACACACTGACAACGGCAGTGATGTCTAGGGCAGTTTCTCAAAACCAAGTTCGCAAACTTCGGACTCGCGTCCTTTATAGTTAGGACTTGGCAAGTTCGGCTCAGGAGAACGAACTCCCGTGGACGGGAGAACACAAGTCCGGTGATTCTGCAAATGGAACAGCAGCGTTCTTGATAACGTCACTCAGCTCGCTCTGGAATCTCTTTATGTATGTTTTAGCCAACAATAAAATGAAATGTGTTATAAAACACCACTCTGACTCTTTTCGTTTTATTTAAAAAACAAACAAAAACATATTAATAGTCTCAGGCAACGAGTGATTGATTATCTGCAATGTGCATATATTTATAACAAAACAAAATATTAAACAACCCTGCCTCTTTTCGTATATATTTCAAAAATATTAAATGTAATACTATTTGTGCATACTCTGATTAACTTCACTGTAATAAAATGAAATAGGCTATAACATAAAACAAAACCATGTCTCTATTTGTTTTATGTCAGTTTTAATGATCAATAATAGCCATTATAAAAGGTAAGAATATACAATAAGAAATAAAGCAAACATTTCAGTCAAGCATACAAAATCAGTGCTTTAGTAGGATACAAAAGTTAAATAGCCATATATAAAGTTATGAAACGTCACGTTCCCTTCAGCCCAAACGGAGCCAGCGGAAAACGTCAGAAGGACTAGCCGAGGTAAGGCTGCCCTCGGCTGGGCACATGAGCGCTGAGCGTCCGGTGATCGCCTGGATCTCACAACTCAGATCAAATTGTAAGAAAGGTGCAATCTTTATCAATAAACCACAAATTTGAGCACATTCTCACCTGAAAAACTCTTAAAACTACATATCATGACATAAAAACAGTAATATGTTTAAATTATGCGGGGTTTCTTCTTTACTATTGACGCTTGCTGGTTAGTGCGAGATGCATTCTGGGATACCTGGCTGTCTCAAGTCTGCACAAGTCACCTCTCGATGCATCCTCGATAAAAGGGGCGGATCAAGTACACATCCGGGAATGTGAACTGAACTTGGCTAGATGCGAACTTTGAATTGGAACAGTACTTGGACAGCGACTGATGACGTTTCACAAGTTCACAAGAACACAAGTACAGACAAGTACGCATATTGAGAAAGGGCCTAGCAGTCACTGAAGTATACGCGCTAGTGATGTGTCGTTCTTGAATGATTCGTTCATTTTGAACGAATCTTTAATGTGACTCGGGAAGAACGAGTCGTCTCGGGGGGTGATTAGTTTAGTTGCGCATGCACAATATTCTATAGGTTCTGTACTGCTAGTAATAGTTCACCTGTTGATTCAATTGATTAGTTCATTTCATGAGTCTTTCAGGTTTTGAGTCGTTCCTTAATCACGTGACAGACCCATACGCTAAACCAATGCATTCTGAGCCGGAAAGAGAATTGATTAGTCCTTTTCAGGAGTCTTTCGGGTTTTTGAGTCGTTCCTTAATCACGTGACAGAGAGCAGACAACTCCTTATGTTTTTGAAATCCTTTCCCGTGGCCTCATGTGATAGCTAGTAAAGAGTCCATCTTATGTACATTTTAGAATCTTGTCAAAAGAAAGTCATCTGGGTAGTTACTTTTGGCCTACTCTTTTATGAGTACTGTGAATTCGGACAGTACAGTATTCTTTTGTCACACACTGTTTTTCGCCTATAGTATAGGGAAGTATGCGATTTCAGATGCAACAGCTGATGTTATGAAAGAGTCATTGAATAATTCACTCAACCAATATGTTAAAAACACAGAGCCGTTCATGTCCAAAAAAGCATTTTATTGTACATATTACTGCTGCTCCGAGCCTCACTCAGACCCGTGCTGGCAAAATGAGTCACAATGAGCAAATTCTCAAAAAAGAGTTAGTGTCTGAAAAACAAAAACACTTCAAAATGGTGTATGATTTGTTGGAATCAGACAAAAAATGACTGACCTGTTTAAATTCGATCTTGTTAGTCTTGTTAGTTTTCTGAAGTTTCCAAAACAAAATCACCTAGGAACCATACATTAAAATCCCTAGTGGTAATAATACCACCAAATTTGGCACACACCAAATCTAAAACCATATATGGGAAAAATATTCCATAATGCCCCGCACGGTTTGTTTAGACCAATCGCCGAAGGCGTTGAGGCTAGAATTGTGAATCTTCACTTGCCTTACGATTCGATTTGATTATGTTTCAGAGAGTAACATTTCAATTATAAAATGATTCTAGATGCATCACGTTGCATCTTTTCCACATAATAATTCTATCACTATTTTTTTGTTATTTTATTAAAGCCATTCACTAGCCTATAATACATTGTAAATACACATATGTCGAGTTTTACTGCAGATAGGCGTTATTTTTCTAACAAATTATTCTCAAATCATTGTCAATAAACTTCAGTTTCTAATTTTTACAACTTGCCATGTGTAGTGTGACAACAAACCTTGCTATCAGGGATATTTTCTTTTCCTGGGCAATTTTGGTGGCAATGTACACAAAAAAAGGTTTGTGACTTTTATCCTTTTTGACTAAAAAGGATAACAGTATTCATCTCTGATTTTATATGCAAATATTTTCAGTCATCTGCATTGATAAAGTACACTTTGCCATGCAAAAAAAAAAAAAAAAAAACGTTTACAGATGTATCCTTGTATATCATCCACAAGAGGGACTCATGATCATTTCTGAAAAAAAGCCCATTCTGGACAGTCTCCACGATTCAGTCACTTCTAGTTAAAAAATTCTTTCATTCAAATGCCATTCATTGTTCTTGTTGTTCTAAACAAACAAACAAAAAAACAATTTTCTTTTCTATATTCTTCATGTTTGCATAAAACAACATTCTGTATATAAAGTTAGAGAAAAGAGAGAATATTACCCTTTATTCACAAAATATGTAGATAAATATTCACATAACAGTCAAGGACAGAGATTATTGTAAGACTATACACACATTGTAATATGAACAAAATTAATTAATATAGAATGGGCCCATAACGTATTTGAACATTAAAAAATGTAAACCTGATATATAAAATAAATCGAATTAAACACAATAATACAGAGTTATTTTCAGATCTAACCTCACAATTGTTTGCATTTCTTTTAAAGGTACAATATGTAACTGTTTTGTTCAAAATTAACAAAATTTGAATAATGAGTCAATACATAATCCTTCTTCCAAAACATGTTTTTGTCTTACTTTTGTCTTATTTATAATTTAGACCTGTCATGATGGTTTTCGCAGAAAACTGCATACATACGCCACTTGCCCCTGCGTGTCTTGTCATATCCATAAATTGAGAAAAGTTGCTCTGGCCACTACTGACTCATGTATGGTGTGGGAGTGCATACATGTTAGTTATCACAACGAGTGAGAAAGGTTGACATGGAGCAGCTAAATCTCCAAACTCCGGGGAATCTCACATTTTTCTAAAAAAAAAAAAAGTTGAACAGAGAAGATTCTGCTGGCAAAAGGAGAATGTGACAGAGCGTGTAATAAAATGAGAATAAACACTGGCTTGGCTTTTTGGAGATGGCAAGAACTGAGGGATTTGAAATGTTGTAAAAGTGACAAGGAGATGGTGTTTTTACTCAGTAGGTGAGTGAGGTATTTTATTGAACAGATAAACTGCCATATGTAGCTCTCTAACAGAGTTCATTGTAAAGCATTATCTATTGTGATGTCCTTCCGCAGAATGCATGCAGTTTTGTTTTTTAACCGCTAGAGGGCCAAAAGTAACATACAGTTACATACTTAAACTTTATATACTCTAAAATGTTTTGCTTAAACTCTGCTCATGCTATCTAAAAATGCTAATAAATGCTTAATATTTTATTATTTAATCCAATGGCATTCAAACAATTATGTGTCAACTGTAGATTTAATTGCTTATCCTGTCGGTTGACAGAATTGACAAAAACAATTAATCAAAATGATCTATTTATAATGATCTAAAAGTTCTCATTTTTGTTACATGCAGGGACAGAATAAATATATTAACGAGTATACATAGGGGATATACACCCATGTCCTTAATTTCCTAATTGTGGAAAAAGCTTGGCCCAAACACAACCCCAAGAACACAAGTCAGCACAAACATAATCCAGAAGATGATAGCCAGAACCTGAACACACATCAGGCTCTTCTTGTGACTCCTCAGAACCTCCATCTCCCGATGCAGCACCCCAGCTGGGTTTACCCTTTCTGTGCCGTCTCCCATCTGCTCCACCCTCAGACTAACAGTGGGCAGGATTATGAAGCGGGTATCCCTCTCCCCCAGGGACAGAACCAACCGCTGGGTCACCGTGGCCAGCCGGGCAGACACCGACGCAGGCAGGCGAAAGGCTACGGGAGGGAGCTGGGCCAGAATCCGTGAGTTGCAGGGGAGAGAGTATGTGTCGCCACCCTGAAGTGGGGTGGAGTGGCGGCACAGGGGGCAGGAGATTGAGGGGGCGCTGTTGGGGTCAGGCGGGTGCAAAGGAGTGAGCTGGATTTTGCGGAGACACTCCGTGCAGAAGACATGAAGGCATTCCAGCATGCGTGGGAGTTTGGAGTCCTGGTCGTACTCCTGATAGCAAACAGGACACTCCACCTCTGGAGACTCTGAAGGCACCTCAGTTTGTGCAGGGGTTGGTTGAGTCTCTGACATGATGGAGGAAGCTGTGATACCACAGAGATTTTAATCTTCAGTAAGGACTTCCAGAGTCGTCCTCTTCTGAGTTAACCTACAAAAAAAAGTTATTATTTTAACATATGTGCCATATGAGATCTCAGCTATTCAATGAGAAATAATGTTAGTTTTTGGTGCTATATATGTATGTCCTTAAACATTTTCATATAAACATACAAATTTAAAACACTTTTTATCTGGCAGATTAATCAGGTTTTATCTTCACATGCTATCAGAAATGTCCTACTTCCCACTTCTGAAGTTGTAATTACGAGCTGTGATGAGCTGTGAATTTTTAATTAATCATAACTAACATTTCTTTGTCCTTGCGGGATAAATATTTACAGTTTTGAAACCTAAATGTCCCCAAACCTCAGGCCAAAGTCAATGCGTGTCTTAATCATGTCTGAATATAACAAAAAAAGGAAATGAATATGGCTAGACAACTGTCTGGATATAAAAGCCCCGTGACATATTGAGTAATCAACAAACTAATAAACCCATGATTTGGGCAGATCTAAATTTCCTTTTACCTAGTAACATAAGGGCTTGAACCAACCACTAGAAAATCTTACTTCCATACTCAAGTGATAGTGTTTAATGGAGCACTAAAGATCTTATTCCCAAGTGATAGTGCTCAAACAGGCTGAGACGTCGATCGACTTGAACAGGTATTGAAGTACGCTTAGAGTACAAATTCATAGGTGTCTGGGACACCTGGAGCGGTTTAATTTAAAGCCTTAGAACGTCCTTTTAAAACATGTAATATAAGTCTAAGGTGTCCACTGAATGTGTCTGTGAAGTTTCAGCTCAAAATACCCCATAGATTTTTTTTATTAATTTTTTTAACTGCCTATTTTGGGGCATCATTAAATATGCGCCAATTCAGGCTGCGGCCCCTTTAAATCTTCCGCTCCCCGCCCCTGGAGCTCGCGCTTGCCTTAAACAGCATAGTTCACACAGCTAATATAACCCTCAAAATGCAACTTTACAAAGTGTTTGTCATTCATGCTGCATGTATGCATCGATTCCTGTGAGTATAGTATTTATTTGGATGTTTACATTTGATTCTGAATGAGTTTGAGGCTGTGCTCCGTGGCTAACGGGGCTAATGCTACACTGTTGGAGAGATTTATAAAGAATGAAGTTGTGTTTATGAATTATACAGACTGCAAGTGTTTAAAAAATGAAAATAAAAAAAGTCTCGTCTCCGTGAATACAGTAAAAAGCGATGGTAACTTTAACCATATTTAACAGTACATTAGCAACATGCTAACGAAACATTTAGAAAGACAATTTACAAATATCACTAAAAATATCATGATATCATGGATCATGTCAGTTATTATTGCTCCATCTGCCATTTTTCGCTATTGTTCTTGCTTGCTTACCTAGTCTGATGATTCAGCTGTGCACATCCAGACATTAATACTGGCTGCCCTTGTCTAATGCCTTGAACATGAGCTGGCATATGCAAAAATTGGGGGCGTACATATTAATGATCCCGACTGTTACGTAACAGTCGGTGTTATGTTGAGATTCACCTGTTCTTCAGAGGTCTTTTAAACAAATGAGATTTATATAAGAATGAGGAAACAATGGTGTTTGAGACTCAATGTATGTCATTTCCATGTACTGAACTCTTGTTATTTAACTATGCCGAGGTAAATTCAATTTTTAATTCTAGGGCACCTTTAAGTTAGGTGCGTAAGAGAATATCTACCACAGAGCTCATCGCATTCAAGTGGTTTGTTGTCAGAAAAAACAGGAATCATGGAGGACACTGGGCTTATTCTTGCCTGTTTATTTGGAAAATCTTATTAAAGCCAAAATGACATTTGGAGTCTCATTCACTGACAACCATATAAACATTCACCAGGCTATTTAGTTTCTGGAATTTTGGTCAAATACAGTCTATTTCACTATAAAACATACACTTCAAATGATTATTCATATATGTAAATATGCACTACTTTAACCAGAAGACAAGGTAATGTAGCTGTTGTGGAAAAAACTAATAAACAATAGCAGTCACAGCAGCAATCATTTCCCCCTCGGCCATATTTAAAGTTTGGCTCGCCCAACTCGGGAACTTGAGTATGAAAATTATCCCCAATCTTCCCAGTGGTAAATACGACTTGAGAGAGCTTTCATGTCCAATTTTTAACTAGGACACTTGTACGATAATTCTGATGGCACACAAAAGCAGTTTAGGAAACAGTGATACCACAGATTTTTGCAAAAAGAGGGCTTTTGCATTATTTTGGGAAAAAATAAATAAATAAATAATCTTTCCACAATATGAAATAAATCCTAGTATATAGAAGGTGCAAATAAACACAAACACAAAAACTAAACTGACACTAAAATAATACAATATCATAATGGCAAATTCATTGATCTATATAAATATGAATAGATCAGTGGGCAAAATAAGAATGTAGATAAGGTTTGTCCAAGAAGTTGCTAGATTTGTCCGTAAACTTTTGAAAAATGTATCAAAAGGGGCGGGGAAGTCACTAAATCTAGTGACAAAATCGCTAAATTGGCAATACTGCACGCATACTTCTTCTTTTTTTCTTTTTTTTTTTTTGCAGTAGTTTGCCGTGCCCTGGCGGCGGCGATTCACAAGGTAGTCAAAGAAAAACTGCATAAACAGAACAGACCGGAATGCATGCAAGGAAAGCTACAGTGACAACGGAGGCCTACATAGTCAAGAGATTGTGCAAAGAGGTTAGAAAGTACATTTGTGCCTACATGGGTTGCAATTCTCCGCGAGAGAAAGCTCAAAACTGCGCATGCGTCGAACGCCTGTGTGCGAGTCAAATGAAGTAGCCTACTTTCCAAGGCTGTGGACGTACACTAACCTACGCGTAAAAAACAAAAACAAAGTATACCTAGGGCTTTACTGGTAAACCAACAGGTTTTACTGTAGCATTTTACAGTCTTTTACTGCTAAAATTACACTTATTTTTTACAGTGTAAGTGTATGAAATTAATGACTAACTGTCTTAAGTTTTAAGTGCTACAGTTTGTATGTTCTTTACCATTTTACACATAAACATGCATATAAAGATGAAACACTACTTTTTATTTACAAGATTTTAAACCAGCTTAATCAGGACTCATCTAGTTTATAAAAAAGTGGAACTGACCATTTCACAAGTTACTTCTCTCACACTTCCTGCGCACGAAATCACTTTCGTGATGAAACGTTGAACTGTCTTAGCACTGACTAAAGTGTCACATTGACATGATTGATTATTATACTCCTACATATACAGTAAATATGAAAGTGTCACCTTTGGTATCACATTCATGATGATTTCATCAGATTTAGCTTTCACATTGAATGGGAAATAGAAGTCTCATAAGCTGCAAGTATTAAAAAAGCTTTCTAGTATTAAATATGTACACATTTATTATAACCGCATATATAAAAATGACAAATATGGCAGGGTTTATTAGAACTGTTTACTTCTAATAAACCCAGCTGTCTGTTTTCTTATTAGTGTTGCAGCAGTTTCAATCCAACTCTCGAGTGGACATATAGTCAGAGCAACCATCACTCACAGGAGGGGCTGCCTAGCAATGCAAGTCTCTAAAGAATTAGCAACAATATCTTAGATGTGCAGACTTGGACTTTTACATGTATGAAAATGTAAGTTCTATAAACCTAAATATGCATTTGTGTTTCATTTACATTTGTAGATGCAATTTACAATTGTAGCTGAAATAAAATACACAACATTAAACAAAAAAGCTTGAGATCTGGCCATGTGACTTGCACTTACACAATGATAATGTTTTCAGAAAGACTAAATGTAGTTAAAGTGAAAAGTGGATTATTTATTTAAGAAAATTGGCAACAACATAGAAATGTCAAGTAAATATATATTATCTCTTTGGACAGTGAGTTTATTTGCGTAAGACGGCTTACATTGCTGTCACTCAGTGTTCTATTAGCTCAGTGCATGAAAGAAGAATGAAAGATTCACTCACCGGTCCAGCCCCTCTGTTTTCTTTCAAGATGAAGCGGTTTGTGCCTTTTCAAACGTGAGCGCAGGTTCCATTCTGGGACAGTTTAAAGTCACAGGTCAGAAAAAAACTCTTGACTCAGCTTCGTCACCATTTAGCACGACCTGCTTTTACGCTGCACGTGTGTTTTTGTACGCTCACAGATGTCTCTTTCTTTCAGTCGCTTTCCCTCCCCTGATGCCATGCTTTGTATCGCTGGGGTGGGAGCTGGTTTCACTGACATTTATTATCAAGAGATGACTTGGTTACTAGGAGAGGGAACAGCACAAGAGCTCTTGTTGCTGTGGGATGCTTTCATAGATGTGCCACTATGCAAAATATTACTTTTACATAAATTTACCTTTGCTTTTGATATAGTACAGTGCTGTGAAAAACCATTTACACTCCATGAAATTAAAGGGTTAGTTCACGAATTATGCATCCTCATGTCGGTCTATACCCGTAAGACCTTTGTTCATCTTTGGAACACAAATTAAGATATTTTTGATGAAATCCGATGGCTCAGTGAGGCCTGCATTGAAAGCAAGTTAATTTACATTTTCAAATGCCCAGAAAGGTACTAAAGACATATTTAAGTCAGTTCACGTGACTACAGCGGTTCAACCTTAATGTTATGAAGCGACGAGAATACTTTTTGTGCGCCAAAACAACTAAATTATACAACAATATATAGTGATGGTTGATTTCAAAACACTGCTTTGTGAAGCTTTATGAGTCTTTTGTTTCGAATCAGTGGTTCAGAGCACCAAAGTCACGTGATTTCAGTAAACAAGGCTTCATTACATGTTTCGAAATTTCAATGGTTCACATTACTTTGGCAGTTGGATACGTGCTCTGAACCACTTATTCGAAACAAAAGATTCGTAAAGCTTCAGTCCAGTGTTGTTTTTGACTACATTAACTTTTATATATGGACAGAAACAGGTAAAACCTTCTTCAGAAAAATCTTCTTTTGTGTTCCGCAGAAACATGTCGGTCACACCAAGTTGGAACATCACGAGGATGTCAGTAAATCATGACAGAATTTTCCTTTAAGCACTGAAGAACACGGCACCATCATGCCAAAACCAAAAAAGGAAGGTTTATGCATCTAGAAAGGCATTAAATACTTTCACTTATCATTGCTGTTCAAATAAAGTTAAGCATTATTATGCCCATTAAATAAGGACAACACATTTCATAGTATACACTTACTTTTTCACAGACAGATAATATTTGGCACTGTAACAATCCATGTTATTGTTGCATTCGTAAATGATTAAGAGCTTTTCACCCTTGAACTTGAATGAGACTGCAGACAGTCACAGGTTTTGTTTTGTTTTGTTTTGTAGTGAGTGTTTAACAGCACGTTCAACTTGACTGGAAGTGATATATACTCAGCCAGCCTTTTTTCATGGATAACATTCTCAACTTCCTTTGACCTTTTTTTTCTTGATCACGTATAACACGTCAGGATTTACTAGGAAACACAGAAATTATGTACTTTTTTAGGTATTGCTACAATCATTTAATATCATACTCACATACACACACATATGTATATGTGTGTGTGATATTAAGTTATTATATTATAATTATATATATATATATATATATATATATATATATATATATATATATATATATATATATTATAAATAAAGTTGGGGCATTATTATACCCAATTACATTAAAAAAGGACATTTAAAAAAATATTTTTTTTTTGTGTTTAGATCAAAGTTAATAGTTTGTCAACATTTTCAATAAGATATATATTGAGAATGTTGACAAACTATTAACTTTGATCTAAACACAAAAGCATTAGATAACAGATTAAACAAATGTGGGTTCTGGAGAAGAAAGCAGAGAAGAAAACACTCTGAGGAAGGGACAGCCGGCTAAAGCCAGTTTAGAAACAGTGCGTCACACCCAAGCCCAAGTAAGGGAATGACGGGGAGGGAAATTACAGGAGGGGAGTGCATTCTGGGAAATAACAGTGGGGTGAAGAAGAGGTTTTGTTTGGATAAGGCTCTCAGTTCTGGTGTACTGTATATCCCTTACTGTAATCATTTGTTTATTTTTATAAAACAGTTGTTTGCTCCAAACTTACAGAAGGGGAACTCAGTGTTTCATAAAGACATTGATTCTGGTAAACTAAGTAAGGAAAAAGGGCCATTGTATGTGACATATATAATCATTTTACTGTTGTCTTGTACAGTGTCAACTGTCAAAAACCTTACATAATTATGTGAGACAAGTGTGACAAGTTAAAAGTAAAAAAAAAATAAAAAATAAACTTTATCATTAATTAATTATACAGCATTTTAAAAAACAATTCAGTGCGGGTGAATTCAGGTAAACGGAGCCTCTTTTGTCATTGATTTACTGGATTTACCAGAATTAACCCTACATATCAGTAAGATCTAGACACCCACACACTCCATGGCCAAGTTTCAGTTTTCCCTGTTGGGAATATAGCCTAGGTACTTTCATAAATCTAAAGTGCCTGGCAAAATCAGTAAATGGGGAATTCCGACTTAATACAAGCTTTAATTATTTCTATTTAGGGCAACAAGTGAACTGACAAATAACAAATACAAGTGTACAGAAATATGGTAAGACACGTAGGCCAATCTGATTTAACTTTTGATAAAGTTATGTCATGCATTTGGAGGTCAGAAAGGGACTTTAGTCTGTCTCAAGGTAATGACATCACCGCGTTTAGAGCTGATGACATCACTGTGTTTAGAAATGCAAGTCCTGTTGCTAAAGGGAGTGTCGCTGTAAGAGTGTGGGTGAGTCCAAAACTTAAGCTCCTCCCTCCTACGTTCTGCATTCACTAAACAACTATATAAGAATCCCCAACGTGAGTCACCGGCACTTTACTATCGAGTACTTCAAGAAGAGCTCGCAACAAGAAACAAGCAGCAGGACATAATGGTTCCAGAAATGGAGTGCGGAATCTGCTACCAATCTTACAACGCCGGTCGGCGGTGTCCTCGACAGCTGAGCTGCAAACACTCGTTTTGTGAGAGCTGTCTGTCGACGCTCGCGCAATCCGCGAAGATTCCCGAGCCCCGAATAGCGTGTCCGCTGTGCCGTCACTCCACGTCGCTGTCAGATGCGAGAGTCCAGGAGAACCTACCCGTAGACGAGGACATTTTTGAGCGGCTAGCATCCGCGGGCAGCTTGGAGGAATGTACGGATGACGACGAAGACACTGAGGAGCCAAAGCAGGACGCGTCCAGCCCACCAAAAGAGGACGTTTCACCCCCGCCAAGATCACGAAAAGGACACCTGATGAAATGCATACGGCGCCTGTGCAAAAAAGCCAACGGGGATGTGCGGAGAAGTGAGTATTTTACCTCGATAAAGTGCTCTTGTAAACAGTCATGTGCGTTTGAATTTCTTTAATAATACTTAAATTGAGTATCTAATTGTCATGTGTGTCACTTGTGTTTTCAGATTGTATGACTGATGCAGACTTGAAGGACCTGGCAATGATGTCCTGCTACATGATGTGAAAAGTTGTTGAACTGTTGTTCTCATACATTCCTTAAACCAAGAGATGAAACCACACATGCGTGATTTAAGGGACCAGGTGTAATCATTTGAATCAACTACTGGAAAACATGCTGCTTTACTGCTACTCTGAATAATTGGGGTGGGCATAGCCCCTTCCATGTCTGTGGGTGTCAGTGCCCTGCCCTGCCTCAAGCTAATGGGTGACACCTCGCAATGGGAACCTATAAATGACGTGTTTGTGTTTGTGTTTCCACTGAAGAGGTGGAATGTCACTGCCTGCGGGACACAGAGGACTGTTTGCTTTTTGGGTGTGACTTGTTGCCATAACAGACATTTAGGGTTGTCCCAGAGCAACCCATAAACATAAACAAAACATGTTTAAAAAATTATGTAATGAACCACATTGCCAAAAGATTATTCATTTTAATTTTTTTTTTGGTGCTGTTTTTGCTGTTACAAAATCATGGAAAGAAAAAAAAAGAAAAGCGGGTTTCTCCTTTTTAATTGTCATTTAATTGTACTGAAGAATTGCTATGAAATGTTACTTGTATATGTTGTATCCTTTTAATTAAGAAGTTACATTTGTATCAAATGATGGAGCCTAAATTATGTTTGTACTTTTTTTAATAAGTTTCATGATCACAAATTTATTTTATGTATTTATTTTTAAGTATTTTTCTACATTTCTATTAAGATAAAAATATAGAATTACTGTATACTGCTACATTTGTACCAAATAAAAGTTTTTATAATTTATAATTAATTCAGTTTAGCACACTGTTTGTCTTGTACTTGGTTTAGTAAATGACAGGGTCCCACATATTTATCATACTTTTAAAACCCACGGAAATATGTGAGAATGTGCATGTCTTTAGCTTTAAATGCATTCAGGTGGACCTCATCAGCAATATTAGCGTATCAGGGAACCCACATCAGTAGGGTAATTTTGAGCAGGTGTGACAAAAAGCTTTGTGTGGCACGTAAACACAAGTTCATTAGTCCTTAAAACATGTTTCTTCAATACTATCTGAGGTAAGCATTCAGAGCTTCATTGCAACAGTTCATAAATACGTTTTTCCATTATTGAAATCTTAAGAATGATTACTTTTTTATAGACTGCCATTGGTTTGTTTGGTTCTCTCTGTTGTGGGATGTTTTCCTGAACTGTCAGTAGGTAAGATTTAGTTTTAAAGAATAATCTCAGTCTGTAAATATTTAGAATGTCTATGGGTGTTTTTCAGAAAATATATTGTATAAACTCGCTTTAAATTTCCTGCCATATCCATTTAGAAATGACTAAATATATTGTTGGTTCATCACCAATGTCTTTAGGAGACATCACGGAAAATGATCCGAAGATCAAAAAACAAGCGTTGGAAAATTTCAGAAGTGTTCTTCCAGCCATCCAAAATTCAATGAGAAGCACTCTTAATGTAGAACAATTTAACAACCAATATCAGCTGCCGAGGATCAACTCCTCTCCATATAGCCTGAGGAATTATGGCATTGCCAAAAATCCAAGCTTTAGTCCCACTGAGGCAAGAGCTTCTGCAGATGTTATCTATTACCGTTCAGTCCCAAATAAGTTCTCCTCCAATGTCAATAGTAGAAATAATCCTGTTGATTATTCAAGCGTCAAATATGATGGAATTGATGCCAAAAGAAGCTATGCTTTCCAAACGGTACACCAGGAACAAAATCCTTTACACTTCACAGAGAACCAAAAGAGCTCTACTGATATGAATCTGGCCCCAAGACTAATGAAGAAAGGTCTGGTGAATGGAATGAATGCAGCAGATGTGTTTAGATCTGGGTCATTTGGATATCAGCATATTTCAACATCTAAAACAGAAATGTATTCAGACAGTTCAAGACCATTAGGACTCAATGAACCCTATTTGAGGGAAAATATTTCTTCCCAGCCAATCACCAGACTGACACATGCAGCAAGAATTCCAACCAATTACATGTCTGGAAGCTCAACAGTGAATCATGATATGAGGCACAAAAGTGATAGAAATGTCCTATTTGATAACGTTCTTCAAAACAATCGTCAGAATCAAAAAGATGTACCATCAAGTATGTCTCTCTCAGTAGTAAGAACAAATCAACAAGAGAGCAAATCATTGCCAAATGCCTTTTCTACTGGGACCGAAGTCATTTCAGCCTATGAGAATATGAGGGACGTAGCTCTTTCCAAGGTGTTCAAACCTCCAGCAGTTCAAACCCCAATTGGTCCAGTGTTTAAGATGTCAAATTCAAATGGAGGTCAAAGCATCCTTCCCTTTAAAAAAGCTCAGATGTTTTCTTCCCAACGTGATCAGGTCAAGCAATCCGACTCTGAAAGGCTTGCTAGTCCAAAAGCAAATTTGCGAAGTAGCTTTAAGTATGGAAATACAAACTCTGCCATGAGCAGCTACACTGACAAGGACATTCAATCGACATTGACACAAAATGGTTACCAAAATAAGGGACGAAGTAGTCCGAATTATACGCCCATTCAAATGTTTCACAGTCAAAAGAAGTATGATCATTTGACAAGTATGTCTGCCATCAGGCCTTCAGAGACCAATGGTGGCCGCTCTTACAAAGGGTTCCTATCAAATGAAAACAGTGGCATCCAAATGCAGAAGTCTTCGTTATCTAACCAGTCAAAACAGGGCGCACATTTGACCCCACGAATGCAGTTTGCAAAGAACACATTGTTTTCAGAACATGCACGTTTTAATCTACCAGACACAACATATCATTTATTAATGAAGCCAAGTCAGCATAATGCACGAAATGGGACAGATCTGAATTCCTCCGGCCAAAGTGCAGTACAATCATTACTCACTAAAAACGATCCTCTGCCAAGTCCCGTGCTAGGTAACACAATGAAGAGAGTCCATAGCGTTAGTCCATCTGTGTCCGGTACTCAAAGCACTGCTAAAAATTCAGGTATGTCTAGCAGCCAAAACCGACCATATTATCTAACTTCTAAAAAGCCATATGCTTTTAAAGGTTTCACCTTTGTGCCTACATTGCAGATATCTCTACAAAATACAGAAATGCACTTTGGCCAAAAGCCTTTCATAAACTCTTCATCTAATGTGCAATATGCCCCTGCTCGTCCGCATTCTGCCCTAAGTGCACTCGCTCCAAAGCCCTTGATACATAATAGCTATGAAAAGACACTTTTCCAGTTCAAGGACATTGAAACAAGCAAAGAAAAGCAACCTGAGCGGGATCAGACAGATTCTTTTGATAATGGACCTCAGCGTGAAACCGTCTCTTCTACTGAAGCTGCAAGTAACACCATGACTGATGCTCCAAAGCACCATGTTAGAGCTCAAGCTTTAGCGATGAAAGTAACTGGCACAAATACTTCAGGAGGTCTTGGTACAAATAATGGAGCAGGTTCCCTTCAGAACTATCTTAAAATAGGGTACGATGGATTACAACTGGATGAAGTTCAGTCAAAAACATCTCAGAAGTGGATTTCAAGCAAGTTTTCTTCAGCACAGAACACCCCAGCTCAGACTGAATCTAACCAAGGTGAAATCCCAACAGTGAGATCCTCAAACGCCAGGTTTGTTGGACCAAACATGTATTCAGCGTCCATGAAATCTAGCACCAGTCATGAGAATCCCACAGAGCTTGTTCTTCCGATCTATAAGTCTTCTCTTATGAACAAAGTGACTGGATATTCTCGAATAGGCAATGCTGTTATCCAGCCACTTCACCGGTATAACGTCAAGGAACATGAAGGTCTGGTAAATCCAGCAAAGGAAATTAAGGACGGAAACTTAGTTGGAGTAACACAATCAAATATTAGTGATAATTACAGTGCCACACAACTGAGACCAACAAGCAGCATTGTGATTGGTAAGCGGGTTGAAGTGACTCAAGAAGGAGCAATCCCATCTTCTCCATCTGCAATATATAGATATGCTGATGTGAATAGTCTTAAAACTAACAACTTGTCAACTATATACAGATCTGCTAACAAACTTTACAGTAAATCTAACCTCCAACAAGCTAATGTAACTTCAGACTGGACGAATAAAATGACTAAAATCTCCAATACAGATATCGACCTCAGTGCTGTCGGTGTGTCCCAGGCATCAAGACCCACAAGCAGCTTTGTTGTCGGAAGGTACGTTAATAAAGTCTCAACCAAATCAAATCTCAACGTGTCTTCAACAAAAACAGGTCTTAACTATTATAAACCAGTTCGGTTTTCAGATATAGCAGGTAGTGCTTCCTTCACTAAACTACGTTCTGCTGACAGCAGGGCAAAGGGAGAAAAGTATCTCAGTGTTCAAAATGGCTCCACTTCAACCTCACGGATGGAAGAAGGCTTTAAAGAGCTGCTTTTTGACACTACAATAGGCAGTTCCTCTATGACCTCAGCCTTACAAAATGAAACTGATGAAAGTACAGTGGATTTAAGTAGGCCTGAGCTTACGCCAACAGCTGCTATAGACCCCACCACAGAATCTCCGCAGTCATTTACAGAAGAATATACTCTACCTCAACCAACCGTCTATTCCTCTGAGCCACAGCTGGATCATACTACACCTACAGCAGAGGGTATTGAGGGAACATTTATACCCACTTTGTTGGTCACAGTTCCCTTAGGATGAGATGTGCCTCCCTTTTTCTTTTTAATTGTATCCAATGGCAGCCGTCATTGACGCTGACAGACTGCAATGTGAGGCGTTTCTCTCTTCTGTAGGTAGATGGCGCCAGATCTGTCATCAAATTGAATTTGCATTAAATTTGTGAGTTCTGAGTTTCATAGTAGTTTTCTCTTTACTTCCCTTTTGATAAACAACATTTGTTCAAATAATTTGGTTAATATTTATCTATGTTCTTTTCAAGTATAGTAAAATATTCAGCTTAAGATGTCTTATATCAGAGTCTGCTAACCCTTTTCATACAAATTTAAGTTTAAGAAGTTTTTTTTTTTTTTTTGTCATTGAACCATAATGAAATTAGTTCATTTGTGGAGATGGAATCCTCATGGATCTGGGTCCAGTTCGCTGGAAATGTCCTTAAAATTTCCAAGTTGTTTTTTCTGAGTGCTGCTGAAAAACTGTGATTGTTAGTTGTTCAGGCAAAACCTGAAACCTAATAACACACTGCATTGGTTCAAATTTTCCAGAAATGTGCTGATATTTTAATGAAGGAAAAGTCTGAGAGTTTGAGAGAGTATCAAATATTGTTCAGTAACTTTTAATTTCAAGTTAATTAATATGCTTGTGTTATAATTTAAAGTAGAACTAAGTAACTTTTTTTTTTTTTACCTTCATAGTTTAAGTCCTTACGATGGTTAATTGACTTGTAGTGGTGTGTTGGAGGTGAACACTAACCCCCTCTGTCACGTCTACGCCAAAAAACAGCACTTGCGAGTTGAGCTGCATCGACCCGACACAATCTCGCCTCATGTTCACGCGAGAGTGACAAAATGCTTTATGGTAATTCAAAAACAATGTATATATTAAGACTTTATTTATTTAAGACAATTTCAAAAATTACCCACCTTTTTTTTGTACTGTATTTGCAAAACTACTGTGCTGGTGAGCCTTGTAGTCATTGTAGTCCAGAGCTGCGCTTGGAGTATTTACGACAGTGTGATTCACTAAAGGAACCTGTAGGGGGAGCTTCGCAAATCTTACTGAGTTCCGCTTTAAAGGGATAGTTCACCCAAAAATGAAAATTTGATGTTTATCTGCTTACCCCCAGGGCATCCAAGATGTAGGTCACTGTTTCTTCAGTAGAACGCAAATTATGATTTTTTAACTCCAAAACGAACAGTATTTATATCATTTTTTTTACCTCTAAAACAACACTATGTCCAACTGTGTTTTCAGCATCCGGATAGTGAGGTCAAAAAAACACGTTCTGATGACGGAAGTGATGTCTCGCGCTTTGCTTCAATGAGTGTGAGGCATCACTTCCGTTGTCAGAGCGCAATCAGACCTCACTAACCGGAGGGCACCTTGGATGTGGAGGGCAGTTGGACATAGTGGTGTTTAAGAGGTAAAAAATGATATAAATACTGTTTGGTTTCTCACACAAACTTACTGTTTCGTGTCTTAGGACATCAATGTGTTGTCACAAGGCACAGTCGTGTTTTTTTAGCTCTTATATATGGAGTTCCAGTTGACACGCATTATACGGCTGACAGACGGCAACGGTTGGAGTTAAAAATCCTCATTTGTGTTCAACTTAAGAAACAAAGTCACCTACATCTTGGATGCCATGGGGGTAAAAATTTTCATTTTTGGGTGAACTCTCCCTTTAAAGACATAATTATATAATGAAATACCAGACTTTCAGGAATATTCTCTGATTAAGATCAGGCACTTTAACTGTATTCAACTTCTTTATACAGTGGCATGAAATACGGACCTTTAGCCAATATTCACTGAGCAATTGCGAGTTTACATGATGATGCCAGCTTGGTTAATTGTGTGATATATAAAACACAAACCAGAACCCATCAAATCCATTGCCAAAAAGTCAGTTTTGTGTGGTGGTTTTTCTATCAAAGTAATATCACTTCCTACAGAATGATGCCATTAAGATGTCATAAGGACTTGTTTTTTGTTTTGTAATAGTGATATAAAAGGGTTAGTTCACCCAAAAATGAAAATTCTATCATTAATTATTCACCCTCATGTCATTCAATACCTTCAATACCGCAATACCTTCATTCATATTCGGAACACAAATTAAGATATTTTCGATGAAATCGGAGAGCTCTCTGACTCCTCCATAGACAGCCATTTAACCACCACTTTCAAGGTCCAGAAAGGTACTAACGTGACTGCAATGGTTCAACGTCCGAACGTCGGATTCATAACGTCTGAAGCTTAATGAAGCAGTGTTTTGAAATCGGCCATCACTAAATAAGTCGTTATTTTGTTTTTTTTGGCGCACCAAAAATATTCTCGTGGCTTTACAAACATTATTGAACCACTGTACTCACATGAACTGATTTAAATATGTTTTAAGTACATTAATGGATCTTGAGAGAGGAAGTGACATTGCTCCCTATGAAGGCCTCACGGAGCCATCGGATTTCAACTAAAATATCTTAATTTGTGTTCCGAAGATGAACGAAGGTCTTATGGGTGTGGAACGGCATGAGGGAGAGTAATAAATGACATTATTTTCATTCTTGGGTGAACTAACCCTTTAAGGCAACAAACTTCAACAGATTTTTGAGTTTTCTCAACTTCTAATATTCAGTTTATACAACAAAAAGTTGAGTGAACTCAATCTCCTACAAAAACAAGTTGAGAACTTAATCTGCTGAAATTTGTTGCCTAAGTTTTCTCAGCTTTTAATGTTTTTTTTTTTTTTTTTTTTTTTTTTAAACAGTGTAACACGATTCAAACAACAGAGGTGCGACCGGTTTCATACAAGTCACGACTAGTTATTTAGTATATTATTATTTGTATATTGTTTATTTGAAAGAATCAAATGTGCAGTAACAGCACATGTCTATCATTGTATTGTTCAACTGGTCGAGTACAGTAATCTACACTGTTGAAGATGTAATTAATTACATTTTTAAAATAACTTACCCAACACAGAGAAGCACCTAAGCCTGGTTGTAACTCTAAAACTGACATAAACTGTAAACTTGTCCCTCAAATCTGATTGGTTGATTGGAATGTTGTTGCAGGATAAACAAAGATGTTGATCCAGGAACATGCTGTACTTGGTGAAATCACTTTTGGATGGCACAAAAATGTATTTCTGAAATAAGATTTACTCAGTTACTAATCAAAATGGAATCATTTCCCTTTTTAAACAATATGTTAGGTAGGTTGATCCAACAATATTTTTTCCAGCGCATGTGCCTCAGATGGCCACCAGATGGGATGTGAGCGCTGTCAGAATGATCTCACAGGGTTCTTGGAGTTCATTGTGGAGCTGTGCATTTTCTTCTTTCATTAGGACTGAACTGCCAAAAAGGATTAAAAAAAAAGTACCTGAAGGCATATGTATTTGAGCATGCCTGCAATGTGAAAGCACACAATTATCATTCTGAACTATTTAGCATGCAAAAAAGAAAAATAGCCACTGGAATTAAAGTGTTGATTTCTGACTGATCAAAAAAACATCACAATATTAATCCTCAATGACAGAGTTTTGCTTCTGCAATAGCATAAAAGCGGTAACAGCCACATTTGTAAGAACGACCCCTAACCTTTTCCAATTAGAAGGGCCTAAGCAAGCAAAAAATCCCCTTGTCTACGCTCCATCCATACTGCTCAGCATGAGGCCAGGACAAAGAAAAAAACTGGGGGTTTTCTGTCAATCATGACCACATACATTGCATTGTACAATGGATTACCACACTACCCCCTTAAAAATGCTTTGAACATTCCACTCTCTTAAGACGTTTGCACTGAGAATCTAAAACATTTCTGTTTGAAAAAGTTTGATATTTTTAATGATTTTCCAATTGCATTTTAGTTTGACAAGTAAACAGAGGCTAAAAGACAAAAATGCCTCTCTGAACACATTCTGTCGTTTTCTCTCCCAAGTCTTCTTGTTTCCCTCCCTCCGTCCCTCCCTCTTTCTGCGGGGGAATTCTGTAGCATGTGTCTGTGGGATCTCAGGCAGCTCTAGGGGAAAATAAAATATAGAGGCCCCGCAGTGACGTGACCCCTCCCCGCTCTCGCACCACTCGGCTATTCACACTCTGTACAGCTAGTCTCAGGCTGCTGCTTGGGTACAGGGAGCCTTTTTGTTTGAATCTGAAGCCAACGTCTGATAACTTCAGCCTCAGCCATTCAGAATGAGCCTCTAAATCTCATCTAAGCTTCCTTAGTTTGACTGTCTAAACTAGCTTCTGTCATTGCTTTTGCAGCGAGTTGCACATAAACATGTTAATAGGCTAAATATGGCCACATGTCTTTAGCAGGAGAGATGGTGATACATGTAGTGAAAGAAACTGGCAAGAGAAAAGGGTCAGAAAGAAAGCTGTTTTTGTTTAGCGATAATGACAGGGTATTAAAATGCATTAAAACATAATTACCCTCCATGCTGTGGGCGATGAGTACACACAGCAAAACTACTGTTCCCCATCGACCTGCGTCTGCTGAACTTTGGTTGGACCTTCCATTCAAACGACTGAGCAATCAATGAGGCTCATGGATTAAACACATTACTGATTCAACTGTGTCTGATTTAAATCTGTGAGGACAGGAGAGGAAAGAGAGGACTGTAAGAAAGAACATAAATACTGAATTAGGTTATTATTATAACCAAGACTAGTACTCTGTCTCTGTAACTCTATTTCTCATGTGCACATACTCACTGGCCTTCCTGCCTTGCTGAGCCAAAAGGGAAATAATAAAGCAGGAAGACTTCCTGCTGTAGCTCAGCTGTAAGAGAGTATGTTGCAAGGCGTATAAAATTAGCATAAGGTGAAAGGTAACAACTTTGAGGCT